>NW_021163041.1:0-1200000 GCF_004324835.1 Dendronephthya gigantea | reverse complement strand
CAGACCATTTGAAGAATAAATTCAGCATAAAATTAAAGACAGTCACCGTTACCAAGTCTTACGCTCACGGTTTTTGAAAAAAGTACCCAAAAAATGGGGGCATATTCGTCATCGTGAGAAAGGCTAATTAGGTTGCTGCTACGCTTTCTCGCTTCAGGCCATATCAAAGTATTTTCTAATCAAGTGAAATCGGACACCAATATCGACACCTTGATTGACATTTTTATTCACGCATCGCCAAAAATGGCGCGAAGCAAGTTTGACAAGTCGACTCTTCCGCGCGTTCCCTTCCCTCGCTTTCGCGACCTCGCTACGCTCGGTCGCTCAAGCTCGCGTGTGGGTTTAAAGAGTCGACTTGTAGCAAGTCTAGCTCTGCAGCAACAACAGTCGAACCTCTATTAAGCGGCCACCCTCGGGGATCGGCATTGTGGCCGCTTACTAGAGGTGGCCACTAAATAGAGGTACGCAAATAATCGACTCTGGGCGTAGACAAAAGTCTATTTTTAATTATAAATCACGGAACACAATAGCGAATAGACTTTAGAAATACCAGGCAATTTTCTGAGAGTAAATAGAGGTGGAGACGATGGGTTGGAAATTCCATGCGAATTTCATTTTACAGGAGATGAATTTCGATCAATTGGCTAAAGGAAAAGCTTAAAAAAGAGGGTTTTGAAACGAAATAATAGCAGGAAATGAAATTTCGCATTTTTATGCCACCAAACAATGCTGTTAATTGAGGTGTAAAAGTGGCATATGTTATAACATCAAAGTTTTTTCGCATCCCGAAGAATGGTCAATGGCGCAAATTAGCTCGACTTTTATTTGGGGCTTCTTTGACAAGGTGTTGCGCCAAGTAATCCAGCAGGCTGTCCGCTTACTAGAGGTTTTTATTGATATAAAACATCACTTGGGACAGCTCTTAGGTAGCATTTGTATTACAAAAATTTCGAGACTTCGATATGTGGTGGTTAATAGAGATTCGACTGTAAAATGAAGTGATCCGCGTTTCAGTGCGGTAGTCAACTAGCGGCAATTCCAGATGTAATGGTGTGAAAATATTATTAAGATTATTTCCTTTATTCTTATGTAGACGATTATAATTCTAAACTACGAAATGGCCACTGCGATTAATAATGTTTTTGTGAAGATTGGCGAATTTCGTCAATATCAATGGTTTTTATTGACCTTGTTGGGATACGCAATAATGGCGATTTCTGCTCTACCTACAATGATAGTGTCGTTCATCACTGCCGAACCTGAATGGAAATGTGTTGAAGGTTATAAGAATAATACCGTGTGTAGATTTAACAACACAATAACGTTAACCAGTGATGATTACAAAGCCAGATGTAAAATGCCGAGGGAAGCTTGGACGTTTGTAGATGACTTCACTTCTGTAGTTACCGAGGTATAGCATTCGTCAGTCAAAAGCTTTAATACTGTATAGTAGTGTCTTTTAAGAGAAACATTAACTATGCACTATATACTTGGGTTGTGATTGCGATCATACTTATGGTTGACTATCCTGCGAACATATATCCAGAACATTGGCATGGCTACTTTACCTTACCTAATCATATAGCTGCAGTCTAAGACAGGTTTAGACGTCGAACGTTTCATGTGCCGAACCTATATAAATGTTTAAGTTCATTTGCATTTGACTCGGCACCACTTTCGGCACATAAAAAGTTCGATGTCTAAAACGGGCCTAATGGGTGTATGAGGAAGCAAGGATTGCCACTGTTTTCTTGACTAAACTTTCAATTTTTTTACAGTACGACTTAGTTTGTGATGACTCAATTCTTCTCTCCATCGCTCAATCCTGTTACTGGGTTGGAATGTTAATTGCGTTATTGGTCGGTGGTTTTCTATCAGATAAATATGGCAGAAGATTAGTTTTGTATGGTGGTTGTGCTCTTGTAGCCATCGCGACTTGCATAATGGTCTTTCCAAAGGCGTTTGTGGTATTCATTGTTTGCCGAGTCCTAATTGGTATAGGTTCAGGTAATTACGTAATTATCTGTATTTACACAAACCAGCTGTAATAAAAAATATTAGCTGCATGTTTTGATAGTAAACTGCATGTAAATCTCTTATGGGTTAAATATCTTTTCCTGTTCAAAAATGGTGAACTAGATTGCTCAGCGATCTTACATATCCTATAGTAAGCTTGGTGGAGGGTGTTATTACATGGTTGGTTTTAGTAGGAAGGGTATGGTAGTGTGCTCTGTCTTGTATTTTTAGAAGGTAACTTTATATTATGTTCTATACCTTTCATATAGGGTTCCGAAATGCTACTAGTTTCACCTTGCTTGTCGAATTCACAACTGAAAGATATCGTTCATGGATGGGTATCGGTTCTTTCATATTTTGGGCAGTTGGAATATCAGTAATGCCTTTGATTGGGTTTTTAATCCCTGCGTGGAGAATGTTTCTGCTTGCCACAGCAGTTATTGCCATCCCCATACTGTTTGTATATTGGTAGGTTTTGTGAAAGACGTTAATTAAGTTTAATAATTTCTGCTCAGTCTTTCAAGAATCATAGGCGTACGGGCGCAACTTCGTTTGGGGGAGGGGCAAAAAAAATCGTCCGAATTTTTGAATTATACAATGTGCCCGAATTATAACTTTTACCAGATTTGTAACAACAGATTTGGCGAAGCAGCGCATGTGCTTTTAAGAAAGTGTAACAAAAATAGCGAAATAGAATACAAATATGTTATATATATTACAAAATTTGGTTTTAAAAATTTTAGCTATGTAAGTTAGCTTTCAGTTTGCCCGAAGTTTCGGCTGAACTTTGCCCGAATTTCTTGATTCTCAAAATTGCCCCCCCCCCTGTCTCGTACGCCTATGTCAAGAATGCTTGTTTATTACGACGCACCTAGTCAACTTGATCACATGCGTTTAATAATACGCTTGTGGATAGGCAAACATGCAATGATGTTTTGTGTTTTATTGCATGTGAGCGTCTAAGTTTCAAGCCTCGAAAAGCTAAATAGAAAACAGGATATAGCTCTTTTACGGCAGGCCTGGCCTCACGGCTTTCCACCTCCATTTTTAAGTAAGGTCTGGCTACCTCCCTGGTTTTGTCAGATATGATTAAATTTAAATGCGTTAGTTCGACAAATTTAAATATCCCATGCACCTTTACTTTAGCAGAAATAATTTTATTGTATTCATACACAATTCCAAGTCAAAATTGCCTTCCTACCGTACCTATAAAAAGATATATTTTCAGTTAGCAACCAAATATTGCAGTTTTACTAATGTTATAGTAGGCTCTCTCCTAAAATACGCTTTTTTGCCACGATGGAATATTATAATGCAATTGTCGAAATCGGTAACACGGCACAAACGTCCATGCAACGCTATAATTATTGCAACATGCCAACATTCGCTCTGCATGAAATTGTACTACGAAAATGAGTACCACAATTTGTTTTAAACAATATATATACTGAATCATGTTTCCGAGGTGTATACGATTGAAACAGTTTTTTACTCTGAGAAGAGCGATTCAAAATTTATTTTGGATACCTTATAGCGCGCGTTGTTCATTATTTATGATTCTTATGCATTCGATATAGTATCGGTCCTTTTATCGCCATTATGATTTATGACAAGTAACGGCTAAGAAGTCAAATCACGCAAATACGTGGCGAGTTTATTTTATTTCTTTTAGGTTAGTACCAGAATCTCCTCGATGGTTGTTACTACATGGTAAGGAAGAAGAGGCCAAAAAAGTTCTTTCCAAAGTGGCAAAAATGAATAAACGACCATTACCAGATGATCTCGTGTTGCAAAAACCTGTGATAACTGAAACACGGACGAGTTTTAGGCAACTTTTCAGAAGCTGGAAAACTGCTAAGATAACATTAATTTCTTGGGATTTATGGTATGTCAAAAAGCCCCGAAACGTTAACCATAGCCATGTTTTACAAGTCCATCACTCCATCCATGTTTTACAAGTCCATGTTTTACCAGTCCAGTCCAATCCATATTCCAGTCCAATCCACAGTCCAGTCCACGTCTTACAACATGGAGGTGTGCATGCAATCACATGCTTCCAGTACAGTGCCTATCAAATTCATTGTAAACGTTTCCTAAATATTTTACTTGCGAAATTTTCTGACACAATCAGATTGGTCTATAGTTTCCTGTTTACGAATTTGCATATGGATTACACAAACCAATGCCTGATCTTTGGCAAAGTGGAATTACACACTCTGTGACCAGTAATCAACGTATTGCTCAAGAGTTTCACAGCTCCGTTACGTCATGCAGTTTTTGTTTTTTCATCTTACAGGTTTGCCAACGCTTTGGTGTACTATGGTGTGTCTTATGGTTCTGTTGATCTCGGTGGGAATAGATATCTGAATGTTTTCCTGGTCAGTGTTGTCGAAATACCTTCAAATTTTGCTTTAATTTGGGCCGCGCGCAGGTGAGTATAGAAATATTGACTCGGTGTTACAAATTACGGTAATATATCATAACTTTATTGTTAAAACGTTTAATAATGGAATGGATTTCAGCTTCTGGTCTCACTAGCTACAGTATGTGTAAAAATCCAGAAAATATTGTTTCAACACATGTATGAAATTATTTCCACATGCATTCATTGTTCAAAAATTCTTTTCCACACATATGCATGCTAAAAAAGGATGTTTCGTTTTTTGGACAAAGTCAAAACATAACCTGAAAAAAATATGTTAAATTATGTAAGAGCACATTTTAGATTTGGACGAAAAAAGTGTGTTCTTTTTGCTTTGGTTGTTGCATTTATTGCATCCGCTATCTCGGTGGCTATCCCGACAGGAAAGAGTGGCGGTTAGTGTTATTTAAAAGAACCTTTCTTTCTTCGACATGTCGCCGCTGTGATGCGGGAGTTTAAAGTATGAAAACTTTTAAGACTTAAGTGATGATTTTGTTTTGCAGCAAGTGTCCGTGGACGTATTACAACTGCTATAATTGCAAAGTTTTTCATCAATTTTTCCTTTTCTGGTATTTATTTGTGGTCTGCTGAGCTGTTTC
Organism: Dendronephthya gigantea; assembly: GCF_004324835.1. Classification (NCBI taxonomy): domain Eukaryota; kingdom Metazoa; phylum Cnidaria; class Anthozoa; order Malacalcyonacea; family Nephtheidae; genus Dendronephthya; species Dendronephthya gigantea. Next base: position 1,194,963 of record NW_021163041.1, on the reverse strand, counting down.
CAACTGTGATAAGGTACTTTATATGTTGTATATTTTCAATTTATGGATTCTGTAGATAGTATACAAAACATTGTCATTGGTACGATGTTTCTATACGAATTCTAGCCGTATTTTAAGGGAGCTCATAAACTTGTTTTTTTTAATTAATTTCAGTTTTAAGGGAGCTCATAAAGAAAAAAAATTCCATTTCACGCCTAGACTCTTGTTTCAAAAAGATTAAATTATGGATTGTTTTAGTCGCATTTTGTTATATAGATCGACAGCGACATCTACATCTTCTGCGATGGCAAGAATTGGATCATTTGCTGCCAGTTACATTATTTGGCTAGTAAGTTTTCTCTTGGAAATTTTTTGTTATATATATATATATATATATATATATATATATATATATATATATATATATATATATATATATATATATATACACCCATTTGCAAAAACGTTGGCCGCAGATAGATAGATAGATAGATACTCGAAATCTAATTAGAAATGCATATGTTGTGTCATATGATTGAAATCCCATGCAAATGTAATCATATGCAATTCTAATTAGACTTCGAGTATCTATCTATCTATCTATCTGCGGCCAACGTTTTTGCAAATGGGTGTATATATATATATATATATATATATATATATATATATATATATATATATATATATATATTATAAGTTTGCCATCATTTTACAACATAACATTTACATACATTTATATAACAGTGCATGACTCAGCAAATTTGACAGGAACTCCGCAACAGCTAATTGCCAATTACTGCATGCTTATAGAAATATCTTCGGGCGCAATTAAAAGCTAGTGTTTCGATTTTTTAATAGTAAGATAAATTTAACTGTTTACTTTGGAGGCAAAGTTGGGTGTCATGAAAAGACTAGCTGCCTTTTTTATGTTTTCCACCCGATCAACTATATCGATGTACACGAAGCCATGAATGAGCTCGTGCAGAAGTTGATGCCACTCAGAACTGTCAGTATGATTAGCTGTTTTTATTGTGAATGCAACATAATGTGCAACTGAGATTATAATATACTGTGGCTGGAATTTTTGCCTGTGATTTCAAACGTTTTTAGTAATCGGTTAAATGAAAGGCTCATGATGGCGGACTCCTTTTCCATATGATATATCATCATTGCAAGGACCCAATAGCAATTTTTGTTTTAGATTCGTTACCATGCAGCCCTGCCGTACAGCATAATGGGAATAATTTGCTTCCAAGCAGCAGTACTTGGGATCTTCTTGCCTGAAACCAAAGGAAAACCAACCTTGGAGACAATGGATGACATGGAAGAAAAGCGGGAAGTTGCTTTACTTATGAATGACAAAGACGACGCTGGTGAGAAAAAAATGTAACTGGTGTCTAGTTGTTTTTTGGTAAAATCAACATAGAAATCATAGATTGTAGTTTGTGGAAAACATAATCCTTTGGATAAACAGCTATATATACAGTAGGAGGCAAAAGTTTGAGTCCAGTGACTGTATTTCTTTGTTTCAGCAGCATATATTAATATTCTACAGAAAACCTTACCGATAAGTGAACTAGAAAAAAGTAAACAAGTAAACAGAAAAATACATGCTGTACAACAACTATGAGATGTTATGATATTCATTTTTACGTATTTTAATGTGCAAACATGCATTTACATGTCATTGCTTAGTTCCCTCTTTTTTGCTCTTGAAATGACCTTTATTCTTGCTGGCATAGATTCCATAGGTTTTTTAATGTCACACGTTCAATACCTTGCCAGCATTCGTTGACCACTTGCCTCAAGTCAGCCTGGCTGGCGGGTCTGTGCCTCGCCCTCTTCCGGTTAAAACGGTTCTACAAGTGCTCCATAGGTTTTAGATCTGGAATATGAGGTGGAAAGCCATGACAACGAGATCACCAGAATGAGTTTGCTTCTAAACGATTTCTGGCACATAGAAGATGTGCATGTGCTTAGGGTGATTATCATGTAGTTAGACGTGCGATCATCTTTGTACCAGATGAAATTCCATGTCCTTGAAGAATTGGATGATACTTTTCTTTAATTAGGATCCTATTATATCTTTCAATATTGCCAAACCGAGCATGACCAAAGCAGCTAAAAGTTTGCTTGAGTAGGATTTAGTTTCTTCGAACCTCTCCAAGGTTAGTTGCATACCACCTTTTTAAATTCTCACTTCTTCTGCGATCTTACGAGGAAAGAATCCTTCAATACTTAATGGAACTATTTGTCCTTGTGCACCATCACTTTGCCCTTTTTCCTACCCATCTTGGGCAGTGTAAAGGAATGAGAACTTTATTTTGTTATAATTTAGATCATTAGGACCAAAACAGTGTGCAATTAATATAGTTTACAGTACTGAAACACTAGCACGCATGTCTTAACTCCAATACGCTGCCAGGATTTAATACTGGAATTCTACAACGACTGGACTCAAACTTTTGCCTCCTACTGTATCAACTTCTCGAAATAATTAGAATTGTGAAATTGGTGTCTATATAGTTTCTTTAGTTAGCCAAGTAACAGAGAATGTGTCTATATAGTTTCTTTTTTGCCAAGTCAACAGAGAATTCATATAGAAATTGCAGTTTTCGTCATTCAAAGAACATCGCCAACTAATGTAAGATGGTTCGGCGTAAATATATTATAGAGTCTGCGCTGCAGACTTTAGATGTCAAAGGGCCTATTGTTGACTCGTTTTTCCATCAACTGTTCCTGGCTTGAATTTGAAGTGTGTATAATTCCACTCGAAATTAAGACCCTCTACATTTTGCATAGTTAAATCCTAGTTAACTCAAAAATAAACAACTCTGATTGGCCAATTCTGTCCTTAACTAAAGTTAAAAGTTAACTGGCTGGGCTGTTTATATATGATCTGTTATACAAAAAGTATTTTGCTGCATATGTCGCGAGAATACGGGGGGATTTTGCAGGCCCAGAAGCCTCGTATAGCTCAGTTTTTTCACATTCCGAAGAATGGTCCATGCTCGGAGTGATGCTCCCGCTATTCCTTTTCTATACCGAGCACGTGGTCAGGTAAGACTCGTTCATTAACCAAAATATGCGTGTATGACTGAAATATTAACTTTAACAGAGTCATAATTATATTGACGATGTTTTTCTTATCTAATGATGCATATCAAAATTATTTACTTAAATTAGCAGATTCATCAATGAATTTTTCCCGCCTATGGCAATCTAGTTGCTTTTCAAAGAAAATGATTATCATATACTGAGCGAGATGCCTGCTGTCTCAATTATCAATTACATACGATGATCAGTTTTTATTAATCATGGACATATGCAATTATATTCTAACACTTTGTCTTTGAAGAACTTCTCTTGATCAAGTGGATGATTTGGTGCAGAAAGTACCTGAAATATCGGCAAGGTCCTTCTGGCAAGTGTTCTGATATTTGCTTGGCCCGTCAGCCATTATGAGAGTAAAAATGAAGGAAACTAAGAAACATAAAATTGTTGGTAATAAATATTTGACGTATTTAATGTTTTTACAGCTACGCTGTACTTGAAGAATGTGCTAAAACGTATTTAAATGTGCTTCCTTATAATGGTTAATGTCGTCTTCCAATAGGATGCAAGTATACTTTAGGCAAATAGCTTCCTTGTTCCTATTTAGGGCAAATGAACTCACAATGATACATCTGGGATACAGATCCTTGTTGCCTTTCATGTTTTTCCTCTCATTTTATGTATTGATTTTGCAGTGGCGGAACGTAACTTCTCTTCATCAACGTAGATCAGCGATCTTCACTATTGATACAGGTCAGTATGGAATTGAAGGACACATTTATATATTCATGCTGTGCAGTGCATGATCAATTTCCTTTCAAATCGATTGTCTTTACAGACTGTTGCGTAAATATATCAATATGTGCCCCCAGTTATCGTGCTTCCAACACCACCTACCTCCTCCGCAGGCGCTAGAGAGCATTTCGGCAAAATATCACCGCCCGCCATATTTGCCCGAAAAGGGCCTGCGGAGGAGGTAGCAACACCACTGTTCAGCAGATTGATCAACTCACAGTCAACTGTGCCAAATTAATTTTTGAATGACAGATTGTGTCATTTATGGCAAGTATATATCTGATTACCAAAATATTCTATTTTGCAATAGATTACCAAAAATTAACTCTTAATCCCTTAAAAAATCTTAAAAATTTTATGAAATATCATTCTCATGAAAATATTGCCAAAAATTTCATTAAATATTACCAAAAGGCAAGAAATAATTATGCGCTCCCGCTGCTTCGCATTTACCTCACCAGCTGACCAGCGTGACGAGATTTGTTTTATTTTTTTTAGGTCATTTGATATGTATTATCGGTGTTTTCAGTCGTAACACATGCCATTATGGTAACTGTATACTTTATTATACAGACACAGTCAACGCACAACTGGTTACTGGTACCATTGTGGAGCGCAGAAGTATCACAGAAGAAAATTGAGTACTGATCATATTGATGCATTTCATGAGATTGTTCATTTGAGTTTACTAGAAAGAGGTAATTATTATGAGAAATTCTTTTGTGTGTTGAAGGCAACGAAAAAGGTTGGAGCAATGGCGTGTCTAGCGTATGTTTAGCGTAACTATATAGATTTAATATAAACGTAGCTTAAATATATACAATTACATGCTTTGTCCTGCATATCCCTAATTCCTTTTCATTTATGACTTGTCGTTCAGTAGTGTGGCGCCCTTAATAAGGTTAACGTTACGTTCTGGCCCACTTTATTCGTTTATTGACCATAAACCATTCATAACCAGTATGTCGAAGGTCGAAAGAATGTCCGTTATGAATTTGAAGATGGGAAGAGGTTCCAAATGGTGTTGACTACACGTCGCCATGATCAGTTTTCCGCGAAGTTTAATACAAGGCGATAAAAGTAGAAGATCGAATTATTGTCTTCTTTGTTATTTGTTTCGATGGTTGTTCAATCAAATCAATATAAATTTCGCCCTTCTCGGCATCTCGTTAAATGTAGTAATCAAGAAATTTTGATGGTTTTAGTAACTAAATTACATTTCAAAATCACCCACTTTTATTTAACCTTGCAAGTCACCGTTCATACTTGTCTGTCAGGGGTGCTAACCATTTACCTTAGCCTTGGGAAATCGGAAATCATGACTTTCGGGAAAGCAAATGGCGTACAAGGAATTTCTAAATTTCCGATAGAAATTCCGAGATGTACCATTTGCTTTTTCTTTTTCTAAAAACTTTTATAGGAAAGTGAATTAGCTTGTATAAAATGGATATGATTAAATGAATGCCTACTGGACAAATTAGGTTGCTGCTACGCTTTCTCGCTTCAGGCTTGCTCGCTCCGCAGCAACAATTTATGTAAATAAAATGAAAAGTGATTCGCGTTTCAGGGTGGTAATCAACTAGCGGCAATTCCAGATGTATAATGGTGTGAAAATATTATTTCCTTTATTCATATATAGACGATTATAATTCTACGAAACTACAAAATGGCCACTGCGATTAATGATGTTTTTGTGAAGATTGGCGAATTTCGTCAATATCAATGGTTTTTATTGACCTTGTTGGGATACGGAACAATAGCGATTGCCGCTCTACCTACAATGATAGTGTCGTTCATCACTGCTGAACCTGAATGGAAATGTGTTGAAGGTTATAAGAATAATACCGTGTGTAGATTTAACAACACAATAACGTTAACCAGTGATGATTACAAAGCCAGATGTAACATGCCGAGAGAAGCTTGGATGTTTGTAGATGACTTCACATCCGTTGTTACTGAGGTATAGCATTCGTCAGTCAAAAGCTATAATACTGTATAGTAGTGTCTTTTAAGAGAAACATTATCAATCCACTATATACTTGGGTTGTGGTTGACTTATCCTGCGATCCTCAACTAGAGCCCTGTGCTAAGTATGTTTTACCAACCAGTTTTAACTTTAGGCGCCAGTGACAACAATAGACACTACCTCCACACGTAGTACTCAACTAGAACAATGCATGTGCTCAGTATGTTTTACCAACCAGTTTCAACTTTGGGCACGAGTGGCAGGCACTCTGCAGCCTTATTTTACAATGTTTGGGTAACACTTTTGTAACATATACCAAGAACATAGGCATGGCTACTTTACCTTACCTAATCATATAGCTGCAGTCTAAGACAGGTTTAGACGTCGAATTAACTCAGACTTCATGTGCTGAACCTATAAATGTTTAAGTGCATTTGCATTTGACTCGGCACCATTTTCCGCACGTAAAAAGTTCGATGTCTAAAAACCCTGGGTACGAGGTTGGCATAATGGGTGTATGAGGACTGAAGCAAGCATTGCTACCGTTTTCATGACTGAACTTGTAATATTTTTACAGTACGACTTAGTTTGTGATGATTCAATTCTTCTCTCCATCGCTCAATCCTGTTACTGGATTGGAATGCTAATTGCGTTATTGGTCGGCGGTTTTCTATCAGATAAATATGGCAGAAGATTAGTTTTGTATGGTGGTTTTGCTCTTGTAGCCATCGCGACTTGCATAATGGTCTTTCCAAAGGCGTTTGTGCTATTCATTGTTTGCCGAATCTTTATCGGTTTAGGTTCAGGTAATTAATTATCTGTATTTACACAAACCAGCTGTGATAAAAAATATTAGCTGCATGTTTTGATAGTAAACTGCATGTAAATCTCTTATGGGTTAAATATCTTTTCCTGTTCAAAAATGGTGAACTAGATTGCTCAGCGATCTTACATATCGTATAATAAGCTTGGTGGAGGGTGTTAGTGCATCGTTGGTTTTAGTTGGAAGGGTATGATAGTGTGCTCTGTCTCGTATTTTTAGGAGGTAACTTTATATTATGTTCTATACCTTTCATGTAGGGTTCCGAAATGCCACTCATTTCACCATGCTTGTCGAATTCACAACTGAGAGATATCGTTCATGGATAGGTGTCGGTTCTTTCGTATTTTGGGCAGTTGGAATATCAGTAATGCCTTTGATTGGGTTTTTAGTCCCTGCGTGGAGAATGTTTCTGCTTGTCACAGCTGTTATTGCCATCCCCATACTGTTTGTTTATTGGTAGGTTTTGTCCAAAAACGTTAATTAAGTTCAATAATTTCTACTCAGTCTTTCAAGAAAGCTCGTTTATTACGACGCACCTTGTCAACTTGATCATGTACATGCGTTTATGATACGCCTATACGCTTGTGGATAGGCAAACATGCAATGATGTTTTGTGTTTTATTGCATGTGAGCGTCTAAGTTTCAACCCTCGAAAAGCTAAATAGAAAACAGGATATAGCTCTTTTACGGCAAGCCTGGCCTCACGGCTCCCCACCTCCATTTTTAAGTAAGATCTGGCTACCTTTCTGGTTTTGTCAGATATGATTAAGTTTGAATGCGTTTATTCGACAAATTCAAATATCCTATGCACCTTTATTTTAGCAGAAATCATTTGATTGTATTAATACACAAAATTGCCTTCCTACCGTACCTAAAAAGATAGGCTATATTTTCAGTTAGCAACCAAATATTGCAGTTTTACTAATGTTATAGTAGGCTCTTTCCTAAAATACGCTTTTTTGCCACGATGGAATATGATAATGCAATTCGTCGTAACACAGCACAAACGTCCGTTCAACGCTATAAATATTGCAACATGCCAACATTCCCTCTGCATGAAATAGTACCACAAAAATGAGTATTGAGTACCACAATTTTTTTTCAACAATATATATACTGAATCATGTTTCCGAGGTGTATACAATTGAAACAGCTTTTTTATTCTGAGAAGTGCGATTCAAAATTTATTTTGGATACCTTTCAGCTTGCGGTTTGTACTATTTATTATTTATGATTCTTATGATTCTTATGCATTCGGTATAGTAGGTCCTTTTATCGCCATTATGATTTATGACAAGTAACGGCTAAGAAGTCAAATCACGCAAATACGTGGCGAGTTTATTTTATTTCTTTTAGGTTAGTACCAGAATCTCCTCGATGGTTGTTACTAAATGGTAAAGAAGAAGAGGCCAAAAAAGTCCTTTCCAAAGTGGCAAAAATGAATAAACGACAACTACCAGATGATCTCGTGTTGCAAAAACCTGTGATAACTCAAACACGGATGAGTTTTAGGCAACTTTTCAGAAACTGGAAAACTGCTAAGAAAACATTAATTTCTTGGGATTTATGGTATGTCAAAAATACTTGGTAAATAGTAAACCATAACCATGAATGAATCCATGATTTACAAGTCCAGTTCAATCCATAGTCCAGTTCAACCCATAGTCCAGTTCAATCCATAGTCCAGTCCTCGTTTTACAACATGGACAGCCGCGGGTCATTGGCTATCAATCCGAACAGCTTATTGCTTTTCAATCAAAAGCATACAGGGTGTTTCAACACATGTTTTTAATTAAACACTAAAATCTAATTTGTTAAAAATGCAATCACATGCATCCAGTACAGTGCCTATGAAATTCATTGTAAACGATTCCTAAATATTTTACTGACGAAATTTTCTGACACAATCAGATTGGTCTAGTTTCGTGTTTAAAAATTTGCATATGGATTACACAAACTAACGCCAGATCTTTGGCAAAGTGGAATTACACACTCTGTGACCAGTGGTCAACATATTGCGTATTGCTCAAGAGTTGCAGAGCTCCGTGGCGTGATGCAGTTTTTGTTTTTTCATCTTACAGGTTTGCCAACGCTTTGGTGTACTATGGTGTGTCTTATGGTTCTGTTGATCTTGGTGGGAATAGATATCTGAATGTTTTCCTGGTCAGTGTTGTCGAGATACCTTCAAATTTTGCTTACATTTGGGCCTCGCGCAGGTGAGTATAGAAATATTGACTCGGTGTTGCAAATTACAAAACGGATGACCCATGCATCATGCAATAAACCTTTCCGCGGTAATACATCACAACTTTATTGTTAAAATTAAATTTATTAATGAAATGGATTTCAGCTTCTGGTCTCACTAGTTACAGTATGTGTAAAAATCCAGAAAATCTTGTTTTAACACATGTATGAAATTATTTCCACATGCATTCAATGTTCAAAATGAGAAATATTTTTCCACGCATATGCATGCTAAAAAAACAAGTTTCGTTTTTTGGACAAAGTCAAAGCATAACCTGAAAAAAATATGTTAATTAATGTTGAAGAGCACATTTTAGATTTGGACGGAAAAAGTGTGTCCTTCTTCCTTTGGTTGTTGCATTCATTGTAACCGCTATCTCAGTGGCTATCCCGACAGGAAAGAGTGACGGTTAGTGTTATTTAGAAGAACCTTACTTTCTTCGACTTGTCGCTATCTGTGTGATAAAGTATGAAAACCTTTCAGACTTAAGTGGTGATTTTGTTTTGCAGCAAGTGTCCGTGGACGTATTACAACTGCTATGATTGCAAAGTTTTTCATCAATTTTTCCTTTTCTGGTATTTATCTGTGGTCTGCTGAGATGTTTCCAACTGTGATAAGGTGCCTTATATTTCGTATATTTTCAATTTATGGATTCAAACTGTATATAGTATGCAAAACAATATCATTGGCACTATGTTTCTACGAATTCTAGCCGTAAACCCAGTTTGAAATACCGGTAGCACTTACGTAAGACTTATAAGAACCTGGATTTTCGGTGAGATGAAATTATGGATTGTTTTAGTCGCATTTTGTTATATAGATCGACAGCGATATCTACATCTTCTGCGATCGCACGAATTGGATCATTTACTGCCAGTTACATTATTTGGCTAGTAAGTTTTCTCTTGAAATTTTTTTTATATACATATATTTATATATTACTATTAATTGAATGCTCATAGAAATATCTTCGGACGCAAATAAAAGCTAGTGTTTGGATTTTTTAATAGTAAGATAATTTAACTATCTACTTTGGAGGGGAAGTTGATTGTCATTGAAAGACTATAGCTGGCTTTTTGATGTTTTTCACCCGATCAACCCTATCGATGTACGCAAAGCCATGCAATGAGCTCCTCCAGAAGTTGATGCCACTCAGAACTGTCAGTATGATTAGCTGTTTTTATTGTGAATGCAACATAATGTACAACTGAGATTATAATATACTGTGGCTGGAATTTTTGCCTGTGATTTCAAACGTTTTTAGTAATCAGTTAAATGAAAGGCTCATGATGGCGGACTCCTTTTCCATATGATATATCATCATTGCAAGAACCCAATAGCAATTTTTGTTTTAGATTCGTTACCATGCAGCCCTGCCGTACAGCATAATGGGAATAATTTGCTTCCAAGCAGCAGTTTTTGGGATCTTCTTGCCTGAAACCAAAGGAAAACCAACCTTGGAGACAATGGATGACATGGAGAAAGATCGGGAAGTTGCTTTATCTACGAATGACAAAGACGACGCTGGCGAGAAAAAAAATGTAACTGGTGTCTAATTTCTTTGGGTAGTCAAGTAACACCATTTTGATATTGTTTTTTGGTGAAATCAACATAGAATTCATAGATTGTAGTTTGTGGAATACGTAATCCTTTGAATAAACAGCTATATAACCTCTCGAAATAATTAGAATTGTGAAATTGGTGTTTATAGTTTCTTTAGTTAGCCAAGTAACACAATTTTGATATGGTTTTTTTGCCAAGTCAACAGAGAATTCATAGAAATTGCAGCTTACGTCATTCATAAAACATCACCAACAAATGTAAGATAAACAGGGCCACATTTCGCGCGATAATTCCGAAAGTAGATGCGCATATTAATTGTTATATGATAGTTGGATTTTTTTATTGCAAAAAATTTTAGTTCTTTAGCTCTTTTTAAATCGATCCTCCAAATATTCCTCAAGCACTGTATTTGCCACAAGATATCAAAACAATTTACAGCAAAACCACATGCAGATGAATTTACGAACAATTGCGCATACAACTGCACAGTCTGCACTGAACTACAATGCCCCTGGGCTCTAAAACTTTTTGCTGTCCACTGCATAAGCCTGCAGCACAGATATACTCTGTATATTCGATGCATATATTATAAATATATTATAGAGTCTTCGCTGCAGACTAGTTGCTGCTACGATGAAGCCTGCTCGTTTCAGGCTCACCCGAAGTAATTAATTAATAACAGAATTCAACTAATTACATCTTCGAGATCTCAGATTTCAAGATCAGATTTAAGGATCTTCGCACGTAATCATACACGTAAAGGAACCAAAAAGATCTCCCAAAAGAAAAGAAGTATATCTGCGACCATCCAGACCAGGTATTCTGATTTAATATCTTGCTGCCTCAAGTAGGTAAAATGTGTCAATTATTCCCAGTGATTTGCTGGCTATATATACGTATGATAACAAGCGTATATTATCACAGTATGTTATCATATACCTGGCTTGCTGTGAGAGCAGACTGTGGTACACCGACATTATTAAACTTAAATTTCAAAGATTATACACTTAACGTAGATTTCTATAGTACTCTATTTGGTTTCATAATGTACATGCCTCGAAGGCCCTGACATCAATGTTGATCTTTTCCGGCTGCACGCAAGGTCAGAGACACAAGGCCATGGGTGTGCAAAACTACCCCACATCGTTTCGTATTGTTCGGTGTTCGATCACTCTGGTCCATCATAATTGGTGTGAAACAGTCGCATATTTTGGTTCATAAAAAAAAAACGCGCGCAGGCGGATACGAAGCGGAATCGATGAACGGGGGAAAGGTAGTATCGAGATGAAATGTTAGTATGTGCATGGAGAATCTCAGATAAGCGATCATTGATTAACCCTTTTTGACCCTCACCGGCTGTGTTACCTCAAAGAACGAACGCTTACCTGGGAATAGTACTTCCTGGTTGTAATCCCTACGGTGTTACGGTGTTCTTGAGCTACCGTTACCTCTATTCCTCCACCCTACAGTAGTTGGTTAAGAGAGATCGAGAAATTGTTTATAAAAATTACGGAAAAATATTTACTACCATACTAAAGTAAACTGGTAGTACAAATACAATAAACTTTAATCAAATTACCGACTGACGTCACGACGCGACACCGCCAAGCTGGTGATAGACCGCTCTGTCCACCCATTCTATCATAAAAAAAAGAGAATTCAACTCTTTGTGTTAAGGTCTATCCCGATAGCTACTATCTTTACGAGACTATAACAATGAGTAACCAACAATGGACGACTTGCGCTTTAGACTAATTTCTTACCAGGGCGATGAAAAGGACATCCAAGTTTGGCTGTAAATTGTTGTAAATTTCGGAAAATATAGCTGTGCGAAGTTTACGAATTTTGTATACTTTTGTATCGCGGCCGCGCGTAATACAAAAGTATACAAAATATTCAAACTTCGCATTGCTTTATTTTCCGTATTTTACAAAATTTCGCAGCCAGACTTTGCATTTGCACTAATTTAAGTAAGATCTTTCTGACTGTAACGAGTCATCAATTAATCAACAATCCCCCCCTTTCTTTTAGGCTGAAATACACCAGCAATGGCTAACATAATTGACGATGTTTTTAAAGCGATAGGCGAATTTCGCGAGTATCAATGGTATATCTTCACCTTGATGGGATATGTATTATTCTCTATTGCTGCCTTTGCTTCCATGATAGTGTCGTTTATCACTGCTGAGCCTGACTGGAAATGTGTTGAAGGTTATAAGAATAATACCGTGTGTAGATTTAATAACTCAATAACGTTAACCAGTGATGATTACAAAGCCAGATGTAAAATGCCGAGAGAAGCTTGGACGTTTGTAGATGACTTCACATCCGTTGTTACTGAGGTATTTCCAGAATCGCTACTTTAATAAATGTCCGATGCTGTTGGGTTTCAAGTCAAATTGTAAATATACATGACTTTTGTTCACGTACATATTGCCAGAAACAAATAAATTTCGAAACCAAAGCAATCCTTTCGAGGATGCACGGTAATTCTGTGATTTCTAGCTAGCAAGAAATGTCCTGCTGTTCACAGTTGCCCTACTGTTCAAAGTTGTCAGCTAAAACTACCCACCCTACGACATCCATTTTTATTGGTATTTGGTAACACGTACCATCAATCGATCTTATGTATCTTACGTCAAATTGCTACACGGACGATGACGATTTTACTCGCAAATTTTACTCGCAATCCTCGAAAACCAGACTCTGTCTGAAAGTCTACAATATATTAAAATAATCTGAAATTAAAGTATAGGCCCTATGCCAGGTTTCTGGAACAGACCCGTTATTTTTTTGAACTTTCTTTCAGTACGACTTAGTTTGTGATGATTCAATTTTTCTCTCCATCGCTCAATCCTGTTTCTGGGTTGGAATGTTAATTGCGTTATTGGTCGGTGGTTTTCTATCAGATAAATATGGCAGAAAAAGACTCTGGTATGGCGGTTGTGTTCTTGTCGTCGTTGCCAGTTGGATTATGATATTTCCAAAAGCCTTTTTGGTCTTCTTTGTTTGCCGAGTTTTCATTGGCATAGGTTTAGGTCAGTATGTTCTGCATGTAAAAACATATTTTTGTATTTTTGTTAAAACAACTAATTTGAAATTAGTTGTCTCAAATATACTGATCTCTTTTTGATAATTTCTTTCGGATAGAAACAACCAAAAAATGAAAGAATTGGTTGTTTTCAGTTGTTTTAACAAATAAAAATTGCCAATAAACGAAACTGATAGTTAACCAATTTTTAGAAAGAAACTGAAAGGCATATAGTTTTGTCCTTTAAATGCCTTTCATACAGTTTCTAAACTGTATTGATATAGTTTTTAACGTATATAGGAATATATTTAGTACAATATCTTTTATCATCATTTTATATCTATATACATAATGTCTTTATCCTGTATATTTCACAGGGTTTGCTAATTGCACTGGTTTTCCCTTGCTTGTCGAGTTCACAAGTGAGAGATACCGTTCATGGATGGGAGCTGGTTCCTACGTGTTTTGGGCAGTGGGAATATCAATACTGCCCCTGATTGGATTCTTAGTGGTAGAGTGGAGAATGTTCCTGCTTGTTACAGCTATTATTTCTATCCCCGTCGTGTTTTCATCTTGGTAAATTTTTAATACTCTTCATCACGTCACGATTTCTTCAAATCATCGGAATGTACATCGGAATCAGGAAGGAGTGTACAAAAGGCTTAGACATGCAATCTTATACACGCAATCTGATAACCATTATTTTCACAACCTTTTGAAAAATAAGTACCACTCAAGTTAAGGCGATTTTCATTCAATGCAAAATGTCGCGCGATCAAATTTTTCAAGCGGAACTAATCCTATTAGACGGGTTTGATTAAGCGATTGCAAAGTATCATATTTTACCTCCCTATATTCAGTCGTTTTGTCACTATCAATTTTGTTTCGGTCTAATATGCATATAAAAGGATCAAATCCTCCAGCATCTCGCAGATTCATTAACACACGCTTTATATAATGGAATTGAGTTGATTTTTTTTGTCAGGTTAGTACCTGAATCTCCTCGATGGTTGTTACTAAATGGTAAAGAAGAAGAGGTCAAAAAAGTTCTCTCTAAAGTGGCAAAAATGAATAAACGACCATTACCAGATGATCTCGTGCTGCAAAAACCTGCGATAACTGAAACACGAACGAGTTTTAGGCAACTTTTTAGCAACTGGAAAACTGCTAAGAAAACGTTAATTTGTTGGGATTTATGGTATGTCTCTATTATTTTATTCTTCTAAAATGTAGCATATGACGTGTAGATTAAATTCAGAGAATATAACCGACGAAAGAAAAAAAGGGCTGGAAAATATTCACATTAAAATATTAGTAAGGAGACTTTTTCACAATAGTAAACTTTAGTTATTTTTTCGCTAACAAATCTGCCCGCTTAAGATTATTTGATTCAAATGAAATCAAACGTTAATATTGGGAAAGATATTTCGTTTTCTCCCGTTGAAAGACATAGAGGCATGCATATTCTAACCTCCTCCGCAGAGAATATTTCAGGCAGTTTGAAAAAAACGCCGCAAAATATGACCGCCCGCAAATTTGCCCAGAAAAAGCGGAGGAGATAGATGCATATTTAAAATTTCTGCACTACAAACAGGTTTGCCAACGCTCTTGTGTATTATGGTGTATTTTATGGTTCTGTTGATCTTGGTGGGAACAGATATCTTAATTTTTTCTTGGTCAGTGTTGTCGAAATACCTGCAAATTTTTTTGTTATTTGGGCCCTTGGCAGGTGAGTTGAAGGTGAACTTAAAAAATTTCCGAATCAGTGCAAAGCTAATTGGAATAGTAATCTTTTTTTGTCTTTTGTTTGTTACTTACTATACCAATGTTAATATACCAATATGCTACGGACTATACCAATATCGGAATACTACTATATTAGAGCTGTATATGTAACCTGGAAATTTAATGTGATATATTTATGTGAACCGAGGATATTTTGTTCGCCCAACGTAGCTAACACGTAATAAAGGAGTGCGTTATAAATTGTCATTTTAGATTTGGACGTAAAAAGTGTGTCCTCATTGCAATGGTTCTGGCATTCATTGCATCCGCAATCTCAGTGTCTATCCCTGTAAATAAAAGTTCTGGTAAGCATGTATAGCCCATTTTTTGAGCGACCCCAGCAAATTTGCACTGGTTGACGTCAAGGGTTGGCACTATTTTCCATCTGGCAAACCGCCCTATCATTTTTAGAGAGTGGCATGGGTAGTGGGATAATTAATGTGAAGTATTATATATTATAATAAACATAGGGCAGTTTGCTAGATGGAAAATAGTGCTAACCTTACTTAAACGGCTCTTTTTCCTACAAGGACTTGAAAACAAGGGGGTTTTAAATTTTTCTTGTCGGTGTTCAATATACATCCAACTCTTCTTTTTTGCAGGAAGTATTGGTGGTCGTGTCACAGCTGCTATCACTGCGAAATTTTTTATTAATATTTCTTTTTGCGGCGTCTATTTGTGGTGTGTTGAGCTGTATCCAACTGTTATCAGGTATTACTCTAATTTATAGGTTATACATGAAGTAACAGTTGTTATACTGAGCAGAAATTACAACTATATATCATGATCTGTATAGTAAACAATATTTGAAGATATGTATAGTTTAAAAAGTCTCTATATAGTATATGCTGATGACTAGTTTGTTATTTAGGTCAACTGCACTTTCGACATCATCTTGTGCTGCAAGAATTGGGTCATTTTCTGCTAGTTATATAATTTGGCTTGTAAGTATAACTTAAATTTTTGTTCTTAGAACGTACATTAGAATGTGAAGCGATGAATAAACGAAAAAAGTATATTAAAATATCATTTGGTCAATTAGCGGATACTGGATTCCTGAACGTCGTTAAAACTGGAATTTCCTTTAGATTCGTATTCACACAGCTCTGCCATACAGCATCATGGGAATAATTTGTCTTCAAGCAGCTTTGCTTGGTTTATTCCTACCAGAAACCAAGGGAACTCCAACCAAGGAAACAATGAATGACATGGAAACGAGGGTTGGTTTATTTTTGGTGGGTAACGGTAACACTGTTGAGAATCAGGTCAACGAGAATGAAGCTGGACTTTAGTCGAGGAAAGGGAAATTTACCAACAGAATATCCATTTTATCTTATCACTGCATGTGTCGTCTCTATTTCGCCTCCCTGGATGTAAGAAGCCAGGGTAGAGTTAGAGAATAGACCAGGAACGAATTATGAATCCATCGACGACCAACCCATCATGATCAATGATATTAGAACTGTCTTACCAATCCACCATTATCGTGAAATTTGCACATGCATGATATTAATTTAGGGGTTAATTTATTTTGCATGCAGATGATATCAATTTAATGAATAAAACCTGAAACAGAATGGGACAGTATGTGGTATATTATACGAACCATATAATACTATGGGTTTTCCATGGTTCTTCATTTCCATAGCCTCATTCTAGCTGTCGATAAAACCAAATTCATGCATTCTGTTCTGCCTAACGGTTTCTTTTGGAAACGTACAGGGTGTATGATAAAACTCAGCGACTTAAATATTCATGATTATTCGATCTTTTGTGATCGAATAGAGAGCGATTATCATGAATATTATCAATAATAATTATCATGAGTATTTACGTTTTTTAAACGCCCTGTATATACGTACAAAAGAAACCCGTCGGCAGAACAAATACAGTATATGAACTTAGTTTCGGCCCTGAACAAGTCTAAATACGTTCATTATTGACATTAATGCCAGGAATGGTTCGCAGTTGGATTTTCTTTTTCACATCTAACAAATACATGGTTTAACTTGTGGAAAACTTCGCGCGGGTTCGATATAAACTTTCTCAACCATGCAATTAACCGTTTCCCAATCTAAGGTCTAGATTATATGAACTTTTCATGTGCATGCCAAATCGGATTTTTCTTGTGCCTGAAGTGTAAACGCGGGTTTTGAGAGGAGAGTTTACAAAGGACAAGTGAACGGGGAACCATTTTGCTGTATTTTCATTCCGCGGAAACAAACAATCACTTTCAAAAGAAATCAGTCGAGTACAAAGCTAATACACTAATACTAAGTTATACTGAACATAATACATTGTATTCAGCCGAGATATTTATGCATCGTCATATCCTCATTTGCATGCACTCTTTCGTGAAAGATAGTTAATAAATGCACTTATTCACACATAAAGAACACTGCATGTTATTATTGATAATCGATAAATTCTCTGCGAAAGGAGTTAACCAAAGTGGTCTGTTTACCGGACAACGACGTTCATTTGTGATTTTTTTCAGCTGAAGTAGCTTCAAAGCAGGTGATAAAGTTAATTGATTCATTGTTGTTAATTGTTAAATGAAGATCTTTGCCTTAGGAAGTATAAATGAGGTGTATCAGGGTTCAGGAATATTTAAGTAATTCAGTGATAGATGCCTCAGTTTCTATTTGATCCTAAAATGTTAAACTTTGATATGTCTTGAGATGATTGACACTTCTCCCAGCCGGGGTTGATGGCACGAATACATCCAAGATTCTCATGCAGTTTTGAACTTGTTATGTCGCTTACTTTAATACTAGCTTAAATGTTCATGTTCTTTATTTGCAATATGTATATTTACATTAGCATCTCAATGGCGCTCAAAACATTTGAAAGGGGCATTTATTGGTATATATATATATATATAACTTGGCACATGCAATGTTATTACCCAGGTCATCCATATGGCAACAAACCACCAAAAACGCAAGAATGCACTAATAAAACACGGAAAAGCTCGATTTGTCAGAAATCGTATTTCTGGCAAAATATATTTGCATTTTCTGCCAGGCGCTCCATTTTTCGTCTCCCCCCCCCCAAATTCTTTGCGCGCTCGCTCAGCTTAGCCACTGATCTATGTAAAAACCTGTCGTGTTCCTAAATTTATTTTGATAAAAGCGCCTGGGAACGAGGCTGGGGTCGAAGTGTGACTGACATTGTTTAAGGTTCTAACGCATGAACTGTCAAGCATTGTGATTGGACGAAATTACTCGCAGCGAGCTTGCGAGTTAGTTTTTGCGATGAGTGTGTGAGAGCGTTGACTGCACAACACGATAGCATTCAGTGGCGGTTCAAGGTTAGCCAGAATAAATTACTAGTTTACTACAGCTCAAAATCGTAATCGCATTTGTAGATTTTTAGATATCCATGACCAATTGCGTTGTTATTAATTAAGGTATTTTGAATTTAAAATGATCCGCCACTGATAACATTTTTCATTCAAAGTAGACAAAGTACAAAGTCAAATACAAAGTACTTGAAAATAGAATTAACAGCGATTCGCATTTGAGGGTGGGTTCAGACTTCAGAGTTCAGAATTTTTGCCTGCCTCCAGAGATGGTAGTCAACATGGGCACGCGGTTCCCAACACACGAGTCGAATTCAACTCACGTGAAAGCTGATAATATCCAACTCAAAAGATTAAATATAGTTTTTTCAACTTTTTTCAATCAATCCAAACATGAAAATAAGTGGTTATCACGTAGATTTTTTTCCATTCACTCATGCTGTCAGGGACGCCGAAATATATGCGAGGTTAATGGCGGTTTTCCACTAGGCGGAATTTTTCGACCGAACGAAATTTTTCGTTCCATATTCCTTTCAATTGTGAGAATTCGACCGTAGCGCATTCCCTTTATCGGTCACAATTGAAAAGAAAATCGAGCGGAAAATTTCGTTCAATCGAAAAATTCCGCCCAGTGGAAAACTGGCTTAAAGGCGGGCAAATTTCGTGAATTAAACACCACGAGTAGCGATAACTGCTCAAGGATATTTGCAAAACATCGTTCGCTGAACCTTGTTTCGTCATGTTTTCTCTTGATTTTTTTGTGCTATTCTTAAAGCTCATTGGTTGAACTTTTACCTAAGATATATAGAATTTAATCCTCTAATAAAAGGGTATCTTTTCCTCATAGCTCCTGCATGCCCGCTATATAATTTTATCGTGAGTCAATCATGGCCAGAAATTGCGGACATGGAATATGCAGATTGCCGTAGCAAATTTGCATATCTGTTCAAATATTATTCGTTTGCAGAACTATAAATTATATTACGCATTCTTAAATTTTGCAAAATTTAAGAAAATCATTGCATCTTTGCTATTTGCCCTGGTTGTTTCTTGTAACTCGTGTCATATTGAAGATCCTGAGGTAATATTTTGCTGGCAAAGGTTTATGTCGGCTCTGCATTTTTATTTTATTTCTACGCTATTACGGTTTTCGTTTTATATGGTATTCAACGTGATAAATGACCAAAACTTTGTTTTGAAAATGCAGGACGAATACTGATAAAACATTTTGAAATACTGTATAAAAATATTAAGATTAACTTGCTCTGCAACGAGCAATTAAGGCAAATTATAATTGACCTACCTAAAGGTGTATTTTTAGCGTTTAGTACTGTGCACATTACAGTTTACTATAAACTCACGAAGCTTTATTTTGACACCATATGCAAATTTAGGCGGAAGTAGAATGTTAAATATGTCCGAATTTTCTGGCCATGAATCATTTCGCGAGAATTCACATGCAATTGTGTAGCAATAACTTCACTATTTCCTTCCGTTTATATAGACGATTATAATTCGAACTACGAAATGGCCACTGCGATTAATGATGCCTTTGTGAAGATTGGCGAATTTCGTCAATATCAATGGTTTTTATTGACCTTGATGGGATACGCATTAATGGCGATTGGTGCTCTACCTGCAATGATAGTGTCGTTTATCACTGCTGAACCTGACTGGAAATGTGTTGAAGGTTATAAGAATAATACCGTGTGTAGATTCAACAACTCAATAACGTTAACCAGTGATGATTACAAAGCCAGATGTAAAATGCCGAGAGAAGCTTGGACGTTTGTAGATGACTTCACATCCATTGTTACTGAGGTATAGCATTCGTCAGGCAAAATTTAATGGCTAGTGGACATAAATTTTATTTCCTATGGCGTGCAATGAATTTACTATTATTTAAAGGCACCGGTCATTTCTGCACGAATTGGATAAAAGTTTGAAAATTTTTATTCTAGCTTATAAGCGTCTATAACAACGCTCTGTTATTAAAAGCATTCAGCATTGCTACTGTTTTCATGACTATATATATATATATATATATATATATATATATAACTTTTAATTTTTTTACAGTACGACTTAGTTTGTGATGATTCAATTCTTCTCTCTATCGCTCAATCCTGTTACTGGGTTGGAATGTTAATTGCGTTATTGGTCGGTGGTTTTCTATCAGATAAATATGGCAGAAGATTAGTTTTGTATGGTGGTTGTGCTCTTGTAGCCATTGCGACTTGCATAATGGTCTTTCCAAAGTCGTTTGTGGTATTCATTGTTTGCCGAGTCCTAATTGGTATAGGTTCAGGTAATTATCTCTACTTTGTCAGGACTCATACGAAGGTCCTCGGGTCGAAACGTCGAGAAGTGTTTTGTCTATTTTAGGCAGTTTTAATACCACATTTGATGCTAAGTTGTTTGAAGACGCTGCCACGCTGCCCCTCTGCATGGTTATATCAGAATTTTATTACACTTTTTTGTTAGTTATAGCGTGTTCTATACCTTTCATATAGGGTTCCGAAATGCCACTCATTTCACCTTGCTTGTCGAATTCACAACTGAGAGATATCGTTCATGGATAGGTGTAGGTTCTTTCATATTTTGGGCAGTTGGAATATCAGTAATGCCTCTGATTGGGTTTTTAATCCCTGCGTGGAGAATGTTTCTGCTTGCCACAGCTGTTATTGCCATCCCCGTGCTGTTTATATATTGGTACGTTTTGTCAGATATGATTAAATTTGAAAGCCTAAAGCTTTTTGGATTAAAAATATATATTTTCGATTAGCAAAAAATACCTTTCAACCTACTTTTTTAACTGTGCATTAAGCATCTCCTAGTTTTTATGAACATTATGAAAGGTAACGGTAATTTAAAAAGTCCAAATCACGCAAATACGTAGCGAGTTTATTTTATTTCTTTTAGGTTAGTACCAGAATCTCCTCGATGGTTGTTACTAAATGGTAAAAAAGAAGAGGCCAAAAAAGTTCTTACCAAAGTGGCAAAAATGAATAAACGACCATTACCAGATGATCTCGTGCTGCAAAAACCTGTGATAACTGAAACACGGATGAGTTTTAGGCAACTTTTCAGAAACTGGAAAACTGCTAAGAAAACACTAATTTGTTGGGATTTATGGTATGTTACAACTCAATAATGTAACTTGAGAAAAAGGTTGTTTGGAAAACAACGCAATATTATAGCTAGAAACCATTTTCGTACCTTTTTAACATAAGCGTTCGAAAATTCGTAATATAAATACGTAACCACTGCATGTTAGCATTGTTTATCGCACCACTCCGCAGCTAACCAGCGTGCACCATTTAATGCATTTGCATCACCTAAACTAGCGGCTCATCTTTGCCAAAGTGAAATTACACATGTAGTGCTCCAGCAATTAACGTATTAATCAAAAGTTGACTTTCGTATATACCGACGCCAACCAATTTTTCCGATTCCCGAAAAAATCAAGAAATATCATGCAAACAGCTCGGTGAGGTCATGCAGTTTTTGTTTTTTTATCTTGCAGGTTTGTCAGCGCTTTGGTGTACTATGGTGTGTCTTATGGTTCTGTTGATCTCGGTGGGAATAGATATCTAAATGTTTTCCTGGTCAGTGTTGTCGAAATACCTTCAAATTTTGCATTAATTTGGGCCGTGCGCAGGTGAGTAAAAATGTTAATTGAGTGTTACAAGTCCTAAAACGGATTACCCGGCCATCAATAGACTTTTCGTCACAACTTTATTGTTTTTTTTAACTTAGAACCACCTTAATAATAGAATGGATTTCAACTTTTAGTCACACTATAGGTGTAGATTAACATTCAGAAGATGTTGTTTCAACACATGCATGGAAAAGATTTTAATCGAAAAGATTATTTTCTGTGGCAACAAATTCAAAATTGGTTGCCTCAGATTCATCTTTTTTTGCTTATTTCGACTTAACTCGACAAATGTAATGTACATGTACATTTTAGATTTGGACGAAAAAAGTGTGTCCTCTTTGCTTTGGTTGTTGCATTCATTGCATCCGCTATCTCGGTGGCTATCCCGACAGGAAAGAGTGGCGGTTAGTGTTATTTAAAAAAAACTTACTTTCTTCGACTTGTCGTCATCAGTGATGCAGAGTTTAGAGAATGAAAACTTAAGTATTGATTTTATTTTGCAGTAAGTGTCCGTGGACGTATTACAACTGCTGTAATTGCAAAGTTTTTCATAAATATTTCCTTTTGTGGTATCTATTTGTGGTCTGCTGAACTGTTCCCAACTGTGATAAGGTACATTTTAAAGTTTATAGAAATAAACGGCTAGTAAAAGAACCTAGTATATCGTATTTTACCAATTGTATGGATTCAAAATTGTAGATAGTAAATAAGAGGTGGGAAAGTTTGTTGATGTTTTCTACGAATTCTAGGTAAACCCAATTTGAACGGGAGAATTAATATACGTAAGAACCTGGGATTTGCGGTTAATAAGTTAATTTTATTGAATAAGCCGTTGCATTTTTTTTGCCTTGTCGAAATAAGTTTATCCTGAGAGTTTATAAACAAAGAAAACTGATCCATTCCGCGCCGTCTAGTGGGTTTTCCTGGCCTGGCGTTTCTCGCTTCAAAAAAATGAAGGATATGGATAGTTATATAGATCGACAGCGATGTCTACATCTTCTGCGATGGCAAGAATTGGATCATTTACTGCCAGTTACATTATTTGGCTGGTAAGTTTACTGGTAATTATCATCGAATGTGTGCAATATATGTTATATATAAATGTTGCAATATAATTTATCAGTAAGATAAATTTGTCTACTTTGACGGCGTTGCAAGGGCGTCGTAGAATGAAAGTTTTTTAAGTTTTTCACCGATCAGACTACATCGATAATCGATGTAAGCCCTGTTTTCCACTTCAACTGTATCGTAACGCAACGTAGCGTATTTCTCTGTTTCTGAAGTATTCGACCAGAACTAATGACTTTAAACCAATGAGATACGCTACGTTTCGCTACGATACGGTTAAAGTGGAAAGAGTTTGGTCTTAAGACACAATAAAGATAAATACGCGAAGGCATGCGACCGGAGCTCGTGCAGGAGTTGATGCCACTCAGAACCGTCACATTTTTTCCTGGTGACTTCAGAAGACTTCAAAGTTTTAAGCAAATCTAGCGTTCGTAACTATAAAGGATTTCTAGCAATTCGTTGAATAAAAGGACTAAAAGGCTCATGCCACCCGGTCGGGAGTGATTTTATGATACTTCATCGATCATTACGAAAACCATTCAATAGGATTTTTTATGCGATTTTTAGATTCGTTACCATGCAGCCCTGCCGTACAGCATAATGGGAATAATTTGCTTCCAAGCAGCAGTTCTTGGGATCTTCTTGCCTGAAACCAAAGGAAAACCAACCTTGGAGACAATGGATGACATGGAAGAAAAGCGGGAAGTTGCTTTACTTTTGAATGACAAAGACGACGCTGGTGAGATTCTTAAGAAACAAAATGAGATTTGCCTTTAGTCTCTTTGAGTAGTCCAGTAACACTATTTTGAAATTGTTTTTTTCCGAAGTCAACATAGAATTCTCAGTTTACAGTTTGTACGATACGGAGTAAGTAATTTGAATAAAAAGTCAACTTTTCGAAATAATTAGAGCTTGGTGGTGTAATTTTGAATAAAGGAAGACCTTGTGTCTTTCAATAACATCATCTCCATAGCAGAATTTAAGGTGTTTCGGTGTAGTATTTTCAAAAATGGAAAACTGTGAGAAAAGTCTAAATCATTCTAAAGGTACTTCTTTCTCTTTGACGAACGATTTCCGACTCACACTTTTTTGAATTTTGAAATTTCGAAAAATATCAAGAAAATTACGATTTTTTCATATGGTCGTCCGACGATTTGCCTGAAATTTTAAAATTCATCAAAGTAAGATTTTATGTCTCAAATGTATTAGTTTCATGAAATAATGTAATTCTACTTTGTTTTCAACCACTTCGAGCTATTTTGAACCGAATTTTGAAATTTCGAAAAATTGGGTAAAATTACGGTTTTTCCTTTGGTCTTCCGATTGCCTGAAAATTTGAAAATTATCAAAGTATGATTTTATGTCTTCAAATGCATTGCTTTCATGAAATAATGTAATTCTACTTAGTTTTGGACCATTCCGAGGCATTTTGGACCGAAGTTTGAATTCTCAATAAAATGACCAAAATTACGATTTTTTCAGCCTTTTGTCTTCCGTTAGCAATTTGCCTGAAAATTTTAAAATCATCAAAGTAAGATTTAAGTCTCAAATGTATTGGTTTCATGAAAAAATGTAATTTTACTTAGTTTTGAACCATTTTGAGTTATTTTGAACCGAATTATGAAATTTCGAAAAATTGAGGAAAATTACGATTTTTCCTTTGGTCTTCCGAGTTGCCTGGAAATTTTAAAATCATCAAAGTAAGATTTTATGTCTCAAATGTATTGGTTTCATGAAAGAATGTAATTCTACTTTGTTTTCAACCACTTCGAGCTATTTTGAACCGAATTTTGAAATTTCGAAAAATTGGGGGAAAATACTATTTTTTTCTTTGGTCTTCCGAGTTGCCTGAAAATTAGAAATTCATCAAAGTAAGATTTTATGTCTCAAATGTATTTGTTTCATGAAATAATGCAATTTTACTTTGTTTTCAACCACTTCGAGCTATTTTGAACCGAATTTTGAAATTTCGAAAAATTGAGGAAAATTACGGTTTTTCCTTTGGTCCTCTGAGTTCAGGGCCGTAACTAGAACGATAATTGGGGGGGTGTTTATTCATATATTCAGTTCTGCCCGACGAATTTCCATTGTGAGCTATTGCACTTACAAAAGAAATCCGTCGGGCAGCACTGAATATATGAATAAACACCCCCCCAATTATCGTTCTAGTTACGGCCCTGCCGAGTTGTCTGAAAATTTGAAAATCATCAAAGTATTGTTTTATGAGTTCAAATGCATTGCTTTCATGAAAGAAGTAATTCTACTCATCTTTGAATCATTTCGAGGCATTTTGCACCGAATTTTGAATTTTCGAAAAATTGACGAAAATTACGACTTTTTCTTTGGTCCATGCAGCGTTACCGATTTGCCTCAAATTTTGAGATTCATCAAAGTATGATTTTATGAGTTCAAATGTTTTGTTTTCATGAAAGAATGTAATTCTACTCACCTTTGAACCATTTCGAGGCATTTTGCACCGAATTTTGAATTTTCGAAAAGTTGACGAAAATTACGACTTTTCCTTTGGTCCATGCAGCGTTACTGACCGACTTGCCTCAAATTTTGAGATTCATCAAGGTATGATTTTATGAGTTCAAATGTTTTGTTTTCATGAAAGAATGTAATTCTACTCACCTTTGAACCATTTCAAGGCATTTTGCACCGAATTTTGAATTTTCGAAAAATTGATGAAAATTACGATTTTTCCTTTGGTCCATGCAGCGACCGATTTGCCTCAAATTTTGAGATTCATCAAAGTAAGATTTTATGAGTTCAAATGTATTGTCTTCATGAAAGAATGTAATTCTTACTTAGTTTTGAACCATTTTACACCGAATTTCAAATTTTTGAAAAATATACGAAAATTACGATTCTTCCTTTAGAAAGTAGCGTTTCCATTTAGGAAATTTTTTTTTTCGTGTGTCTAATTTTTTTTCCTCTCAAATTTTTTTTCTTGTATCCAAATTTTTTTCATGTCAATTTTTTTCTCGTGTGTCCAATTTTTTTTCTTGCGTCTGAATTTTTTTCCAGCCAATTTTTTTTTCGTTCATTTTGGTTTGGAAGACTGTGTCTGGCTTGGGCTCCCTGTGTAGCAAGACAAATAAATTTCATTTATCTCCATTTTTTTCTTGTATCCAATTTTTTTCCAGCCAAATTTTTTTTCGTTTCAAATTTTTTTTCTTGGCAATTTTTTTTGTGTCCAAATTTTGTTCCCCGACTTTTTTTAACTTTCAGTCCTTTTAGAGAGACGTGTTTTTAATTTTTTACTTTAATGTTTTTAATTTCTTTTACTTTAACTCAGGTAATTTTTACTCAAGTATTTTTTAAAGGGGATAACTTTTTAATTTTTTTTCATTTTTCTTTACTTCAAAATTTCAATTTTTAAGTCTTTTCCGAAGACCCGGGAGTCTTCAGGCTAATTTTTTTTGCACTGCCAGGACTTGAAAAACCTTTCCCATGTATAATATATATGTTGTAATGTTAGTATCCACATAAGATTCGGTGGCGGAGTGGTTAAGGCTACGGCCTACCAGGTTGTAAGCGTAGGTTCGAATCCTGCATGGGAAAGGTTCGATTTTTCCTACCGAAATTGCTATTTAATTTAAAACTCGTCGAAAAGTATTTAGTCAAATAAAGAACAATAGCTTTCGACAAATGATGTGGTGGTCTAGTGGTTAAGGCGTTCATCTATCAATCCGAGGACATACGTTTCAATCCTCGCAATGCTAAAAAATTAGCCAGAAAAATTTCAGTGTGATTTGGAATGTTTAAATTAGTTAAAAGATTTCTAAGCGTTTCAGGAAGACTGTAAATTAAAAAAAGGTTGAAATAAAAACCTGAAAAAAATTTCTCGCGTTCCAAAGTACTTGAAAATTGAAAAAAAAGCACAAGCAAAAAGTTTTAAAAACACGTGTCTTCTAAAAAGCCTGAAAATGAAGAAAGTCAGACGGAAAAAAATCAAACAATTTCCCGCTTTTAAAAAACTCATGTTTACTTACCTTAATTTTTTTTCACGAAAATTTGACAGGGTGATTTTCTCGAGAGTGAAAAAATTTAGTTTTTTTCACTTTTTTGAAATTCTCTTAGATTTTTTTTTTGACGCGGAAGTATTTTGTCTTGGGCTACCTGTGTCAAGCCAGACACAGGTTGCCCAAGAGAGACACAGGTAGCCCAAGACAAAATACTTCCGCGTCAAAAAAAAAATCTAAGAGAATTTCAAAAAAGTGAAAAAAATTAAATTTTTTCACTCTCGAGAAAATCACCCTGTCAAATTTTCGTGAAAAAAAATTAAGGTAAGTAAACATGAGTTTTTTAAAAGCGGGAAATTGTTTGATTTTTTTCCGTCTGACTTTCTTCATTTTCAGGCTTTTCAGAAGACACTTGTTTTTAAAACTTTTTTTTGTGCTTTTCTTTTAATTTTCAGGTACCTTTGAACGCGATAATTTTTTTTATTTCAATTTTTTTTCAATTTACAGTCTTTCACAAAGTCCGAGAAGTCTTTTCACTGTTTTACACATTCCAAATAACACCGAGATTTTTCAGGCTAATTTTGTTGCATTGCCAGGAGTTGAAACGTTTGTCCTCGGATTGAGAGACGAACATCTTAACCACTAGACCACCGCGTCATTTGTCGAAAGCTATTGTTCTCTATTTGACCTAATCCTTTCGGATGAATTTTAAATTAAATAGTAATTTCGGTGGGAAAAATCGAACCTTTCCCATGCAGGATTCGAACCTACCCTTACAACCTGGTAGGCCGCAGCCTTAACCACTTGGCTACCTCAATAACATATATATTAAGGCTACTATCAACAACCAATCCTACGGCCCAGTGGTTAAGGCTGCGGCCTACCAGGTTGTAAGGGTAGGTTCGAATCCTGCATGGGAAAGGTTCGATTTTTCCCACCGAAATTACTATTTAATTTAAAATTCATCGAAAAGGATTAGGTCAAATAGAGAACAATAGCTTTCGACAAATGACGCGGTGGTCTAGTGGTTAAGACGTTCGTCTCTCAATACGAGGACAAACGTTTCAACTCCTGGCAATGCAACAAAATTAGCCTGAAAATCTCAGTGTTATTTGGAATGTGTAAAACAGTGAAAAGACTTCTCGGACTTTGTGAAAAACTGTAAATTGAAAAAAAATTTGAAATAAAAAAACCAAAAAAAAATTATCGCGTTCAAAAGTACCTGAAAATTAAAAGAAAAGCAGAAGTAAAAAAAGTTTTAAAAACACGTGTCTTCTAAAAAGCCTGAAAATGAAGAAAGTCAGACGGGAAAAAATCAAACAATTTCCCGCTTTTAAAAAACTCATGTTTACTTACCTTCATTTTTTTTCACGAAAATTTGACAGGGTAATTTTCTCGAGAGTGAAAAAATTTAATTTTTTTCACTTTTTTGAAATTCTCTTAGATTTTTTTTTTGACGCGGAAGTATTTTGTCTTGGGCTACCTGTGTCTCTCTTGGGCAACCTGTGTCTGGCTTGACACAGGTAGCCCAAGACAAAATACTTCCGCGTCAAAAAAAAAATCTAAGAGAATTTCAAAAAAGTGAAAAAAACTAAATTTTTTCACTCTCGAGAAAATCACCCTGTCAAATTTTCGTGAAAAAAAATTAAGGTAAGTAAACATGAGTTTTTTAAAAGCGGGAAATTGTTTGATTTTTTTCCGTCTGACTTTCTTCATTTTCAGGCTTTTTAGAAGACACTTGTTTTTAAAACTTTTTTTTGTGCTTTTCTTTTAATTTTCAGGTACTTTTGAACGCGATAATTTTTTTTTGGTTTTTTTATTTCAAATTTTTTTTCAATTTACAGTCTTTCACAAAGTCCGAGAAGTCTTTTCACAGTTTTACACATTCCAAATCACACCGAGATTTTTCAGGCTAATTTTGTTGCATTGCCAGGAGTTGAAACGTTTCTCCTTGGATTGAGAGACGAACGTCTTAACCACTAGACCACCGCGTCATTTGCCGAAAGCTATTGTTCTCTATTTGACCTAATCCTTTTGGATGAATTTTAAATTAAATAGTAATTTCGGTGGGAAAAATCGAACCTTTCCCATGCAGGATTCGAACCTACCCTTACAACCTGGTAGGCCGTAGCCTTAACCACTGAGCCGTAGGATTGGTTGTTGATAGCAGCCTTAACATATATGTTCTTGAGGTAGCCCAAATGTAATTCTACTTAGTTTTTAACCATTTCAAGGCATTTTGCACCGAAATTTGAACTCTCAATAAAATGACGAAAATTACGATTTTTACTTTGGTCCCCCGTTACCGAGTTCCCTTACAATCAGAAATTCATTAAAGTATGATTTTATGTGTTCAAATCGTTCATTGCTTTCATGATGAATGTAATTCTACGAAGTTTTGAACTATTTTGAGGCATTTTGCAACAAAATTAGAATTTTCGAAAAAATGACAAAAATTACGATTTTTACCTTTGGTCCTCCCGTCACCGAGTTGCCTGAAAATTTGAGATTTGCAAAGTATGATTTTATATCTTGAAATGCATTGCTTTCATGAAAGAATATAATTCTACTTAGTTTTGAACAGTTTCGAGGCGTTTAGCACCGAATTTTAAAATTTCGAAAAACTTAGGATAATTATAATTTTTTGTTTGGTCTTCCGTTACCGGCAATTTGCCTGAAATTTTGAAATACATCAAAGTAAGATTTTATGTCTCAAATGTATGAAAGAATGTAATTTTACTTAGTTTTTAACCATTTCGAGGCATTTTTCACCGAAATTTGAACTCTCAATAAAATGACGAAAATGACAATTTTTACTTTGGTCCCCCGTTACCGGGTTCCCTTACAATCAGAAATTCATCAAAGTATGATTTTATGTGTTCAAATGCATTGCTTTCATGATGAATGTAATTCTACGAAGTTTTGAACCATTTCGAGGCATTTTGCAAGAAATTAGAATTTTCGAAAAAATGACAAAAATTACGATTTTTACCTTTGGTCCCCCCGTTACCGAGTTGCCTGAAAAGTTGAGATTTTCAAAGTATGATTTTATATCTTGAAATGCATTGCTTTCATGATAGAGTATAATTCTACTTAGTTTCGAGCCGTTTCGAGGCGTTAGCACCGAATTTGAAATCTCGAAAAATTTAGGAAAATTATAATTTTTTTGGTTGGTCTTCCGTTACCAATTTGCCTGAAATTTTGAAATTTATCAAAGTAAGATTTTATGTCTCAAATGTATTGTTTTCATGAAAGAATGTAATTCTACTTAGTTTTTAACCATTTTTCACCGAAATTTGAACTCTCAATAAAATGACAAAAATTACGATTTTTACTTTGGTCCCCCGTTACCGAGTTGTCTGAAAATTTGAAATTCATCACAGTAAGATTTAATGTGTTCAAATGCATTGCTCTCATGAAAGAATGTAATTCTACTTAGTTTTGAACCATTTTGAGGCATTTTGGACCGAAGTTTGAATTCCCAATAAAATGACGAAAATTACGATTTTTTCAGCCTTTGTTTGGTCTTCCGTTATACCAATTTGCCTGAAAATTTGAAATTCATCCAAGTAAGATTTTGCGTCTCAAAAGTATTGGTTTTATGAAATAATGTAATTCTACTCACTTTTGAACCATTTGCACCGAATTTTGAATTTTCGAAAAATTAACGAAAATTACGACTTTTCATTTGGCTCCCGTTACCAATTTTTCTGATATTTGGAAATCCATCAAAGTAAGTTTTTATGTGTTCAAATGGACTCATGAGAAAATGTAATTCTACTTTAGTTTGTAACAATTTCGAGACATTTTGCACCGAATTTTGAATTTTCCAAAAATTACGATTTTTCTTTGGTCCCCCGTTATCGATTGATTTTGAGATTCATGAAAGTATGATTTTATGTGTTCAAATGTATTGCTTTCATGAAAGAATGTAATTCTACTTAGTTTTTAACCATTTAGAGGCATTTTGCACCGAAATTTGAATTCTCAATAAAATGACGAAAATGACGATTTTTTCAGTCTTACCGTTACCAATTTGCCTGAAAATTTGAAATTAATCAAAGTAAGATTTTATGTCGCAAATGTATTGTTTTCATGAAAGAATGTGATTTTACTTAGTTTTGGACCGTTTAGAGGCATTTTGAACCGAATCATAAATTTCGAAAATTTGAGGACAATTACGCTTTCTCCTTTGGCCTTCCAAGTTGCCTGAAATTTTGAAATTCATCAAAGTAAGATTTTATGTCTCAAATGTATTGGTTTCATGAAAGAATGTAATTCTACTTAGTTTTTAACCATTTTTCACCGAAATTTGAATTCTCAATAAAATGACAAAAATTACGATTTTTACTTTGGTCCCCCATTACCGAGTTGCCTGAAAATTTGAAAATCATCAAAGTAAGATTTGATGTGTTCAAATGCATTGCTTTCATGAAAGAATGTAATTTTACTTAGTTTTGAACCATTTAGAGGCATTTTGAACCGAATTATTAAATTTCGAAAAATTGCGACCGAAATTTGAATTTTGGATTCAAATTTGAATTTTCGATTCGACAACAATAACAACAACAACAACAACAACAATTTATTTGTACCCTTAAAATAATTACAAGAAAAAGAAAAAAAGTCTAAATTGTCGAGTAGAAAATTAAGAAGAATAAATGGATACTAGTTTTCGAAATAACCGTAGGCTTAAAAAATAAATGCCTGAAAGCTAATATGAATTTATGTATTCAAATATATTGTTTTCATGAAAGAATGCAACTCTACTTAATCTTGAACTATTTCGAAGTATTTTGAATCGAAACGGTAACTGCATTTCCAGTGGTTGTACATCACACGTCCGGTTCATCATCGACGAATGCTCATCAACTAACTATACTCGAGCACTGGTCGGTTACCAACATTGCAAAAAAATTGAATACTCGTCAGGCTTTCTTGCAGTTTGAAATAGAATGAAATCCTCGCTCTTGCATCAACTTGAAATTTGGCCAAAGATAAATCTTGAATTTGTTGCTGTAGAGGAACAGTTTACCTCGTAGGAGAATTAACACAGTGTACTGGGAATTGAACCCAGAAACCGTGTATACAGTCAGATTCCATCAATTTAAGTTCGCTTATTTTTATATTCAAAGGGCGTTTAAGTCTCAGGTCTGTTTGGTTACGAAATATTCTTAACTCTGTATTGATTGTAAATTAAGTTGTAAAGTGAAATGAAACTTAATAGTAAGGTATACGGATATAAAAGGTCATGCACACGACATGTTTAACTTTTGAAGAAACTCGTCTATAAAGAAGTTCAATTTTGAATGGAAAACCAACTATAAACGCGGTTCCGAACACACGGACACTGTTTTGATTACGAGGGAAACCAGAGATCCTGGAGAAAAACCCTCACCGAAAGCCGCGGAAATTAAACAAAGTAGACAACGGTTTTCAACTTTTATTTATACAACAATGTCATGATTACAAAGTGTGTGTGTGTTTTTCATGTTTTACAAAGCGTGCGTGTCTTTAGTTATTGAAATCACGAGACAGGGAGACGGATAATTTTTGTCCTACTTTTATTAATACTTCACTGCGCATGCGTTACATGGCGCGTGTATTTCTTTACATTACATCAGTAATATATAGCAATACACTAATTGGGTTACGACATATATTTACATTTGACTGAAAGCATTATTTCAAAGGCGGTTACAAAGCAAGTGTGCTTAATATCATTCTATACACATTTTAATTTACAAAAAAACAGTGCAGATTTGTTTGTCATGTTTTAATACAAAGTGTGCAAGTCTAACAGTATGCTATATGTTTCCTAATACTCACTCAAATTATTGACCCATTTTAAAAATGAACGCATGCATGTATGTGTATGCAAGTGATCGTGCATATTTTAGGCCTAGCTGTTCTAAAAAGACCATCTATACCCAGTCCAGTATCAGAATTACTTACTCTGGTAGAAAATATTTTAATAAATTAAATTCAGGACATTTTTATGCAAGCCCTGTTCGTACTAAACTAAAATTTTTCTACTGACAAATCATAGGCAGTGTTCCTAAGTTTATCTATCAGTTGTTGAACTGTGCAGTTATATTTCTAGGAATAATTAGGATAAAATACTTCAGTAACATTTTTTAAAATTCGGCCTATAACTGAAGCAAGCTGCCCGTTAATGAAAATACTGAGCAGCATAAAAAGATTTCCTTTATTAAAAAACATTTTATTAAGCTTAAGCATGAAGCCAGAGCACACTGCTATTATAGAAACTGCAGGATTTCGTCTCCTAAACTGATTTTAGAGTTACGACATATATAGTAAGCTGCCCTTACAGAAATAGTACCGAGTACAAATCTTTTTCCCCCTGCAAAACTTATTAAACCCTTTTAAAACCAAGGCATATAGCCAAAGCAAGCTGCCCTTATAGAAACAGCACTGAGTACCAATCTTTCTTTTGTAAAACTGATTATGAACACTTTTGGAGCCAAGGCATATAGCCAAAGCAAGCTGCCCTTATAGAAACAGCAATGAAAATAACACTGCAACGTTATTAGATATCCTAAGGTACCTGCTAACACTTCGAACCACTCAGCGTGGTCAAACAGTACAAACGAAAAGTGGCGCCTTACTTTTCATAAGCACTGCTCGACGATGCTAAATAATTGGAAGTCTCACAGAGACCTTAGAAAAATAATAATGTTGCAATGCCACTGCCCATATTGTCTCTTAATTTGTTTCTGATTAGTGTATGAATGACGCATATATAGCTATACCGCTATGAGATAGCATGACACTACCTCCCCCCTCTTCCCCTCAATTTCAAGTAAACTCACATTGATTGAGAGCATGTTTTACTTTTTATGTATATATTCTTTTGTTATAAAGTGTGCGTTAGAACTTAATCAGATTGTATAGGTTTGTATAGGTGGATGCATTTCAGATTTATAGTATATGCGGTTGTAATAAGAGAGATAGAAAGCATATTGGATTATGTCTGCCATGAAAGGCCATGATTTGCATGGTTAATTCGTATTAAAGTTTTGCTCATGTGTGTCCCAAATTATGTAACCACAGTAAACTAGGTATATTAATTTGTTTTACCTGCTATATATTAGTCTACATTCATTTTACAAAATGTGATCATGCAATTACAAAAATAATATTTACAAAATTATTTACAAGACATATGCAAGATAATATAATATGTTTACAATTCATCATTTTACGATCTATATTCCCAAAAGCTGCATGTGGCCAGATCAGATTATTTCGAAAGCACAAGAGAGAGAGAAAAGGAAGAGGGAAGGAAACAAGAAAGAACCTATGGGATCATGTGTGCCATTTGAGCTTCGAGGCTATAATTTGTATGTTTTTATATAATTTATATTAGCTGCAATCCATATTTGGAATCGCAAATTACGAAAGAATAGCGTTAGTTGCGAGAGATGTAACAAGGTAAGAACCAATCTAATATCTATGGGATTATGCTTGCCATTTGAGGCTATAATTGGTACGTTTGTTTTATTTTTAATCTATATTCGGAGCTGCAAATTACCTAATAACGTTCTGAGAGATGGAACAGAGTAAGATCTTGCCTATGGGATTATGTTTGCCATTTGAGGCTGTAATTTATGTTCGTGTTTATGGATTTTAAGCCATTTCGTATATGAAAATTCATGTTTAGAAGTTGCAATCATATAGCTATAACCCCTTAGTTTGAACATGAAACTTATCAACCTAATAAGCCCTTTAAGCGCAGCGAGCAGCCCTTAAGCGCAAAGCCGAATCCTATAACCGAATTGTTAAAATATCTATTTACCTACATGCAAATTTATTTATACATGCATCATGCATTAGCTATGTTCCTGGTGGCCAGAACCTATAAGCATGCATCTGAATAGCATTATGGTTTAAAAAACATCGGGACCCTTATATAATTCGACGAACAACGAGTTTCTGCTTTGCAGAAAAATTGTTCGTGGACCATTTTTCGTGCGAAATCACATCCTAACCCTAGCATGCACATTTTTTTACCACCAGGCTACTCTAACCTTTAACGATGTCGGGGGACATCGCCGACATTCGCTGCTGTTCGACAGTGAATCGAATTGTGTCGTTTGGTGTCGTTTTGGCGTCGTTTTTGCTCGTCGATTGTATAAGCTCCACGGAGGCGGGTGATTTATATTTCATCAACCTGAAATAGAATAAAGATATAAATAAGAAACTATATTTGTAAATGTATTTGGGAAAATTGAAGAATAAAGTTGTATATAGTATGACGCAGGAAGCTGAATTACGCGGTTGAACATCATATAGGTACCCTATTTTTGAGCGTTTTAGAGCCAAGGCATATCGTCAAAGCAAACTGCTCTTATAGAAACAGCATTAGAAATAAAATTGGTGATATACGTGCTAAGCCTTTATACTATGCACTCGGTAAAGTTTAACGATAAAAGTTTGATTTTATAGTGAGGACAACGTTAGATATTACTCTCCATGTATATGCATGCATTGGCTTTGCAAACGAAATTTGCGATTATGCATGCCTTTGTTGCTGTGTACGCATAAACGACGTCTATAAAACCCCCTGAGGCTGCGGGATTTCAATTGCTCCTTCTCTTGGTGTGAATATTTGTATTCATTGCATTGTCAGTCATCGTCGTTCCGTCCTAAATCGTAAGCTCCCTATTGTTTGCTCGACTACATGCACTACAATATCCGCGCTCTATTTCTTTATACTTACATTTTAATTTGAACAGGTTTATTCGTCGTTTTAAATCGCTTCCCCTCGCTAAAATCTCTACCTGAAATAAAACAAAGTTAATGCTTGTTACAGACAGTGATTTCAATAAGCTGTCTTAGATAAAACAAGCTAAGATATATATTAGGAGAAAACAGGCGATTATTCAGCCAAAAGAGCACGTAGGCGTAGCCTGACAAGCGTTTTAACCGTTCTCGCATCGTCTGGTGATTCAAATAGACACAAAATAAACATAATTTACCTGTTCATTTCAGCAGCAAATGCAGATTGAAGAGTAGCTTTGGACTTGCTCTCTCCAGGGCGAGCCATCTCCGACAACAATTTCATGCTGTCGACATCGTAAATTTACGTGGCGAATTTCTTGCTCATGGCATACAATTTATGTGTCAGTGCATGCACTGATGTACATTTGCTTCTTTCGTTTGGTTTTAATAGCTCTCAAACTCTCCCTGAAAAGAATAAAAGACAAAGTTAGTTTCTTCTAAGATCCTTCGGAGCTCATTTCGAAAATATCATTTTCTTGAAATATAATTGAAGCGATGATCAGCGGCCAGGATCAAGATGCAGCTAAAATTGATGCGGCTAGATTTCGCGACATCAATGCAAACTTCCAAAAATTCACCATAAGGTTTAGCGTATTATTACCTTCATCATTTTCCCAATAAGTTTCGAGAAAAAGCTAGTCATGCTCTCTCTGCGAAGGCGAGTTATCTTGAGCCATTCATCAATCCCTTGTTCACAAATTTTATCATCTAGCTTTGCGTTAGGGTGACTTTCACAATACTGCATGAAATAATAAAAAACAACGTTAAATAAGACAATGTTACACGAAAATTTTCAAGGCGAACACAGACCATGTAGCGTAAACATTCGCCCAAATCTCTCGATAAAGCGAGCAGATAATCGTAAAGAGAAAGGCATATTACCTGTTCTTACGCCAACGACAGGGTGGCATGCCGAGATACTAAACTTCTATAAGACGTGATTCAAATAAGATTGATTGCTATTTTAGCCGAAATTGTTGGCGCAAAAGTTACTTCTCTTTATGCTTCGAAAACCAGTACCCGAATGAATCGGAATGATGCCTCAAAGTTAAATCATATTACCCTCTCCTCGTGTACGTTGGAAAATAAAGCCGTGCTATTGGCTAAGTACACGGGCTTGACAGCTCAATAATGCTTCTGATTGGACAATCTAATTAGTTTACACAATATGATTAATTCTTCTCTTGGGCCGAAACGAATGACATCAGAAATCAAACCTTCTGAATCTTGAAAGTCCAGGAAGTATCTACCTAATATGAACGAGTTTCGTGATTGGCTTTTTGTAACAATAGTGAACAGTGTTTATGATTCGCTCTTTTAGAAATCAATTTGCATAGTTCATTGTGTTTTATTGTTATCATCCACCAATAGCAAAGCTTGTTCATATAGGTACGTACCAACCCTGAATGTCTGCACGAGGATACTTTTTAAAACTATTGCAACTAGTATTTTTATTACACCTATTTTTGAATCTTTTAATTAAATATACATTTGTTGGGGTCTATCATTTTGCAGCTTAAGATATGACCTACAAAACTATAATCACAGATGACCTCCCATGATAAAACTTTATTCGTGCAAGAGTCATCCAGATTTACAATACCACCAGAATAGAACCAAATTTAACCGGTGCATATTTAACTGAATTTATCTAGTCAAATATAGATAGCCCTAAAGGCTAGTTTCCACTCAGAAAAAATCTCCTTTGGATTGGAACGGACAGGAAAATTTCCTTTGTCAGGCGGCGTTTATACAAAGGAAACCTTCCTGTCCTGTCCGATCCAAAGGAGAATTTTCCTGAATGGAAACCAGCCATAAAAGTCTGGCAAATGGATAATTGTCCTCATCATCAGATGATGTGACATAATCAAGAGGGTCAATCTCATTAAATTTTCCACTGGCATATGAAATCTCACCTTGGTTTGCTTCTATTGCTTCTCTAAGGTAAAGGTCTGTCGCTTTATGTGAATTCAGGACACGATTTCTCGTAAAAAATTAGGAATTAAGGAATTTCCGCGACCACGGATCTGATTCATATCGAGTTACGTGAAAGTAAGAAACATTTATTTCCTGTATTTTACTATTCATATCATAATCGGATATATTCCTCGTGATATATTCCTTGCTTTTGTATCGTATGTTTCAGACCTTTGCAGTCTGAACACTGAATTCTCCACAAGTAACGTCGCCGTTGCGTAGTCAGCTGTGTTGCTGTGTTCTTCTTTTTGCTCTTGCAACAGAATAAGGCCTGTTTCAAACGTCGTGCTTCTCATGTACGTTTGAAACAGGAACGTAATATTAAAGTCCGTACCCATTGGCCATTGCTTGTTGCGTTTGGCCTGGTTTTTACAGTAGCATAATATAAGCGTAAGAGATAGAGCATTCTGATTTAAATATAAGTATTGTAAAAAAGACAAAGCAGGAAATAAAAATTTATTTCTTTCTTAAATTTCTTTTGTCTTGTCTTGTCTTGTCTTGTCTTGCTTTGTCTCGTCTTATGCTTGAAGTCTTGTGCTTATGTTTTTACGTATACTGATGTCGATGCTTGTATCGCACAGACCATTGCGTTTCATTGTTTTGCTTTTTTCCGTCTTTGTCGGATCTATATATTGTATCATTTTCTGATATAAAAAGAATTTTGCGCACTAGTGAACCCGGACAAAGGGAATTCTAAATTCTTAGGTCAAGTATAAACCTGTCTTATAAAAACCCTATTGTTCCTACAGTATGTAAACATGAATATATGCGACCCCACCTCTAAGGCGGTCTAGCTACGGTCTGAGTGTAATATAAAGGTGTGCGTTTGATCAATGAACGGTAATTACCTCTGGTCGATAGAAAGGAGGTCATAAATAACTCGGGTCATAATTTCGGCTTGG
Source organism: Dendronephthya gigantea (assembly GCF_004324835.1). Taxonomy (NCBI): domain Eukaryota; kingdom Metazoa; phylum Cnidaria; class Anthozoa; order Malacalcyonacea; family Nephtheidae; genus Dendronephthya; species Dendronephthya gigantea. Next base: position 1,156,037 of record NW_021163041.1, on the reverse strand, counting down.
TTGTCTAGATTTGTTTGGTCGTGTCGAATGTCGAACTTTCTGCCGCGTGATGTACGGTTGCGTCACTGGTGCATCATTTGGTCTGTAAGGTGATATCCTACCATAAAGCCTGGCTCTCATTTTTCACCAACTTGGTGACGGAAAAAATTTGTGGGAATCAAAATAACTTGGAATCATAGAATAAAATGTAATTCTATTGTCTCGCTCATACGCTCCTTTTCTTCAGTCTTTTCCATTTTCTTTTAAAACAAATTCCTTTTAAAAACGCGTATATACGTACAAAGAAAATCCGTCTGCCAGAACTATAATATACAAGGCGTATCAAAAAAGGCAACACTTGATATTCATATTGTTATCAGGCACCAATCCACATTCTAGCTCACAAAGTGAATATATAATATTACGTGGTTTCCTTTTTTTGATACACTCTGTATGCATGATTATATGCACCCCCAATTATCGTGGTCCTGGCTATTAAAATATAGATTAATCAACAATACCCTCAATTTTAGGCCGCAATGGCTCATACAATTGATGATGTCATTAAGAAGATAGGCGAATTTCGCCAGTATCAATGGTACATTTTGGGCCTGATAGGATATACAATGTTCTCGATTATTGCCTTTGCTTCCATGATAGTGTCGTTTATCACTGCCGAACCTGACTGGAAATGTGTTGAAGGTTATAAGAATAATACCGTGTGTGGATTCAACAACACAATAACGTTAACCAGTGATGATTACGAAGCCAGATGTAAAATGCCGAGAGAAGCTTGGACGTTTGTAGATGACTTCACATCCGCTGTTACTGAGGTGAGAAAATCGATTTAAGCTGCGTTTACACTAGAGATCTAGATCTGGCCTGGACCAGATCTAGGACAAGTCTAGGTAATCAGGGGCGCCGGAAACACGGTGGCAGCGGGGAAGCTGCCCCCCCTTCCTTTTGCTCATGGGGGCGAACGGGGGCAGCCCTGTGCCCTTTGCTACCATATAAAAGTATCATAAATTTAACATTTAATCATGATGCCCACTTTTCGCATAAAGACTAACTGGTAACATTATTGACAATGCGTTCTCCTGTGGATTTGCAAGTTCGCATGTACTTGTAAATTTGAGTTTCCTCTTCGTGTGGTTGAAGGTAAATGAATGTGCCCTTTTCTTAAACTCTGCCCCCGCCTCCCTAAACTGCTTCCGGCGCCTCCGTAGGTAATATGTGATATCGGATAGCCAACGTGGTTGACAAAATACTTGAAGCGAGATAATTGATAGACAGATAATTGCCTTTGGAGCAAGTAGATTTTCTGTTGTGAATCATCTTTCTTGTTCCATGGGTATTTATACAAAGATAAGTTTGTCATGTATCCCAAAGTTTGTTTAAAGCTTATTGAAAATTTAAAGCTTCAAATCATTTAACTTTGCTACAGTACGACTTAGTTTGTGATGATTCCATTCTTTTATCCATCGCTCAATCGTGTTTCTGGATTGGAATGTTGGTCTCCTTTTTGATTGGTGGTTTTCTATCAGATAAATTCGGCAGAAGATTAGTTTGGTATGGTGGTTGTGCTCTTGTGGTTGTTACCACTTGGATTATGATCTTTCCAAACGCATTTTTGGTCTTCATAGTTTGCCGAGTTTTCATTGGCATAGGTTTAGGTGAGTACAAGCACTGATTGGAGTAAATGGTTCAAACTGCGAGTCTGTGATACTCCTGACGATATCCCGTGCGTTAACTGAACACTAAGGGGTCTTCTTGTATAGGCAGTATGAGAGTTTTTGAACTTATTTTACACCGGCACATGCATTATACGCAAATTCGATAGTCTTTATCCTATATTTCACAGGGTTTGTTAATTGCACTTTTTTCCCCTTGCTTGTCGAGTTTACAACTGAGAGATATCGTTCGTGGATGGGAGCTGGTTCCTACGTGTTTTGGGGAGTGGGAATATCAATACTGCCCCTGATTGGGTTCTTAGTCCCAGAATGGAGAATGTTCCTGCTTGTCACAGCTATTTTTGCAATCCCCGCACTGTTTTTGTCTTGGTAAGTAACGAAATCATGATGCATGAAATAATTTTTAGAAGCACAGCAACGAAGATGCTAAAGTTAATTGCGCGTTTATTCTGTACTTGCTAGGAATAAGATGGCTTTTTCACAATAATGTTACATGCAAGCTAATGAAATTTAATATGAACTCTTATCTGAAACAATATATTAGTTAAATAAATTCATAGCAAAACCCCGCCCTCTAATGGACACCACAAAAAAGGAATTGTATTGAATTTTTTTGTTAGGTTAGTACCAGAATCTCCTCGATGGTTGTTACTAAATGGTAAAGAAGAAGAGGCCAAAAAAGTTCTTGCTAAAATGGCGAGGATGAATAAACGACAACTACCAGACGTTGTTTTGGAAAAACCTTTAACAACTGAAACACGAATGAGTTTCAGGCAACTTTTTAGCAGCTCAAAAACCTCTAAAAAAACATTAATTTTTTGGAATATAGTGTATGTCTATTTATATGGTATGGTTGCGGCCATGTTACACGGTGTAATTCTTGCAATTTGCAATGCAATTCTTCTTTTGAGAGATGTAAATTTGGGGTTATTTGGCAACAACCGAATTCACTCTTCACTAATTTACATCTCTAAAAAGTAGAATTGCATTGCAAGTTGCAAGAAAAATTGCACCGTGTAACAGGGCCATTAGTTCTTCCACTAGACCACTTCCTTCACACAATTTTTTATAGTTATGTGAAAATGAAGCTATAGTTTGTTATAATAGCGGATATATTGCTAATCGTAACTAATTTTTTATTACACACAGGTTTGCCAACGCTCTTGTGTATTATGGTGTATTTTATAATTCTGTTGATCTTGGTGGGAACAGATATCTTAATTTTTTCCTGGTCAGTGTTATCGAAATACCATCAAATTTTATTTTTCTTTGGTCCGCTGATAGGTAAGTAGAAAATAGAGTTTAATTCTAATTTCTAAATCAGTAGAAAACTTAGTAAAAATAAGTGACTGACTGTAACATAAGAATGACAAAATTATTAATATTATGTAGCTAGGACTGTTTTGAGAACTTAAATGCACTTTTAATCATAGGCGTACGGGCGCAACTTCGTTTGGGGGGGGGGGCAAAAAAATCGCCCGAATTTGTTAATTATTATACAATGTACCCGTATTTTTAATTTAACCGGATTTGTAACAATAATCTTCATTTTCTTTGGTTTAACAACGATTACCAGAAAGAATGTAGTGACCTTTGGCAAGAAAACTGATTCCGTGGCAAAGCGCTGGATGTGCTTTCAAGAAAGTGCAACAAAATAGAATACACATATGTGATATATATTACAAAATTTGGTTTCAAAAATTCTGGCTATGTAACTCGTTTTCCCGAATTCTCGGCTGAACGTTGCCCGAACTTCTTGATTCTCGAAATCCCGTATTCCTATGCTTTTAATCTTGAAGCTAGTAATGAATTTTCTTCAGCCAATTTGCAAATAATAAAGAGCGTCATAAATTGTCACTTTAGATTTGGACGTAAAAAATGTGTCCTCGTAACAATGGTTCTGGCATTCATTGCATCCGCAATCTCAGTGTCTATCCCTGTAAATCAAAGTTCTGGTAAGCATGTATAGCCCGTTTATTTTCAATATTGGGCAACGTCATATTGTGCCATTGCGGAGCAGATAGGTTTCGAATTTTTCTTTAGGGGTTTCCCTGATCCCCTTAATTCTTCTAGGAAGAACTTGTTTCGTCCCAAAAGTGCTCTGCAATGCGGTCCCTGATTTAGCGCAAGTCTAGAAGCCAGAGATATTGTGAAAGAAACGAATTCTAGTACACGTATACATATGTTTTGCAGGAAGTATTGTTGGTCGTGTCACAGCAGCTATCACTGCGAAGTTTTTTATTAATATTTCCTTCTCTGGCATTTATTTGTGGTGTGTTGAGCTGTATCCAACTGTTATAAGGTATTACTCTAATTTATAGTCACCAGGTGTCACAGTTGTGATACAAATTTTGGCGCAATCTCGGGAGGAGACGTAAATGGTCTGGCGGTTTATAGGATTTACGCTTTTTAATGGTGGGAAGTGTCATAAATTACAGGCAAACTTATAATATACATGCATGTAGGTTGGGCTTAATAGTACAAGTTGCGTAGTCATTAATTACTAAGAACGGAAACTGAGAGGTCTTTATTTGAATGTTGCTGATACATTTAAACAAATGAACTACTTGCTACAAATTTTTTAAGCCTCTGTTCGAAGTGATTAATCCAGTTTGTTATGCAGGTCAACTGCACTCTCCACGGCTTCGTCTGTCGGAAGCATTGGTGCATTTTTTTCTACTTACATCGCATGGCTTGTAAGTATCTCACCTTGATTTTTTCTTTCTTCTGAAAATGTTTCATGGTATTACAATGTGCAATTGAGAAAACTCAAAAGTATGATAAAAAAACGAATGTATATTTGCCTTCATTTCATACGTTATCTGTGAATACGTAGCTATATCGTTATCGTTCTCAGATTCGTATTCACGCCGCTCTGCCATACAGCATCATGGGAATAATTTGTCTTCAAGCAGCATTGCTTGGTTTATTCCTACCAGAAACCAAGGGAACTCCAACAAAGGAAACAATGAATGACATGGAAACAATGAATGACACGAGAGTTCCATGCGTCAATAACAATGCTTATGAAAACGAAGCGGCACTCTAGCCTGCATGGAAGTAAAATATAGCTGTTATAGCTTTTGTGCCGAACTTTTGGCTTGAATAATGAAACCATAGGTTACCCGAAAATGTGTTTTTTCATGGCATTATTCCATGCACAATTAGCATTTTGATGCGTGCGCTACTTCATGCAATGGATAATGGATCAAAATGCTAATTGTGGATTAATGCCATGAAAAAACACATTTTCGGGTAACTTATGATGAAACTTGTGGATGACATACTCCTGACTTCAAAACATCAGAAAATGTGCAATAGATGAATTTCTAACGGTCCTTGCGTATGGCATATTTTATAAAATTAGAAATATTGAAATGTGTTGAAGTAGAAATGTATGATTGTTCTGACTCTAGTTCACAGCACAGACATTCCCGTGCTAAGTTCGTTTCAGCAGTCGTTTGGAGTTTAGATACACGTCCGAAATGAAATAATTTTTTGCGCAATGGTACCGAAGTTAATTTGGGTATATTGCGGCAAAAATTCTCGCTCTCTTCTACCAGGCACACTCACGGATGCAGATCTGTGCTATGAACTAGACTCATTAAGTATATTAAGACATTTCCATATTTTCCATTTTATAAATATGCGAATGACCTTTTTGTGGTGTACCCCCTTAAATTAAAAATAGTTTTTAGTTATAACACACTCGTCTGCGTTGAAAATTTTCAAGAAAATGGCTCTGAAATGCTCATAGACGAGGATCTAGAGCAACGCTGTGCTTTCATTGGTTTCGCAAAACGAGCAATTTTTGGCCTAATAGACCGCTCCGTATAAATTATTGCAGTCTAGAATTAGGTTTCCCGCGAAGGATTAAATTTCAAAAATTCTTGCAGCTCCGACCACTCGTCGTGACGGTCGTGTGGTCTGATTCGGATCTCCACTAAAATTGTAGGTTCGTACAAACCTGTGCTTGTAAAATCTACACCTTATAATACTAGGCTTTTTCTATCAAATATAATCTTCTATAGTAGAAAAGACGATAAAAATAGCAACGCCGCGAGTTACTATAACATTGTTGGGTCAATATCTATATATCTATAAAAAATTTTCTCTGACGCCATATACTAACCGACGGTGACGTACCATACGCTTGATGTACCACCAGGCATCGCTATTTTGGAAAGGTCAACTGGTAACAGAAATTCCTTAAATAAGTATTTTTACCATGTGCTCTTCTTCTTTAAGAAGAGTCCATCGATCGCCATTTTTACCGTTTTTTTATAACGATGATGTAAACGCAGGCTTCGCAGTTCGCTACAACAAGAAGATGAGAACGTCAAACGCAAAAGAAGAAGAGAATCGCCGGCAGCATGCATTGTCTTTATTTTGCGCTTTTTCAGGTAATGTTATTTGGCTCCGAATTTTTCATTTTATAAAGTCCGGGTTCCACAAATCCACACAGTCCACGTTTCACAATATGCCTACGAATAACTGGCAGTTGTATGGGGATGTCACAGCGCTCCCACTAAAACTCCAGCAGTCCAGCTCCTTATTTAAATGTGGCGTCGTCGCGAAATAAAGACCAATATCCGTAGTGGCTAGTCGACCGGATTTAGGCAAACTTGCGGTCGGGTAATAGATCACAGCTGGCAGTAATGATTACACGATTTAGATACTTATTCACCATAATTTCTTCCTACTGTCCGAAATGCTCGAGTTTGTTTCTACCCGAATATTGCATTTCCTCGACTTTAAAGCAGATTGCGATATTTGCGGCGAATTGAATCTCTAGAATATCGAGATTCATCCTGATACACGAATAATGGAAAGCCTGTTTTATATTTGAATGAATGCAAATCCGCAACCTATTTAGCGCCGGTAACCATGGGAGAAGACGCATAGAATATTGTATTCTACACTCTCTTTTTTGAGGAACTGAATTATCTTCAAAAGCATCGTTCTGTATAACCATCATTATTCATCAGTAATCATCGACAATGAGTTCGTCAACCGCCGGCGCCATATGGAAAGTGGAAACCAGGCTTTAACCGTTCGCGTTAGTCTGGACTCTTGTATATCATCTGGAAGCAAGTCTGATGTCAGCAGGTGAATATTTATGGAAATCTGTTGTGATGGGCTCAGTTACGAAGCGCCTTTTCACTGCGAAATTTTAGCCTTAAGCCAGGCCCAGGACTGGCTTAGTGTGTAGACAGTAAACACAGCTTCCAAAACTAACACTCAATCACGCCACTTGATAAAACGAGATATGGTGTAATACAAGACGCGCAAAAATCGCACCATATAAACAATTGTGCGCAGTTCGTCATAAACACTTCTTATCACAAACTAGGTTGGCCAACACACAGTTCATGTTCAGTGGAGGGACATACACGCACCTGCAGTCTGGCGAACTGAACTAGTGTTGGAAGCTTCTGGGAAAGTAAAAAGGTAACATCAATTTTTATTTTGTGCAGTAGTTGGACCAAACGCGATTAACTTAAATTAATTCCATTCCTTGCTTTTAAAAAGGTTTCCCTAATATCTAGCAGGCTGCATTTATAGATTGAACATCAAATATAAATGTTTTCATCCTTGGAATATTTCAGCTTTATAATGGCTATAACGATCGATGAATCATTTAAAAAGATCGGCGAATTTCGCCAATATCAATGGTATATTTTGACATTGATGGGGTATTGCATTTTGACTGTGGCAGCTTTCAATGGCATGATAGTGGCCTTTATTGCAGCCGAACCTGACTGGAAATGTGTTGAAGGATACAAAAATAATACCGTGTGTAGATTTAACAACTCAATAACGTTAACCAGTGATGATTACAAAGCCAGATGTAAAATGCCGAGAGAAGCTTGGACGTTCGTAGATGACTTTACATCCATTGTTACTGAGGTGAGATAGTCGATTTAAGATGGATCGTATAGTTATTAAAGTGGTTAGTTATGCATTAGTAATAAAACCATACGTACATGCATACTAGCCCCTTATAGTCATGACACACCACATGCATGCGCGACCGACGCATATGTAGGTTAGGACCGCTAGGTTGCGGTTTTGAGCATTTTTATTGGTCTTACACGACGTTTTTACAAAATAGAGAGAGGGCGCAAAGAATCAGCCATATGTCTGCCCACAGTATAGTTTGCCCTGCTAAATTTCGTCTAATCCTCAAAAGTCTAATGCACATATATTGCTAGTATGCTTGGAATAGTGCTGAATCACTATTGCCAAAAGGGCGGGGGAGGGGCTTCAGGCATAATTTTTTTAAATCGAAATCTAGCAATTGATCGAGAATCAGAAATATGATCGAGAAGTTGACCAAGAAACTTTTAAAATCGCTGTATATTAAAAATTTTTTACATATATTTCTAAATTGCGACGAAGTATTACTTTCGTTACTGCCGATATGCTGAAAAGCTCTAACATGTCATATATACGCTTATACCTTATGCACACACGCCAGACTCGTGCACAGCACATTGTTTCTTGTGAAGCTAAATAAAAACTGTTATTTTTGTCTATCGCATGTACCAAACTTGATAATTTTGTTGATCAATTATATTATTATAATAATATTATTGCAGTTTATCTTATTAAAGGCGTTGAGCGCTCGATGCTAATATAGTTCATTACCTACCTTTAGAATGTATGTCCACGGGATATTAACATACCTCCCCTTCTATGTTACGCTCCTATTATGCTGATTACAGCATAGCTCAATTGACAGATAATACGAATATGATGAACGCAAGATGTCATTTCATTCACTTCTCAGTTCTGCATGTCAATTCCTCGCACGGAACGAAATAGCTTTCACGAAGGTCGTTGCTTTGCTAAGCAAATTGTGATTAAACTACGTCAGTTACTGACAGAAACAATTAATTAAACACGATAATGTTTCATCTGTAATATCATTAGAAAACGTCATACCACAGTACGTTACTTCGAACGTTACTTCAGGGAGGATTTCTCCTTCCAAGGTGTGTTGAGGAGAAAATTTTTAATGGCTACTTCAGATGAACTCGAATTTCAATAGATTTCCCACTCAACTATCTGCACATTTTAATTGCCAGCCGTGATGTATTACTTTTTCATGACTATTGCGGTGCTTAAATTAGCAATACCTCACAATAGTTGTTTCAGATGTTAAAGGAATTTCTGGAATTTTGGGCGGCTGCCGTTAAAAACAAAGCAAACGTGCATGCATGGACTATACACCAGGTTATTGTGAGAGTAAATGTGGTTGCCTTTTATATGTGCGTAGCGTTTAATTTAAAAAGATCTGTTTTAGCGAGTAATTGGTGAATAAGAATTTTGATTAGTCATGTTGTTGCATGCTATGGCGTCCATAAATTGCACAGATGTCTTGACGTGGCAACGTACTATCGTCGCATGTAATCAGGTACACTAATGTTATTGGACGAAGCGTGAATAAAACCAACACAAAAAAAGATGTGAAGAAAGCAAAGTCCTGCAACACTTACAGTAAGCGCGCAAAGCATCATGGGGACACACGTGTATAGATATATACCGATTGTTTTTATCTTTTTCGGGTTGTTTGATGTATGAACCACATCATCCCGGAACTTCCAAATGTATTGTTAGGGTTAATTTTTTAACCCCTGGACACAACCATATGGTTTTGTCGAGGTTCATGTTTCGGGTTGTATAAATAAGAGAAAAATAAACTAGAATGGAGCAGTACCTCTACAGCACAATATACACCTACAGACCTACCCTCGACCGAAATGAAATGTCATATAAATATATACTTGTGAATAAGCGCTCCAAACGCATCCTCTCACAATTCTCCAGATTATGGCCGCCTAATTTTAAAAACACAACAGCTGCAGCTTCGCGGTCGGGAAGAATAGTGTTGTTTTTAAAGGCGGTCTATCCAAATGATTGGGGACGGAAATAATCCCTAATTTCAGCCTGTGGGTAAATGTATACGAGGAGAGAGAGAGGGGGGGAGGTGGTTGCAATTTTCCTGGTAGTTTGGGGAGGCAGAATTCGGGTAACCATTAAGATTGTCAGAATATGATGTTTTAAATCCTTCGTCCAAGGCAAAAAAGTCAACACAAATCTAAAAAACGTTAATCAGGTTCCGTGGCAGTGTCTTGTGCAAGACTGCAAGCAAATGTATTAAAATGATCATAAACGTTTAGTTCAGTTATCGGGGAAGCGAGAAAGCTGCATTATGCATGTTCGGGAGCTCTGTGTCACTACATCGACGAGACAGTTTTTATGTAAGTCAAAATTTTACGATCGACTGTCATTGAAAAAAAATTCAGATTTTCCCTTAAGCATGGCCATAGATAAGTAAATACCAAGCAATAAGGCGATTATAAAATGCTCCAGTTCTGTTTATTAAATATGAGCGTGTTACGCGCAACTTTGTATTCGCCTTGAAGATACCAAAGAAACTGTATTACTACATAAATCACACACACTTCTTTTTCAAATTTTATCCGTACCAGACTCTGTTTGATCAAGTTCACCAAATTTTGGCAGCTTTCACGCAGCTATTTTTTTTCTTCTGTTATCCCCTTTAAGGATTCATATCAGGAATTATAAGCAAAGAATGTAGCTATATAGCACTTTGTATAAGTATATTGTTAAAATATTAAATTACTCAGCATAGCGATAACACGTTTTTAAATTTTAACTCATCTGATTCACTCCTCATGCACGGGCGTCGAGGAACGTCTTTCAATCTGCGACGTAACTAGAAAGGCAGCGGAGGCGATTTCTTCACTGAACACAATTGCAAAAAGAACACAATTGCTCGTATTGTACTGTAGTTAAAAATTCACTGTGCTGTGCTCATATATATACATACATATATGATATTCAAAGTTTTAAGAGTTTTTACTCTTAAAGGCTGTTTCCCACTTACGCGTTTTTCATACGCACGTACACGCACGTGAAAGTCTAAATCCTTATACATGTTACCTTTGAAAAAACTAAGTAAGTAAATCGAAAGAACTTAGTTTTCTGCATATTTTACTATGCATTAGTTGACGTAGATGTTAAATAATAAGAATTTAAAAACATTTGAAATTTTCCCTATGGGTACGTGCGTATAAAGAACGCATAAGTGGAAAGCAGCCTTGAAGCGCGGGAATTTACGGGAGTATATAGGAATTTCCACGTAGTCATACACCAAACCCCTTTAATAATGTATCGACGAACAAAATTTAGGTCCCACGTTACGTCACTGCACATGCAGGAAAAAATTCTTGGCTTCGAAAATTAAAATAATCAGCGTTAAATCGCATTCGGTATGTATCATATCAAAAATATCTGATCAATGGTCTAAAGTCTAGCACCCTGAGTGTTCAGTCACGTCATATTTAAAAATGCCAAAATAGGGAATGCAAACAGTTACTTTATGTAGCTTTATAGTTGTAGAATTATACATAGTTTCTATAAACTCAGTCACTTTTTTTCATGATTTGAGCATCCCACTGACTTTCTGGCGCCACCCAGGCATTGCTCGTGCACCAACAGTATGCTCATATCCTCAAGATCAAGGGGTGTTAGCCAACATTCTTTTGTCATGAGCGATAAGGAGATGTTAATGGAGTCTAAGCCCGTTTTAAAATGCGTTGATTTGACATGTTTATTGAGATAAGTCGTACCTTATAAGATCACAGCTTATGATCCTTGGGAACGAAAAATATTTACAAGATAAACTCGCCTAACGCTCTGGCTCGTGGGAAATTTTGATAATGACGTTCTTTGAGTTTTCTGGAATCTTTTTGCTTAATTCTCTTGGTGTATCGCAACATCAACAGTTTGAATTTGTCAGATATTATAGATTAAGATCATGTTGGGCTATCTCGATAACTTCACATTTGATTGTTTGTAATGTACTTTTGTCAGAGGTCAAAACTTCCAACTGTGAAAGAAAAAATTAGTTAGTGTTATATTTAAATTTTTTAAGCAAAGTATGTTAGAAATCCAATTACTTGATTATTACTGACAGGAATGATTCTTCTGTTGTTGTTTTCGGAACTAATGGAATGTTTTTGCCGTAGAGGAAATTAACTCCTCCCCGTTTTAGTAAAAATATGTTGCCTTTTTTGGTTTGAACAAGGCGTATACCGTTGACACGAGAATGAATCGAGCATGCTCTCATGTTGGGATCTTGATAGCTTGAGACTATTAACGTTGACATGATAATCAATCAGAAATGAATATAAAGACCAGCATTATAATCCTCATACAAGACATCCAAAAAATACATTTTTTGTTACCAAGGTTTAGTTCATCACAACACCTTTGGAGCGTTCAAAAACATTGATAACGAGGCAATATCTAAAGTTGACCCTGCTTTTAACGTAACATTAACATAAATTCTCTTGACCTTTTCTAATATTTGACATGCATATATCTAATTACTAACAACCGCAGGGTGTAAAAAATTTTCCTATAAAAAAAACTTCATTGTTGTTAAGTACATGCAAGATTTTATGCGCGCCTGGTAAACACGTGGTTACATAATCAGTTTCTTTTTTTTTTACTTATGCTTATAGTGTTGATAAATGATTTTTAAAATTTCAATTAGAAAATACCAATAGCATAACAATACAACCAAAGAAATTATATACATTATTTAAATATTTCACATGAATGAATTTCAAAATTTGGACAAAGTTTTAAAACACTATATGCATGCAATAAAGGCAGCAGCATGATGCAAGGGCCTGTTGATTTATGAGTTCCACGAAGAGCAATTGCCAACAGTCTCTAGCGATTCGGCAAAAAGCCTGTTTTTCATTTACAATGAACCAGCAGAACTACTGAATAAAAATGCACGCAATTTTTGCAAATTAATGAGTACACACGGCAAAATAGCCTGGCTGACACTATATACCAAGGCGACCGAATCCGCATCAGTACATGGCTATCAACAAGACCACTCACTCGACAGTTTTCCTGTTTAAAATGTTTTAGAACCAGTACTGCACAACCCTCGCCACATTTTCAGTAGATTTCATTTTGTTTAGATGAAAACACCCGCAGCCAGTGTGCCGTGCGATGAACGAATAAGAGCCGTATATAGGCAGGCCAGGATTAGGATAGTATACTGTATATATGCCCTATTTTAAAATAGCAACTGAATTGTGCGTAATTTCTGTTCGCAGTATGATCTGGTTTGTGGTGATTCAATACTTTTGTCCTTTGCTCAATCGTCGTGGTGGTTTGGAATGCTGGTTGGTCTATTGTTTGCTGGAAGTTTATCAGATAAATATGGAAGGAGAAAAATTATCAGTGCGGGCTTTATCATCAGTACAACTGCAGCCATCGTTGTCGTTTTCCCGAAGAATTTCGTTGTTTTCATCGTTTGTCGGCTAATCTTTGGACTGGGTTCAGGTTAAGTACTTTTTTGTTGTATTTTGACTTTTGTATGAGACAATTCTCGATGTTATTATTATGCGTTTCATAATGTTGCAATCTTTCATTCGCGTTACTATCACCCTTGTCACACAGTTGATTATAATTTGGCTTGTTATTTTTTTCAGGTTTTATAAACTCCTCAGCATTCTCTTTACTGACGGAGTTCACGACCGATAAATATCATTCGTGGCTCGGCATTGGATATTTCACGTTTTACGCGTTAGGTTTAATGATATTACCTCTGATAGGATTCTTAGCACCAGCGTGGAGAACTTTCTTACTCATAACTGCTTTGTTTGCTGCACCTGTTTTGTTGCTAGTCTGGTAAGTTCCTGGGTGCGGTTAATGCTTTATGTTATTTAATATGGCCGGGTACGTTTTAAACATGTATCTGAGCAATGTATTATTGAATTTGACCACGTGATTAAGAAGCACGAATACAACGTTATTGTCCATGACTGACTCAGGCAAAGGTTATCGAATTATCTATTTTCTGAACACACAAACATCCCCGACATTCATCACATACCAGGTGATCTCGCGCTCATATTTTAGCTAATCAGCGGTCACATGGGGTTCTTGACTGAATAGAAATCCATTTTTATTCTTTACGGATCTTGTGGATAAGTGATTATGTTTAGATTATATTGAACTTTACACACACGCGTGCTTTAGCTGTAAACATTAAACACTTTAAGAAATCTTTGAATCGAATCGAGGCCTTTTAAGAGGGATTTATCCTGTAATTATATGCAATTTACGCTCGTGCCAGGCGGCGGAGACGATCATTTGATACTGGAGAGTATATAGGGGTTATTGGAGAGTGTATTGGAGTTATTGGAGAGTATATCGCAGTTATTGGAGAATATATATAGGGGTTATTGGAGAGTATATCGCAGTTATTGGAGAGTATATAGGGGTTATTGGAGAGTATATAGAGGTTATAGGTATTACATTGTCTGTTCAACAGCCAACAGGTGTTTTATAGTAAGCCAATCATTTGCGTGGTGTAATTTTTTCCTGCATACAAATCCTCTTTGTCTAATCGATCGTTACAAACTAAGATATATATATTTTTATTAAAATTAATTAGCGTTACAATTATTGGTATTGCATGGTAACTTTTTTTGCCCAGGCTGATACCTGAATCACCACGATGGTTATTGTTAAACCAGAAAGAGAAGGAAGCAAGAAATCAACTTTTGAAGGTCGCTAAAATGAACAAGAGAACATTACCTGACGATGAATTTGTAAAGCCAGTTATTTCAAAACCACAAGCTAGCTTAAAACTCCTGTTTTCAACGCGAAAGGTGGCAAAAATAACGTTAATTAGCTGGAATTTATGGTATGTTTTTCTGATTTTCCGGTTGGTTCCATATTAATAGCATGCCTTTATGCATCCACGACAGAAATAAAACTTCGGAGTCCTCTTCCTATTTGGCACAGTATTTTCCAATCCCCACCTACTGTACCGTCCCACCATTGTGGGGGCTCCCATGCACTCAAACTTTCTTTTTAACACCCCCCCCCCTTGGCCCTAATGAGGCCATCTTTCGAGTCACACGACTATCGATTAATAATTCGCTGAAGAAGCCCTAGCCGGCAAAATATCTAAGTTACTAAATGCACTTTCAGTTCAGTTTATGCATTTTTATGCCTTCCATAACACATTTTATCACATTATTATTTTTGCATTTCGCCATTATCCAGGTTCACCCATGCACTTGTACTGTATGGTGTATCTTATGGTTCTGTTGATCTTGGTGGAAACAGATATCTAAACTTTTTCTTGCTTAGTCTTGTGGCAGCTCCCGCAAATTTTTTTTGTATGTGGGCCGTTAACAGGTTAGAAAATTCAATTTTTTTTTGTTTCAAACTTTCTGTTGATTTCATCATAGGGTTACGTCCATAATCCAGTCCTTTAACCACAGCATACACCTCGTACTTATAACATCCTGAAATATTTCGTAGATTTGGCCGTAAAGTGTGCATCATATTTGGTTTAATAATCACTTTCCTGGCGTCTGCCGTTTTAGTCTCGATACCAGCAAATAAGAATCCCGGTTAGTACGTACATAAGTGCTCTTGTTCAGCAAACAAATTTGTGGCTATATTTGTCGACAAATACATCCGTCAACTCGGTACTCTCTTTCAGCGAATATTGGTGGTCGTGTCACTGCGGCAATCATTGCAAGATTTTTTATTGGCTTTTCTTTCAACGGCTGTTATGTATGGACCAGCGAGTTGTATCCAACAGTTATAAGGTAGAACGGAATAAACCCTATAAACATTTTCCCGGTTACACCTGATTATTATATACTATAAATTTTTTTTTAAAAAAGGTAGGATTTGGCTTTTTATGCAAAAATTTTGTGTGTTACTAGTTTTGTAATCAATTTTTACGTGTTGTGCTTTATTTACAGAGCGACTGCGATGTCCACGTCTTCTGGGTCAGCTAGAGTTGGTTCATTTGCCGCCAGCTACATTATCTGGCTTGTAAGTAACTTACTTTTAACGCGCATATCCTTTCCAATGACTGCGCACGCGCCATTGCGAAGTTGCGAAAGAAATTGCATGCTAACGAGGTTAATAAAAAGTCACCCTAGAAACAGCCTGTAATGCCTGCCAATTTCGCTGTTTTAAGTTTTCAACGGTATTTTTAGAATGACCAACTGAATTAAATCAATTAATGCTATATACTTCATCGTGATATTTAGAGAACTTTCGCAACATGATATAACATCACATAGTGCTCAAATGAAATTTTAATAGCTTCCGAATTTTACAGTCCCGACTTCAGTATTATTACGAGACCACCTACTCATGAATACTTAAATACTTAGTCGTTCTCTATTGATCTATATTGATAATTGGAGTCTGCACTAATCTGATACTAGCCAGACATGCTTTATATTCATCTTTCATGACCATTATGCACCATTGATGAAATCACCGGAATCGTCCACTGTAAAACCTGGTTCTCACTCGTCCAGAAATCGTGGATTCATTGTATTATTTTCCGACAGAAAAAGCACATCCTACTCTATTTAACGCAGATGCTGGTAATGATCGATCCACGAAATGAGTGTGAACCTTAGGAATATTAAGCACATTTCTATACTTTGAACGGAGCTTACGGAAATTCCGTTATTCGACAAAACACAGGATATATTTTTTTTCCAGATTCGTATCCATGTAGCACTACCGTACAGTATATTTGGCGCGATTTGCATCCAAGCGGCGATACTTGGATTATTCCTGCCAGAGACGAAAGGTGCAGCAACAAAGGAGACAATGGACGACATGAGAGCACACCCGGAGAATGGGATGGATTTGCATGTTTACACAAACAATGCTATCGACCAGTCGTAAAAGAATAACCGCGTTGAAGGAAAACTGTATGACCTAAACCCATTTTCGTACATATTATGGCTTCACAGCTGCTGTTTTTTTGAAACGACTTTATTTACTTATTATTTACTCTCATGATGCAGAGCTCGTATCCCACATGCCTTTCTAAAGAACAGATATGAAGTCACCAGAATTCAGTTCTTGGACTTTTAAGTTTATTTTAGCTAACAAAATAAATATAGATAACAAAAAACCGCTTTAGCTGAGTATACTTATATGGGCGCACTAAAATTTAACTGAATTATGTTCCATACAATGATCTAAACTACACTCCGTTTGCCCCAATAAAATCTCATGCAGCTATGAGCTATGACAGTCTGAGAAGGCGCGTAAAATAATTCTCTTCTTTGGATAAATTATATCGAAGCATAAAAAATCCTCTTGTCACTCCCATCCATTGAATGAACGGGCTCAGGTTTGAAATTATTGTCGGCGGTGTTCACATGCATGATTTCGCTTACCAGAATATAATTCTATAGGATTCTCTTTTATGCATGTATAAGGCAGAATATATGATGAGAAGATATCTGCGATGTCTGAACATGCTCTTCGAATTTTGATGAGAATATTGAACTATTGCCGCTTCTGAAGATTATTTTCTTTCTTGTATTAATTGACAAGATTTCTCAGAATCATTTAACGCAACTTCTTTCAATCCAATTTAGCGCAGCAAGCGGTCTTAATCCGCTATAGTACTGCGCTTTGAGTTGAGCTAAAAATTTGACAAGTCCGAAAACAATTGTTCTCAAAAATTGGGTATATATACATACAGTATATAACTAAACAATCCACAGTATAATGATTAATTAGTTCCAATCAACGATGTATTATTAATCACTTCTAATCGACTTTAACAGCACTGTAGATCTTGCGGACAAAGAAAAAGCAGGCAAAGAATCCGATGGTTCCTGAAAAATAAGAATTATGTTATTTACAGAATGGAAAACCTAAATTGTATGTCAAAATGTATATCAATTCTATCCCTTGCTCTTATTTAACGTGCATGAACGTGCAAAACATTTCTGTGCATGTGCTTTCCCATGTGTCTATATTTTTGACTTTCCAATACTTGAGTCACTAATGAGATCGTGACATGTACAGTCGATATCTTTAGGCGTGTTGTAGAGAACTTTATATCTGTATATATAGTTATTTCGTTATTATACAACATATATATAAAATCGCTCCAAAACGGTGAATTACTTTTTTTAACAAAGTATGAACATTAACTAGATATAACACGTAAACTATGAAAACGGAGACTGTATAACCATAGTATAAGCAGAGCTTAAGCAGTAGCTATAGATATTTGATGGAAATAATAAAACGAAATCGAGCCCAAAGTACCAAGTTCCATACCTGTATAGAGGAAGAAAAGTATGACCATAATGGAAGTATAACCAAAGTATAAAACAGAGCTTGTAGTTCCAACAATAGTCAATTTATGGAAATAATAAATTGAATACATGAAGAGATATATTGCTGTACATGCACCAGTAAGATACGACCTCCACCACCAATGATAATCCTATGAAAATAATACAAGGTCAATAATATTATTCCATTTAAGTTTCTTACAATCATCTTTACGAGATGAGTTTAACAACACATGCAGAATGTTGTTTCATTGTGTTAGTTGACTTACAGAAAACACAAAAAATCACAATTACTTCATAAACTTACCCTTCATACTCCGCTCAGTGATAATACAACGGTCGACCTTATCATTTTAAAATACAGCTTACCTCGGCACACAAATGGAAATAGCAGAGTAAGATACAAGTTTCTGAAACTGTGACAATCAAAATCGCAGAAACAACCAATAGAAATCCAAACATGTAATATATCTGATGGGACCTGCAGAAAATGAGTGGGACATTTTTCAAGTAACAGTCAGTTCTGATCTAATATCAGGCCAATCACGTCGGAGGGGTGCCGTACAATTAATATTGTTCTCTTCGATTTTCAACGACAGGGAACAAATAATTAACTTTGTTATTCTCGAATACGTTTATGTTCACAAATGCTTACCAGATGCTATTGAGGACAAAGAAAAGTTGAATGAAGATGCATCCGAATGGTAAAACACCTCCCATAATAATCCCAGGAACTGCGCGACTGTAGAAACTCTGTCAAAAGAAGATACAAAAACGAATGTCTATAGTTACAGTTACAGTTACTGTTGGTAATTGCACGTTTCTATCATAAATGCGTTTTCATAATGTGTATAGTACTACTTCTTCTGTAAATCTTTCTTCTGTGGTAAATCTATTGTAGTATAATATTCTACCTGTTCCGGAATTTGACGAGGGATTTGGTTAGTACGCACTGGCAGTTCGATCACCTGAAAAGATAATTTTGAATATTTTAATGAAAAAAATAATTAAACATTCTCTTCTAACATCAAGAGCAAGAGTTTCATTTAAAACTCGATGAAAAAAGGGTGAAAATCGTATAGGGTTGCATGTGTATGTATAATGTGAAAACATTAATTAATATTTGTCTATATAGCATCAGCCAGACGTATCCTGTAAAAAGGTGAACGATATTTTTAACTTACTGGCTTTCTGAAACCAAAGTAAGCTCCAACAAATACCAAGGGTACAGAGATTCCAAACCACAAGGCTAGTAACGCAACTAATGTTCCAAATGGAATAGCAGCAGAAGATTGTTTAGCCCACAAAACCAAATTCAATACAAAGAAAATTCCAAAGATGATTCTGTTGAGATAATTATATAAACAGTGAATTGCATGAAGGAAAATTTAAGCAATTTAAAAAAGGAAGAGTACAGGGCAGTTCCCGAAGTTGCTTTATACTCGCACTAAACATACCCTGGAAACAAGAAGCAAGTCATAAGGACGTTCGTTTTCCATCGTTCACCACCAAATACTACAGAAAAAAAGGAATTTCGTATACATTCGGGCACATACTATATATACAAGCATTCAGTTCCGATATTGACTTACATTTATAGATTCTTGCTGCAACATATCCAGCAGGTCCACCAAGACAAACAAACAAGACCTACGCGTTGTGTAAAAATATACCGTTTATATGGACTGAAAAGTGAATACAAGAAAAAACCCCCAAGTATATTTAATCCTATATACTGCAGGCACTAGGTAGGTGTGGAGAAAATGTTCTTCCTGCGAGCACAGTTTGAAGATTGTACTTTTCCTACGACGGAATGTAGAAAACATTGCTGCAAGAACTGCTCGCGTGCTCGCCTATTTTCCACCCCTGTCTGTGGTTTTTGAAAGGACAAAGAAGCCATACCAATACGGTGGTCATGAGAGCCCCACGGTTTGCCGGTGACAGAAATCCAAGACATGCAAACACTGCAAAGTGATAATAAAGAGAGGAGTAAGTTCAAGAGAATACACTTCACGTTGGTGGACGAAAAGTAACTGGAAATTCACTTCTGCATGATTATTTTCCTTGAAATGTTTTATCTTTTAACATTTAAGTTTTATTCCCGATACAATGTCATAATATTCAATTTATTCCACCTGCTGGAACTAAACGTTTACCACTGCAATAAATTATTTCTAATTTGGCAAAAGGAAAACCCGGGACATAGTGGTGCATGCCTGTCATAATCTACATACATATATAAATAATTTATTTGAAAGTTCATATCTTACCGAGTGTTATTGAAGTCATCGTGACAACCTGTGTGCCAGTACCTAACATCACAGAGAGTAACATGCCTTTTCCAGGTGGACGGAACACATCACCGTGAACAAGTTTCCAGCCAAACTCTTCCTGTGCATCGTCCTAAAATTTAATGCCAGCAGAATTTAGATTCAATGCTGAAGTACGTTAACCAGTTTGGTTCTCTGGTAGTTCAAAGATTTGAAGATTTAACAAGACACCTTTCATCAAATCAAGGACTGATCACACCATCTAATTTTGTCAGATACAATTCACTTCTGACGATGTTTTTATCCAATTGTTAAATTAAACCAAATATCAAAAGATACAATATCCTAATGTATATAAGCGCAAATCAGTTCGAAATCATATATAGTGTCTAACAGCATATTACTGAATGATATTAGAACAACTGATTAGACAATTATTAAACAATTGAGCAACTACACAGTATGCCGCCTCGTACTGGTGACGTTCGTTAAATACATCGTGCAATGGAAAGCATGGTATATGGAATGTGCCACTTACCGAGGTTTCTAGTTGATTATATCGAGCGATATCTTTGTGTAAAGTTCTCAACATAATCATTGCCACCATACCAGATAGGAAGAGGACAATCACCAATGAATTCATAATGCTAGAAAACGGAAGATGAAAAGGTAGTTTCACTTACAACAATTTATGTCAGTGGAATATTGTGGCACTGGAGTAAATATTTCTCTGTGTTTAGCAAAACCCTTTGTATCTTCATGTGTAGCTGGGATGATGTGAATTAAGTGACTACACACAACATTTGGTGACAGACAGACGACGGCATATAAAAATCGGCTGATCCAAATTAATCTCAAGATTCAACGACTCTTGTTGATAGTAGATATTAGCGTTCAATAATATAATACAATAATTATAAATATTGTTCTCATCACGAACCTGAACCATTGAATGCTGGTATGAGGGATGGACGCCAAAATGTAATCCCAACGTGATGCCCACTTAATCTTGTTGTTCATCTTAATAAAAAACACGCTAATAAATACCACTAATACACGGCGTTACATGACGCTTTCAAACATCCAGAAGTTGCAAGCTTTTGTAGTTCCATCAGCCTGCACTACATACATAGCTGCTGTACTGTTATACCAGGCTATTAATTATTAATGTTAGAACTTTACGCGTCATTGTGACGAACTCACCGTAAATTCTACTTCGTAAGTATAAGGTATACTGCGGTCACCAGACTCTGTTGATTTAATACTCAATGGAGCCTTGCAGGGTTTCGGCCCGCATCCATCTTTACAACTGAAAAACAATCCAAAGCTAATGGATTCTATCGACCGTCATTGCGCAAGGTCGAATGCAGTAAACAACTCATATGAGGATATGTATAACCTTGAGAAATTCGTCGTTGTTGTAAATTACTTTACCTGCTCGGCCAAACTTTAGCAGATATCAAACGCGCCCCGTCCCAGTCTTCACCGCTACCACTATGATATTCTATTGTTATTTTTATATGATTGAATAAATAGTAGGTGTCCTTTTCATTATAAATCTTTGGCTACAAAAAATATAAAGTATATTGTGCATGTCTGATTTCAGACTGTATTGTATAGTAACATAATATATAATACTAAACTGTTGCGAGATATACCATTGCCAATAAACACCCAAAACAAATAGGATGAAATGTCAACGTAGGCAGGCATAATAGATAATTTATGATACACTTCATATGATATGTAATAAGAAACAGAAATTACATATCATATAAAGTGGATGTTTTGCTCTGTTTTTGTACAATGCAGAGTATATAGAGCTTAGTATAGCATGTGCCAATACCTGATCTCCAACATCACCTCACCTCAATAACACATGCATCTTTTTGAGTTCCTTGGCTATCCACATAACAACCAATAGGAAATCCAGTTGAACAGTAAACCTTTTGTGAGTCACTGGTACTCACTTGATAACACCATGTCACAGGCATGTTATCGATTATCCTAAATTAAGAGAATCCAAGAAAATGTTCCTGCATATCTTGATTCTTGAACAAGAGAGGGGGGTGTATATTCATAAATTCATGTTTATATAACGTTGGAACAATAGCGTACAAATGAAATCAGTTAGGCATAAGACGAATATATGAAAATACACCCCTCCCGACTTAAACATATGCTCAATAATTTATTTAGTGATATTTTAGAAAAAATTTAGAAAACTAAATTTTCATCAATTATTGATTTTCTTTTCATAAAGATGGCCAGCCAAAACAACACTTTGTTTTTCATACAATATTCAAACGATTAAAAGAATAAACTGTAAATTACGTACGAAAAATAAACTACAGTCTTTTACAGATAAAATGCATATTTAACAATCTAAGTTTCATCATGTATCATCATGCAGAAAACAGAAAAGTAAAACATAAAAAGTAAAGGATAACTATTACATACAGACAAAAGCCGCTTGCTTTCTTACCAGTGATGTTGGTAATTCAATCGTATTGCGTTTTTTATGAAGCTCAGCTTTTCACCGTTGACCTCATCTTTTTTATAATTCTTTGTACATAGTACTTTACAGCTCCTCTCTTGGAAAGTTAACTGTATTATAAGGATTATAAATATAAAACATTAACATTTCACACAACACAGCTTTTCCACGAAATATTTTTACTGCATATACAGCACTGGAAGAATAGGTGACCCTGGTTATCAGTTTATCATCAATTATTGCATTGTAAATTGTAAATTGCAATCATGACTATATAATGTCAATTACTAGCAATATGATCTAATATTTCTACCCAGGCTATCATTGGCCTTAAATACTTCTACCCAAGCTATCGTTGGCTGGAAGGGAAAATGAACTGAACAGAAATCGACCAAACACAATCTAACACTGCAAAATACCATACATACATACATTATATCCTGATGGTTCAATTCGTTCACCAAAGACAACCTGCGATGTGAGAAAACAAAATTAGTTATAAGGGTACACATGATACTAAGGACCATATTGGATTGGACGAATCAACACACAGAAGGCATTAAAATAAAAGTAGTCTACAACAGAAACCAATTCATACACAGGTTCAGATGTACGCTAATGAACGATTAACATGAGAATATAAGTTTAAAACCACATTACTGCATGGAAACAGCAATGATTTCATCCTTAATTACTAATACAATTCAACTTCTTTTGTACCTGACCAAGATTTTCAGATGGGGCATAATCTTTCTTATTAGCAGAACAAAAATCAAATCTGGGTAAAAGAAAGCAAAATCACAATTAGAAAACTATGTTTACATATCTCTTTAAAACATATATAACAGATGAAGGTGAAAGATGTATAGCTGTTTGCAAGGTTTAGGGCATCTTATTTAACATTAGCAAGTAGTCTAGTTAAGTTGTTTTTGTAAATAGTCTATAGAACTGTTTTAATGCATGATCGATTATTGTGAATTTCCCTAGAACTAATAAACATATTTCCATTAAAAAACAACAACTTGTACAGACCTGCTGTATTCATATGGGATGATGGTCTCCACAGAATCTAGCCGGTTGACAAATAGAGGTATATGACTCTAAAAAAAATTATGTAATAAGCACTAATGTTGGTTATCAATTGTGGGGTTGAACCAGGGGCCGTTGTTCAAAAGCAGGTTAAATTTAACCCTGGGTTAGTGCTAAACCTGGGTCAAAACTTTACCTGATAAGGATATATTGTCAGTTGAAAATTATTTGCTGTGACTCCTGTGAGGGCAGTAATGTTGTAATGAAACGTGCATAGAATTTTAGAAAGTTTCAAAATGAAAGGCCTTTTTGTATCATAAACAATGTGAAATAAAATTAGGCAAATTATAAACAATTGATTTTAGAATTTCAGGCAGTATTTGATTATTGAATACAGGAACAAATGTAGTCTTTCCACTACCAATCAAGTTAATCAAGATTTCGAAATACAATGATCAGCTAAGCCTAAGATACATCTTTCAATTTTATTTATTCATCACATATTGCATTGAGATGAAGATAAATAAATCAATACATCAGCTGGAACAGAATTTAGTCAAACCTAAATAATTCTTTGCTGTCCGAAAGGCCGAAACTGTTCGTAAAACCTTTCAAGTCTTTAATTTGTGAAGAATTATATGTGTTTACATGTTTCCACTTCTTATTCACCCATTTTGAATCAAGTTAACCCAAGATAGAAGAAGTTCAACCTAGCAAGGTTAATTTTTTTATTAATTTTAACCCAGGGTTAACACTAAGCAGGCTAATCAACCAAGGTTTAAAATTTTAACCCTGGGTTAGGCATTTTTCACCCTGGGTTAGCATTAATCGGCTTTTGAACACCGGCCCCAGGTTATCACATAAGAGGCCAAATATTATTGTTATTGCCCCAAGACAATAATTAGCTGTCACTAATTGCATTCACTTAGCAAAATTGTGGTATCATCCATTATAGGACAACCTATACTATGCTTTTGGGTAGTCTATTAATTTCAAACAACACATCAATCTGAACGCTGGGGAATGACTTTAGCTTCCAAATTAAGACACAAAATACTAGGACTATAGAACTAGTTCATAACATTCATTGCTTACGATTCCTCAAGACTATATCATAATTAACTGTCACTAGTTGCATTCACTAGTGGTATCACCCATTAACCAAACAAAACTAATGATACTAGATCTGACAATATGGAACAACGTATACTATGATCTTAATTTAAACAACTCATGAATTCGAACACTGGGATTCCTGGAAAATGACTTCAGCTTCCAACAAACAAAATACTATAGAACTACTTCATAACATTGAAGTGATAATGCTTACGTTTCTGGTAAGTACTTAATTTTATAAGTTATATACATACAGCTTTTATAACTTTTATATATTATATCCACCTGCATCAGTTTAATACCCACCTTGCACTTCATTTCGACATTCGAATCTTGCTTTTTACAGTAGGAAACTGGAGCTAAACCAGGTAGGTAGAAACAATATGTTGTATGTAAAAACAACAAGTAAAACGTCCAGGTATAATAAACTTTTAATGGCTCCATAATCTTCATCTTTTTACGAATTTATCCCTCATTTAGAGAAAGTAAAACAGACAACAGAATCAGATACTCGGCGATGAATGCTGGGTAAATCAGCCACGTAGCTGAAAATGTCCCGCATGCAAGAACCACCCAACAAAATTAGGGTGGTGGTCTTTGAGAATCATCAATCATGACGGAATCATAGATTAACATTATCAGAGGCAGTAACTGCCTAATGATCCAGCTGTTTTGCTTTCAAGTTTATTTTTGGCCGTTTTTTTCTGGCATTTGGCTCCTTTGTAAGGCGAATTTGAAGCGAATTTCTAAATTTCTTTGCTTCTTAAGTTCAATTTAACGAACAGAGTGCCGAAAAAAATGCTAATATTTTCGATCTATTTCACTCGTACAGTATACAATCCTCTTTCGTTATGTTACGGATGACTGTCACCATATCTATCTAATATGTATAATTATGTATATCATGGAACAGAAATATATATATATTGGAAAAATAAAAAAAATTTTAAAAATCACTGTCTGTGATGAAGAATGGTGGTTTGTTGCTTACACCAGTTTTGCATCTTTTGCCATGCCGTAGAACGCGCCCTGTTTTTCGAGTAAACTTTTTGGCGAGTCAAATTCAATGATGTGTCCGCATGATAAGACCATTATTCTGAAAATAATACAACATTATCAATATAAAATATGGATGCTCACATCAGAATCCAAGTTATAATAATGTTGTTTTGTTATTGCCTCAGCACTGCAGAGAGCAGTTTTAAGGTTTGGGTTAGGATTCACGGATGAAGGGACTTGAAAAAAGATATATTCTATTAAATTCATACCTGGTATAATCCATGATCGTGTTTAGACGATGTGCGATAGTAATAACAGTACAGTCAGCAAATTCTTTTCGAATTGTTTGTTGAATAAGTTCATCAGTTTCTAAATCCACAGCAGCTGTTGCTTCATCAAGGATCAAAATTTTTGTTCTTCGTAGCAAAGCGCGAGCTAGACAAACTAGTTGACGTTGGCCAACACTAGAATGATTATAAAAATTTGCTGCTAGGATAAAATCATGAAAGTATTAGTTTCAGGAAATGCATTTTTAGGCTCAAAACAAACCTGAGGTTTGCTCCTCCTTCACTGACTTCGTGTTCAAGACCATTTTCAAGATTCGACACATAACTCTTTAAATGAGTAACATCTAACGCTTTCCACAACATTTCATCACCGTATTGATCAAATGGATCCAGATTGAAACGCAATGTGCCTGTAAACACCACAGGATCCTAGGGTCCGAGAAATTAGTTGAAGTTGGCTCGAACAAACCAATCACAAACAGCAATAGGGTCAACTACACGAACTTAGTTGTTTATGAAATGATAATGAATGTTTTTCTTGTCAAGAAAATCTACCTGAGGTATTATGGTGAGTCGAGAACGTAGATCATGTAGTCCAAGTTGTGATACAGGAATACCATCGATAACAATTCTTCCACCAGCAGATTCAACCACTCGAAATAATGCCATTGTCATTGTGGATTTTCCTGCACCTGTGCGCCCCACTATACCAACCTAAAAATCATAACAGATATAGCTACTGTATACTTTGATGCTGTACAAGTTAGTTGTTGTGTGGATTGCCCAGGGCCGGTCTGAGGACAGGGGGAAAGATTTACCCGGTCTCCAGATTCAAGGACGCCAAAATGATGGAGGTTAAAGATAAAGAGAAAAAATGTTCTTTGAAAAATGCCACAAAGAAGAACAAACGAAAGAAATTTGTTTGATCTTTTTTGCATGCTGCTAATGACAGCAATCAATTAGCATAATCTAGTATAACATTCTAACTGTGTTTTTACCTTTTCTCCTTGTTTAATGTCACAATCTATCCCACGAAGAGCAAGATCAAGATTAGCTCTGTATCTTAAATCAAATCTTTCAAATTCAATTACACCCTTATTAGGCCAGTCTTCTGGTGGACGACACTCTTCGTTGATCCAATCCGCCTAGGAAATATGACTCGAGCATTAATAACCACTGCCGACTGATCACATTAGTGTCAGTAAGAACATCTCATGAGCCCCGTTTAGACGACACTCAATTTATTGGCACTGCATGCACGCAATATGTACATCCCTGTTACCTCTCGTTCAACTCTGGAGTATTCATTGATCCGTTCGACAGCAACAATTTGAGCTTCCAACTCACTAGACATGCGCACTGACCAGTTAAGACTTTGAGTTACCTTTTAGGATACAACAATAGGTTGTATATAAGTGCGTATAAAAAATTGTGTGCCATAGTTTGTGCATACTGTGCTAGTTTGTGTGTTTTTACGAATACGGCGCAAAATCCAATTGGCAATAGAAAACCTTTGAACTTGCAATACAAGAAATTATGTTTTGCATTGTAAGGCATAAGGGTCAAACTAAATTCAATTAGTGGAGGAGAGGGGATACGCTGCAAGCTGTGGCCACGTACGTTCTTTCGAATATAGCCGTGGACCCAGACTGCAGCTTCCCAATTCAAATTTCGTTCTAATTAACAACTGGGTACTGTAATAGCTCAGTTTTCTTGTAACTGCTCTTTGTTGGTTCCAATGCAGAATTTTTGTACAAGTATTTCATCAATTACAAGCTTCTCCTATACCTCTAAGGCCACGGTAATTGACAATCCTATGAGACCACTATCAACCCCATCACGCCCTATCACACCGAACAACGCCGTAAAAAATATCAGGAAATTCCCAATGGACTCAAGACGAATAGCTAACCACCTTAAAACATTAAGAGAAAACAGAAATTTCACGAGAAAAATTAAACAAACTAAGTATGACCGATTTTAAACCAAGAAGAATATCTGCACTCATAAGCTAGTCATGGCATAGCGACAAGTTTTGTTTTCTCGATACATAATAATATGCAGTTACTCTAAGGTATGACAAAGAACGAGGGTTCTCCGAAAATGTATAACAAAACTATTTGCCGCACTCTTGCATGCATGATTATATACTTCTTGTATAAGAGTGTTTCTGTCCAAAAACACCTATACATGCCTCTCATTCATTGTGTTTGCGTGTTGATCCAATACAGACGATGTTGCACAAATCTACTGTGAGTATCGCCACATTCTTGAAATAATAATATAAACAAGGCCTTGCTGCCAAGATGTATCCCATGGTACTAATGTGTGCTGTTGCATAACACGCATCTTACCTGTTTGAAGTTACACTTGGAAAATAAGACATTTGATTGTGATCAACCAGGTTGTCGCTCTCCAGAATAAACCGTTTTTCCTGTCCATATGCTCGTACAGTACTAACTCCACCTAATGTCTCCAGAAAGTGGCTGTATATTGGCGAATTACTCACAGATTCCAAACGTTTTAATTGCCTTGACGAGGGAATATAGAATCTCTAAAAAAACAAAATATGAATGCCGTGAAATATCAAAAATTTTACCCTCTCTCTATATGCCTCGTTCAATGGAAGAACACATCTGTTCCAACTTGAGCAGGCAACTAGTTGCAACTAGCACGGCATACCTGAGTTATAAAATACAGTAGGGTTAGTGGAAATAAAATTGTCAGAAATAATGGTGTTGCGAAAGATATGATAAATACAACACCCAAAACGTTAAACGACGAGCCTAGGAACTGTTGAAGAACAGTAGGTATCACACTGTCAACCATATCCACATCTTTTGAAAATCTGTTTAATATACGTCCGGTAGGGGTAACTTCGAAGAAGGCCAAGGCTAAATGCATAATATTGACCAGTAATTTCTCGTGTAGCGCAGTTGAAGCCTTGAATGAGGCATATGCCATTAAAAACGAGCTTGAAGTTACAAATATTGCTTGACCAATACCAATACCAGCGTAGATTCCAAGGTATCGAGTGTTTTCTGAAGAAGCTGTTATGTTTGATGTGCTCCAACGTGCTAACCATATCTGCGATGAGACGAGACAGGTCGTGGATAGGATTAGAGATAGAAAGATAAGCACAGTAAAGATGATACCCATGGCAACAAAATACGATAGAAGCACTGAGAATTTGACCTGCAAAAAATAAGATATGGCTTCTGTCATATAGAGCATTTCAATATCAATATTCTTTGTCCAAATTAGACTGACTTGAAATAAAAACACTATCATATGGTATAGTTCATCTCGTATTGTACAAAAATCTGTAGATATAGATTATTGCAATATTTATACCAATGCATAGTCCTAATAAAATAAAATGTAATTGAATTGCGTAAAAACCTACACGTCCTAATTCCATAGTTTCATCTTCGATTATTTTATTTTCAGGCTCTTGTTTTTGGCCAGGGTTATCCTGTTCACTGGTTACTTCACTCTGTTGTGTTATAACGCTGACCATCCGTTTGAACTCAACAGGTGAGCCATGTTCATCCATTAACATACCATCAGTCGAAGACATACCTAATAATATGATGAATATCAAAATATATAACAACTGTTACAAAGACCAGAACTAGCTTTAATAAATCCATGCATGCAAGAGGTATGAAACATCTGAGATGATGTGTATTTGATAACATTGTTAAACGTCATCGAAGACACCATATCACACTGTTTAATCCTGGTTTCCATGCAATCAGGAACTGAACATCTAAGAAAGCGAGTTTCATTGTCGGTGATCACTAAAGAGAAAATGCTTTTGCGTAAATGAAATCATTCTCTTCTTTTCTTCTTAGGCAAGCCTTCTTTATCACTCTGTACTAGCAAGTTCGAGAATTGACTTCAGCTACCGCTACCTTTTCTTATCGGGCTCATGATTGGTTAATCTGATCACATTTGAATGGTTCATGTACCCTGAATGGCAGCAGTATAAGTAGTGGGACAGTATATTAGTACTACAAGCCGCTAATTTTCAAATTCCACGTCCGCAAATCTAAAGCCTTTTAAGGCTCGAAGTGGATGTAGGACTAAAACTTTTTTCGGCAGCGACCAAGTTTACGACCTAGCTTACAAGGTACACAGCTTTCATTAAGCACATATTAAGCAAAACTGAACACACACACATTACCCTCATCGCTTTCCACCTCAGCTGCGTATGTTTTAAGAAAGTCAGAAAAAGCTCCTTCGTTGCAAACCAATTCCGAATAGGTTCCACGCTTAGTGAAAAGAAAAAGAAATGTTAGGTATAAATTCAAATTGATGTCTAAGCCATCACATCTCTGCGATTCCACAGCAGAGTTCTAAGCAACGGAAAACATTGCTTGTGGGAGGTGTAAAATCACCATTTGAATCATTTGAATCGACCCCTTTCGGCGCGGGACGCCATCGGCGAAGTGATCTTGGACGAATTGCGAATTAAAATTGTCTAACTCTGCGATATATTAGTATTTAGTATATTATTTTTAAACGTTTTCCGCCCACCATCGTATAAGATCAAATAGCACGCTTTAAGGCGTATATTCTTTACACTGGATGGAGATCGTGTACCCAGCCAGCGTTAAAAACCTAACCACAACTTTCGTTCGGGGAATTCAATGCAAAATCACTTCTTTGGATTAATATTTGGTCGAATTCCCTTATCGAAGATCGATAAATATTTAAAAAAGGCATCCTGAGCGGCATATACATAAAAAGCAATACGATTTCCAGTACCTCCGTAATAATACCATCCTTGAGAACAATAATCTGATCCACTTCAGGTAGAACTCGTGTGTGATGTGTGACAAGAATCCTCGTCTAATAATAAAGATTAAACTGGTTTATGATCACAAAAAATTGAATTCGGCTGCTGCTGAAAAAATAACACTGTCATGCACTGAGAGTATAAAATCATCAATGTTGTCTATTTTCTTTAAAACTCGGGAACATGCCAAACATGTAATAATCTTAATGGAAAGATATTGCATGAAACAGTCGTATAATTCATCGGTGTTATCCATGCATTTAATATATACTGAAGAAACCTAAATATGACTAGCTATATATCCAAAATTCTGTTTTCTTTAATCTCCACGAAAGGAAATAATTTGTCGCAAAAAAGTCATAACTGCTGTTAGGATAAGGTTACAGTACAAAAAACTAACGCCACATTCACTTTGATCGCAAAGCCCACTCGATGATGGAACTCAATGGCGACAGTGCAGGCTGTGCAGCAACCAAGTTTTGACAAACTGTAACAGGCATGGGTGAGAAGATGCGATCTCAAAGTAAATGCAAACTAAATCCAAAAAGTTTCGTCGAATTTGTTTTAAATACTAATGTACGCGTCAGTTTTAATAATGTATGCATGTTACAACAATATTCTCTAACTATGTACACTGCGTGATATACGTTTTGTAATACTGTCATTATGTCGGCACCATTAATTTATAGTACAATAAACCAATCGCGCTGTTGCTTCTGATCCGTAAAAATTGACTTTTGACAAGTATATTGAAAGTACAAGAATTGTCAATGTTTTTGAAAATGAAATTACTATTATGTCAATGGTTCTACGACAACAAACAAGGTACATGTTTCAGCTTCATTCTCAAAATCGTTATAGGAATTAATATTATCTGCATGGTCATCCCTCGATTCGCATGAATCTAAACTGAAAGTCCTTTCCTGCATACTTCTACTTCTAGCCCCTTTTTTTCTTATTGAAAATCTAAGGGGAACTAAACTTTCCTTTTTTAAATTGTGAATACACAAAGGTAACCACGACGACCATGTACTACCAGATACTTTTAAACTCATCTTGTATCCGCATGCCCAAAAATGATCTGAGTTTAATCCGGTTCCTGATTCAAAATCATTTTTCCTGACATTATAAGCGTACTGAATAATGGCTCTTGTCGATTTCTTCCGAAACCCAGGCTGCTTTTCCAGTCGTTTCTTCTGCTCTGCAGGAATTGCATGGTAAGTCATACCACTGAGGTACAGCTCAGTAAAACTTGGCATTTTTGACGCGATTGGATGGTTGTTAATCACATTATAGAGATAGTCAATAGTAACCAATTTGAACCGTACAACGGCGAGAAGATCATTAGTCTCTTGCATACCAGCAGGATCTACTTCATTTTCCTCCATCCAGTACATCAAAGCATGAAATACGGTGTTTTCCGATTGAACAATCAAGTCATCGCTGCTTAGTAAATATTTCAGAGATGGTTCAGAGAGATCCACAAATTTTTTATCTTCCCATTTTTCATCTAATGGACTAAACTCCTCAGCAAGAACTGACTGTAAAGTTGCAGCTAAATCTTCAACATCGTCCATGTCATGTTTAACTTTAATAACATGCATAATTTGTGTGCTTAATTCGAACGTGGTGGCAATCTTTTGGAGTACATATTTGCATTTCTTAAAAACAAACTTCACATCATATTTGTCAGCCAACTCTAAAATAGCAAGCAGTACGTCCACTGTTTTATCATTCAAGACATCACTGCGGTACATGGCCTCGATAAGAATCAGATGCGCTTTTTCCTGTGATTGTGTGATCTTTATGTGAACCTCTGTATCCTGGGTTTCTTTCATACCACTGGAGTGAAAAAGTGACCGAAAATAAGGAGACTGTACGGAAAGCCAGACGCTGTGTACACAGATCTTGGGCTGCCGTAGTGGATCATTTGATATCACAGTCTTAATTTGAGGTGAGTTGCTTGTGAAAACATGTGATGATGATGTTATTATCCCCTGATCAGAGGACGGTTCTTTACTTGATGGGGATTTTGCATTCTCCCTTTCGCTTTCACTCCTCATCACAGATACAGATACTGCTTGTTCGCATTCTGCTGCTGTTTTACTTCCGGGATCTGCTACCAACGATTCGCTTAGTATTTCATTCTTTGACTCCACATTCTTAATTCTCTTCTGTTGCGGACCGTTATCAACTGTTTCCAAACTTCTTTTACCGCCAGAGGTCTTGTTGGATTGTATCCCATCTAACACATTCACTAAATTTGACACATCCCAGTTGTCTGGCATGACATCAAACACCAAGACGCGATCGCTAAACTCAGGCATTTTGTACTCAGAGGAAAATAACCTTGAAAATTCGAGTAAATCACAATTCTTTAAATCAGTATCAGACATTATGTCGTTCCCTTGTATTTCGCGTTTCGAAATAACTTCAGTTTAAAAAGCTGATTCTACGACAAGTAAATGAATGTCGCGTACTAATATAGTCAATAAATGTAGCTATGTAGCTAGTTCGGTTGTGAATACATTTCGCATGGATGGTTGCCTTTTAAAAATTTTCATAAGGCGGTTTTCCACTACG
This sequence comes from Dendronephthya gigantea, assembly GCF_004324835.1. Taxonomy (NCBI): domain Eukaryota; kingdom Metazoa; phylum Cnidaria; class Anthozoa; order Malacalcyonacea; family Nephtheidae; genus Dendronephthya; species Dendronephthya gigantea. The sequence goes on along the minus strand of NW_021163041.1, from coordinate 1,122,571 downwards.
CGGAATTTTTTCGATAGATCTAATTTTCCTTTGAACTGTGTGACCACTAAAGTAAATTGAGGGTAAAACTGAGTTTGATCGAAAAATTCTGACTGATAATTTTCAGCGGTGATATGAGAAACCAATAGACCATTGCTGATGTATTTAGCAAAGCAACTAAGTTAGCTTTACCATGTGTTTCATAGTAATATTTGAAGTATAAAATTTGATGCTGAACGACTGCATAACAAGTACAGGACTGAAAGGACTGATATAGAAACTGGACCCTTGTCTATATATTACGAAAAGCACGACCTCCGATCGATATCAAATAACTACTGTGTGTGAGACAATTGTGTGTTTTTTCAGGCTAATAAGAGCGAAGATATCAGCATAGTGTTCCTACTGGTCCTGGTACTGATGAAGGACTGTTAAAATTAAGGACTTACTTTCTTTTTGAGACATCCTTTGGGTCCAATCACATGATCAAAGATATGTTTACCAACATGGGCATCCACAGCACTGAGTGGATCATCCAGTAAATAAATATCTGCGTTGAAATACACAGCTCTTGCTAAATTGATACGTTGCTTTTGACCACCACTTAGATTTACACCCTTGAAAAGCGGACGATCACAATCACTTTCAATTCGCTGTTTAATTATCTCATAACTTAATTATTAGTATTGAAGTCAGGCATAAGTAGAGTAGTACTGTTGTAAATACTATTTTGTGCACAAAACATAATATATTACACAAAAAGAGGTCATTGGGTCATGAAAATTTGGGACTACAACACCACGATTATTAATCCTTGAAAATTACTTCAAATTTCCTGGTTACGTCGGGATTAGAGGATTGTTAGGGATATAGGGTGTCAATAGGAATAAAAAGTATTCAAAGGAATCGCAAGGAACTGCAGGGTTACCATCGTGGTCACACTTACCCGTTCTCCTATTTGTGTTTTATCACCAGCAGCTAAAACCTCAAGATCTGGCGTTAAAGCACAGCTATCAATGACTTTGTGGTAACGTTTAGGATCAAAGCATTTCCCAAACAAAATATTTTCCCTCACTGTGTCATTCTGAATCCAGGCTTGCTGTGGAACATACGCTGTTGATCCCTAAATCATAGGAATCATGTACCGCTGTTTAACTGCAATTCTACTTACTAGTTTCTAATCGCTGCTTAATTTACCAGGAGAAACAAAATCCAAGAAGAATTCTTCTGAGACCATTGCAAAATGGTGACATGCATCATTCGATCTCGGATCCTGCCTATTCCACGGGCAAAAAAAAACAAATTCCTACTTCACCGTACGTTTTTGATGACCTCCCCATTAGATTTCTCCATTTCTCCAAGTAGACCAGAAAGTAAAGATGATTTTCCACAACCGACTTGACCAACAACAGCGACTAAAGATCCTTTTTTCACATGAATGTTAATACTAAAAAAAGGAATTCGGTATAAAATAAAATGCTTTATACTTATAAAAAGAAAGGATAATTGTTACCATTGTTCATTATTCCTCAAAATTTCCATCACTTCACGATCATATGATTTAATTGCAATGGGGCTCATTAACACATAAGCTTAGCCTGCTTAGGAGGTCAATTGTACTCACTTCTTGAGAACAGGTGATTGGTTTTCACCCCATGAAAATGTTCCATCAACAATACTAATGACATCATCTGATGTGCAAAAAACATGGATAATATATCTAAACGTACAGTCCAGGACGCCTTAGTGATGTTTGGACTGAGAAGAAAGATACAAATAAAAAGAACAAAAGCATGCAGTCTCTTAGACTGCATGACGACAGTCGCCCTAGAAAAGCGAGGTCTCGGGAAAACAGGTATATACTTATTTCCCTCATAGAAAATGCAACTCACCAGTCTCAGATGTTTTCTTAATACATTCACTGTCCAACTCAGGCAAAGAGAGAAATGTTGCTATCCGCCTCGCTGACACAAGACCCTGAGAATACACAAGTAATCTCCTTAATTCAACACAACAAGAGCATGCATCTGTAAAAGCGACACGGACATGCATCCCTCTAGTTTTCATTTCCGAAATTCCTAGTTCGGAAACCCATTCAATGAAAACCTTTTTTCTGTCTGATACGACTCCTTGCAAGAAATCCGAACGCAGCCCGCCATTACCCACATCACTCTCTTCTATATATGTACACAGTACACCTCTCTACATGAACATTTTTCTTACACAGACACCTCTCTATAATACAAACATTTTCTCAGGACCCGTACCTGTATAAGATTCATAAGCATCCATGGCAAGGCCGTCAATGGAAAACGTAAAATATTGAACAATGCTAATGCTACAAATGCTTTTGATGCTGTCAGTGTATTGCCCAGTAAAACATAGGTACCAAACGTCACCACTGAAACCTAATAAAATATTTGTATCGGTAAGAAATCCAGCTAGTAATATTTCTCCCAGTAGAATTGTTAGAAGACAGTTTGACACAATTTAGGAAAGGGGGAAAACACACAGAAACGGAGCAAGGGTTTATTAACTCTAATAGAATTTTTTATAGTCCTCCTGCTTGAGCTCGTTAACTGAACCTACCTAACTGAACTTAACTAAGAAATCTTATTGAAGAATAAGTCGTGATTTTTTGTGAGACAAATAACTGCACTTTTGCAGAGAAGCAAAATCAGTGACTGCATGTGAATAAAAGTATATATTCGTCTTAGTAACATGCTGGGTATCCAGAGCTTTTCGCTTCTCCGGACATTTATGATAAAACTTACTGCAAATGGAGCACAGAGATAGGTGAACGAAAGCGCAGACCATACAAATTTCCCAAGCTTGAGTTGGTGGAGTTCAAGTTTACGAATACCCAATACTTTTTCAATAAAAGATTTTTCCCAGGCATATAACTTTAACACCTATAAATATATAACATTCATAACGTTGATATAAACAATACGGCACTTTATTCGCCTATATACCATGCTAGGATGAGGCCCTAGTTTACTGAAGGAGAGTATTTGACAAGTTCTTCATTAAGGCGTCATGCTAAAGTGTGTTATAGATCAACACTATAGAGGCGCCATGATAACAACTTTTCGTAATCTAAGGGGCTGTTTATATGAGCCCGCTCACCATTAAAATAAATAGGTCCGTTTACACTACACTCGATTTATTAGCACGATAGGGCTAAAATGTGTACTCGTGACCATTATATGCTCGGCTTTTGTATTTTGGTAGCCTGAGCACGAATAAAATTGGGCACGGCCACCAACTTTATAGCCTTGGGTGCTAATAAATTAACTGCAGTATAAATGGCATGCTATTGTCGGGATGATTACATCACTGATACATATTTCACTGATACACTTACTTCAATACCTCAAAATCATCTCAGGCTTCGTTGAATATCGCTTAACCGGGCTCATGTAAACAGCCCTCAATCACGAAATGGGAGCGCACTGACAGTCAACAAAAATGCGAAAATACCAACCTTAATGCCATTTAGAATTTCGTTCATAGTTTTTGCTCTTGAATCTTTATAAAGCATTTGTTTTTTCTAAAAATACGCACATTTAAAACACTTTAAATCGCCGAAATGTTTTTTTTCAAAATAAAAAGGTTAACAGCATCAAAATTCTGAGCCTAAATTATGACTGATTTTTCCTAAATCCGGGACACATCTGGGGTCTATCTCTTAGCGGTCATCTCTACCTGGTGATCTATGAACTAGTTCATCACCCCTGCCATAGATACACATGAATAATTGGCTGAACCATATATGCATGACCAAGGATTGCGTTCTATTGCATGCTATTTTACCTGGTATTTTTGCGCTAGTTTTCCAGAACACATATTCACTGGCATAAGTAGAATCATCATAGCGAGACCACTGAGAACAGAAACACCAAGCGTACGAAACAGAAATACTAAACCAAAAATTATCTGTAATGGTGTTGACCAAATTATCGCAAAATTTGATGTAATTTCCAGTATTTTTTGGCAATCAACAGACATAAGATTGACCAGTTCACCGGCGGTAGACAAATTACGCGATGCATTACTCAAGACTAACGCCTGTGAAGAACAAGGATAGATTATTTCAATTAAGGATCATTCTGTCTTCCAGAGAAAGCATGTGTTTTAAATATATCTATACCTTTCTATACACTGCACCAATAATCGCCGTTCTTATTCTCATGCCTGCAGTAAATGTTAAATAGAAGTTATTTTGAAGACAGATTGTCTGTATCATAGCAACCACGAGCATAGCCAACGCTAGAACGTATCCTGACCAACTCTCCATTTTATTGTCCTTGTCTTCAACATATTCGATTATCAACCTAATCAAGAAAGAATATTCATAGATGATGTCTTAATAAAGGAGCAGTGATGATTGTAAAGATGGCCCTAAAAAAACTTCGAGTGTATACTAGCAGTTAACAAGATAAAGAACGAAGTTTAAGGGGGCATAAACCAATCAAATGGCATATGCCAATCAAAATATTAACCTATATAACGAGCGCAAACGACTTTTTTATCTTAAAAACAATAAAACATAATCAAAATATAGAATAATACATTAATAGTGAAGCATTAAAAATGCGATTATGATTTTTGGCACTTCACTCGATGTAGGTAAATTCTAGAGGTTTAAAGGGTCTTAATTTCGAGAGGAATTATACACACTTCAAATTCAAGCCAGGAAAAGTTAATGCATGGAAAAGTGAGTCAACTATCGGTCCTCCGGCAGGAGTCGAACCTATACGCTTTTGCGATGCCGGTGCAATGCTCTTGCTCCTATTAAAAAATGCTGCTAGAATATATCCGCCGATTCGATATTCTCCGTTCATCGTACTATATTTTCATTATTTCAAGCATTTTCAAGCATACTTTATTCAAGCATACTTTAACGTTTTTTTTTTATATTCAAGTACTTTTCAAGAGCGCTTATTTTTTTACTATATAAACTTTTTAAAGGGTATAAAGAGCCTACACGGAAATTTGGGTTATCATTTTGCATATTATGATATTAAATATAAAAAGATTGGCATATATAAAAGAAACAGAAAATCTTTTTGATTATAGATATAAATCACACATAAAAACACTCCACACAGTCTGATTTATACGTTTTTCACAACTTACTTTAACAACTGAGGTTGAGTAAAAACACAAACATCTTGCACAAGCTTTAACAAAAATGAAATAAAGAATATTTTTCCAAAAACACGGCCTATTGTTTTCAGAAGGCTGGGCCGGGGTTCTTTCTTTTTCTTATCCTTGTCGATTATTGTGACGTCATCAGTTTCAACTCCTTCGTAGTTTTTGGATTTCTTTTCAGACTTAGTTCTGTGGGATAAAAGAAGACTGCTATAGTTTTATTATAATTCATTTCTTGATATTTCTTGTTTTATTACTCACTTAAGTGCAGCAATTTTTTCTTCTTCCCTGGACCACGCTTCTAGAAATTTTGGGACAATTTCCTTGGAACTATTATAGTCACTTAAGGCCCATAGGTCTTTGTCAGTCAAAGGATTTTTGTATCCCCGATAAATCAAGCTATAAAAACAGGAAAAAACACGATTCACTAGTTGTCTGGACGCTTAACAGAACCGTCTGATGGTTGTTTTCACTTCAATATAATTACGTGAAGGTTTCAGTTGACGTGCAAGCGCAAGAAAAAAGAGCATTGTAGAGTTTTGGTCCAATGTAGAGACGGTTTCAAAGCTAAATATATGAATTGTGGTGCAGTTTATCGTATCATGAAAGTAAGAGAAACACGTGTAAGAGAATCATGTTTGATCGCCTGTCATAATATGGATGTCATATGAGAAGACAACAAAGAATATTATCGCAATGTGCACTAAAAAATTCATTTTACTCCTGTGCTGAAAATATATTTCGCTTGGTATATATTTTACGCTGCGCAATTTAACTACGCTGTACCAAAACAAAGTAAGTGTATTGTAAACAGTGCTTTAATCCAGTGTATTTCAGAAATCAATATGATACATTAAAAATTCTAATTAAGATTACCTTGTTAACCACCATATAGTCATACGTGAAAATATATTGGCATTTTCTTCTGGGCAAATTTCCTGGAATTATAATTGTAAGAAAATGAATTTAGAGTGCTTTAAAAGATGCAGATAGTAGCTTACAGTGGATCTATAAGAGATTGATTGCCTACCTATTACTACCTGGATCTATAAGAGATTGATTACCTACTCCATTATTAATGAATCTCAATAGTGTAAATATATCTCAGTAATCAGTATTTACTGACATATGTGCTTACCCTATGAACTCCAATGTCCTTTTCGTCACTAAGAGCATCCGGAAAATATGCCAAATCCACTTCAGTGTCAATTGCAGATGGAGGCACATCTCCACCATGAGATAAAACCTTGAGACTGAAGAATAAATAAAATACAATTTTTTCTATTATAATCTGTCCGATAATGGGTAGTGATCTTCCCATGAATTTCCATCTGTCAATTCTGCAAAATGACTGGTGTTCATCTCTCACAGCCTCCATATCTGTGTCACTCCACCAATGACAAAATCGGGGGTTGCTGAAAAGTTCCTCAATTTCTATTTGGAGTCATATAATTAACACTTTGACTTACTCATCAGCTGTGAGTACATCATATTTAACTGGCACCATGAGATAACTAGGAACATAACCATGGCCGTGATCTGAAGACTCAACAAATAGCCACCAACCAAGCTCTCCAGTCAACTCAAATATGTCCCCTTTCCTTATGGTTAACTGAACATTGGCATCTGGAGCAATATAACTAGGTTCACTTTCATTAAATATGTCATCTTCTGTTGGCAGGTAATTGTACAGGGCAACAACATGTGTTGGAGCTTTCTTTGGAATGGCTTTCATATCTTTTTTCCCCTTGACTGCACTAAAAATAGTAATATATGATGATTATGATCAATTAAAAATTATAACATATGATCATATTGCACTGAAATTAAGGCTAACGAACTGAAAGCTTTGCAGTATTAAATACTTACATGGTGTACCTACAAGCTATTAAATTTACTTATATACTTTTAGGTATATTAGACTTTCCCAGACCTGACATCACTGTTTTAAAAATCTATACTTTTTGAAATACAATGTGCTGTACATCTGCATACATTTATTATGAGCAGAACTGATAAATATGTGGTCTATTTTCTATTAGTATAAATATTGAAGTGACAATTGATTTTCATGCATTCTGATGGTCAAGGTTCACTAGCTGTCTCCGAACTCTGAAGTGATAGTCACTGGTCAGTCAGACTATAGCTTTTTCATGCTTTTTTAAAATAAGAAATTTGAAGTGGTTATAATTTTTTGTGAAATTTTGTTCCGCAGCTAATTGTTAATTAGATAAAGTTGGAGTTATTGTTGAATGTGTCAAATAGATGTTGCCACCTTCACCTTGAGCAAGCATTTTCCAGTCATTTTGCTAGTCACATGCTTTTGATGACAAGCTATAATACTGCATTGATCAGGACCAGCACACAAATTGACCTTTTTTGGCAAACATCATACGACCCCAGTTCCACCTTTAGCCGTTCAGCGTACACCTAAGGGTCTACTTGAATTACACACCCTTGGCAAATACGCTATCTTGACCTATAACCTATCATTTACTACACAAGAAATATAGTTTGTGTAAATAGAAGAGCTCTTAAAACTCGATCATATTTAGCCATATTCTAACCCATCGGTTTAATAAAGATTTTAGAAAAATCAAAATATACTCATTTAGTATTTAGTATTTACGCCATTACAAATGTGCAACATTACGTCATGTAAAAATGCAAAGGTTTATAATGATGACAGACAGACAGTAACGGTAAATTTATTTCAACAGGATTGATCATTTATGTACATGTATAGTCTGAATTTTAGGAACTAATGACTAAATTATATATTACTACCTTTCCATTTTACCCTCTAAAGCCTCTTTTTAGTTTTTACCTTACCTTTTCTTAACTGCGCACAGACGGTTATAACCGGTTGACCCGCCGAATCAGATTGTAATTTGAATATGAAGATCAGCTGCCGGAATCTTGGCGCCGTTAAATGATTATGCGGAGTGTCGGACCCCGGAGTATGGAGTGTTGATACAGAGTGTCAGAAATGCATTGTGATAAAAATGCGAGTGGTCTTATCATCTATCGAGTGATTTTTTTAAATGATTTTCTTATATAGTTGTGTTAACTTATGGTATAATTACTGACAGGAAGTCAAGAGTGAGCCAATTTATTTTCACCAACGAATGGACAGTGCGCACAGACCGTCTGAAATGAAACAAAGCAAGGGCTATCTTTCTCAGTAAACAGAAAACTACGATGGAAGAGCGTAGTTCTTCTTCACGTCAAGTTTCTCAGCAAGGAAAGCTGTTGGGTTTAAAAGAATAGACGTCGCTTTTGGCGAGGACATACCCCTTAGCTAGTGGCACTGCGGGCAGTGCTTTTAGCTTTCTTTTGTGTTTGCCGAGCATGGCAGGCAAATGATCCTAAAAATCATCTGAGGAAACTTGGACTAACGTTAAGGCCATGTTACACGATGTAATTTTTCTTGCAACTTGCAATGCAATTATATTTCTAAAAAATGTAAATCAGTGAAAAGCCTTGCAGAAGTAAACTGATACAGGAAGTGTAATAAACACAAGTTTCGTTGTTCCCAAATACACATTTCTCAAAAGTAGAATTGCATTGCAAGTTGCAAGAAAAATTGCACCGTGTAACAGGGCCTTATTGACAACGAACTTTTTAGACTGTTCTTGAGATCCAATACGCAGCGATAATCTTGGCCAACCGTAGCCGATGCGTCTATGCACGCACTGGGGTTTGTGGTTAAGTCGTACATACATCATGGTCTGAGGGCTGTAGTGCATCTCTCCTCTCTATGCTGTTATATGGTGAGCGATGGGGGGAGTTCTTCCGATAGCAGCTGTCCTTTCGCCAAGTGCTGGGTTAGCTTGTTATCTTTTTAACTTGGCCTCCCTTAAAGAAAGACGCTCTCAACTATGCATGCAGGTTATCAACTATGCGACAGGTGGTTTTTGTCCATTGTGGGTTCGGAGACTCATAGGTTACGCAGCCTCTTACCAGGAGATTTATAACATTAGAAATTAGTTTTTAATATTCGAAATGTCCGTACGGAACGTTTTAAACGCACATTTATTCCAACGGTGTGTAATCTGAACTCTGAAGATACAACATAATTTTTCAATCTTAGTACTTTTACCCATGTACAATTGTAGGTAGATTTTAACTTTTTTCTTGTAATTTCAATTGTTTCTTATTAACCTTATTTTGTAAATTTAATTACGCAATTCATCTCCTAGCTGCAATGTAATCATTTAATAAACTGTCTATTCACATCCAGTTCTCCCGCTCTCCAGCTCCTTCATTCCCCTGCTCACCGGTTTCCCCGTTCCCCCTGTTCCCCCTGTGCCCTATTCCCCGGTTCTCCCATTCCCCGTTCCCCAGCTCCTGGTTCCCTATTTTAAAGATGGCCGCGCATGCGCAGCGGCAACCCACAAAAAACAAAGGAAATTGTGCCTTTGACGACCATCCTAACTGATGGAGCAGTTATTTGATGAGAGCAGCACCACTGAGCAGCACTAATAGAGCAGTGCTTGAGTTAGTGACCTTTCTGCCTCGTTCCGTTATTCTGTGTTTGAATGTTTAACCCACTGAGCTCTATATGGTTCTAGCCAAATTCGGACCATGTCGCTTGACGTTCGGAAACATTCGGATGCTAATTTTGGTTCGGAAAAATTCGGCAAAATGGAACGTATATGAATAGTGAATTCGATAATCACGATATGCATGGGTTGTGAAGTTTTACTGTAACTGTGAATGAAAATTCCTAAAGACATTCGTTCTCCATTTCGGTATAAATAAGGTTACGAAAAACTTCGGTCGAAACGCCCAAACAATATAGTGATTTCCGCTCGGCGCTTCGACGAACGAACGCGTGTTGTTGTTTCTGCGAAGGGAAGTGCTTTGATATTGGGCGGATATTACGCGTTCATCTTGAAAATATCTTCTGAACGACAACGTTTCACTTGTACAAGCCTTTCAATACGCTTAGGTAAGATCTCTGTTTTAAAATATATTCTTTTATTTTTCCTAGTTGTTAGTATGACTTCTCTTTGTATCAATCTGTTTCGTGCGCTACAAGTTAAATTTTTTAAAGGAAGTTGTATACAGGAAGCTACGCCAGCTTGTGTTGGCGGTGGTTCGCTGAATCTGCGATCATGCTGCCAAATTGTTTAATATGGCACGGAATTCCATGTTTGTATCAACCCCCCCTTGGTTCGTGAATCTGTTCAAAAAGTAAAATATTTCTTCGGTTTAGTTAAAATTTTGGTTGTTGGCAATTCTTGGCAAGGCCCATGCCGATCGTGCAAAGCATACAACCACACAACGGCGCAACTATCATACCATTGAATGATCACGGTAGTAAATTTATCATCGCGCGCGAACTGTTTAATACCAAGGATCTCTATAAATGAACTGGTTCTGTTTCATTTTCCCCAGACTACATTGCACTAATGTAGATATGGCAACACTGTTGCCATCTATATAGTAAACACCGTTGTCTGACCATGCTATTAATCTCAAAGATATTTGAACCTATGAAAGTAAGATTAATTAAACAGTGTCACCCCATGAGATGATGCTGCTTTATTTCTCTAGAGATGATATTATCAATGGTCAGCACAGTGAAGTGTACTATTATTGAGATGATTTCAGAGAACACTGTAACAATATACATGAAACAAAACTAAACTAATTTAGTTTCATAATTGCGATAAATAGTCATAAAGCAAAACACTGTGTTATGGAATGTGCTGGTTTATATAATTTATGGCTCTTTTTCAGTATATGAACAACAAAAAATCTGTCCCCATAATTCCTATCAGCAAATACCCAAAAATAATAATTTTAAGATATATAGTATAAGGCATAATCTAAAGATTTTCATATCGAAACCCAAAATATGGACTAAAGCATGTACAATTAAGACAAGGATATTTTGATTTCGTTGCAAAAAGACCATCTTATTTTAGCTCATAATTTTGGTTTCTAATCAGTGGTCTAGAGATCAAGAGACTGCCCATAATAGGATGTAGTTCTTTTGCAAAAAATGACAATCTAGTGCGATATAAAAGTCACTATCAGTTTTTAGGGTCAAAATTATTGGTAATACATTTCAAGAATGAATGAACAAAATTACTTCATATTTTTTACAGAGGTAAATATTCAATCCATTCATGGATCCCACCCAGTTATCTGATTCTGCTAACCTCCTGCTATCTGCCACTGGTGTTCTTACTCCAGTTTCACAAGTGCTCACAATAGCTGTTGACAAAGATTCAAGTGAGGTTGACACATTGCCACCAACCGAACAAGATGGAACTCAGATTGAAGTACCAGTTGGGGAACCAGAGGAAAAATTACAAGTGCAATCTGTGACTACCTTACCAGATGAGCAGACGTTAACTACAATATTAACTGCAAATGACAAGGAACTTGGAACACAGACATTTTCTACAAAATCCATTGAGAAAACAATCCCTGCATATGAAGAATCCCAATGTGGCATTGCCGAAAACTTGCAATATGTAATTGTACGAGTGAAAGCATCAGAACCAGTTGGATTGATCAGAAAGTTAATTTCTGATTCTATTCATGTACCTGTTGAGACATCTACTGTATTTTACAGAGACCATCAGGTTTGTGAAGTGCCTTGTGGTTAAAAAATATATATATAGATGTTGCCTAGATAAATTCCTTTGTACTTTGTAAAATACAATTTGATTTAATAATAAGGTAGCTGACAGCCCGGCCATTTCTAAACTATATATTATGCCTGAGGGTTACCTTATTATGCTATGCATGTCATCTTCAAACTTTTCTTTTGTTATTAAAGATGGATGATTCCTTGTCAATTGGAACTCATTGTGGTAGTTTGGATGGAACAGTTACACTGAACATTCAGATTAAGAATGGTATGATCAGGACTGTGATGGAATGCAATTTAATTTTTTCTGTTCTTGAAATATATATTCATATTTTATGATAGTTTCAGAGAATGGTGAGACTACAAAGAGAATGGATATTGTTAACATTCATTTAGCAGAGACTGTGTCTGAGAATAACAATCCAGGTCAGTAATTGTTGTGTTTACTAGTAATGTTTATACAAGCTGTGGCATCTCTCTCAATAAGCTAAAATTATCTTAATTTAAACAGTTTTTAACCTGAATGATACCAATAAAGACCAGGGTAAGACAAGCAAGACTCCTGGTCCCACTCCAGCCAAACGAAAAAGAAAGTCATCGAGTGGGAAATGTAAGTTGAAAATGCTTGTTATTGTAATTATGTTACTTTGAACTAATGAGGCTACACCCTACTTTTTTATCAATCTATCTACAAATGCCAACTACTATAGTTAACTTCTATATGCTTGAATTAATATTTTTGGCTTGGTAGTGCTATATTTATGATTTATCATGCATTATCATATGATACATTTATTTTAAATCTTTTTCAATTTCAGCAAATATTAAAACACCGTCCACCCCTGTTACTCCAGTAATGTCAATTATCAAATCCATTGGTGATGGTCTTATCACATCTCCAACTTGTGAGTTCTGCATATTTTTTAAGGGTTTATTATCAAAATGATCTCTAAATGTGATTAACATCATTAGAGGCAGCGAGTGAAGTGACACAAGATCTAAATTCATTTACCCTCACCTATGTGCTTATACTAACGGATTATTGACCTCGCTTGTTCGGTCTGCACTGTGAAATATCAGACCGAGGCTTTTTAGTATACAAAAAAACGTCGGTCTGATATTTCACGGTACAGACCGAAAAAGCAGGGTCAATAATCAGTTTATTATATTGCTGAACTGCATACGGAATATACGGACCACGGTCCAGGTTTTACGGACGCTTGTCAAACAATCAGATTAGAGAATTTTGAGAAAAGTCATATGATGAATTATATTATTGTTGGTTCGTTTTAATTAGATATCTTGAGGTAATACAGTGACAGATAGCTTATGTCCAATCAATGTGTTTCCAGTCAATATGAGTAACTGTTATTTCTAGATTCTGATGGTCAGTTAACACCGGAAGGACAAACACCAGAAGGGCGAACACTGACTGGAAGCCGAAGTGGTAAGTTCAGAAATCCGTATAAAGAGTTTACAACTAATAGAAAGAACAGCATTTATTGTAATTTCACAAAAGTCATCATAATTTGTTTTTGCAGCAGGCAACAATGGCCAAATTCAATTATGGCAATTCTTGCTACAGCTTCTGACCGACAAAGACAGCAAGCATTTAATCACGTGGGTTGGTGATCAAGGTGAATTCAAGTTAAACCTACCAGAACAGGTTGCACAAGAATGGGGAAAAAGAAAAAACAAACCCGCTATGAATTATGAGAAGCTAAGTAGGGCCCTGAGATATTATTACGATGGCGATATGATCCATAAAGTACATGGGAAGAGATTTGTGTACAAGTTTGTATGTGATCTCAAGAGTTTACTTGGTTATTCCGCAGCAGAACTGAATGCTCTTGTTAATCAAATGGATACCACATATCATCATCAACTGAGTATAAATGGGCTTCAAACCTGAGTGTTGTGTGTAGAGCTTTTAATCATTTTTTATCGTCGGATAAAAAGAGGAGGATATACGGGTGAATGCAAATGTCGAATGAACTTTTTTAATTGTACAGTATAATAATAGTGTCGCTAATTCAGTGTGTCGCTAATTCAGTGTGTTCTCTGTTAGCTATATTCTGAGCTTTTTAATTAATGTAATCTAGAATTATAATATCCGGTAGTATCAAGAGTATGACTGGATTGTTACATGGGTGTGACAGTGCAGCGTGTATTAGATGGAGATTGTGTATTCGAATCTGTGTAATCATATATCGGGTAAATTGAATTTAGTTAGTCGTATTGTGTATGTAGAGTATTGCTTGAATAGCTATAATGGTATTACTGTAAGTATTGTATTTTACAGAATTCTAATTATGTAAAATGAAGTCTATCTATTATCATGTGAAACCGGTTTAGTTACCGAGTGTTTCAATTATATGATATTTACAATATACCTACATACGAAGTAAAATTAGACTTTTGTAATCAGAGAACTATACAAAACTTTTGGAGTATTCTTTCATAACCGACTACAATCATGTTTCAACACACAATCTTTTTATTCATGCAATATAGATGAATATCTGCCCCCCCCCTCCTCAATTATCGTTACAATTACTTAGCACGCCGACTACACAACTTTATACCTTAGCTAGTAAATAGTTTCCTTGCGAAATCCTCGTCGGAGAGATTTATGTCAAATAGATGAAACAATTATTGTTGTGCCTTCAAAGAAAAAACTCCAACAAGAATGAACGACATTTGAAATGTGTTATACATGCAAATCTTCAAAATTTCAATACGAAAAAAGGGAGAGTTCGGCGAGTAATGATATAAAACTTTAAAATACCATATTGTTCTAAAAATGCGTTGACGTGTTGACATACGTACGTTACAAAACAATGCAATATGGCTTCAGTTGAAGTTCAAAGATAGGAAGACTATCATCAGTATTGAGTAGTGTTTTGGGGGACACTCGTACACTGTATTAGTTCAGAAAACAATTAAAATAATTTACTTAATAAAATCCCCGTTCACCCAGACCCGGACGAATTGCTCGAAAAAAGGAGAGAAACAGGTGTCTTTCTGGGCTGGTCCGGAATTCAACCAATCATTTATGATAGGATAGGATATGATAGAAGCCATAAGGAAGGCTAAGCCTAAGCTTCACATTTTATTATGAATATTATACAAATGTTAAGTTAAATTCATAAATTATCTATTTATACAGTATATTTTTTTTAACACATTAACCTCCGCACTATATCACAATGCTACCTTTTTAGTTTTGTTGATTATAGTATAAGATATCAGAAGTGGTTACGTATACTGGAATATCGTTTGCATGGGCTATAGATTATAAGAGCGACTATCACACTGATCGGTATTCTTTTGACAGACTTCGTCAGTGGATTCAACTAAATAATGCCTGGTAAAGAGTGAAAAGGAGCCGCCTGATGTAATTAATGACTAATGGAAAATGCTTTACATTTGCATTTAATGCCTATGTTTACAGAAAAATCCTAAACACGTTTGGACTTGATATCAACAGGATCAAAGTTGTGACTTGTGTATCCATAATTTTTATGAGCTCCTCCACTAGTTCTGTACAAAGACTTCGGTGTAGGTGCAACGGCTGAAAGCAAGTCAAGATTTATTGATTCCACTAGTTTTTTGTCGTCACTATAAAATAATAAAGGAAAAATATTTTGGTTAGAGTCTAATAATTTTAAGTTTTGTTTGCTGGTAAACAACGACTCTTAAAGTTCAGTTATTGTGCAAAATGGATACCATAAAAAAATCATCATCAGACCCCCGTTGTACAAAATACAAGAATTCTTTACCTCTTTTCCTTCTTTGCTGGCCTAGATTTTTTCCTCCATTTTAGGAACACAACAACTGATGCAGTAAACAACCCAAGAAGAGACAATACAAGACCAATAGTCAATGCAATTGTACCACCGTTACTGCCTTCGGATGTTTTATTCAACATTTCATTTATTTCAGAACATCTACGCTGATTATACACAACGCCAACTTCACGAGTCAGGTTATCTAAATAAGTTTTAGATATTAAAGAAACGTTAGGGTTATGTGAATGTTTTGATCACCGAAGATTACGAGTCTTGAGACTATTACTATTAGAATCTCGGAACAGCAATGAAAGATCACCATTTAGAGTTTAATCAATTTTTACACTGAATTGATACAATATAGAGAAAAAATCACCAAAAAATTATAACTCCTACTAATTGTTAGCGGAGTGAGACCCTGGGCGTCCCCTGCTCGATCTAGCTGTGTGCAGGCACAATAAAACGAATTCAAGAAACTAACTTACCTAAATTAGCTACATTCTTTTTGTTCGTCAAATAAAGTTGATGGATGCATATTAAATCCTCAGCCCTATATTTTCCGACATTTGTGATTCGCAAATAAAGAGATCCGGTGATTTTGTCATGACATTTCAAGCTTATGCTGTGATTAAGAATGTGATTCTCAGTGAAAGGACATTTACATGAAGAACTGACGCTGGCAGCAATTTTGCTCTGGAACTCTGAGAGAATGCCAGGATTTCCCTACAGAAAATATTAAAAGCATTATTACATAAAATCATGAAATATACCTAGACTAAGTATAGGAAAATATGTTGATATATCGTACTAATTGATTCTCATACAGAAGAATATCATATATGATTATGAACAGATTGATACCTGTAAGCTGTAGCAATCTTGAGTCACAAAATTCAAATGTAACCTTGATGTGTCGTGGAAAGTATCATTGACTATATGAATATAAAATGGAGCAACTAATTTATTAAATGCGTTTCACTCCATTTCTTTTTTTGTCTGCGGTAACGTGTCACGCTAATCTGCATTGGAATATGCCTGCGAAAAGCCGCGTGTGAGAGTGTACGAGATAGGTTTAGCGGCCATGTTATCACAACCCTGTTATCACAGAATAAGAAAATTGGACTTTATGGAGAGAGTTTTAGTTGCGATGTGAAATTTAAATTAGTTAAATAAACAGAGGCGTCACAACGTCTTATGTATCCGCATGTGCCTATGTAATTTGTGCCTTATTCTTAACGAGACCACGCCCTTTTTTTATTTTTTACTTTTGGGCCTGGGAATTACATCACCTATACAACGCTATATATAAATGCTTTTGACTCAAGGAGAACTCTTGACACTTGGCAATCAGAATAGATGGTCAGCACTCAATTCAGGTGCGGTATTTCAGGTGCTGTATTTCAGGTGCTGTAATTCATTACAAAATTTCTACTTCCTTAATTAATTAACATACCTTGATCACAAACTTCTCCTTCATATCCTGGCAAACAGAAGCAGGTAAATCCACCTTCTCTATCTTGACATTTACCTCCAAATTTACATGGCTGTGATGCACAGTCATTAATATTTACTCCACAGTTGGCTCCTACACAAAAATGGAATGTAATTGATATTTTAGAGGAATTTCAGATAATATTCCAATATAGGTACACCAGAGAAATACCAGCTAGCTATGCATGCTTAAAGCACTTTGGAATAGCTGTATGTTGTTGTTAATTTTGCAATTAATATTTTACTGAATGATCAATAATATGGCGCCCCATTGCTTAAATGAAATGATTATTGATTGCCTACCTGTGAAACCTGCCTTGCATGTGCAAACTACATGACTGCCTTGGTCAATGCATGAGTGAAAATTACTGCAAATGTCTGGTTTGCTACAAAGATCAATATCTTTTTCACAGATTTTCCCTTCGTAGCCTAAACCACATTGACACTCAAAGTCTGTAACCTTGTCAACACAAGCACCACCATGTAAACAGGGCTTGGACGCACACTCATTAAGACGAATACTGCAATCCACTCCAGTGTACTGAGCTGGGCAGGAGCAGTAGTAGGAATTGATTTGGTCAACACAAACTCCTCTTGCACATGGATTGGATGCACATTCATTGATATTAACTTCACAATGGCTACCTATAAATATTCCAATGATATAAAATTTAAGGTTTTAGCCTGCCATTTTGAACCTGTTACCATGCAATCAATTATTATTGAAAATTATGACAACAAAGTCTGGTATTAAATAGACAATTAAAAATACCTGTGAATCCACTTGGGCAAACACAAGAAAAGTCAGCAATCTTATCAACACATGTTGCATTATTCTCACAAGGCTGTAGAGTTGAACATTCGTCAATGTTGACCTGGCAATTTGGACCAGAAAAACCTGGCCTGCATTGACATCGGTAAGAGTTCACCAGAGGAAAGCATGTTGCATCATTTCTGCATGGATGACTAAGACACATGTTCTTGACTATGGAGCAATGTTTACCTTCATACCCAGGTTGGCATCGGCATTTATATTTGTCCTCACCAAGTTCATTTTCAACATTCACACATTCAGCATGATTTTTACATGGATTGCTGAAACAATAGTCTCTCTTTTCACAATACTTTCCCCGAAATCCACCACAGCACTGACATTTGTATTGGGCCATGTTAAAATTTGTATGGCATGTTCCTCTATTGCTACACATTTCTCTGTTATCTGATAATGGATTTTGACAGTCATGTTCCTTTACACTTATATTTAACCGCAAGCCGAAATCACAACGATATGTGAAATCAATATTCATTATAAAATAATGCATACCAACATGAAGTAAGTCAGTGTCATTTATAATAATATGATGTTGTGGTGTAGTGGCTAATTGTGTTCCATTAGTAGTGTTACAATTAACAAATGACATAGAATCATTGTAAACATCAACTGGTATAAGTCTAGGCATTAGACCATTTTCAGCAGCTGAAAAACTGTCATCAGATGTAAAGTTCAACGAGTCCCCTAACTGCATCTGCACTGGATGCAATTGTACATCTATAAAGTAATCATGGTGATCCAAATGACTTTTATTTTGCTTGCCAAAGCAAGAATGCTGAGTGTTGCAAATATTTTCACCATACCCCCACGGGATAGTCAGGGTTGTGGTATAATTTCTCCAGCAAATGCTACCATCTGGACACATATTGGTACACTTTGTAAGATCGCTTTCACGAATTTCACAGTGTTTTCCAAACGTTCCTGGTTCACGACATATACATTCGTAGTCATCTACCTTATCCTCGCATGAAGCTGAATTTTGGCATGGCGACGGCAAACAATCATCATAGTCAATTTCACAAAATTCTCCATGGTATCCCGCGGGACAAACACAATGATAATCTCCATGTTCGTCTGCCCGACACGCCGCATTGTTTTTACAAGCGTGATTGTTACAGGCATCGTTTAATTTCTCACACCGATCACCAAAGAAGAGTTTGTTACATTTACACTCGAATGTGATTCCATTGGAACTCGTACAAATCCCCGCGTTAAGACAGGGTCGCGAGGCACACGGATTACTGTGGACAGCCGTAACGCTGAAGCACAAAATACCAGATAATAAGAGTGCTAAATACATTATTTTGTATAAAATATTCACTGCCAAAAAAACGCAATTTCGCTAAAGAGGTTGAAAGCCTTCTGTGGCTTACTGTGGACTACGCATGTTATTGATGCCATGGCTATGTTTACCACTTCTAGCCAATCAGATAGCTTACCAAATTAGTGAGATTTAATCCACACACCAATCACAACATATGTTTTCTTTTTGCCATGGCAACATGTGGTTGTGATTGTGTACATTTCTCTAATTCATGTACACACGTTTATAAAATATACTTTGATTTACCCAGATGCGACCAAAGATGCGACATTTGTAAAACCACAAACCCCAACCATAGGCACAGAGAGAAAACCTTTTTACCATTACCATGTAATTCGTCCAGCCCATCCTATGTAACATCCCACGTAAATTTTGGGATGCCTTGAGAGTTGAGTACCCGAATCTACAGAGTGTATATCAATTTAAAAATGTTTCCGCAATCTGGATTAAATCATTTTCTAGAAGAGAATGTGAACAAATAATGGGTGAATATATCCCACTTCAAAAGGTCCCATTTCTTTGTATTATGGTTAAAATTTCTGATTCATAATATGAACACCCGCGACGATGGGTAGTTAGTCGATGGGTAGTTCCTCAGGTATCTCGGTTTTCGTCTTGATGAGAGAATAGAGTCATGAACGCAAAACTCGGTTTGAAGTTTTGTCTCAGCCAACACTTCAAGGCTAGAAGTGCCAGGACGGACCTGCTAATGCAATTACTGGTTTATTTTTTGAAAAAAATGGGGGAACCAGAAAACGTGATAAGAAAACATGACTGGATTAAGCAAATCAGGGAGATCTTCATACGACAACTACGACCAATGGATAAAATATTCACTGCCAAAAAACACGCAATTTCGCTAAAGATGTTGCCAAAAAAACACAATTTCGCTATAGAGATCCCTGCAATTGATTCTTTTTTGCATTGTACCTCAGTTTATAAACCCTTCAGGCGCGCAATGCGTGAGGCGTGATGGTAGTTGATTATGAAAGTCAATTTAAGATGTGATAGTGCTATTTTCAACAGCAATTCAGTTTAGCAAGTCTGTTGACTGTAAGTGTTGGCTATTGCTAGAGACTGCATCTTGTCTCTCAGCTTTGCAAAAGTAGACGTTCAGTCGCCGCCCCTCTGTCTCTGACCTTCTTTACTTCCGCTCTTTGCCGACTTCATATACTTTTAACTAAAAAGATACCGTTAACAATATTATAGACATCTTGACTTCGATGTTTTCTTAAAGCAAAGCCAGAAAGAAGTCTTTCTTGATGTCTTCTTACTCTTCTTTTCTTCTGCTGTAAGTGCTGTTTCAATTTTCATTCCAGGTTTTCATTGAGCTCAGTGACCGGAGACAGACGAGTGTTCGAATGTTATCTAAGGTTAAAAACCCCGGATGCCGCGCCTTGGTGTTTTATATATATTTGTATCATAAGATATTTCAGAGGATGTGATCGTAAAATAAACGGGAGGATATCGACTTGTTGTGAATATATCAAACAATAAATACCTTCTGCTGTTTCTTTCTTATTATATTGTTATAATAATACATATTTGAAGATGTCAGCCGGGCGAATGAGAGAATATAAAGTCGTTGTTCTTGGCTCAGGCGGGGTAGGGAAAAGTGCTTTAACAGTACAATTTGTCACGGGAAAGTTTGTAGAAAAATATGATCCAACAATTGAGGATTTCTACAGGAAAGAAATTGAAGTTGATAATATTCCCTCGGTGTTGGAAATTCTCGACACAGCAGGGACTGAACAGTTTGCCTCAATGAGAGATTTATACATCAAAAACGGTCAAGGCTTCTTGCTAGTATTCTCCATAATAAACCAGCAAACATTCCAGGATTTAAGGGCAATGAGAGAGCAAATACTGAGGGTTAAAAACACAGACACTGTGCCAATGATTCTTGTTGGTAATAAATGTGATATTTTTGACGAACGTGAAGTTAATACAATTGAAGGAAAGGATTTAGCTGCTGAATGGGGTTGCCCTTTCTACGAGTCTTCTGCCAAAACTAAACAAAATGTCGACGAGATATTCGCAGAGGTGGTTCGACGAATGAAAACAGCACAAAATAGATCATCTTCCGGAGATAAATGTTGCACTATTCTATAAACATGTTGTTCCTATCAAGTATTAAACTCAAACCTGATAAAATCTTACATACACTACAGCTTGCAATTCCTGCAATATTGATGGCCTGCTTGAGTGCCTAAAGGTTAGAGGTGTAGCAATTATTTCATGACTTGTTTGAACAGGACATTCAGCGCTTTAAATAACATTATCTATAACTTATATTTCATTAATTCTAACATGGTTAATATACAATCAGGGAAAACTGCAAAAAGCAGTATATTGATATTATAGGTTGGTAATTTTTCAGAATTTGACTTTAATATTTTAATTTAATGTATGTTGAGACAAACAATAGAGAGGCTGAAACTGGGTTTGAAGAATTAGGAAAACATAGGAAAAAACTTTAGTCTGCACATATGTCTGCCTTCCTCCCTTTAACAGTGGAAGAACAGGTTGGGGCAAGTGAGATTATATGAGCAGACTAAAAAAACTTCACTCTTACCGCAAAATGAATTGGCTATTTATCATGATGTTGCATCATAGGTTACACATTGTTTTGTAGAATCATTGGATTGATATATACTAGGAAAAAGCATTAATTTCAGGTGTCGTATCCATCTGATTAACCTTCTGCACATACGTACTAGTGAGCCCTATTGTCACACACAAAGGTATGATTATGTACTTTGTCATTGTTTTGCATTAGCCAATAAAGTTGTAGTGGGCAGGAGACTGTAACTTTATTGGCTTACATGTAGAAATGCCTGAACACAAAACCTTCACAACAGTAAGTATACCTTTATGCAGGACACCAAAGCTTGTTCAGTAGGTTTGCATTGGATTGTATAAAAATGACCAACCAATAGGAGTGATTTCTCTTAGCTTTTCACTTATGAATTGAACAACTAATACAAATCATCTTTCTGTCTATAAAAAATTGATACTTTGAATAAGTTAGTAACATAAAAAATTTAATTAGCTCTAATAATAAACATTAACTTTTTAATAATAAAGTGTTATAAAAAACACAAATGAAAATCATTTGAATACAATGTGTGGTATTTATCACTCAGGTTTTTTGTCGTTACTAGTCATTCTATACTAGGCTAAAAATCAGAAAATGAGAAAGTTGGGTGTTTCGTTTGAAGCATACTCTGATACTCTCACCGTCTCACGAATTGCTACAGAAAATCGTTGTGTATGGTAAGAATCATTCTTGTAGTTGTCTGGATTACAATATTTCAATCATGATACCATTCAGTAACACATCCTTCGCTAACAGATTTTGTGTTTGTGTAAAAGACGAATGTATCATCGGATTATTAAGTGGGTACAATAAAAAGACCCCCTCCCAAGCGTATCTTCATAAACTGCATGACTAAATTCTTCTCACATTTCGAAAACTCCGGCCCGAGGGACCTGAGGCGGGGTGACCTTTCAGGCTTTCATTAGACTTTCCTTAAGCGTAAAGTTACCGAATTGCGTCTGTTCGATTTTTTCACCCGAAGAACAGCCTCGTACCCACCAGGCGCTTTAATGGTAAAATGTATAACGTTGCATCCAGTTATGGTATAGAGGTTGGTCAGAAAAGCGAGCGTGCGGGGGTACTTGGGGTGGTTTTTGTCAACACCATATACTTTACTATAAAAGCGCATGGGTACGAGGCTGCCCCAAGAACGTGATTGGTTAGCGATGAAACTGAAGTCTCGGATATCGACATCATTCCTGGAAACGTTTGAAATTATCGTTTCAAAAATCAGTTGAAAAATACAAAAAAGGTAAACATCTTCATTGAAAAAAAGAAAATTCAACATTACGTTCGCATTCTCGTTTTCTCTCTAGTATATTCAAATAACGACGGAAATAGAAACTCGAGGTTTCCGGCAAAGCCTTCTTGTGAGGGTAGAAAATTTACCCCACGCCCAATACACCATTCCGGTAATTACTTGGAGGTCAAGCGATGACGTATACCGGCAATAGTTACTTGGTTCCTTCGCTTTCCTTTCCTTCCATAAATGTGACTGTTTCGCTGGCTTTGGTGTCCCTTTGTCCACAGCTGTGAACCACACATTATGGTTCTTGGTTTAATATTCTTTATTCAGATTCGGGTTTATCGTCATTATTCCGATTCGGGTTTATCATAATTATTCAGATTCGGGTTTAACAATTTATGTGGGCAGCGAAACCATGTTAAGTCCTATTTGTATTGATATTTAACAACGTCAGCGGTGGACGGTAATCACAGTATGAACGTCATTTATTGCTATGAAATATGATATAAAGTTTGCATAATGAGTGCAAAAAATCGATACATTTCGCATTTTACAAACTTACAAGGATTTGTAAAGTCTTCTAAAAACTATATGCATATTGGGCGCGGTCGCGTGAAGCTATTAGTTGGGGATCAGTTCAGTAATTTGAGCAAAATAAGCAAATTCCCATTTTCGTATATAAAGTCTTATTTACTTTCATAGCAGCGCTATCCTACAAATAAAATATAAGATTTACAATCACTTATCCTGTAAACAATAACCGTTTGAACCTACAGTCCAATACTGGAAGCATTCTTTCTCATACAAGTTCATATTTCGATTTATTTTGAACGTGGTTCCAGAAACATCCAGCGCAGGCGATGGAAAAGAACTGTAACACAAAAAGCACAGGAAAGACTGTACACTTGCACTTTACATTTCATAAAAAGACTTTGTTTATGAAAAGTGCGCAGGATTAAGTGCGCATTGTAGGTCACATTAATAATGAAAAAAGGAGGTAGGTATTTCAGAGCGTAGACCTTTATACTGAGACATGTCCAAAATTGGATTTTTCCCACATATAATCAAATTTTTGTTCCAAATTTTGCTATTTTAGGATAAGTGCTAGGATTTTTAAAGCCGGGCGGCAATTTTTGCAAGAGATTTCTTGATTCGATCAGACAGAAACTCAGCGCATTATTCCAGTCTCTGAATTCTGAAGAAGCCCAGGTTTTCTACGTGCGAACCTCCGAACTTTGTTAAATAATTTGCAAATTATAGTGGTATTTTTTATTCTCACCATGGGCATGGACGCATGCAAAAACTTTCACAAAAGTTAGGTTTGAAATGGCAGCAAAATCGTCATGAAAGTAATCAATATATTCTCGTTCGAGGCCGTCATATAGGATGGTAGCTTGGAAAAATTTTGCCGCAGTTTTCATCTTTTAAGCGCAAAAAAGGCCGTATATTATTTCCTTCCAGTATGTATGCTATAACTTTGGAGGGAAGTCATGGATTATTCCTTTGCAAAAGTCATATTTTTTCCGCTTTACCTGAATTATAGCTATAGACAGGGCACCAGAAGCCAAAACAGAAAATCTCTTTCGGAAATAGTCAGTGATATGGTCATAGCATCCCTACAAAAGATTTTAAGAATTTTATTGTCGAACATAATATAGGTGGTTAGTAAACACTGAAAAAGGGGTAAATGTTCAAAAGCCTGGCTCGCAGGTTGGTAAATGTTTAGAGCTACTCCAATGGCAATGCAAAGAACGTTGTACATTTTCTACGCAAGTATTTATATGTATGCATGTGTGGGAAAGGCAAAATTCATACGAACAATAATATAACTCAGGACTCTCTATTTCCATATACACGACCTTTCTTTGCGGTTTCGCTCTTGTTCAGTCACTCAGTATAATTCAACTGCATATACTGTATATACAAACCTCTGTATAGATATAATTTTTAGCTTCAGTTGCATTTCTGACGTTTTCGTGACCACCGCAATTTTTTGCCTCATGTTTACAGCAACTTTCTGGTACGGATGAGAAGTTATCTGGTGATGGCTGCAATTCGATTTTGAACCAGTCAGTGTAGTTTGCGTCTCCACAACAATCAAACTAAAAGAAACGAAGCAAACATCAACCTCCCCAATGACAAAAAGGGAAATGCCCTGGGAACGAGGTTGAGCAAACATCTTGAAGATAATAGACTAAACGGTTATGTATATAGCGGAGCGGTAATCATTGACAATAGGAAAATAAACTTGCACGAGCCAATGCATTGCATTCAAACTATATAAGACAAACTTAGTAAACATGGTTATTTCTACGAGGTTCACTCGTGAAAATAGGTATATCATGAAATAGTGCTACCTTGCTACCGTTTTTTCTAAACTTAAATAAAATTCCCTAAAAAAATTCAGGTTTTTTTTCAATACCCATATATCATTCTTTATTTAAAACAATTCACAGCATCTAAATTCTAATCAGCTGATAGCCATGTGTGAAATCGTCATGCAAAACGAGCGATGTCATAACGTGGGTTGATTTTTGCAAGATATACGTCATTGAATAACTTCCAACGTGGGATAAAAAGTCGTATCCTACGTTATGACGTCACCACGCGCCAACGTCCCCAAGTAGCGGAGTGTGAGTCAACACAATAGGTAGCGAACGAAATGATAATGTTCATTCTTTTCAATAAATATAATAAAACAATATTGAATTGAAATGATAACACTTAGTTTGTCGTTGTCAACCTTATGGCTTTCGGCTTCAGTAGGGCTTCACTACGGCTTGATAATTCTTCATATGTTCAACTATATTGAATATTATACGTGACCTGCAGTATATATATTAGACAATCAAATGTTATATTATAGAGACTAGAGTAAACTTCTCACTTACTTCTCGTTGCATTTTGTTCCAGGCGGCTCTAACAATGCTATTTCCTTTGTAAGCTTTCATTGTATGATTTAAACCACGAGACAATGCGCTTTTTATCTACGAGTAAAAAGAAAGTTTTTAATCCCATGCAGCTAGGATTATTTGAATCGATACTGTAAGCCTTATTGTGATATTTCATGTCACGCTTCATAGCTCCATAAATAGAGACCATTAAATCAAACTATATGTAAACCAAGTCAATCCGTTGTTATCGTTTCCTGCCTAATTCCAATTCCTCTATTAGTTCTAATTTAACATTAGGGGAATAAACTAACATAAGGGGAATAAACTGCTCTTCCCGTGCAGGGCAAGCTTGAAAACAGCACCGCCTATAAAACCGCCTATAGTTTTATTCCAGTTCTCAGAAAACAAAAAACACGCTTCACCAAATTTACTAACCTTCGTACGATAGGCATATCCTGCAATGGCCACAGAGATTTCACACACAATAATCACACCAAGAAAGAAAGCAAACTGAAACATACAGATGAATGTCTTCATATTTACTACAATTTTGACCATTGACTAGTCGATTGGATTTGGTAGCTCCCAGACCTCTGATTTTTAACCATAGTTACGGCCACTGCAAGTTAACCCGTCTCATGCATCAGTCACACTTAGTATAGTTACATACATGCAGAAATAGCAGTTTCAAACACCGCGTGTTTCAATTCAGTGAAAGTAAATAACAGGTGATGCATCACCAACTAAAATCAATACTAGTAACATTTTTATACTAAAAATTGCAATCTTTACCATCTTGAGTACAAAAGTATTCTTCTTCATAGCTCCATAACAACCACATATACCAATGCATGCTATTACAAGACCAATTATAATAAGAACAATGGAAACAGCATCAAAGTCGTTTGGACGAGGGAACTCTTCATATTTATTCAGTTCCACAGTAGCCCATATACCGATAACAAACAAACAAAATCCAGTTATCTAAAAGAGGTAATAAGTAAAGTAGTTTACAGGTTCGTCATTTTAACCAATATAGACCTTGTGCATAATGACGAATTCTGGTCTTAATAGTCACGGCGGGAAATTTTGAAGTTTGTATTTTTCGCCGTGACTACTATAACCAGAATTCCCTGCAGGCGTGACAGCTTGACACGTCATTATGCATAAAGTTTATTATGTTTGGTATAAGTAGCAGCTCACTTTTTACTGGCCTACATCATTGATGATGCAGTACAATGCAGTATATATTAAGAGGACTACACTGTAACCAATCATAGTATATATATAGTGTTTTAAGATATTTAAAGACATAAACCTAAATAGTAAGGTGAGGTGAAATGGTTCCCATACTCGGGAGCAAAGATTACAGATCCATTTTCTACCTTGCGGTGAAAGAAAAGTATTGGTTCAAATCGTTAGAGAAGGCAACTATCTTGATGCAAAAAGGAAAAGTATAGGAAACATAAGAAGTAAATAAAGCCAACTAGTATAAGCATCCGCCATCCGGTTCTTTGCAATACAAATTACCACCAATCGAAACTGTCCTGAAGAATCCATAGATGGATGAAATAGATAAATAGCGATACTGTGCAGCAATCCATACATTTTAGCTCTAAAACTAAGTCACTACACTCCATCAAAACATCACAATATTCTTCTTCGTTGCAGTGGTTGCACCTACCCGTCAACTGAAAGTGTGCAACCTTTCAATTACGTCAGTACAAACAACCAAACACACAAGACTATACATATATAGCGAAAATTCATAAGACTATTGAATGGTGCTAAACTTTATAATATTACACGAAGTTAGGTAACTTGAAGGCTGAAGCGACACTAAATCTATTTGTCGACGGTTATAACCAAGAGGAAGATTAGACTGAGTTCAGACAATTTAAAACGATTATTCAGATTTACAGCTACATGTATTGAATGCGTATAATATAAACAATTCCTCGCCCAATGACGAGATGCGTTGTAAGAAAGTTACTTAATTTTGACGTCCACGACAATGTTTAAGCTATGGTTTAAGGTACCGGTATTGAATATCGTCGTGGAAATCCACCCCCCGAAGGCCCCAATCACGATATCGATGACAATAATATCGTCAGCGTTTTCACATAAAGTGAATGAATAGACTACGTCTATTTCTTTACTTTCTTTGCTTGTGAACCACATACGATACGTTTATAGCTTTTTTTAATTACTTGCAGTTAGTTACAGTCAGTAAACATCCACATTTAAAAAAAACATAAAACAAAGTCACGCGCAATTTTAGCAACCGACTGTGTTAGCGCAAATTATACAAACGAGCATTGTCTTACCCAAAACATGATGTTAAACAAGATCAAACTGACACGGATAACTTGCATAACAGGAGACACAGTGATTTCCGATGCTTTAGCCATCTTTTACAATTTCTATACATACAATATTTGGACAGATGAACACACAAGCCCTGGACAAAAACACTGTTTTAGTATAAATTTTCTTGAACACAAGCAGAACGGAAGTGCGTGAAACATGATCTTTCTCTCCTGGGATACTTTGGAGTTTGGACCTCATACTCATGTACAAAATGTGGTAAAAATGGACAGGTAAGTCAACAAGACAAATGCAAACTACCAATTAATGTATAATTTGACTTTGCACTCAGTCACTTTATGAATGTGAGGTACTACGTTAACAAGTGTATTTTCACATGCAGTTATCAGGAAATGTAGCAACAGTGTAAATATTTCTAATTCTTTATTGTGTGAATTTACAATAACATACTCGTACAAGCAAGTGATGCTCCTTATTACAACATAATATTTCATCATGATGCATCATTGAAATTGAACTACACATTCTTATTTTCAGTTGTGATTTTGTTTCTTTCCTGAATTCTTTGTTTCTGACTTGGAACAAAATATAGTAAGATATGTGGACCAAGTAGACCTGTTGCTATCCAACTAAGGCCAATAAGAATTTTCTGTTTTTGAGTGAGTTTCTTGTAGCTTGACCAAAAGCCCATATTTAGTCATTTACAAATAGTTGCAGGGCAAATGGAACAATTTATGATAGCATACTGCAAGGAATTGCGTCTAAAATTAGTAAAATTGATATATTTAGAAATTACAAGCACTATAGGCACAAGTACGAAATTTACACACTTAATTTTAACATGAAACCAGGGTCTATATATTGTATATCTATATAACTGATGAATTTTTTTTTCAGTTTATTGGATTCAAATAATCAAATGTAAAATTTAGTGGATTGGCAGCACTTGTTGGGTGACAGTCATCACCCACCATATAGTACCAACCTTTTGGACTAGCTAGTTGCAGACATATTAATTAGGGGTTTGCCCCTATCTCACCCTCAGCCCTTTTGGTGCATCCCTATTGCAATTTACATAAAAAAATCAGTGACAACTGACAAGACATTATAATGAATACTCACCTAATTTTCACTGACACTGGTTTATTCTAATACACACAGACTTTGCTGTAAATGTAGATTGTAGCCTTTAAATCTCAAACCTTTAAATTAGCCTTTAAATTTAAATTTTGGATAAACCAAATAAACCATAAAGCTCAATAGGAGGGATAAACATGGATAAAAAAATTCAACCAATTGCAAATGTCTCCCGCGTTTCAACTGGGCAGCGTGTGTACATTGCTCATGCGCATTTTAACTCAACATGTATAGTGGGCAGTCAACGAGCAAATAAATTTTGTTGTGTTCACTCAATATCTTTTTCTAATAAAAATGGCAACGAAGGGCATTGAATCAAGATTGCGAAGCTATAAATACAATGATCGAGATCAAGCAGTGAGTAAAATACGGTGTATAGACTTAATTTCTGACAGATGTTTATAGTAACTCTTCCCAAACTCACTTTGAGTCTAGCTTTTATAATAGCCCCTTTGGGAGAGTCTGAATTTGCTATCTAATCTGTCGGAATGTCTATTAGATATACACAGTTTGATCTTTATACTCGCACTAAACTGCCTGGCCCACGACAGTCAAATTCCTCGTATTATAAGGGCTCTGGTGATTCAAGTGCAACTATAAAGTATAAAGTGGATTTTAAAAATCAGTCAACAGTATCTTGATTCTTGAAAACACCTCAACATTTTATATGTAATTGTCATTGATGACTGAATAATTTTGATCTATAATTTTAGATATTACCAGTGTATACATTGCAAAGTAGTGTTTTCAATATTGATTAATGTTGCATAGTTGTGATAAAATTTTGACTTCTTTAAAGAAAAAAATTCTCAGTAACTGTTAAAAATATTTCCTGTGAAATTATGAATTGAGTTGTTTATATAATCAAAAGGTTTTGTATCTTGAACAACCCCAGCTGAAATTTTCATGGTTAAAAAAAAATTCATTTTAAAATGTCAATAATATATTACAAGCAATCTTTGAAAGCACAATGTTAAGGTCCACTTTGTTTTCAATATTTTTTATTGTTTTAATTTTGCTAAATTGCCATACTTCCTATTTTTTGTTTCATGTTGAAGAACACATACTCATCTTTGTTGGACTTGCCCAGATTCTACAAAACTATCAAATACCTATTTCAGCTACAAAATTTTAACCACCCTCTAGTCTGTTCACTCTAGTCTGTTGCAATCCCCAAATGTGATTTGTCAATAGAATTCATCTTTTAATGCGTAAAATACTTTCAGTCTGCCATGTATATAAACAAACCTCCTTGTCATAGATTTTGTATGTAACAATTAATAGCATATCTCTTTAATTCCTATTGTAAGTGGTTCAGAGGCCATTTTCTCAGTTTTTCATCAGGAAATGTCATTAAAATTCTGTGTAACATCAGTTTAGTGCATGGTAAATGTACATATTTTCAACTAACCACACTTTACTGGTGGTTTAGAGCAAGCTGTTGAAAGGGTTATGTATAAATTGAAAATATTGATCAAGTTTATACATTCATTAAACAATACAGCTAAAACATTTTCAGTTATTTGCAAAATGTAAAATTAGATTTATCCACTGCTTAGGCTAAGTGTTATGTGAGTGTTATACAAATGTATTTTGACAAAATATGTAAACATCTAACAAAGGGTGTAAAAGTCAATGTTTTCATACAGCAAAGGATTTGTTGTGCTGTAAATATTCTGGGAGATCATCAATGGGAAAACCAAAGTTGTAGTTAGTTAATCAATATCCACAATTTTACCTAATTATGTTAACCATACACTTTTCATCACTTCCCCATTTTGTAAATCAAAATGTCTAGTATTCTGAGCCATATTACCGAAATCTCCCTTAATGACTTGAGATTTTACCTTAATTATTTAAGATTTTATCTTCCCATCCTTATCGGAAAGACTTGTTTTAAAAATTCTATAAGCTGGTTGTTGTAACTTCCTTATAATCCATATTTACCTAAACCTGTTTTTAGTCATCAAGACAGAGACGAAATGAAGTTACAGTTGAATTGAGAAAGGTAACATTTGCATTTGTATTTGTATTGATTGAATTGTAATCGGTTTCACCTCATTACCTATTATTTTTTATTTTAAAATGTGATACAAATTCCTGTTGTGAAAGTCAGTTATAAATTTTTTTGATAGGCTAGAAAGGATGATCATATGCAGAAACGAAGAAATGTTCCCATTGGAGGATCTGATGAAAAGGAAGAAAAATCACAGGTTTGTTTCTTTCCAAAGCCACAGTTATCTAGAATTAAACTATTGGTTAAGGTCTATTAACTGGTTAAGATCTATTATAGAACACTTACTAATATTTGTAGCACTTGTTATTGTTTATAACCATGACCCTGGTTTAACATGTTCGTTGAAATGCAATAACAGCTAAAACTGCATAAGTTATATGATTTTTTTTCATACATTTTAGCCATCTGACCTTCTTGCCATTGTTGATGTGAGTAATTCCATTATGATGGCACATATATTTTATTCACATGCTTATATATTTTTAGTTGTATTGTATGTGCTAAAAATATTCCTGGTTAATTAATGGTAACCATAATTATTTTCCATTTACCCTCAGAATGCTGGCAGTGATGATCCAAAAATACAATTACAGGCTGTTCAGGCAGCCAGGTATGTTTAACATAAGGAAAGACAAAAGTTGGTAAAAAATAGATATTTCACCAAAACAATGAAATATTTGACCATACATTTGAAAATATTTTTATCCTTTGTAGAAAATTGTTGTCAAGAGACAGAAATCCTCCAATTGATGAGCTTATTGAGTAATTTTTAATTTTTTTTTAAATTTTTTTTTAATTGGACCTTATAGAAAAGTAATAAAGTAAGATTTGAAGGTCTGTTGGGGAGGTCTTTGTTAATCTCTAATTTTTTGTAAATTTTTGTTTTTAGATCAGGAATCTTGCCCATTTTAGTTGGATGTCTGAGTAAAGAAGAACAGTAATTATTTAGCATTGTTTTCTCTTAACTATTTTGAATCTAGACCAGTATGTATTGCTGGTGAGTAAATCTACTTGAATACGAGAATGAATTGTTCACCCTTTATTTCACAATTTTCACAGATCATCTTTGCAATTTGAAGCTGCTTGGGCATTAACTAACATTGCATCTGGTACTTCAAGGCAAACACAAGCTGTTGTTCATGCAGGTAGAATGAATAGAACTAATGCTCAGTAACTGTGATGGCACCCTTTGATGCATTAGATCTGCATTATATTCTGACTAGTCATGAAAAATATAGATTTGATTGCTAACAGAAACATAAAGTCAACTGTAGTTGACAGAAAATATTCTGTACAAACCTTTGCCCAGTCACAGGCAGAGGTGTTGCTTTCACCACTACGTAGTTCTACTGTATGGATGTGAAAAACCCAGATCACAAATCCAGTGATGCCACAAATTAGGAAAACTTGGTTCATAATATCAATGATTTTTGTGTAGGCCTTCACCCCCCCATACTGGTTAAAGTGTAACAAAAATGACTGCGCTTACTTCATGTAAACGCTTTTATTATCATGAACTATAATTGCACATTTAGCCCATTTAACACATTTATCAAAATATTGAATTTGGAATACCAAGAGGCCTGTGTGTGCCTTCTGAACACTTCATCTAGGTCTTTCATGTACATACATTACGTACATCGCACTATTCTTTACTTTTCCAAATATTTTTAGGGGCCGTTCCGTATTTTATGAAACTTTTATATTCACCGCATCAAAATGTTTGTGAACAAGCTGTATGGGCCTTAGGCAACATAATTGGTAAGATATATGTCAATTTTATCTCTGTAATGGTGTTTTTATTAACGCTGGTTTGGAAAATAAGATGTTGCGTTGCATGCTTTAACGACTACGGCTATGGCTACAGCTGATCTGCAAAACTGGACTGATGCCCACGCGCGACCGTATTTTATGGTTCACTTCTTGTTCTCTACAGGCGATGGTCCTCAGCTGCGTGATTTTGTTATTCAACATGGTGTTGTTGCGCCTCTTTTACAATTTGTTAATCCGTCAGTCCCAGTAAGTTCCCATTTATGGTTCCCGCTCTTTATCGGAAATATCACAATTTTGGTGCAGGTGCACCAAATCTCCCGAAGCAATCATTCCAATATCGAATTTTTGTTATATTCACTATTTTGGTTTATTTAGCTGACATTTTTAAGAAACGTAACGTGGGTTATTGTAAATCTTTGTCGAAATAAAAATCCGGCACCACCAATGAAAACAATTCAAGAGGTATGTCACTGTTGTCACTACTGATTATCTTTACTGAAAGCGATTGCAATATAACGTGATACCACTA
Organism: Dendronephthya gigantea; assembly: GCF_004324835.1. Lineage (NCBI taxonomy): Eukaryota > Metazoa > Cnidaria > Anthozoa > Malacalcyonacea > Nephtheidae > Dendronephthya > Dendronephthya gigantea. The sequence goes on along the minus strand of NW_021163041.1, from coordinate 1,088,864 downwards.
TAATGATCGTATGTTCTGTTCCTTCGTGTCTTTACAAAAGTATTTACCATATCTAACATATCTTTGAGTTAATTATACGACAGTGTCCTAGAGATCAATTTCATATTTGTACGCATATTTACCACCCTTTTCCTTTCATTTTTAGGTTTTACCAGCCTTGGCCTTATTGATCAGACACACAGATCTAGACGTAAGTACATAATATGCGGTAATGATTCAATACATTCACCCAGGAGAAAAGACCCTGGGTACGAGGTTGTACATTCACTATTAAATGGATACAAATATTAATTTGCTTTCTCTTTGCTTTATCTTGTTTAGATTTTAGTAGACACAGTATGGGCGCTGTCGTACCTGACTGATGGTGGAAATGAACAAATTCAGGTATTCTTAATTTTAATTGTTAAATTTAATGTTTATTAGCTATTTAAAATGTCTAAATCACCATAAAATATTCTGTGAAAAGACATTGAATTAAAATTTGAATATACAAGTGTGAACAACGCACTCGATTCCAGATTCCTACCTATGTGTTTTTTGGGGGATTTGCAATAGATTTCTTGTGTGTAGTTTATATGCACGCGCGCTCGATATTAATGTATTCTTAACATATTTTAGGTGGTTATTGAATCCGGTGTTGTTCCATTTCTGGTTCCTTTATTAAGTCATAGCGAGATTAAACTACAGACGGCAGCATTAAGAGCTGTTGGCAATATCGTAACAGGGACAGACGAACAAACTCAGGTAACTGAATATTTAGAACGTGCATAACGACAATTACATCCAGACAAAACTACTAAATAAAAACGTGTCATGCGAAGAAGCACCTTGTTTACTACACCATAGAGGTTTACACTATGGCGAAACATTCCGGGGTCGTAAACGTATCCGGGGAGTCGCTGTTTTTCAGTTTTGTGGATTCGCCTGATTTCGTCGACAAATCGACATTTTCCGATTCCCGAGAATAGCTTTTTAAGCATTCTTATTTATACCATGCATTCTAGTTTTGCATTTTTTATGCATTTCATTTAATCATATTGCAGGTTGTCTTATCATGTGGTGCACTTCAACATTTCTCTGCGCTACTGACACACAGCAAAGAGAAAATAAAAAAGGTGGGATTATCTTGTTCATTTCTTCATTATCAAACCAGCAATGAAATAGCACAGACATGGGGAATTAGTGTAAGACTGATTGATATATAACTTCGTATTTTTATACAGGAAGCTGTGTGGTTTTTATCAAATATAACAGCGGGTAATCGCATCCAAGTTCAGGTACCAGGAAATGTGTCCTTGTTTCAACGTTGTATACGTATATATGCGCGATGATAACAGACAATGCTGTTTGTTAGGATTGTTTTAGATGATAGATTATATAAATACATTTTTCACGTCTTGCTCGACTGATATTAATGTTGACGGTTAAGTTGTGTCGACGTAATGAATGTATAATAAGATATAATTTTTATAATGTATAAAAATGCAACATACTTGAACTTATGGCACAATGCTTTAAAATTGGACTGCGTTGCCCGGTGTTTTAAAAAACGCTGTAGGCTGGAATTTCACGGCCTTTATCACATCACAAATTCCTATCATTAATAAATTAATATACGCATCTACAACATTTATTTATTTATTTTCATTATTGTACTTCTAGGAAGTTATTGACGCCAATCTCATTCCTCTCATTATCGAGGCTTTAGAAACGGTATGAAGAAGAGTAGAAGCATTATTTTGATGTCGTTTAAGACCAAATTTACCCCTTCTGAGAAGTTTCCTGTTTTTTTTTTGTGCGTGACAGACTTAGACATTTTATGTGCTTAAAAAACCTAAATTAGATCTAGAGCATCTGTTTTTCTTTAGGGAGAATTCCAAACACAGAAAGAAGCTGCATGGGCAGTGAGCAATTTAACAATTAGTGGCAGTCCGGAGCAGGTAGAAACATATGGCTAGCATGCTCGCATTTTCGTAATTTACCATAACAAAATTCACTATTTGTCGGGAAAAAAACGTTATAATCTATTTCTGTTTCCCCAAGGTTTCAGTTCTGATTCAAGCAAATGCAATTCCCTCTTTTTGTAAACTATTAGAGGTCAAGGATCCACAGGTACATAGACTGTCTTATTCTTAGACCCTGTTTACACAATACACGCGGCGTTCACGTGGTCACGACATCAGTTGTTTTACGGCTTCTTAGTTTGTTTGCGTTTGATTCTATACGCTAGCATTGACGGTTATATTTTCACCATGTCTTGTTTGTGATTTGTTCGAATTATTACGATTAACTCTTATAATATTTGGATCTGATTATTTTGGCAATAACTATGACTCCCATTATTTTCTACAAATTCTACTGGATGTTGCTGGTCAATATTTAACATTCCATTTAAGATAAAGAACCACGTTTGTCTCTTTAGGTTGTTCAGGTTGTGTTGGATGGCTTACATAATATGTTGAAGGTGGAGTTATTATTTATTTCTCTGCGGTCGACTTAACATTCGTTCGATTGTGAAATAACAATCCATATTATTTTATCTACGACTTCACTAACCTAAGGACATGTTCTTTAGAGTTCACTAGAAATCTATACTTATATAAACGCATGTCATTTAATATTAATTCAGTGTACATGTTCTTGCAGATGGCAGGAGATGAGAGCGATGAAATTGCAAGAATGATCGAAGAGGCTGGAGGTTTGTGAAATTTATGAGAACAAACATGAGAAAAATCTTTTTATTGTGCACGGTAAACCAGTGGCTTCTCAAACAAACTGTAGGTATTTAGAGAAAAACCACGTTCGTGTGATATTCACACGATACATTATTACGATGCGTTTACCTAATGCATTGAGATATTATATATTATAGTCACATAAAGGTAATTGATAATTAGTGTTAGTGTTTCTCTGTGTTTCCACTTACCAGGTTACTGAACTTTCCTCTTAGCAATGCTGGTGGTGTCCTTTGTTCGTGACTACCAACTTGTGCATTGAAATAAGCTTTGTTTACTTGGTGGTTTAGCACGTACTGATGAATTTACCAACTTTTCTTTAGGGTTGGACAGAATAGAAAAGCTACAACAACACGAAAATGAGGAAATATATAAACTCACGTATAAAATCATCGATAGATTCTTCTCTAACGAGGTAGGTTAGACTAACTGTAGCATCACGTATACAAAATGTACTATTAGATTCAGGGCGCTATACGTAAGCTAAGTGCTGTATTTCCAAGCGTATAGAACTGTTGTTCGGAAGCAAAACAAAAAAAATTGGAACTCTCAACTCCTCGGTCAAGATTTGACGAATTTGTATTGAAGTCGATCTTTATCGGAGCTGGATGGAACATGCACCGTCCCTTCTACAGCATTTGTCTAATTGCTCTTTAAATTGTTTTAAGGGTGATAACGACGAACAAGAAATTCAACCACAAGAAGTTGATGGCGGCTTGCAGTTTAATGCGCGCGATAATGTTCCTGAAGAAGGCTTCAAATTTTAGAGTGCTTCAAGAATCGTAATAGAATTGGGAACCTAAAAAAAGGATCGTTGCTGCTGATAGATCAAGATATCTGCCCGCCATCTGCGTCGCTACAGCATGCGCGCAATTTCCCCGTCAATGCAGTATCAACAAGATGATATGAAATTAAGTAGTCCCCTTAGTTCATGGATGCTTGTTAAGAAACGGAAAAATCATGGACGTAAGACTAAGAATATGATTTCTCCGTAAGATGTTGCCACGCCCTGCCCCGCTATAGTGGTTCTTGATCGGTTTTACGCGGATGTCATCAATGGAAGCATATAAATTCAACATTGACTCATCTTAACATTTGCTTTTTATTATAACCTCCCCTGGTATTGTATATAGTTTTTCACTGAAATTGTATATTTTAAAGCAGTGCACTTAATGTAAGTAAAGATATGCTAAAATAAGACAAATATGTTTGCAATACATGGCTTAATAACTCCAAATTAATTCAACCTTGTTCGTTTAGTTTTTGACTCATAATATACTAAGGAGCAAATAACCATGACTCGCTTCATAAAGTTGAAAGTACATTGAATACATTGGTTCAATACTAACAATATTCAATAATATTCATGTATAGCTTTGGTGTGAGTTTTTTTCCAATCTTGTGTTTTGATACCATGGAATATTTAAAATAGTGCGCAAACCACCAAACCTACTAAATTCTCTTCTCTGCATATTATCATTGCACAAATTTGTCAATTTTAAACCTTGTCCAACTAAAATCGTTAAAATCTCTGGAGAGACATCATCATGCTCTAAGTCATTATGTTGTACACATTAAAAATTTAAATAAAAGTTAGGTACGCATTGCGTACAAAAAGAAAGTCGAAAACTGCTGGAGCATTGCAGGTTATTTATTCTGTGATAAAAATATGAAATCTGTTAGTTGAAACAAGCATCAATTTCCAAGTTTATGAGTGTTTTTTCTATGCATTTAGCACGTTCTCAAACCTAGTTTGAAGGCCAGCATAAAAAAATTAATCTATAATTTGTTTCCGACTAATTTCTTTACAATTTGCTATCCGGCAGCGTGACACCCTCTATCTTGTAATTCTCTTCACTAAAACATTTAGGTTCGTATGCTTGTAAAACGCCTTAATGTACGCCTTATAAGACTTGCCTTTTCCTAACAAATATAACGAAATCATCCTGGGGTACGAGTTTGATAAAATGACGGTCCCAACTGCCAATTTTCTAATGTATGTGCGTCCCCCTACTTTCTGCACCTAGAGATACTCTTTTTCTTCGCTGATTGAGAAAATACCTCTTCGTATTTTCCTTATTTTGTATCTAATTTGACGGGATTTGCGTTCACTACGCGTATGCGCCAACGCACCCAGAGAATGCTCAAGCTGTCTGAGGTCAGATTTGGCTTAGGGTGAGCATATTTGTGTCTATTATAAGGTAGCCTCCTGGCATGTTTTCAGACCGAATTTTAATTAGCTATGCCTTTGGAAAATGGATGAAAATCTTTGAAACGAGTACAACAGGAAGGCTACACACGTGTTGCATAACTGAAGAAGGTATACAATGTTAAAATGGCCCATAAATCTGATGATGGTCTGTACGATGCAAGGTCCCCCAGTGCATATTTGACAACCTTTTCGGCTTTCGCTAATTCTCACATCCGACCGTTGGGGGTTGTTGACAAACAAAATGTCGACTTATATGAACTGCGGTTTATAAAGCTTTTCTAACGTCTTATTCCCGTTGTTTGCAGCTTTCATTCAGTACGTAAAGTGAACAACTATCAAAGATTTGTGTGCGTGTGTGCATATTGCATTATTGTGACATGCGCGTGGCGTTGTGTAAACGGTCCTAAGACTAAACAATAGAATTTGGTGTTCCGTGAGTTAGTGTCACCTATACTACATATAAATAAATGCATAAACAAGTTTCTCGTCACCCCAATTTCCAGGGAAGCGTCGAAAGAACTACTTCACAAAAGTACAAAAAGAATTGCTAATAAAAAAAGTACTCATCGAAAGTGTCCCGCCCAGTATCAAACTCACCAAAGTTCAAGTGCCGGCTTTTAAAATTGCTCGAAGCAAATAATTGATAGTTTCTCATTTGTAGCAAGCTCGTTTCATGTCACAGGGTCACACCTACGCGTTATTTATACTTTATTTAGGCATAAGAACAAAAATCAAATAACCTTCGCTATTTTGCATAATTTTGAAAGACACTTCTACTATTTCTCTTTTATTTGACATATTGTTTAGACCCGATTCACGCCTTTCTAAGTCGGAAAAAAAAGTAAAGTTGGATTCTCAAAAAGAATGTAAATCTGTTTTCATAAATTAATAATAGTTTGAACTTGTCAATCTTACGTACTTTGTCCGCCTAAAATCGTTTCAAAAATCGTGGCCTAAAACCTCTGAAGAGACATCATGCTCTAAGTTCTTCAAGTGACTCACTATTTACTTCTATTACACTGTGTAAAATAAATAAATAAGAAAAATAGGTACGTTTGCGTACAAATAGAAAGTCAAAAACTGCTAGAGCATTGTAGGTGATTTATTCAGTCATAAAAATATGAAATCTGTTAGTTTAAACAAGTATCAATTTCCAAAATTATGAGTAATTTTTCTATACATTTAGCACATTCTCTAACCTAGTTTGAATGCCAGCCTAAAACAATTAATCTATAATTTGTTTCTGACTAATTTCTTTACAATTTTCATAGCAACATGTAATTAGGGGGTATGAGGATATAATGGAGGTATGGGGGTATGAGGAACAACTATTTAATAGGTGCCATTCATTGACCAAATTATGCTTCATTTTGTTCAATAGAACACAATTATTAGGTTATACAAAACTAGTGATATTATCACTGCACATCCCAGCTAGCATAAACAAATATTAAGGCTGCAAACATTATTACAATATTATAGGACAGTAGCCAGCTGAATGTTATATTTATATATCATTCATATATATAAGAGGAATATATGAGTATGCACCGCCTTTCCCTAATTAAAGTTCTAGGTATAGCTCTGCAATATAATGTAGTGGAGATTATAAATAACTAATTAGCAAGTGCAGCTTCTGTTGCAATATATATTTGCTTAGTAATTACTTTTCTTTCAGCCTAAAAAACCATACTAATGGTCATGCAATTGTCTCTTGCATTTTGAAGATATCTCTAAGGCATCTTTTCTTTAAACACCTTGTTTGTTACCAGCACCTAAGGATTGCTGAAAAGTCATGTCACTTATGTGTATGTGGCACTTTTGATATTTGAAAATCTTTAAAAGAACATGTTTGCATATCTCATGTTTGCACTACCTGTTTAAACTACATGTTTGCATATCTTATGTTAAAAAGATTGCAGAACTTGTTTATTCTGAACATTAAAAAAAGCTCTTCGACGAAAAGTCTGATTTTAATTGAATTATTCAGTATATCACAGTAAGCAAGTGAGGGATTGAAATCATTGAATATCACAAATAAGCTATCTAAGTTAAAGTTATATAAATTAACTCACCTTTGCACAAACAGAAACTCTCACTTTTGTTGCAGCCACGTGCTGACGTCCGTCGAGTGCACTTGGTGACTTGGATTCTGGAGCGTTTTGACATGATCATGAAGGTGGATGCTCCGCCTTCTAGCCATTTTCCTACATATTTTTTGATAAAGAAACGAGCACGCTTTGCATTTGCACCGCTGGTTCTTATGGTCTTTATGGTCAGAATATAAATGATATTCTAGTACGAAACGTTGACTTTCAGCATGTAACTTGACTAACTTCGTTACCATGATGTGGTTACCATTCCACTGTACCATCCTCGTTCCCAGGTTTTTCGCGTACTGCGCGAAAAACCTGGGGACGAGGATGGTACTGTGGTATGGTACAGTGAGAATGTTTCAGTTCACGGTGGGATGCTTCGTTACATGGTCTTTACTCTAAAAGTGGGAACGAGGGGTTTTTGAAACAACCAGTGAAGATAGAGTCGTTTTAGCTTCGATTTTCGCTGCGCATGAGCGGCTGCCCGCAAAAATGTCTTTAATGAAATAACACCAATAACGCTGAATAATGTAAGACCAACATAATTTATTTTTCATATACTTTAGGAGAAAATTTCATTTTAGTTCTCTGACGTGTTTATATATATTACAATTAAGTGCATTTATTTTATATACCCCTATGTAATTAGTTTAATTACATTGACTAAAAAAATCGTGATACTTTACATTTGAGACCATACAATGAAATATGTTAGTTATTCTTATGATAAATCGTGTTCAACAGTGGCGAAAATTTAGTTCAGGAGGTAGGGGACAAACCAAACTTCCGGCAAATTTTAAAAGTGACCGAGAGTGAACCCCAATTTTTTATCGCCTGGGCGCTACCGAAATTTCCGTCTCTGATGAGTGAAAACTGGAAAGCTGGGCTCACGAAAGTGCAACAAAGAGTCAGAATTCTGTGATTCCTTCAGTTCGTATGTCGTAATTCATGTTATGTAAATTCTGACAAGTTACAACAAATTACAAAGGAAATGCAAGGAATTACGATATCGCATGAAAATGATTTGTATCACTGAAAAATGAAATTGAGTTTTTAAAGAATAAATAGGACTCAAGAAATGTAATTTAACATTCTTCTTGCTCGCAGACATTGTTGAGATGCCTGGATATGATTGTACAAACACTGAGGTCCGTCAGATAACGTCATGTTAATACTTGGTATTTTAAATAAACCTATCTGATAATCAATGGCACAAAAGGTTCACTTCTGTAATTGTTCCGGTGCTGTAATACAGACGTCGAACATGCTTTTATCAAAACACAAGTATTACATACCTATTCAGTAATTCAGACTGCTGGTAATGCAGTACTAAACATGACCATAAGATCCTAGGAGCATACCTTTAATTAAGTGTCATTGTTATATAGGTGCTGTGTATTTTAAATGTGATTGGTTCATTCGTAGTCCCGTGGCTATAAATGCAATGTTTTAAGTGAATAATTGTTGCCCGCTTCTTGTCATAACAAAGTAAAGTGTTTTTTCTTAAATGAATTTGTTGTACCATGTATGTTTTTGTTCCTATATAACAAAGCACTTAATATACACTACCTCGGGAAATAGTGATCGAGTTTTGTTTTCCCTCGAGTCTCGTCCCTCGACTTCGTCCTGGGAAACATTCAGACTCTTAGGGAAACAAAACTCATTATTTCCCTCCGGAGCATACATTAAGTGTATAATATTTCGGTGAGCATCACCGGTGAATCACCCATTTCTATATAACTCTCCCTAACATCCGTCATTAAAGTTTGTCAACAATCCCCAATATATAATTGGCTCATAATTTTTGTTCCTGTGCTCTTCTCCTTAGTGTTGCAATACTGTCAGTGCGACAGTCTTGTTGTATCGGTATAGCAGGTGATATATGTGGAGGTGATGAGGATGGGCAGGGTGATGCGAGGTAATCTAGGTGGTTATAATAAAGTGTGTGGTGGTACTGAGGTATAACTGGGGTAACAGGATAAGGTATGGTCAATGCTGGATGTATAGGTTGATGTGAGAATCTGAGCCATTTAGGAAATGTTTCCTCTGGTGTTGCCGTAGGGATATCTAAAGTGGTATTGCGAGATATTATTTCTTTTGATCCCAAGTTACTCATGGAAGCATGGGCTCGCAATCCTTGAGATTTTTCTCTTTTTCGCCATTTTGCACGTCTATTTTGGAACCACACCTAGAATAAAAGATGAAATGGATTACGCCCGAGAAAGACAATTATGAACTATATATATATAGTGTTTTCTACTGATTGTTACAAGATAATATCATTATTATATAGAATCAGAGGAAATAAAACTATAGCCCATGTTAACTATTGTCACGTTTATAACAGATGAAATTAAATTAAAAATAAAATTTCACATATTTCATTACCTGTACGCGTGCTTCGGTAAGATCAATTTTCATGGCCAATGCCTCACGTGTGAAAACATCTGGATAATGAGTTTTAGCAAAAGCCCGTTCTAATTCTTCTAATTGATAACTTGTGAACGTTGTTCGATATCTTCGTTGTTTTCTCTGGCTGATACCACTGCTGTCTTGCTCGTCACTAAAATGTCTCTTCACTACACTTTCATTGATATTATTTACACTTTGCTTCTCTTTTATTAATTTCTCGTCCGTGCAGCCTGTCAAAAAAAAGCGACTGTTACTGCCAATGATTTATTATACTTTTTTGTGATGTCAATCTCCAAAATTTAATATTCGAAGACTCTGAAATTTCAAAGACGCTTGCGATCCGCTGTATTTAAACTCATCCCACCTGGGTATAATGAGATGAACTCGGCCATATCTTCAATATTAGACAGATGCATGTAATGCTATAGGTGCAAGGTCTTGGTTTTGAGTTTTATTGTATTACTCTCGTGGTTATACCAGTGGCGTATTTGTTTCAATTGCCGTGCAAAATAACAGCGGATTGCACGTAACAACCCTTGTTTGTTGAATTACTGAATTAAGATGAATTGTAAAAGGCGGCTAAAGATGATTTAAGGATGATGTATGGATATGACAGATAACATAAAGCATGCTGTGAGCTTGACACAAATCCTGTAAGGCTTTCGCAATTTAAAAAAACTGGAATGACTAATGATACTGGCCCTTGGAAATTATTCTGTTAGGGCAATTAGTTAAAATTAATTTTATTTATCCAATTAACATGCTATATACAATAATTGATTTTTTATGCCACTTGAATCACTGAAAGCGGTATGTCAGAAAAGATATCCGACATAACTTCACATCAGAAAGAGAAGACATTGATTTTACCAGGTTTTACATTACACCTATTTATAGTACTATAACTTTATCAAACCCTGTAGTGCCTATAATAATTTCTGTGAACAGAAATACGGAATGGCTAGCCGACAGGACATTCAATTATAAGTCGACGACTGAGTTCTAAGTATAGATATATATGTCGCCACTTTAATTACCTAGCATGCACGTTGATACATTTTTATATCGATATAGAAAAGTTCACGAAAAAAGATATACATTTTCTGTTTGATCTGCTTCAAAATTTTACACGAGTCTGGCAATCGATAGAGTTAAAGCCTGGTTCTCACTTGTGACATAAACATAAGCGTAATTAAGGAAAGACAAAAAGCAAACAATGGTCGAAATGCAATAAAACGTGTGACACAAGCATCGACCTAAGCACAAGACTTCAAGCATAAGTTATAAGACAGACAATTCTTTTTTGTATTTGTTTAGGTCGGAATGTTTAATCTGAAAGGCCTATGGAGTTATGCCTATATTCTATATTATGCTATATATAACCAAAACGAGGCTTAAAGCAATTAAGGAATAAATCATATAAATTTTCTGATCATACTGTGTCTCAGACTCAGTAAATAAAAAGTGCGTAATTTATGAAAAACTAAATTTACCCGAAAATATGCACATATAATTTACCACAAACTACCACTACCAATTACTATATATTCTCTACAATTTCCAACACGCAATAACTGCATGGGTCCGGGGATGAGGTTGTCCTGTATATAGATCAGAGCACGGCATTGCACGTTAAAATAAAAAATTGAAGCCGAAGGTAATTGAATTTTGTTTAGTTTGATTGTCGGGACTCTCAATACCACTAATTTAAGTGGTTAATATAATTATGTAATAAAATTTTAAGAGAGTAAAGTAATCTCTTCCTGCTAAGGTAAGCAACTATAGACGCAGAGGGAGATTATTTTAATTAAGTTATTCACGCCATTTTCTTTTATCAGAAGGATTTTAATTTCTATTTCTAAAAGTATTTAACGAACTTATATTAAGTCACTTACGATATAATGCAATTAAAGATTTATACTCGGTAATTTTTACCATCTGTCACGATTGAGTAGTTCGCACAGTCTATTTATTGGATTATCTAAATGTTTTCAATTCTTGTTGGAAAAATGAAACGCTAAAAATATTACACATATAAAACTGCATGATATCCGCTAAAACTATGTAATAAATGGTTCAATAATCCTACTTTTTCACTCTTATTTTTTGCGGGCCTTTGTAGTTAAATTTGGCAACGTATATAGCTCATGCGTTCAGTAAAACAAGGCTAAAAATCGTTAGCGGCCAGTAAGTAAAATTTCAGTTATATATATTTTTAAAATTATAGAATCATATAAAGTGAAGCCGAAGCAAGGCAAAGAGATTGTAGTGTCGACGTCACGGTATAACCATGCACAAAACATTTTCGAATTCTTACATCCGATTCTCTAGCAAATGTCTGGGACTTAAGAATCGCGCGAAAGACGGCTGAACGGAAATAGCCGCTTTAAGTTGAAAGTGAATTTGTCGAGGAATTGGAAAAACACTCGATTATCTGAAGTGGAATGGGAAGGCTTAATCACATTTTGGAAACCAACAGAAAATAACCTAAATTTTGTCATCCCATGCAGTAGTACTCACTTTAATATGTTTCCCGACAAATTTAAACACAAATTCCTAGAGAGGAGACCGGAAATACCGTCATATCATCACATGGAACTCCCATCCCCCATAACTTATCCCCCTTACGAATCAAAACTTTCCTTTTACTTGAATATCTTAGGCTATATAGTCAATGATGACAATGACATCAATTCACGATATTATATATATAATTATTTTTATCGAAATTTTGCTTTATTCGTCTCTTTGACTCGGCCTCCAAGGTTCAAAGAGAATTCTCTCCATTTGATTCAATGTCATTGGCCAGACTGGGATTATAAATTGCTCTCAGCGATAAGTAAAGATTTTGCCACAAAACTCAAGCTCTTCTGGGTTTCATTATTTAAGACTTTACTGTTTCGACGGTCAGGCCGTGTTATCGGAAAACGCCCTAGCCAACGAGTAAAAAAGGAATGTGTATTCGGCACATTGACTAGCGCATGAACTAGAAAGTAACCGCTTCTTGTTGGATGAGGCACACTCCATAATTGCATTATAAACTAGTTAACTCGAAGTATAGAAAACAGAGCTGGTTATGTACAGTTTAGGGTCTACCAGAATATAAACAGACAATACGGTTTTATCTGGATTCATTACTCCGCCTTGCATATATTATTTTCTCACTGTACAATAATGATAATGAATAGTTTACAACATCCTATTATGGATGGTATATTTATTATTTTGTTTCTTACCCTTTCGTAATTTTTCCGATTCTCCTGATGATACTGCAGATGGAGCGTCTTTCATTTCAGTTAAAGCAGTCTTTTGGATTACTGTTTCAGATAACTTATCTTGCGTCGAGGGACTTTCATCCTTAAGACCTAGTAGTCCTTCAATTGAATAAACTGGCACCTTGTGGATCACTGATCGATCATTACTCATTTTTACCGCTAAAATATCCAGCCACGAAAATATCAAGTTGGCTTGTGTTGTTGTTGACCCTCTTCGAAAAGAATCTAGAAATTAAGAAAATCAAAGGAAAAAAAGTCTAATGAAAAATAATTCAAACAAAGTTCAATATTGGCATATGTCAACAATAAATTCTTTGAAATTACGTTGACTGATCAAACTGTTAACCCTGAGGCTTATAAGGTTGTATAAACAACACATGGCGAGATAAAAACTTTTCAAAATTGTAGCCGATATTCTCATTCAACTGACAAATATCTTTGTATATTCACCGTGATAACTCGATATAGCTACATGCATAATATTTCCATATAAAGGATCGCACACCTTTTTACCTTTCAAACTATAACACGCAAAATATCACAGTTCCAAAATGAAGAATGAAATAGCTTGTAAGCTATTTGTTGAATGATTTTTAAACGTCTATTGTACGCTAAATCTTTCTAGAAATTCGTGTAGTTTCTGCGAGCGTCAGATGTTTTGATCTTGTCCAAACACATATGGCAATAATCTAGTTGTATTTAATTTTCAGCGAATCTTTGCAGGCGTGAATGAATAAACAGTAAGGCCAATAATCTGAAATTAAAGCCACATTCTACACATGCAGGAGCGTAGATTATTCAACACTAGCTGATTACTGGACCTGCAGCTGTTTGACAAAACAAAGAAATGTCGGCAAATGTTTGATATTGCAAAGCTAACTCATTTCAACGACTTGATTAGAGTAATTGATAATCATTTGTTTCGTTAATTATTTAATTAATTACGTTTATTTGAAGTGAAGCCACTTCGGCTCACCGACCAATCACAATGCATTATCAAATCCATAAACGAATCATTCGAGTATTTCGCTCCTATATTAACAAATCCAACCGCAAACGGATATTTAGTTTAAAAATTATAAAGCAAGAATAATGTGTTGACAAGGAAATTGTTTTTAAAACGTGAGGCGCGTCAAAAAGAATCTAAGGTAATTATCGTATGGCTTTTTGACCTCATTCGATGAAATATTTTAGATTTTCAGAGCAACGAGTCTCCTTAATGAAATACTTACATTGCCTGGTCAGAAAGGCACTGAAAACAATTAGAAATTTTTCGTCCACAATTAGAAATATTTTGCGCGCAGACATAAACACTGATTTCAAAACAATACCACAAATATTGAATATGCATTGCAAATGCGCGGGCAAGGTAATCGAGAATAAGCATACAGCGATAATATGCAGCTAATCAAATCAAGTCATCTTAAGTGCCATTGAATGCTAATCTCATTAATAAATAAGTAAGCTGCAGTTGGCAACACTTATATCCAACCCTGATAATAAAACTAATGTTATCAGCTACCCTTGTTGATATTAAATAGAAATTATATAGAATGCATGTAAACTATAGACTTATTTCGTGAAAAGATCAGAGAAAATTTGGATACAAATTTTCCTCTGGATCAAAACATTCCTTGAGATTATAGATAGCACAAATACAGTGCTGATCCCTACAACTACAGCCGCACAGTATGACAGACTTGAGAATATTGCTTTTCACAGCATTTGAACAGACTGACAAACAGTGATATATTTCTTTGAATCATTTAAATGATTAAGCATATTTGTCAAACGCAGTTCACCTCGGTCTGACCACAGTTATGCATGCCAGCAAGCAAGAACTTCGTTTACTCTGCGCATGCTAATAGATACCATAAATCTTAATGGAAAGTAATAACCATAAAGAGATTAAAATATCATAATAAAATACGTTTCTTGATGTCTTTCAGCTTTTATTTTCATTTGAGTAATCTTTTCATGCGTGCAATATTCATATACGGATATTGGATATCAATTTTCCTTTTGAAAGCTAATATTAAAAACTTCTCTCAATTGTTTTTGACAAATCTGAAGCAATTTCAAACAAAAGCGTTAATCTTGAAGATACTTTTTGGAAGGACGTCCCAACAATTAACGTTATTTCTCGGCTATGTTAGACATTTGCTGACCACATTTGATTTGATGAGAAGTCGTTCGCTGTGCTGCCACGCTGCTCTTGTGATATACAGATATATTATATTGGAACATACCTTGTGAAGGAAGGCTGATTATTTGACTAAATCACATCGTCAATGAACAAACTATTTATTACTCACATGTTTTCAGGCTAGTCTTCTTTTAGACTACAATACACAAACAATGTGGAATGTCATATATATTATAATCGTCATATGTATAATCCATGGATGCATAATAATCCAGTGTGCAAAAAATGTCCCTGATGAGGCAACGAGCAGGGGGTGTAGACCTCTAGCCATACACCCCTTGGCTATGAGTTTCCTTAAACGGTCAATTCAGCTTAATTTCCTTCTTCTTGTGTTTCAATAGAACAACTATTTCTCTTACTTTCAAAACATATTGTCGACAGCAAAGCCTTTCAGTAGGTAAGAAAGGTTTCTATTGTACGTAATTCTTCAATATGACAAATGTGACATCTGCGTATTGAATGTCAACAGCACTGATCAACAGTATAATTACGTTTAGATATATTTATAGACAAATAAAGAGCGTGAAAATCTGTGGCAGCTATATGAATGTCTCGACAAAAAGCAAAGCTATACATAAAACTCATTTGCGGCCAACCGCCTTTACCCATCCACCGACAACCGTCAACGACATAAAACGTACAGCCAAAAGCATAGCACTTTTATTTTAGTCTATAGTAGATATTAATAAAAGTGAAACTTCGTCAAAAGATCGACTGCTTTCGCTAGCTTACACGCGAGATGATTTTATAGTGAAAACAATTAATATAGTTTAGATAGGTTTGTTCATTCATTTTTGTTCAGAGTTCAGACGTTCATTGAAGTCCAGTTATAATAATAAAGGATTTAAGTATTTTACGATCGGGCCGTTAAGAACGAGAAAGGTTTGGTATTATATTTTGTTTTAAAATAAAATGATTCTCTCGACCGATCTTTGAAAATATTAAATATGCCTAAACATGTTTGCATAGAAAACAAAACACTTTATTGATTGGCTGTAAAGAATTTTTTATTTTCTGTTTTGATTGTCGCCACAAACTAACATTCTTCAAGATAAAGTGTGAAGTATGGAAACATATATTAATATATACACAAGAAAAATTGAAAGTCTAACAAGCTTGGGCTCCAGGCTCTAAAGGAAAGTATGCATAAACACTATTTGTCTCTCTTTGATGACCTTGACATGTTATTAAATACGCATTGACCAGTTTGAAGCAAACTAGATAAGTGGTCAAGCTGATTACGATAACAAAAACTAAGTCGCGGCCCAGATCGGTAGCGAAGATAGTATTAAATTAATTTTCGATGAAAATCTCGCCGTCTTATCTATAATTTGATTTCAAAGTAAATAGTCTTATAATTACTATTGTATATCTCTGCAAGTTTTAGCGGATTATACTAAATCTGCAATTGAAGAGAAAACAACAACATATATCTTCGTAACCGTTGATAGCGCCTTCGACCCCTTGTCAATTATATACATCAGTGTAATTATACATCAGTCCTAAATGTGCACGGACCGATAACTTCATCAAACGACCGGTGCAGGCTATATCTCGAGAATAATCAATAATTAATTAAGATCGATAAAAGCCGGTTATTTAAATGACAACAAAAAGAGGATTTACGGTAGTTTTAAAGGTAATAAATATCTAAACTATAATTACGAGCTAAATAGTTTCATGCCTCTTCATAGTAAGCTGATAAACATACATGCGTACGGCTATTCCCCACATACCTTAAATTTTCTCTTGATCACCTCTACTGGTATAATTGTTCACTCAGTATCTAATTATTCGAGTGTTCAACCGTGTTGAAATATTAGAAATTCTATCACAACAATTATGGCAGGATGGATGATTTGATACCACTCCTGCCTTCTGGCTGCTGTAGCATGATTCGGTATGGGCCAGACATAAATCATATCCAATTATATGTAAGATTATTTTAAGAGGGCATTACGACTGTGAATAATATAGCTTAATAGGTTTAATCCTGTTTGCTTGAGTCGGATACACCTTTCTTTGAGGATTTAACTAATCATTCAATAAAGATTAATTCATCTTAATTTTCCTCCTTTGTATGTGGCCAATCAAGGGATTATCTTTCATAACTGCAGTGATTTCCTTTACTCGCTGTGTCCACAGCTCATCGCATGTATCTTAGCAAAAGTTAAAAGTGTACAGGTCGTCGGAAAAACATCTGACTTGTTACACGCCAAAGATGCTCGACGTTAAGAGAATAAAATATACATAAAATATGCACTGGTTTGTCGATCTAAATTCTAATAACAAACTTTCGTTGGCTTTGCCTTGGCTGCTATCTGTTAACGCTTGTTAAACTGGATATTAATGATTGATTGTTAAATGGTAATAATGCATGTAATATAATAATGCATGTAATCCGAGTAATAATTATATGTTCAGAAAGTTTTGTTTCTGAGAAGTTCACAGACACTCCTACAAACGATTAGTGATTGATGCATTTAACTCTTTAGCTACCAAGATAATTTTTTCCGATTTTTGAAATTTTTGGGAAGTTACATAGAGTTACTTATAATGGGTATTTTAGTGCAGTTAGATATACAAAACTATATATATTTAGAATCTGCAGAACAAGGTCTTTAATTATATGCATTCACTTTTATGCTAATTAACAAGGTATGATGTCACAAGTCATGTGCTTATTTACAAATAATAAAATTTTATGCTAGAAAAACTAAAAATTTAAATTACTTTCCCTATAAATAATTAATGATGCACAATATCCCTACAAATGCATCAAAATATCAATGTCCTATCCCTACCGGAATAATTAAAATGGGTTATCTGTATACATAAGTTAACGAGCGGCCAGTTATTGCTGAATAATGTGTCATCACATTCTTCCCAAATTGGAATTATTTTACATTGTTCTATAATAAATCTACCTTACACATATTTTTTATATGAAAGAACTCAAAACAACTTTGCAGAGAAACCTATCACACTTTATGCAATAGTTTAAAGTTTTTGTGTGCTTAAATGTTTAATTTTCGACTTTCTTGTACCTCCAAGATGCACATCTTCCACACTTAGGATGACGACTTGGTGCTTCTCTCAAGAGTAAAACATTGTCGTCGTTAGTGAGTTGTAACTGCACTCATTCCTATGTCTAATGCTTCCTTATAGTCTTCAAATGCAAAAGATTCATTTTCTCTGTAAAATTCCCGATCAGAAACTAATATTTCGCTTAAAATTTCGTCTAATTGCCAACGAGAACTTGCCACCATTTTGTAAATCCAACATGGCGAAGGAAAAATAACAAGATTTATTGAAAATACTAAGAATTTCGAAATAAAACGTGAAGAACTTCATGTTAGCTACAATATATGTTAACTATAGTGCAGAGACCCTTTCAATCCCTTTTTGTCCTCAAATATGGGTAAAATATCCACATAAATCCCAGCAGGGTCGTTAACGACCCTTTTGGTAGCTAAAGAGTTAAAATTACATTTCTCAGTGCAGGTTTTATGTACCACTGAAGCAGCCAAATTTAAGTATTTTTTAATAAATATACATAACCAACGAAATTTAAGGTGGCACGTCGCTGGTGTTATCTGGTTTATAGGTTGATGCTTTGGCTGCATCAAGAATTCGCATGAGAACGTGTAGGATTGTATAACGTTCTTCATGCATGAGAACTTACCTCAATTATACCCACACTTTGTAAAGACTAAGAGAAGACGCTCACCTCTCCAGCTAGCGGCTAGCCTAACTGAGGTGATCGCACTCTTGGAAAATAGATAGCAAAATAGACAGTTCTAAACACTTTTCACAAAATATTGTCAGTTTAACTTTCGTCCCGGTCCTAATAATTAAATTTAGCAAAGATAGAGCAACACACAAACTAACAAACTAAGCCATCTTCAAATTTTGCTGCAGGCTGGGCCTTTGCAAGTAAATTATGCTCTAATACGATAGCAGGCAGTTTCATTAAGGTGACAGCGCTCCTTATAAATGTCATGTTTTGCATAATGATACAAAACTTCCAACCTGTTGCTCTGACAGATATGATAATGGTTATGGAATTGAGAGTCTAGTACTCGTTTACGCCATATAATAACGAATTTCCAAAATTGCTGTTAGAAGATTAGGGATATTTGGCACGAGTTTTACGAATTTTACCATCCTGTCCTAAATATATCAATTCTGCCAAGAAGCGTGGATCGACAGCACCGATAGCTCAGTATTTAGCTGCCTTTTGCTTGGTACATATCAAATAGTCAAATATATACAGGATTTAGCAAGCCCTGGATCAAACTATGAGCTGTGAGCGTACGAATGGATTATTTTGCTACTAGTTCGATCATATAGTTGGCTGCAGAAATAGTCCTTTCCACAACACAGAGCATCCTGGGTAATCAGGAATTTCAAATCAGGAATCACGAAATTTCGAAGAAATGCTTGACCTTTGACTTTGAAATTTCCTGCACAGGTCAACGATTTCTTTTCAATTTTTCTCTGACTAGCCGATTAGGCTCGGTTTTGCAGTGGTGAGGGGCTTATATGAAGTATCAGATTAAGGGTGATTTGGTTCACTCCAGACGACGTCGACCGTGGGCTGGTTCTGTAATTGGTAGTCTTGCACCTCGCTTTATAAACCAGATTTTAGTCTTTAGTGGCAATGTCATTGAACTTGTATACTTCAAGACTCATGGTTTATGCAGGGGGTATAAAAACTGCAGACATTTTTTAAATCTGCAAAAGTATAGGAACTGCAAGTAGCATTTCAATGCCTGTGCAAAAATTAAAGCTTTAAATACTTTGTTGTTGACTTCCTTCTTATGAGAATACTCACATGTTCAGTTGGGAAATGGGAATATTCTAACAATATTATGCATCCTGCAATTAATTAGAGCTAAATTTTTGCGGGCATTTTTTACACCCGGTAAAATGAGAAGGTGGGATATAGCGCAATGTTTTTCGGCAAAAATTACCTCGATGTTGAAAGACAATGGTAGTTCATATGCCAAGAAAATTCTATGAACTCAGGATGTTTCTCAGTCATTTCTTCGCATTTTCTTTAAAACGAACGAATGATTTTCGTTTCTTTGAGAACCGCCTTCAAGCCTGGTTCTCAAGAAGTTTGTGTTCGGCGGTGGTCAGCATTCCTAAATTGCTCTGCCGTTGGAGAAATTATTTCCACTTCATTGGTCACGGAAAATGGCAGGATTGAGAACTGCATACTTCATTCGATACATCGTATTTTTTCATACACACCGCATGTATATGCGTGCATCTAATCTGGCATTGCAGGTAAATTAGATCTCACTGAAAAGACATGCAAAGGGGGGCCACCTGCACAATACATGTCAAAGCGTAAACGTAAACTGCAAGATCACTGGGATCATAAGCTAGAGCGTTTTGGGTGTATAACTTTAATTTAATTGCAATTATTTATCTTTATTTTTTCTAAACCTACCTCACTCGGGTAGGTCTATTGATTTTAAGACAAAGGAATAAGGGCTAGAGGGGATAAGATAGCGCTTGAAGTGAAAAACAGGCCTAAGACCCAGAGTATCTGCATGGTTGGTGATCTGCGACGAAAGACATATTTCTCATGGTCGTTTTCAAACACGGACACGCAACCGAAGTTTGGTTGTCGATATTCGTTGGTGAAATTACTAAAATTATTGAAATCAAGTCATTTAGACTCGACACGTTAGGATAATGTATTTGATTACCATTTATAAATGTCTTAAACTGCTTATGAATTAACATGCATTCATGAAGCTAAACCAAATCACATTAGGCTCACAATAAAATAAATAGACTAATAACACGACTTGATGAAATACAAAATTTAGTATCTCGTTGAAAACAATAAAAAAAACAAGGGGATCATGATGTCATTTCAACAGGGATTAGAAGTGTTACTGGGATATTTACGAATATGAATAACGATCCTTTTATTTTAACGAGTGAATTTCGGCATGGCGGAGACATGATAGGAGAGGAGGAGATATGTATACATGAGGAATTCGCGATTATATAGCTGTTTAATAATACCACGGAGTATGATATCATGCAGTTTACGATATATATTTTTTATTATTGCTTTCTTTGATCGAAGGCAATGTTGCATCATTTCATGGGCGAGTTTAAAAGTTGAGAAGACACATTTAACTATAAAAGCTTTTTTAATACGACATGCAGAAAGCAGGATTGGTATAGATATTATATTAATTAGGCCATCCAAATTGTATTAGTGTCGTCAAAAAAAAACGAAAAAAACACGAGACAAAGAACAAAGGGCTAGTGTGAAAGCCTAATGCAAACAAAAGTGTTCAACTAAGGTCTAGTTTATACAGGGTGTCAAAAAACTCCAAAACTATTGAAATCACCCATTGTAAAAATTTGAATGACTTGAATAACTTATATTATTAAGATTTAAAATTTGCTAGACAAGAAGGACATGTCGAAGGTCATGGTGCTTGAGTTGTAAATTTTAAATATTGTTGTCCACATTTGTAGAGTAAAAAATAAATGAAAATATTAATTGTTATATCAAAATCATTTGGGTATAAACAATACTAACAAATTTTACTGTCATCATGCATAAAAATGCTTATGTCAAACATTTATACACTTGTGGGTCCCAACAGGGTGCTTAGGCATTCAAACTCCAGCTATACATTATTATGAGTGATTTCAATGGTTTTGAGTTTTTTTGGGACACCCTGTATGTCGCATTATCGTCGCGTGGTATGCAATTCAAACAATAGATAATAAGACGATAAACCTCATTTAGCTTCATTTTCATCTCATTATCTATTGTTCGAATTGACCAAAACCAGACGTATAAACTAGGCCTATAATCAAGCCTGACAGAATGTGCTGATTTCTTCAGTTCATAAATATATCTCTGGCATAACAATACTCAAAACACTGCATCAGTGCACGAGCAGTGAACTCCGGAGTGCCAAAACCTAAAATTTCTCAGACTCAGGTCGTATGATTAATTTGGCATGGAAATAATTACAACGCCGACAACGCATTCTATACACAAAACCCAGGAACACTTTTATGGTTTAACATCGTCGACATTAAGAGAAACGAAGCAAACGTATTTAAACCGACGGCACTATCAAACTTTATAAAGTAGTGCCCCAAAGCGCAAGAACTTCGATAGTACTGGGGCAGGTTGTACCAAGCCGGTTTAGCTTAAACGGTGGATACTGGTTAAGTCAAATTTAAATAACACTCTTACATCTCTCTTGAACGAGTCAAGTTGAATATCATGCACTGAATTTCTAGTTGTAAACATTATCGTTGTATTAAGGATAAAAACATTTAGTTTGCTTGTTGAGTAAACGATAGACTTGCTTTCTATTTTGAACTTAACCACCGTTTAAGCGATACAACTGACCGGCCCCTGATTCACAAACTTCTTGCTGCTGGTCAATTAACAAGCGCTTGTTAATATAGACCTTGTCTAGAATAATGCAATGTTTTACAGTATTTTTGGTGTGAGTAATAATGTGCTTTGAATAAATATAATAGTGGGTTTAGCATGATTTATAATGAAATATAAATGAAAATATTTCAAGCATGCATGCAAGCGTTTTTAGGCAGCACCCAAACAGCCATCCCTGGCTACAAAAGACATGTTATCTTTCGCATTGTAATATTCTTATACATATATATTTTTTAAAATCTGATCTACTTACCTAATTATCTCCAAGTTTTCAGTGTTGTAAGTGCTCTTAGGTATATGCTGCGCCCAGGAACAGTTGTTACTGTATCCTACGGACAGAAGACAGTTCATAAATAAATAGCATTTAGTATTAAATTAGTCTTAGGGTTACGAAGTATGTCATCAGGGTTTCATTTCATTCACAAATTTATTAGGTTTTTGAAAATGCTTTGTGTCAACTATGATTTATGAGTTTTTTCAATCTTATTTTCCCAGAAGAATGTACAGGCCTGCATACTAGAGCCTTTGCTTTTTATAGGACAAGAAACTATAACGGCCTTATGTCTAGTTTGTCGACCTTATGCGTATATTTTAATGAATATATATGTAAATCGATGCATGAAAAACTGGTAAATATTACCCCATGGCAAGCCATAAGTGGATCAATGCATGGTTGCTTGTGAAATTTCATGCATATGGAATAAATGCAGACATATGGACAAAGTTGTTAATGAAAATGTTAATTCTAAACAGAGGTTTCCGTGTAACTATTTACATCACAATCAACTCCGCAATTTATAGCAAAGATCTGTCGACATTTTTCAACCTCTGCTTGTACCTATATGCAAGAGGGTGGTTTTCAGAAATTGAAAAATCGTATTGAGCCCTGCATTCTTAGAACTTATTATAATCAATATGTTAGCTAATCGTATTTATAGCTAATAAATATGTTATATAGTCACAGCTATAGTCTGTAATATATCTCTCTAGACAAAAATGATATTTTGCCATGCAAATATAGTCAAGACTAAAGCCGGTTTTCCACTAGCGATAATTTTCGTAAATACGAAGGAATAAAGTCGCTTCGCGCAAAAAATATCGCTAGTGGAAACCTGCTTAAGATATTTTTTTCAGGCACGCGATTGTTACAATGTTCTCTGGATTAGAAACCAGTTTGATCCAAATTAATTGCACGAAATATTTTCGTGATGACTTAATCCTTGTCATGAAATGAAATGCAATCCTACTTCAGCACTACCGAAGATGCGAGTTTAAAACCCGCTCGAGTCGAGATAAAGACTTTCCTCGTTGTTGACAGTCTGAAGACAGTGTAACACAGTAATAAAACTGCATATTGCATGAAACCCCGTTTTTTAAGGAAATTTTGGAATAAGAAGATCAGTATACGTAAAAAATTTGCGTTTACCGAATAATATCACACCCTGCTTTTAGGTAACTGACCCTTATTTTGGCTATTATTAAAACGAAGGGATTTTTTGAAAAATTTTATTGATAGGCTTTCATCATCAACGGATAGTTGCACCAAACCCCGTACCTATATGGTCCAAGGCCAATAGATGTTTTTAGCGGCATATGTCAACCACTCAATCGAACCCATAGCGATTTAGCGATTTGAATCTCGAAGTTTCCGAATATGCTCGAAGCAACGTACGGCATTGTGGGATTATTATTAGGTGTAAAAATAGTGAGTGAAGTCGTCAATACTATACTAGAATCATCTGGAAATAGCTGTATATTTCGCAAAATAATAGTGAAAGCTATACAGTGACACTCATGGTATAAGAGCGAATTAACCTTAGTTACAACATAGTTACTAAATTTCTTTGATACACAAAAAAATTAATGTCATAGACGTACGATAGACAATGCTCCCATGGCTGTACCTAACTCAAAAGCAAAATCGAGAAGACAACACAACCTAAAGCTTCAATTAGCTCTTTTTAGAACTTTGAGCTCATTAGTGCTTTTATCTATAACTACGTCGAGGGCGAGACAGACACTGAATAAAGCCTTACTGGTTCAAACGAATTTAAAAGACAGGTACTACTCTTTCTTGTCTTGACCTATGGCTATATAAATGGCAGTCTCAGCCCAAAGCAATTTTACAGTGCGATTTTCAGAAATCCATATTTCCTAATACATCCTCAATAATAAAGCTGTCAGACAGATCATTATTTTACAATCATTTAATAAAAGGCGATACTTCTCATATACAGAGTTTAATAAAAAGTGAATTGTTTGCCGACAAAATACTTTGTCAAAACTTGTTAGGAAGTATAGATATAATATCGTTCTAAGGAAAGTAAGTGCAACAGGAAAACTTGAAGTACAATACCGAGCATTGCTTTGGGATTTAAAGTAATTCAATCCGTATAGGAATCAGGCCAAAATTTAACCTGGCTATAGCAAATACAACGGTCATTTTTTTGCAATGAACGGCTACGTTGTTAAAATGCATTTCCTGTAAGGTGCCGTTTTAATCGAACAAATTTTGATGTTCCACAGACGGAGAGCAAATCTTACATGGGTCGTCGAGTAGAGTGGAATTGTGGCTCTCGGCAGACAGTGTCGTATTTGTGCAACGCCAAATTCATTACTTGCATGATATAATTGCATGTAATATTGACTTTAGTACCTTTAATGAAATTTATTACTGCCGATAAGACGAGAATTTGTCAAACAATCGTGCTTTGTGTTTTATTCCTTGAAATATTTCATTCATTTTCATTCTGTTCGCGTTTTAAAGACAAAACTAAAATTACAAGAGAATTTGTTATGATTGTCTTTATTACGTTGTTTATATATTTGAAGGATAATGCTAATCAAAATAATTCAAAATAAAATGTTGCAAATTTGCTCTCATGCAGGAGTTTAATGACAAAATAAATTGAGACGGAATCTAAATCTTACCTGAACTGAAGGCTTTGTATAGTTCTCGTTTCTTTGTAGATCTCCTGTAACGCTTTCGCAGTGTTAAAGTAAAACAGTACTAACTTCTATGCGTTTCAAACAAGTGTTAAAACAATAAGCGGAATGCTGTGTAATTAACATGTTGTTCTGGTACCGTGAATGTAGCTAATTAGCCAAGTTATGTCTGTCAAATTGGTTTATCTTAAAAGCCATTAGCAAACTATTAAAATTAGAAACATATTCTATTCTTCGATATTTCATACAACACGTGCTTTCAATTTGATAGGAATATCTTTAAAAGAAAGGGCGTTCATACATGACTTAGAAAGATTTAGTGGCAGATAAAAGCGTGCTTTAACAGGTAACATTAGAACACATGCGGTGGAACCACTTGATGTGGTCTATTCAATTGTTAACAGTCCTTTTCAAATAGCTAATGCTATAATTATATAAATCTATTTAAAACGTCTTCCGGTTTCAAATAAACCAAGAGGTTGGTCATATATTTTGAAATAAAGTAAAGAAATAAGTCTTCACGCTAATGTTCAACCGTGGACCTGCTTATTTTTGACGTTTTATTAGGCCTATAATGGATTACCTGCATCTTTTGTAGGGCTTTGTTGCCTCGAGTAATTACCAAAGGCCTTAATCGGGTTATGTTCTTTCGAAACTTTGTTTATGTCATTAGTGAAATTGCTTTGGAATAAAATCCGATTTGCATGTACTTAAGATGTCTACAGTCCCATGCATACCAAAGAATTCATATCGATTTCAAATTTTACAAATACCTTACATAGTCATAAATGATTTACATCTGGGAGACCCTGATGAGAAACTAACGAAGGGACACACGCGAAGAAACTCAAACGTTTCTTGGCCCTGGCAGGAAACTTGCTTAATTAAACAGACAATTCCCGAATTGACATTACCGTAAATTGGCCATTCCGCCAATAAATATACGATCTGTTTTTTCCCTGTTTTTTTGTAAACTACATTATAACGCCGAAAAAATGACCCGATAACAATGGGAATCTAATACACTATATGATCCATAGGATGAGTATCTTGTGAAACCAATATATACTTATTATTTCTTTTTTCGTTACTACGAGGTGCTTTTTGCGATCATAAAAAGGTGCTTATATACGACCTGTCAGAGTGAGTTTGGCTAAAGATATAAAGAGAATCAATCTATTGTGTTAGAAGGACGCGATGTCATTAGACAAATACCAGAAATAAAGACAGCATTTGCAATCACACGTGAAAAAAATGCAAATTTGAAACACTCCTACGACAAACAACAAGAAATATGATTTAATAAGGAATTTAAATTAATTCAATGTGATAAAAAAAATAGTTTAACAAATTACCAATGACATTAGTGATAAGAAATGGCAATTAGTACTTTATCTTCTAAATTAGACATTTTTAATATAAACATGTCCAACAGAAACTGAAACTATATATGAGGAGACGGATATTTAAGGCTCAATTTACTATAGTGTCTTCGTCGACTATCAGCCCCAGGTGGCTTCATTTAAGATTCAAATTATATACGTTGTTGTCTATAGTAGATTTACCTCCTTTCTGGTGTAAAAAATACGAGTGAGCTTTGGGGTGGGAAGTTTCATTTTGGACCTGCCCTTAATTTTTTCATTCTTTCATACGACAGCAGCAGAAATATAATTTAAGCAGGAATTGAACATTTTGAGATCATGACATGCATCTCCGACATAGACATAAGACCTACGCATACATTTATTGAGTGTGATGGAAAAACAACTGTCCTACTGAGCATGGATACCTTCCTTCTCAATCAATGGTAACATGTAATAACAAAATACTAAAAAACCCGTTAGAAAATCAGCGAGAGAAACGTCATAGAAATAGGAATGATGAGTTGCATTTCCCGGTCTCAGAAAGTATAAATATATGTTAAGCGAGAAACGACAGATGGATGGAATTAAAAAATTATGAACATTATGAGACATTCAATGTATACTAACAACATGATCGAACAACGATCGAACATATAAAATGATCATTTTATTTCTATTGTATAAACAGACACATTTAAAATATAATGCAAACTATAATGTGGACGATATTTGACGGTTGTTCAAAAACAAAGTTGTTTATCCTCTATTTAATCTCTTGTGGGCATTTTGTGAATTGAAGGCATATCACAACAAAAGAAAGGCCTCACATATCAAGTTTTAGTAACACAATGAAATTCTTAAAATAATAGACACCTCGAAACATACATACAAAACTACAGCTTGAATTTGGAAAGCAAAATGACGCTCTTCGAGCTATTACTATTGTCTCATATGCACTCTCGAGAGAGATCTATTGTGTACGAAGAATTACAGCGCCGGAGTGCAGTCTGGATTTGGATCCAACGAGAAATTAGCTTTCTCGATGTATTATTACAACCCACTCATATCCGAAGGTTGAGAAGCAGGTTCTGAACACTATGTTTGATCATATCAATAATTTAATCGGATTTTTCTTGGTTTACCTCATTATCTGGTTTATCTGTATCATCTAAACTTGGATCATCATCATCCAATGACTGATCCGTACTCAGAGGATATGTTGAACTTGATTGGCCAGAAACACTGGATATTGATTGGTTCGCAGCAACGTTAGATTGTCGTTCCGGTGATGTTTCCTCTTCAGTTACTTCACTTTCTGTCACCTCTTCCACTTCAGTTTCTTCTTGTTCCTACAAAAAAGACGAAGTCTTTGGAAAAGACGCAACTGAAATTCGAAACCAGGATAAATGACCTAACCGAGTTTGTGATAAAGCATACGCAAATGTTTGTATTACCTCCTCCGGAACAAATTCAAACGCTTTTTGTAAAGTTAATCTTGCACTTTGAGAGCGTTCAAGAAAAACCCTAAATAAAAATCATCAAGTCATTACTTTGATTAAATGGACGGTTATTGTGAAGGATACTGCACCAAATCCTTTTGCGTGACAATTAATATGAGAAATATTTCTAATCCGGATTACCTACGGGCTTATAATGTGATGCGTCAGGCCAAAAATGCCTAAAGTACAAAAACTTAGAATCTGCGAGATCTTATACAAATTTAATTTAAAAAAGAGAAATAATTTCGCCTAGAAATACGTAAGAAAAATTCAATTATCTTATCATTTAAAAACCATCCACAGATATATGGAATAAAAAGTATATACCAGCCACCGCTTTGCCAATGAGCTATCGCGAGACAACTAGTTACAAGTAGCGAGTTCTCTCATATACCTCAGAGGTATGAAATATGAATTATTAAATAATATCAACATGACAGCTGTTCCAAAATGTTTACCTTCAAACACCGAATATGATACTCACCCATTCGAACTTTCATTCGATTGTGCTGGCGGTGACCAATTGTTGTACGGGTAGGCGTTCGATGCACCGAAAGGTCTCTAAAATTAAAAATCAGAGAAGAAAATATTAAATAGAATTGTGATCGGAAGCTAGAACATGGTGGGTAGAATAAAAGTTTTATCAATGACACAAGCAACAGCATCTAACTTAACATTAAAACAAGACGTTATGGTCCACAATTACCCGTTCAAGTTCATCATTAAGCCATTCAACAGCAGCAGTCCATTTTGGCTTAAAATCAGGTGAATCAATCACAATTTGGTAAGCCATCTGGCAACTGAAAGATGAAAGACAGTGCTCAACAACTTGCCTGTTCATCATAATTGACTTATCCTGCATATAAATCCATAAATACGGTTATATGATTATGATAATTGACTTACTGGCTAAATAATGACACTAAAAATTTGATGCATTGGTAAACACGTTTATGATAATGGCTTTTTGATCGCTGAATTGTATCAAATAAACCTTCTTTTCCATCACTTCCTGCAATATGTTAACACATTTTTCTCAATTAATACATGATGCGAGATTTCCTAATTGATATAAAATGGTTAACGAGAAACATCTGAGATTTTTAACATAAACACATTTTCTAGAAATCCATTATTGAGGAGAGATTTGGATTTAGAATCAGGTTAAAATTAGATCCACTTTTCAGTCCTAAGAATCAAATTTATCCAATTTCACGGTACTTGTTTTTTGGTCACATTATCCTCCATCATCGGGGCCTACACCTATTTTTGATTGGCTTTATACTTCCCTGAGGTTTAATTCTATCTGTTATGCATGAGTGCCCGAAGTGTTAAATAGTTCTGGGAGATTAGCCTGAGTTAGGCGGGGGAATACACTGGATTAACAACTCTAGATCTGGCAATTATGATGCAAACAGTGCAATGCATATGGAGCCCACACGTCTACACTACAAACCTTTTAAAATGTTGACGACACGATGTTTTTGCCACGAATCGTTTAGAAGTGTCATTTCCAATAATAGATCAACGAAAGGTCTCATTTCATACGTGTAGGAGCAAGATAGCTGCGGAAAAAAACACTATTAATAAATCAGATGTGACTTGTGGTTTTGGTATTGAATAGTTATCATCAAGTCGTTTTCTTGATTCTAATTTTGTGGTTTTATATTCATACTTGTTCTGACATGTCTATTAAGTTCATGAATGATAGAAATGTTTGGCGTGATTCTTCCGCAAATCATTTGATAGAACATTTTGGCTCGTCTGTGTTCCAAAATATCCTTTCAGGATCAAATTTACTCTCTCCATAAAAACTAAAATTCGCGTCGCGTTTGCAAATTGCAATTGAGTTGCGCAGATCCAAAATAATGGCTAACATTTGCATACTTCTCAGACAGTACGACAGACGACACTACGAGTGCTGTGCACAAGAAACTTTTCAAGAAATTATTCAAATACCTGGAATAAGATTTCCTTTAAAACTAACCACGAGAAATGGGGATTTTCCCAGCAACAATGCTAAGTGTAAAAGGATAACGATAAAATATAAAAAAATTGCATATCGATATTAAATATCTAGACTACGTCTCCTAAAGATCTATATATTTTTAGCGTAACGGACTGTGAAAAATTGTCTTTACAGAGTTTGGGACGGGTATACAACAGTCCGGTAACAACAGCCATTCATGAGCATAAAAGCGCGAAAGTCATTGCGCATGTATTT
This sequence comes from Dendronephthya gigantea, assembly GCF_004324835.1. Classification (NCBI taxonomy): domain Eukaryota; kingdom Metazoa; phylum Cnidaria; class Anthozoa; order Malacalcyonacea; family Nephtheidae; genus Dendronephthya; species Dendronephthya gigantea. The sequence continues at coordinate 1,058,439 of NW_021163041.1, read as the reverse complement.
TTTGGTAAACTGACCTTCAACAGCTGCACAGTTTCTTCAGCCTCGGTGTGATTTTCAATTAACTTCTTCACATAGCTAAGAAAGAGCAAAGATGAGCTGGGACTTGGTTTAGGCACGGCTATTTATAACACGGTAGCTAAAATCCTAAAAATTCAGAAGTACGGATGATTGCGAAAATGAACATATAATATTCGTACTTAGATCTTTCAAAAATTTGCTCATCAACATTTTCTTGGATCTTCATAATAATTTCCATGTCCTTCATGACAATGGGTTCTCCGTTCTCCTAAATAGCAGATATGAACCGAACGTGAAAACTGAGGAATCTTTCGGTTGATAGTGCATATTACCAAAAAAAAAGAGGGATTTCTTCTCCGTCACATACCACATCGAGGACTGTCCCGAGTTTATACGAGGCTAGTTACATTTTATATTTATTTTTATTCGGCCGTTCTGACAAAAATAAGAATCCTCGCATGCCTCGTTTTTATGTAACTCGTAACATGCCACAAAAGTGTTTATTTTTGAGTAAGTAAATTATACCTTGGAGGATTGCCATCTACTGGAAACATCACATGATCGAATTAAAACGGAAACAACTGCATAAAGTTTTCCCAGTTCAGGATACTGATATCGAATCGATAATCCTGGACCTTCATCCAGAGCCACTTGAATAAATAACGCTGGTACATTCAGATCTAACAACTGTTTTTTCTGCAAGACAAATGAAACATTGATATTCTATATTCTTGACCACAGCGATTTTTGAGAGTGAAAGAATATACAACCAAACCACTTAGGCCCCGTTTACACTCTACCGGATTCACCTATCACGATATCTTCGTTTGCCTTTAAGGGCAATGGTTAGAAGCAAATGCTTATTAGTTTGATAGATTTGGTCTATTGATTGCGATCTCTGACAGTAAAATTTTTTGCTGCCTTTTAATAGCTAGAAAATTTGACCCACTCCGGAAGCAATCCGGTATAGTGAAAATGGGGCCTTAATCACAAACAGTGCGACTATGCGCAATTTCGATAGATTATGGGCGATATAGGATACACAGGTAAAAATCCTACGAGGTATGTAGTGGCAGTAAACTATATATCTAGCTCTATGAATTAAAGCCTAAATACAACAGTATGACATAATAAATAAATGGGTTACGAAAAGAGCACTGTATAGACTCTGCACTTGTTCCTACTAAACAGTGATCGTTTGCTATAAAAGGTAATAAACATGCAGAAGGAATAGGTTATAGATACCTCGGCAAGTCCAAGATTAGCATACGTCCAAAAGAAGGAAAAATATTGATGTAAATTTCGTCCATTTTCCGGCACTTCTTTATGTAGTAGTTTCAGTACAGCACGCAGTAGATATTCACTAAGAATTGTCCTTGAAATGCCTAAGAACACATTAACGCATGAAATGGTAACCAGGATCGCCGCCCTCACTTAATTGCGCATATCACGGAGTCAGTAAAATATCACTGAATGGCATTTTCAATCACTGGAAATTTTTTTCAAAATCCACATTATGGAAATAGTATGGAATTTATAATCGATACTGATTTCCATTTCCTACTATGGATATAGTGTTGAAACAGTATAGGTATAGCAAATTTCCATAGTACAAATTTTGAAAAAAATTTCCAGTGAATCTGGGCAATCTCAAGTATCGAAGGCTCTGATTTCGGTAGGAAGGGAAGAGAAAGCATTCTCAATCTATGAAATTCCACTATAGATCAATGAAATGCATTAACAGAACCTGCAGCCAGATATGGACAATTTAAAAATCCTTACAACTTGCTAAATACAAATAACTAGCGGGAGCACGGTCATGATACGTAAACAAACCTATACCTTTATCTAAATCAAGTTGTTTTTCCTCCAAAACGTACGGAGGATCGCATTCTCCATCTGCTCTTGACACACGACATAAGAATACCAGCATTTTTGAAAACATCGTACGCACCTGTGGATTATATAAAACACATTATGATTTGTTTTCGCTGACAATATAGGCATTCTAAAACACAGTTTTCAAAGCCCACTCGTTCGTTCTGGTCTATTTGTACCTCAGTCTCCTTTATAAAATATTTTGCCCTTACCTCAGCTGTTGGTGATTCTAAAAGATATTCTGAAATTCTTTCTGGATGTGCAAACAAAACGTTTTGAGCAAACCACAGACGAACAGTTTTACTCTGACGTAATAATCCAGTTAATGCCTCATACCAATCTCCTGCAGGACCTCTATCATGGGAATACAGAATAAACAATAAAGAAAAGGTAGTCTCTGCATGTGTGACTCTACATGATAGGCATCGTACAACCTACAGCCTTTGTGTAGTTAAATCGTATTTAATTCAGAATTCAGAAATGCACGATTCTGACTGGTCGATATTCTTTCACCAACTATAGTTAAAAGTTAACTACTTTTCTAACTACATTTTTAGCTCAAAGAATCGATACACAGCGTTTTTAACTGAATTCCAGACCACGTTAAATATTTTCATGGCGGAAACATCTAACCAGGTGTAAGGGGATCGAGACTTCCTTCTGAAACCCTTTTAGATATTTTGGTCCGAAGTAAAAAGCACCTTAACTTGTCATTAAAGTTCATATTAGTGATTTACAGTGAAGTTTTGGAGATGATATGGTTAACACAGGAATATGAAGCAATCATTCCCACGTTTGCGCGCGAATATATTGTTCGTGACTTCCTTCAAGTGAACAAAATGCAAATATAATGTTTTTAATTAAAGTTGAGGAAAATTGCAAATTTAGAAACCCAAAACATCTATCATAGTTCATACCTTATCGTTTTCTTTGTACGTAATCCGCATGTGAAAAGAAATTTTGATAATAATGTTATGCTGATTAAAGCAAGATCTTCGCTATCCTCCTAATAAACGACAGATCATAACATGTCAAATAATCTCAAGTGCTGTAAGGATTTACAATTGTTAAAAATCTAGATCAAGCCTACATTCGTCATCAAAATGCTCCAAAGCGCCGCAATTATAATTTTACTTTCATACACCTACCGAGTCAATGTTAATGTTTACGGTAACTAGTTTTCTAATGAATTCAAAATATTCATTTGAAAACTGTATTCTATTATGTAAGAATTCCATATTTTGTTTCCTAACTTCTTGTTCAATTACAGGAGGAATTTTCAAATCTAAATTTAAATAAATCAGCAAATGAATTAAACTATTTAAATAGCGCGTTATAAATGGGGGACGCATGATAAAATCGGACATTAATTGTATATAGATAAATGATAACATTTTTTTATAATTTTGATGATGTGTGATTGTTGAAATGTTCGTTTTGCCCAAAATAGGTTCACCTTTCGTGAGTGCGACGTTGCCGTAGTTATCTGGATCATCCATTCTTTCATAAAACAAAATGTAGGCATTCCACCATCTTTTCTGACGTCGATATGACATTCTACAATATTTTTATGTATTTAAAGAGATTTAATTTAATCTAATGAACAAATATGCATGTAAAAACAAGGAACTGCATGCATGGTTATTACGGCAGTTTTGAACAATTCTTTCACGTGTCTTCAATAAACCTAACCTTTTCATCATGTGATCGAATACTTCGCCCATATATTCACCTCCGAAACACTGTGTTTTCATTTCCTACAATACAGTAACGTACAAAAAATTATTCCAATGAAATGATGGATATAGATTATTACAGATTAAATTTCCTTTACAAAATATGCATAGTTGGCAAAGTGTGTGGTCTTATGCTCACGGGCGTGGGCATGATCTCCATCCTGAGAAGAATTATCTTCCCTACTGAAAGGTGACTTTACTTAGTGTATCAAAGTAAAAAGCGCGCACAATTCATTACCTCATCGTCGTCCATTTTACAATCACTAACATCTCCGTCATCAAATTTAAACCAATTGGTATACCCATGAGTCGTAGTTCTAAATATATGTAAAGGCTGGTTGTTATACATCGTAATAAACTGTGAAAGATCATCGTAATTTAGCTGTCCTTGTTATAGTCAATATTGAACGACAATCATGTGCACATGAACTTATTATTAATAACATCAGCAAGTCATCTAGCCACTGAGCTATATATACATATACCTAATATATGAATAATAATGGCCTCCAGATGCTTGTCCACTATGTACGACTACTCCTACTAAACGATATTTTGTACTTGGATGCTCTCTGCCGTTGTCATCAGGAATGTTCTCAGTATCAACATCGTTCTCGTCTTCTGCCGCGGTTTCACCTGTATAAAGTCGAACAATGATCAACTTTTTGAACAATCAACAAAATAATCTTGAGTATATTACCTTTATTGGATGAAAATGGTCCCGACACCGAGTGCTATATAGTGCATGATGTGCATATGTGTTTCAGAAATTACACACTTATGAAATATCCACTCTTGAGATTTACTTTTTTCGGACATTACGTACGAAGAAAAACAATAAAGACATACTTTCAATTCTTGCCAGTCCTTCCACGGTATATGGTTCCATGTCAAACTCTCTTGGAAATTCAAAGTAGTCATTAAATTTCACAGCGACATCCCTGACAAGAAAAACATTCAAGAGAACATGTGACCTCACAGCCAGTTGCGTAACCAATACAGGGGGAGGGGAGGGGAAAGGGGAAGATTCCATTCTATTTTAGCGAAAAGATGAATCATCTCTAAATGGCGCTTGGGGAACTCTGCATTGTCCTGACGACTGACGTCTTCCCGATGGTGCAAAGACCGGCCTACAGTAGGATCACTTTGCAAAACTAAATTTGTCGTAAGAGTCAGCTTAAGGCCTTCCACTGTATTACTTTCCAATAGACAAAGGATTTTTGTGACCTCAAACAAAGGAAATCCCATATTCCTATGACAAGTGTGGACCAGACTTAATGATGATTTTAACATTGGTTTAAATATGTAGTTACGAAACACAATTGTCATTAGTGTTCCTAAGATAGTGATGACTCTGTAAAACACAGAGTGTTTTATTTTAACGACTAGATGGTACGATCGGTGCCTATTTTGGATCTCAAATGGCAATGTTTCATTAAGGATGGTAGCAAAATTTTCCTTCTCCGTGATATGCCGATTTAAAATATCAATATGCAGGTATATTTAGACACTGTAATCTTAAAACACTCAAATTGCCAGCAATCGTCTCAGGACCAGATTGACTGTTTTTACAGAATGAATCAGTATAGTTCACAAGGACGCCAGAAAAATCTTCCTGTTTTGCTACGCTCATTAGAGAAACTACAAACACAGGTTTTAGACGAGCTTCGCACTCGGTCTATTTTGGACTTATTCCTTTTTTTTACGAAGCGTCGCTTCTTATGTACGACTATATAAAATCATTTTTACCTTTCCCAGTCATAGTCAAATCTCTTGAGCTGGATAGCTAATACTTTAGGCAATTTTTTGAAACACATTCGCTTTACAGTGTCAACCTTAAATAAATATCACAAGGGAATAAACAGAACTATATTCATATAAACTATATTTTCTGAATCAGGGTAAATAGCAAAACACATTCAAGTGGGAAGAATCTTCCAGGTAAGTTGTACAAATTCAGCAAGGAATAGAGAGCTGTGTCATTTCTCTGAGCTCTTTGATTCCTATTCTATTGATATGCTACAATTGGTAAGCACATATACAATTAAGGAGACATAATTGGATGCACGCAATCTTGAGAAAATCTAATCAAAATTGGAAAAAAACTACAGTTCTGCCCACCTTTTTGTTACACTTATCACAATGATAAGCATTGGCACCCTCGAGGAGGTCTCCTTTAACAAACTGATCAAGTGATTCGATGAGGTTTTGATGATTACGAATATCAATGGTAAGTGCAATAAATGGATCGTCTTTGGAGTATCTAAACGATAACAAATCAGGGATAGTACCTAATTGTCATTGATCTACAACTAATTGGGAGATCATTCATGGATAGGCTTTTACACCTGGTGCGTCAGGTGCGACAATTTCGAAAATCTATAAAAAAGGTGTTTTAGCGTTAGGGGAAAGGTTTGAATTGTAGTTTGAATATAAATGATTACTATCCCTACATTATGTTAAATTTCGCATCGTCATCTTAAGACTGGATCGAATGTAGCACAATTTTTACACACCCCAAATAATCCGACATCGCCTGAACGTCGTACTAATGTCGAGTAAGGTGCAAAACAATATATTCAGTATACTGAATATATTGAATTAAACGCATATAAGTTATTCATGCAGAACGAATATGTGACTATGCAGTAGGCACCCCCTTCCCTATTTATCATCGCATCTATTTAGGGCCGTGGTATATTCGAATAAAAAGACCATCACTGGCACCTATATTTCTGTATATATCAACCTAATTTGACAACACGATCAATCATTAAAACGATTAAGCTGATTTAACGAAGAAAACGATAAAGAGCGAAAAACGACACATTCTGCCAGTGGTATTATCAAAGTACAAACCTGTGAGGGCAACCTTTACATATCTTTTGATCGGCGAATGTTCCTCCAAGTACGCGGATAAGAACAGGCTCGTGACCTACTGCTTTCAATCCTTCATCCAAAATGTCAATTAAACTGTTAAAAAATTCTAAAGCGTCGTGTTGTTCACGGAGGTTTACTGGTTCACCTTGATACCTGGAGAGGAAAAGAAATGGACGTTTTTAAATATTTCTTACAGTTGATATTAACTACTACAGCGACCAAAATGAAGGTTCATTGTTCTGTTCAGAGCGCTTAGTAGGAATCAATTAGTAAGATGTGAAATATATACTGCTCTTAGCGGACCACTATAGTTAATTGAATTAGCACAAATATATTAGCACAAACATAATATAATATCTGCTACAGTGAAGGATTCCTAGGTACATACACAGCTCACTATAGATATCAAACTACAGTCAACCACTACCCCTGCATGACATTCACTATATTCAAAACTTACTTGAATGTTTTCCACAAGCCTTGCGGAACGTAATATTGCAGCTGACTTTCACTGAGATGCCCGAAAATAAACTGCAATTGTTTCAATATCGATGTTTGATATTTTAAGTTAAGTTTTGCTTCTTTCTCTCTGTTCTCATCTTTCTCATTATTGTCTTTAGAATCTTCAGAATGATATCCCGTGTCAGCGGTACTTTCACTTTCAGCTTTCTCGTCTTCATTCAAACATTCCTCGTCTTGAAGTGTTAATGTTTCTTTCACATTTAAGATACCTTCTCGAACTTTGGGTATCATAAATATCTACAGTACAAAAAGCGTAGGACTAAGCGTCACGAGACTTACGACAACACATAAATCATTGACAATAACCTACCGGGTCTGGGAGTACTAATAAACAAGCATGGATGAGCAGCTTTGGCATTAGTGAGTGCAAAGCAGTTGGTTTGGTATAAAGGCCCCTAATTAGATACGTGTTTCTGGTGTTTGAGAGGGTTAGAAATAGACCAATATACTTGTAATTTTCTTTCCTAGTTTAGTACATTAACATACTTGTTGAATGACAGAATTCATGTAGCATGTCGCTCCTGCATTTTTCAATCCAACAAAACCTCTCATAGGTCGTGGTCCAATAGGAGGAGTATATTCCCATTCCAAGAGTGGCATATCATTTCCTGTGGACATAACAAAAGTTATTAATCATAAAGTTATTCTAAGCGACTAGAATTTGAAGCTTAAGATATCATGGTTATTATGTAGCTAGCGCAGTTGGTTAAATTGCTATGCAATGTGATACAGGGGCGCATGAATCTATGCGCTGCATAAGGAACTGTACTACATACAGGTAGGGGAAAATAAGAATCGCACTTAAGTTTCAATATATAGGGATCAAAGACTGAAAACCAGAATTCCTGTCAGGAGTGATAAAAAATGCATTCGTAATGTATATGCTAATATGGTGTGCTTGCACAGAACGTTCTATACTAAAAATTACAAAAGCATATTTATTTATTACCTGAATAATACAATTCTGTGAGAGCATTAGAAACATACTGCATGTTTTCGATACAACCAGCACACAATGAAACCAGTAACTCAAACGCCGCAACCAGAGTTGGTGAGGTATTACATACAGCGATGACCGGTTTATCCCAAACATCTAAACCCGGTACAATAATATTGAATTACGTACATTACATATTTAGCCGAGAAAAAAAATGCTAAGTTCGTAGTTACGTGGCACATTAATGTTAGTATTGAAAACTCTCATCTAATAATGTCCAATTTCGTCTAATAGTTTGGACGATGTTGTCGTCGTTGACTGCATGCTTCTAATAAATTATTAACGTTACCTCCGTATTTTCTTGACTCAATAACGATTTTAGATGCAGGGAAAATAAACTCATCCAACAGTTCCTTAAATGTAATAGAAAAAAGTAAATAATGCGAAGTATTTTGGTCTAAGTAGTTTTAAAAGTGGTCATAAAGTGTTAGATCTATTTCGCCGTTAGTTAAAAGGTTCTCCTAGTTGGGATCTAAACGTAGAGAATTGAGAAGCATCATCCACGTTACGTTAATTCATTAAGCTACCTTAACTAGACAAGGACCACCGGAGTGACAACCAACATGATGTTTTTTTGTAGGACTTAAGAACAACAACAGTTCTCTTGTAATAAGTAGATGTCCTTCGAGTAAACATCCTGCAACAGCTTCGCTATTTCCAGTTGATTTTACCAGATCCTAAATATGCAGAATAGTTTGTTCAAAGCTCGATGTCATGAGAGTTATAACTTATTCAAAAGGTTAACACGACCTCAAAGAACACATAAGATGAGAAATATCACTGTAGAATTTTCACAGAATATTTTATCACTTTTCCACCTATTACATTGCAGGGAATATTAAAATCAAGATGTATTTGATGCCCGAAGAGAAGTGGAGTCGTAGCCAGCTATAGTTGAACACCTGTTTAGGCTGTCTTACACAGTCGCAAACAAAAGACCGCTTTTAAAAGGCTGGCCGTTTTTAACAGCCTAAAAATATTGAGATAAAATTGAGTTTTTTGGCGTGTCTGGTACAAATTAGGATTGTGGGAGAGCAATATATATCCAGCACATGCATTTATGGAGGACAGTCCCTTCAACGTTAAAACCTATAGTTGGTAAAGTTGTATAAACTATAAAGACCTCCATATGCAGTAGATCGATCGAGACGGAGGATAGCCTCCTTAATATACAGTAACCAACCTTTGCTTTCTTTAACCACTGGATCTCATTTGCTAGTAACTTCTCCGCTGTTGAATACGGGGCATTGATTGTGTGAGCAAAATTTAACAACCTTTAAAAGAACATAACATAACATTGGCCTTCTTCGAGATATTGCTCATGATTCTCTCTCTGATCAGCTGATAGAAATGGTCAAGTAAACATTCGCTTTTCACCAGGCGGCCCCCAGTGACCCCCTTTTCACTTCAAAAGTATTGGTACCAGATGACAGACGTCATTATACTTACGATTGAAAACACGTGGTTTGATAATTGACAGGGAAACCCTTCACATGTAGGGAATGTGACTTAATGTGCAATTAGCAGCCTGGGAGTCTTTGCATGTAAAATGCATTAGCTATTAATCTATTTAACTCGATGATAATGTAATATACTGCCATTGAACGAAAAATAATATTTTGACTCACTTTGAAAGGAGAGTGAAATATTCGCCACTTGTTCCAGGATTATCTTCCACAATTGTCTGTAGAGAGATGAATAATATACAGAAATAGGCATTAAAACCTTAAATTGTAACAACTACATTACTCGCTTCCACGGAGTTGTAAAGTCTATCTCGACCTTTCCTGCAAGTAATTACTTTTTTAAGACTGGTCTAATATCCAAAATAACAAGGAACTTTGTAGTATAGACCGTTATGTAGTGGTTTCTTTGACCTATAGTCGCATTGTGCGAAAAATGCAAGACAACCTTGATATCCAAAGTAACTTACCGTTAAAACAGAAAATAATAAAGTAATAAGAAATATCAAGGGTCTGTGTCCAGCTGAACACCTGGTTGCCATAAGAAAGAATTGTTCTACGACGTACCACCTTAGTGAGCTAAATAAATTGAAGCATCTTAATAAACTAATAGTCCAGAAGCCAAAATAAAGGCTGCATGCATGGCCATGGCCAATAATACAAATCCATGCATATCCTTATATTGCACGTAAGTTAAAAAACTTGCTTTATGCAGAATCAACGTCTTTCCCCGACCTACCCATGACTGCAAAGTAGTACTAAATCTGTGATAAAACTTTGCCATGATCTGTCTTTACTCAAAGTTTCCAGATGTTTCGGATGTATCGCGAGGCATAACGTTAATACCTATCAAAATAACAAGATAGGAAACTAAAGCAAAACCTTAAGAGAATTAAATCTTGTCATTTCTGTGTTGAACTTACTATTAGTGAAACCCGTTTGACAGTATATTGCATGCTTACCTCAACAGCTTCCTTACACGTTTCAATGTCATCACAGTCTAAGAAATTATTCGCTGCGTCGATCTAAAATAATAAAATATACGGTTAGGAACTTCAATTCCCCTAAACCGCTCATTCTCCGTTTTCACATGCAGTAAGCTTTCAGTATAGTATATTTAGATACCTTTTCAAAAGCTTTGTGTATTTCTTCATTAGTGCAATGCAGTAAATGCATCATTCCACCTGCGGCTGTCCAAGAAATCTTTTGAACTGCTTTGACAACTTTCATATCAGGAACAAGAACTGATATCTGCAAGTCGAATACATGATGGGAACATAGCCTTTGGACTTTCTAAGCAGCCTTTGTAGCTAGTTAGTTAATAATTACATTAACAATAGGTGTTACTGTACATGTACGAATAGAACTTTCTCAGGTTTGACAGCTATACCTGCGGTAATGTGCAGTTTTGAAATTAGGAGCTCTATTACAAATCTGTGATTCATGAAAGGTTTTTCATATCCGGGGCTTACCTCTTCTGAAATATGGTGACTTAGAGACAGGGCGTAATTTCTCAACACAAATTCCAATATATAATGCGGAATGCATTGTAATGCAGCTTGTAATACAACTGCAGCACTGTGTGTTTCAGTTGCAATCTCTGAATGATTCTCAGGTCTCAACGCCTCAGCAACCATGTATACTTTAGCATACGCAACTGCAGTCAAAGCAAATTTCACAATCTTCATCAATGTCAAATACGCCGACCTATGGAAGGATGGAGATGGTATAAAAACCTAAGTTTCATAATATTGCGTTTGGCCGAACTTGTGACCCCGCAATTAAGTGCAACGTGACAGGGTGATCGAAGTTCATTAAATCTAGAAGCCGGTGATCAAACCACAGTATACAAGTACTTCTATCTATCACCTTGAGCACTTGAAATTCATCATTAAAAATAAATTTATCATTACCTTCTTGTCCAGGTGTCAGCGTGTTCAAGGAAATTGCTTTTTGTTAGGAGATTGAGAACACATTTTACGCCCCCGCTTTTAAAAAACGCCACCTAAAAATGTAGCATAGAGAAAAAAAAACTGCATTAATAATCGTGAATATTATAAGTGCTTCGTGCCGGTGTCTGGACAGGGAGTCTGGCATGGGGAGTATGACCTTCAAGCATCCAATGGCATATACATAATTCAATAATTTGACAAACCTGAAAGTCCAAAACCTTTTCCCGAAATAGTTGTCCAGCTGGCATCAAAAGCGAGTATAAAATCTATATGCAAAGCATTATTAGATTAGATTAGAACAAGGTATACCGTAAATGTTTAGGTACAAATTGAAGATAAATTTTAAGATGTAATAATTGTTTTATTTTAAGTTATTGTAATTATAGATATACTGTACCTCAAGATTATAAACAGTTTGGGCTGACGAAGTGGAGTTAAAACATGCTTGAAGTAGCTGCGCGTCAGGAGCAATGTCCTTCTCAGTTTTGTAGGAACATGCTTTTCTCATGTTGTCAATCATTGATGAATCTGCATAGAAAATGAATTTCAAAGAATTGCTCATGGACAATTCGTTACTGCATCATTGCTCTCTCGTGATGTACAGTCAAAACAATGAGCACCACAGTTATAGATAAAGAAGTGAAAGCTAGAAATTCAGCACGTTCTACTACACTTAAACGTGCGTTGTTGATTGCATCATATATTCTACGAATATTTCATCGCAGTCATATTTTACAGGTAAGTATGGTCGCTAAATGTTAAAAAGTTAGGGAAAATGTTAATCTCTATCTAAATTCTTCATTTTGGCCTGTTTAAATTTTGAGGGTTCGCCATACCTGTTGGGATAATTCCCAGTAGGCACCAGACCTCTTCCCGTAGTTCGGGTATGCTGAATTGAATAGCAAATTCAGCAAGTCGCAAAAAGTTCGCAACGTATCTTGTTTTCGTTGCAATGATCTAAAATAGTTAAGTTTAAGAACAAGCTCAAGTCATGTTCATCACTTTGAAGCAGTCCAGATCTGTTTTGCTTTCATACGCTAAACATCAGTCTCTCTAATTGCAACCGCACTTTCAAGCAGTGTCCATCATTTCTAGAACACATGGGGATGATAAAAGTAGATAAACGTATCATTTCTAGGACACATGGGGATGATGAAAGTAGATTAACGTATCATTTCTAGGACACATGGGGATGATGAAAGTAGATTAACGTATCATTTCTAGGACACATGGGGATGATGAAAGTAGTAAACATAGGGATAGTGAAAGTAGACTACACAGAGAATACTAAATTCATATTTTAGGCCAATTCTTTAGTTGTTTGTTAACTGACTAGGTCTAAGCAATCCTAAAATTGAATTTGACACAAAATAACTGTACGATAATTGTGTTATAACACGTAGGTAGGTATCAGAAAAATATTACTGCTGCAATCTTACAAAATGTCAGTGGTTAAACATATCTTACCACACCGGGTAAACAGCGCTCCGTTTCGATATTTGGCCCATCAGAAGGTGCTGGTGGGGAGCCAGAAGAATCAGATGACGAGTCTGGGGACGAAGGCATTGACGAATTTGTATGGCCGATTCTTACGGTGATTATCTAAACAAAAACTCTATTTAACGACATGATTTATCGACAATATACAATCTATACACCGAAAATAAACAATATTTCAAATTAAATTGTGAATGGAATAAATTGAATATATCCTTTCGCATAGTTTTTATTCATTTCCTAGGCTCGTGAAATTTGTCTTCCCCCTAATTTTGCCGTCACTCAGGAAACATCTCGCACACGTCGTCTTTGAATTGTCACTTACATATTTAAAAAAAATGGAAAAAATAAACATACCACACGGTCAGGGAAATTGCATTTTCCAATCAATCTTTTATCGTCAACTGGAGAGAGCAGTTCCCCACCAACATACAAATCAATCTTTGAAATCTGAGGAAACACTGTTCGCATCCTGGTGAAAAAATGTACAATGTCCGGTTAAGCACAGCATTCACAACGAGATCGACAGTTGACAAATATTCTACACAACAAATGGTTGCTTTCCTTTGTACTAAAAACAACTTGACGCATTATTGCACTTGGCTGGAAACGAAGGGAACAGTTCATAAAGGAAGAGTTCATGAAGTATGAACTATCTGTAACCTGTAATATCCTCCTATATCCTAACTTACTTCTGTAAGATATGTCGACGCACGGTTGCAATAGTTTCATTAAGATGTGACCATTGTTCAAAATCCTCTGTTTGTCTTCCTTGTGCCACAGTTCGTATAATCAATGTAATATGTTTTCCATAGTATGCTCTACCGTGTGGTAAAATTAACCTCTCTTCACCATAATCATCATCACATTCAGCGATATATTCTCTCAAAACAGTCAAACACCTGACAATGCGCAACGCCGCTTCACGGATTTTGGAGTCGTTCGCTTTATTTTTAGTGTTTTTCTTATCTGCTGATTCTTGTTGGAGAACTTCAAAGGACGGCTGTAGGTGATGCATACATTTTTGAATTATCTTTTCGTGAATATCCACCTAGATAGATAAAGCACACATTGTAAGACTAATACCGATGGGAATGAAAACATTTTTAGAAAAATGCAGCATTTTAGTGGCGATCAAACTCCAGGTAAAGATCTGAAACATAAATAAATTCATGAAACCAATTCTTGTGTACCTGATTCGCTCGTAGCCTCGGACCAAGGTTTGTATAACTTTGCTTCAATAAATTTACAGCTCTTCCCACAATCCTCTCCGACCCCTTGAGGGCAATCTCCCACAGATAGTCAATTCCAATTAAATCAAGATCATCCATAACTAACATACGACGTTTACTAACAAATTTTCCTTCCTTGACATTCACTTTTTGAAAAAATCGTTCAAAACATCTAAAAAGAGAGTGGATCGTTGCTAAATCAGTGCAAATCTTTGGACGAAAGTTCTTTACTAATATAGGAATGGCGCATGCAGTCCAAACATAAAGCTTTTTATCAGCTCAGGTAGCGCCAGCCATTATCATTTAAGTAACAGCATTAACCAAACTTACTCCATTCCATTTTCTGTCAAGCAACTTTGGTCCATTTTCAAGACCTTGCTTTGAAAAAACATCCCACTAATTTCTGGATTTAAATCTTGCTCTTCGCCCATAAGCTGAAAAAAGACAAAATTACCAAATTAAAGAAACCTATCATCATTAAAATATATATTTTACCCGCAGTGATCTCTCACACAAGAAGCGACTCTGGTATCAGGAGTGCTAGGGCAATAAAAAACATCAACTGTGCAGCTGATGCGATTTTACATTAGGTGATGCCATGGGGTCGACCCTCCAGTTTAATGAAATCTTAATGTACTTCATAAAATATTACCTTTGAAAACCATTTAAAACAAGCTTCTCTGTCACTGGGAAAGACAGAACTCTCAGCTAAGGCTTCCCAAATCTAGAATAGTTGACCAAATTATCAAATAATTCGTACTGGATTATGATCATCACGCTTCACAACTTACAATTTTAGCTTCTGGCGCGCACAACCAAAGCTGTCCGTCTTTAAGGATAAACCTGAACACAAAAGTAACATCTAAATGCTGGATGAACCTTTTATTGATTGTTGATTACTTCATCCTCGTCAATTATCAAAAAAACGTAATTACCTAAGAAAACTAAGGCGTTTCTGTACTTGTTGCACATGAGAATATCTGCCATCTAGTGACAAATCATTGGGATCTGATGTTTTATCTAGTTAAAAAGAATGATATTGTTTAGAATTTGCATTGACGTTTACTGCGGTACGGAAGAGATCAGCAAGACATCTTCGTCACAATGAAGGAGATGCTGAACGTCACAGTGTTCTATGAAAACATCTTTGTGAAGACTTGTGCAACCGTAGTGGTGGTCTTAATAAAGTGGTGTAAAGAAAGGTGGTGACCCAGAGAATACCAGAGATGTTTCCAAATCATCAAAAACAGAAATAGTAAAGACAGAAATAAAGGCTGCCAATTTTGACCTTCATGAGCGATTGCAGCTAAAGTTCCCACTAGCATTAAACATAGTGGTCATATGTGATTGTTAAGTGCAAAATAATCTTAATCGCCGTTGATTTTGCTTTAAACACGACTGTAAAAATTAATACTTTACAAACCCAGTTCAAGATTTCTGACTTTGGACATGTAACTCTTTAAATTTTCTGCCATTACTGATATTAACCGGTGTTGGGTTTGTAAATCGTTCAGTACTTCATGACGATAAAACACATGTGGATTCTTTTGAGTATGTGAATAATTCTGAGGAGCCTGCGGCAAATATTGAAATGAAAAACAAGAATTAAACATGTCTATGCACTTCATGGAAATATAGCAACGTCTGAGAGATGATGAGATGATGGTGTTCTTAGTATTATACAATCATTGCAGCTTCGGTTTAAAATGTCATCGTGCCATATTCATTGAATGCTCTGTTGGGAGTTAAATTCCACCAAATTCAACCAATAATCTTATACTTATAACTAGAAACTTCACCTCATAAAACAGACAGCATATTTCTCGAATTTGTTTGATAGCAGGTAACACCCAGGTATCATTACGCAGCTCTTCAACACATTTGTTAATCCACTGTGTCTTCTGCGAGTCTCGATCCTAAATATGAACCAATGAACACATCAATCAATATCTTACCAAATTATCACGTCCATAGGTTTCTCAACATATGATGCGAGACCATACTGAGAAATATTCGGAAAGGTTCAATGTTTCCTAGTTACAGCTGTATTTCACTGATTTACGATGAAGGCTGTGTATTTTTTAGGTGGCTTATCTTATATAAACCCGCTTTACTAAACATTCTCATTTGCACTGTGACTTGTACTGTACCTGAGAACAACTATAGTCAAGAATTTTGATGTGTGCGTTTAAAGCTTGGTCCATTATATCTGTTGGGACATCATCCTTGTGAGCCAAATTCCACAACAAACCAAGAACCTTAATATGAAAAATATTGAAGCACAAAATATATGAACAATTTGAAGCACTGACTCAGGCTTGTAAGTAAATGCATGACTCCATAACATCTATGCAATAACGACAAGTTTGACGGGCAATTGTCGAGGCAATCTTACCTTATGTGCCATTACACCTTCTTTGTCATCTTCAGCTAATCTTCGAATCAGTTCGAGCAATTTTTCCCGCTGTTTTTTGCTTGCGTTTGTCCAACTTTCCTGAATGTACGTATATATATGATCACATTAGAAGAAATTTAGGATGAGTGGATAGAAGATCAAATGTCCCATTCAGAGAAACACCAACCTGAAAGCACTCAAACAAATGATCTAACTGTTCAGCAGAAAAATCCCAGGCTAATTTCGCAAGCAGGTCATGGATATTCTTTACGATAACATCATGTTTACCAGCCTAATTGCCAATGAAGAAAAAGGTATAAAAACAGTTTGAGTCTCGAGTTCTTTACAAAAGATACATTTTCATGACTGCATTCCTTTTTTAAAAAGTTTATACACAAACCTGAGCACTCCAGATGTTGTCGAGGTCTTTCAGTGTTAAAGCTTTTTCCTTGATCACAAATCTGATAATTTTTTCAAGTTTTTCAACATACTAAAGGATAAAAAGAAGACATACAGCTATACTAGCGTTCTCTATGTGTCAATCACAAATTAGACATTTAATGCATATCTTCGCATGTATTATATAGACGAACACACTTGTCATAGTGAATAGTATATAACTGTTGATACTGTAAAATCGCTTGGCGCTAGCTTTTTATAAACATTTCCAAATTTCAAAGGCAAAAAGCTGAATATTTTTCAATAAAACTTACTTGAGGCTGATGAAGATTATCTTTTAGTACTATTGAAAGTACGTCGTTTTCATGTATCCACTCCTAAAATAAGAACAGATCATTCGCAGATTATTGATAAGAACAGATAATACCACAGATTATTCCCATTTTATGCACAATAGCCTTATTTTAGAATGTTAGAG
Source organism: Dendronephthya gigantea (assembly GCF_004324835.1). Lineage (NCBI taxonomy): Eukaryota > Metazoa > Cnidaria > Anthozoa > Malacalcyonacea > Nephtheidae > Dendronephthya > Dendronephthya gigantea. The sequence continues at coordinate 1,040,992 of NW_021163041.1, read as the reverse complement.
GCAGATAAAAGTATAAATTTGTTTTGAACAAATTTTTTTCCCTGCGAATCCTCGATAGGTCAAAAAGTGTCAGCTGTTTTAATAAGAAAAAAACACTTCAAACCTGCATGCAGATAAGATAATGGAAGCAAAAGTATGCCAAATTTTGTGTTTTCAAGGATCAATTTCAGTGGCGTAGCCAGAACGATAATGGGGGGGAGGCATCGTATTCATATATTCGTGATACGCAGGATCAATTTCTTTTGAAATCGATTGTCTTTACAGCCTGTTTTCATAAATATATGAATATGAGCCCCACAATTATCAATGCTGGCTACGCCACTGATCAATTTTCTCATGCCGGATATATATTCAGTACTCACGGCCATTTTGTCAGCTGTAAGCCATTCTTCATCATCCATATGTCGCTGAGAATAGTATGATACGCTCGATATGACTTTATTTATCTTAAAATAGCAAAGACAATCTATTAAATCATCACCGGAGCTCCAGCGCGCTGTTTTTTCAACAAAACTGCATGTGATTTCTTTTTCAGTGCTGGCAGCAACGTCAAAATCACATGACCAATTAACATTATTTACAATTACATACGCAATAAAAATGTCACAGTATTGTATTTTTAGAAATGGCTCAAGGATATTTCGAGTTTTCCTTTTATTCAGCCTGATTAAAGCGGTACTAGCTATATACAAAACTAACCTCATTTAGAGCATTCATTTTTCCATTGAAAGAAGATACTTGTAATAATCTAAAGATGTGACAAATACGTTTGAATGATGTAAGCAACTCGCTAAAACGTTAAATTGAGTTGAAACAGTGCTTTTTTTTCTGATACACAATTATAGTAGTTCACGTTGATAAAATGGGTTACCGTAATCGAAAATAAAAAAAGCATGGGAATATAAAAAGCATGGGAAATTGATTAATATTTCATTGCTTTTGGCACACGAAGTTTTAGAAATTCACAAAGGGATAGAAAGAAATACGTCATGATAGCAGCTTATTTCGTTTGTACCATTCATATGTTTAAATTCTTTCAACATGTTGTGATGGATTTTCCGATTTCGTTCTGTCCAAAAGCTTTAGTCTATTTTATGCTATCCGATTATTAAACGGTCTTAGCAGGGGTAAGACGAAACGTCCCTTCAAGCCCTGGCAATAAATTACCTAAAAATCATTTTCAATCTAAACGTTTCTAAATCTTTTCCCACGTCTTCTTCTTTTGGAAGTTTCGCGGCTAATGACTTTAATGCCTAGAAAGAAAATCATTTTCAAGTCATTCTGAATTCATTAGGATTACAATTTTAGCAGTCATTTCGTCCGTTTGAATTTCAACAGTGTGGGTTCTGTACCTTGATGATTGACGATAGTGAATCGCTTTTTGACTCATTCTTCGTTTCCTTTTTCAGTTCCTCATTCGTTAAATTATCCAGGAACTTTTGTACACATTCCTAAAACGTTGAAAAGATTTTAAAAAGCGATCAAGCAATTTGAAAACCTTTATATAAAGGGCAATGAACTATACTCAGAGAACAAAGCCAGAGATGTCTTTGGGATCAAACAAGGTAAACTCAACAGCTTCCTAGTATCTCGAAGCAATAGCCAGGATGCGATTCACCTTTATGTGATCCTTAGTGTAAATGCTGTTTACAAGGAACTTAGCAACATAGATAAGAACAAAATTATTCTGCTATAAATATATCCTATTTGAAGATCTGAACCTCAATCACGAAAGAAACATTCCCTGGTGGGTTTATTTATTGTGTGCAAGATTTACTCAACTCACAATGACAGGTAGAAAATACTTCTTTACTGTTCCAGGGCAAAGAACTTGAGCACATTGACCAAAAGGCCTATCAGATTCATAAAAAAAAATAAATTATAGAATACAAATAACTGAAAGTGAGCCGGCAAGAGTGAAATTTAGAATATGATATTTTAGGATTTAAAAATATCTATGTACACTGGTGAATGAGACAGTAAGAAAACCATACCTAATCAGGGCAGCAAGCAGTGAGACAGATAACGATCCACCTTCACAAATACGTTCTTGCAGCAACTTGAAACCTCCCAACATACCAAAGTGATTTACAAAATCAATGAGCCATCCCTAGTTAATAAAATTGCAAACAAACAGCATAGATGATCTCTAAGATAGAAATATAGTTGGGACATGTGTGGTAAGAGACGACAGGTAGAGGCCAAGGTACAATTTAGAGTACAACAGCTCAATAAAAACATTTGTGTGCATTATTAAACCCACTGTATTATGGAAATTATACCTTTGATGTTCTTGGAGCTGCAAATATTTCAACTTCACTCTAAATAAAATAACACATTATTTGAATCAGTTCATTTAGTTAAAAATGCAGCAAGTTTGTATCAGAGGCATCCCCCCACTTTTTATTTTGGAGGTGTGCCCCTCCCTTTTTGTGTTGTACTTTGACAGTTTGACATTTAATTACATTATCATTCTCAGTTTTAGGATCGTCTTTTTTGCCTGTGGCATTGGGTACTGTTTTTCTTTCTTAGATCAAACTTCTTGAGGCATGATAATTAACTAAATTGCATGATAATTAGTTAAGCCTAAATGGTCATGATGCCACATTCAGAAAATACCTGTGCCCCTTGGCCATAATTTGAAGCTCCCCTCCCTGCATTATAGATATGAAACCTAAACAAAAATCATCAATTTCAAATAAAGCATATACTGGCACCTCAGTTATTCATGTTTACCACACCTACCGACAATGAGGATTTAGTGCCAGAGCTAACATATCCAATAAAACAAACCAATCTTGAGTAAGTTTTGTTACACAAAGTTCTATTAGTAGTTTTGTTGAATCATATATACATTTCTATATTAAAAAAAAATTCAAATTTATACATATACATATATATATATATAAAGAGAAAGTCCATTGACAATTAACGTATTTTTGTACCTGAATTTCATATTTCCAACTGTGAACGGCATCATCATTTAAAATTTTCTGGAAGGACATATTCAAGCCTTCTCTGAAAAATCTTTGGCAAGGCTCACTTTTTGTATCAAGACCTAAATAAAATTATTGATATATCACAATATATATTCTTAGGTAGTCGGTTATTTAAAGTAATCATATGTCTTTCTATTAATCCAGAATGAAACAATTACGGATTAAAGATAACATTTTTATACAGTACAAATTGATAGGATGTTTGTTTTTGCATTGGATATTTTTTCTGCTTCTTTGAGGGTTATTAGTTATTTTGTCTATACAATATATCAGGTAGAAAGAGGAGGTTGATTTATGAGATAAAGTAGCCACCAGACAACTGGTTTTCTAGGTATGACTTTTAAATTCAATTTTCTAAAATCTACAGGGCATTTTTAAAAATAATAAATATATAGATATTACATATAGACATTATACAGACAACACTATATAGACATTACATGCAGGTATGTTTCTCCTACCCACCTGCTCGACAAAGTTTTATGGATGCTCTTAATAACACTTCTAGTTCACATTTTGGTAATACAGGTACAACCCATTTTTGACGTGTAATCATTTCATCCAACTTAGCAAGTTCTTCCGCAGGAAATACAACATCCCCATTTTCATCCACCAAAACTTCACTTTCTTCATTTTCCTCTTCAGCTATTTCTTGTGTTGCCTCTGAACTTTCACCCTCACCTGCCTGTTGTTCTCCCTCCTGGTTCGTACCATCAGTTGGTGGAGTTTGATCAAGTGGAACTCCACCTCGTACAGACACAGTCATTTTGTCTCAGTATAATCCTATTTTATCTTGGTCATAAATATTTTCACCTTTCAATTTCCAATATAGACATCTGGGGGACAATATTTAATTCCACCTTGATATCCAAGCTATGACAAAAGAGCATTTTATAACAATAAGTACTATGTATAAATGAGTATTATGTCATAAAACATTATGAGCAAAATGGTCTACTTAAAAATTTTGTTTCAGCTTACACTGCCAGAATTTTAAGTAAAGATTTAAAGATTAGGCAATCTAGATCAATGACACAAGGTTGAAGTTAAAAATTTTGTTGATGCTTTTGTATGAGACCACAAAAAAATGCAAATAAAGTTGATAAAATTTTAACTGTCCAGTGTTTATTTCATGTTTCATTTTTTATTTTATATCAAATGTTTTAATAACAATTCATATAATGCAGGCTTTATGTCACAGATAAATGAGTACATGTACATGTACATTGTACAACACTAGATGATTGTCCATTTTGTTATTTTTTAAAGTTTTTACTCTCTATTTTGTGTATAAGAATCTAACCATGGTGGCACAAAATGAGGGGAACAAAGTTGATAAACCAACTTCCTCTAAAGCTGAAATTCCCCTCAACAGTAACACATACACATTTCCTACACAAAATATGTGATATTTTGAAAACAAGATTATGAACACAAACGTTTTTCAGTGCTGTGATAAAAACACGACTAGTTAACTATCACGTATGGGATGATATAAAATATCTATTTAACTACTCAATTTTAGACCAAAAGCAGCAACTATGCCAAAATTTGGAAGAAACTTAGTACAGGTTGCAGCCTAAAGTCGACGCAGTTAGATTGCCGATCAGGTTAAATGTATGCATTAAATTTACCTCAACATGAAGGTCTTCACCGTTCTACTTGGTCAGAAGTTTAAAATCGTTTCACAACCATAGCGAAAGCTTCTATTTTATGCCAAGAAGAAGATGCAGTAGAGCTAAACTTTTGCTAAACCAGCTTTGGAGTTTGGTTTTGTTTTCCTACTGCGCATGTCATGAAATATTCTCGATATTTGTGTGAGACCCTCACATTCCCTCACAGACCCTCGTGTTTCCGTAAATTCCACAGTGATCCCAAAGTGACCCACGGTAGCACCAAACAGTAGGTAGCACGTTTCGATATAATTTGGTAAAATTCAATTCACTTTCAGTGAAATTAAATTTCTAAAAAAATAAGCGACCGTTATTTACACGATTACTTTTGACTAGCCAACAGCGATATCTAGGCAGTCTAGCCGTCAAACTGAGACCTGCGCAGTAAAAAGCTCAGTAATCAGTATAAAGAGATCAAACTAAAATAAACTACTGAAAAAGTTGCAAAACGAGCACATTACATTCAGTATGCTGTAAGAAAAACAACTCTACTTTTGAGTTAATTAAGAAATGAAAACAAAAAATGTCCCCAAAAAACGCGTTCACAGTCTCAGTCTAGTTACCTGAGGTCTAGGCCTTTCCCCTAGTCCTATGGCTATACTTACATAAGCGTACGAGGCGGGGGCAGCTCAGAACCATTCAAAATTTTAAATCTAGAAAAGTTGGCAAATTTCTATCGAACTCTACCAAAATTCGGGCAATTTTGTGCTGAAATCAGTTAGTCGGGTAAGCCGTACTCGTGACTCGGATAATTTTTCCAAACTTTTTTAGGTCCGTACGCTTATGTATACCTTGCTCCGTATAAAATTTAGGCCAGATCTTCAAAAATTCACAAATTTTAGTGAGGAATCAAAATGGAATACGAACCATTGAATTTATTATAACCAGAAAGCTACCCTATGTGAACTTGTCTAGAGTCAAATTTTACCTCCAGACGCGCGTCTTTAGTAAATTTCATCAGGGACCGCGGGGGGGGGGGGGGGGGCTGGGGGCTCCTTTATAGCGATTTTTATATGGCCATAATAATACGAGTAAAAACTCCTTATAGTAAGTTGTGTAATCATAATTATGTGTTCACTCTCCGTGTCGGTGAACAATGTTTTCATTGAAGTGTTTACAAGAAAAATATAAATAGATAAGTATGGACCCCCAGAGGGTTCACACGGCTTCGCTAGCCCCCCCAATCCAAAAACTGCTCCGCGGTCCCTGTTCATTGCTGCTGAATGGCTAATAATAATCCACGACGAACAGGCATCGATCAGGAGTCAGGACCCGTGTATATTTTCTTACATATTATAACAGCGAAACGTCTCGTTATGTAGAATTTTCCCGCAAGTGGCGGCCGTGGCTTTGACGTCAAAATCAAATATATTTGAAACTTCCTGATATATTGTCAACGAGTCATGTGAGCCATTCAGAGCTAACATCTTGTGTTTGGCTAAGGAGTTTTTATAAAAATAGATAATATATACGGCAATCGTTCTTATTATTTTTGACGTCCTGAAGATTCAAGATTCTCACTGAACCTTCAGCAAAAGCAAAAATGCGTTGCTTTGCTGTTTCTACTTTCTCAGTCCTAATTATGCTATTTACATGTTGCAATTCATTAGATTACGACGTCGGAACATACACGCAAATTGTGGACCACTTCAACTGGAATATAAATTTCACTTTTGAACAGCGCTACCTTTTTTCAGATGTTTATTGGAATAATGATGGTCCATTTGTGGTTTACACTGGTAATGAGGGTGACGTGGAAGGCTACTGGAGTAGCGCAGGGTTTGCATTTGAAATTGCCAAAGAGCTAAATGGTTATATCCTATTCATAGAGCATCGCTATTATGGGAAGTCATTGCCATTCGGTAGTGATTCTTTTGATCATGATAAAATCGCATTTTTATCAGTAGAACAAGCAATTGCTGATTATGCCCTGGTTATACAACATATGAAAACAAAGCTCGGAGCCACTGATAATCCAGTGATTGCTTTAGGCGGAAGTTACGGAGGAATGCTGAGCGCCTACTTTCGTTTCAAATATCCCAACGTTGTCGACGCGGCTCTAGCAGCAAGCGCACCAATTTATCTCGCAGCAGGTTTAGCGAATAATCATTCATTTTGGGAAATCGTGACCGATGACTTTGAGTCCGCTAACAAGGAATGCCCTGCACGTGTTAGAAGTGCTTTCATTGAACTGCAAAACCTCCGAGATTCAGGAGCTGCCGGATTGCTGGAAATATCAAAGAAATTTAGGCTTTGTAAAACACTACAAACTGATGAACAAGTTGATCATCTTATTGGTTGGATCCGTAATGCCTTTGCAATGATGTGCATGGGAGATTATCCTTATGCTTCCAAATTCTTTGGTAAACTTCCTGCCAATCCTGTGAATGTCGCAGCAGACATGATTATGAGTGCCGATGACGCTCTGGAAGGACTTGTTCTTGGCACTGGGTTGTTTTACAATGGCACCAGTAATAATACTTTGTCATGCTTCGATCCTTTTACTGAGTACATTTCCTGTGCAGACCCAACTGGTTGTGGTCTTGGTCCTAACAGTTTAGCCTGGGATTATCAAGCTTGCACTGAACTGTATTTAGCAAGCGGCACCAACAATGTCACGGATATGTTCGCACCTTTACCGTGGACCTTGGAAATGAGAGAAGCGTACTGCCTGAAGACATGGGGAGTTACCCAAAGACCAGACTGGTTTGCCACATCGCTATGGGGGGATTCAATTAGCTCTGCTTCAAACATCATCTTCTCAAATGGTGCACTTGATCCATGGAAAAAGGGTGGTGTTCCTGAATCACTCTCTGATACCCTTGTTGCATTATTGATTGACGGAGCTGCTCATCATCTCGACCTACGATCTTCAAACCCTAAAGATCCTCCGTCCGTCGTAGCGGCAAGAAAAACGGAAATCGCATTGCTTAAGAAATGGATCTCTGCGGAGGAGAAGGAACAAGGGTATCAGTGGTTCTTCGATAGCCAAAGAGTTTTTTGAAGCCAGTGACGCGTCTGAAAAACGATATACACTGAAAATTCAGGTGATCATGGGGAACTTACGAACGAATTATTTCACTAAGTATGTTTCAATATATTAAATTAATACATTTACAATAATTCCAGTGTTATCTGAATTCACTAATAAAAATATTTACACTACAGAAAATAATTTCTTCTTCTACGGCTAATATATTCATTTACTGTTGTTTTGAATGCTGAACTATTATTGCTGTATTCTATATGGATTAACTATTTTGTTCAAGAGAAACAGTAACTATTTCAGGAACTGATATAAACAGGTTAAATGCAGGTTGCACGCCGTACAAGTTGACGCAGTTATAATAATTACCTCAACCAGAAAGTATTTTTCAAAGAGTTGGAGCTGATTTTGAGCCACAGTTTGACGCACTGTACGAGGGTTGGTATTTTCAAATTCACTCAAGAATCCTAGGTCAATACTCGCCTATACAATATTTGGCACCGGACTCAAGAGGTAATCGGAAAAAAATGGAAGTGAGATTCAATTCAACAAATTGATAGCATATAGATGTTTGTATGACTGTGTGATAACTGTGATTAAAGATGTTATGATAGACTTAATAGTGTTCCCACCAGTTCCCACACTTCGGACACAGTGCTCCAGGGCCAGCCTGTTTAAATCACACCTAATAGGGGCGCACAGGACGCCTTGAACTAGGGACGAGGTTGCCGGTACCACTTATATTCGGTATTCCCCTTATCCCCGGTCCATGCACAGGTTCATAAACCTCACGCTCTAAATATCAAATTATTACAGGTAACCGAAGGCAATCCAACCACAAAAAAACTCAACATCTGTTTCACAGTCATGCTACAAATATCCCATAGGAAAGGGCAATTACAACTTGATTTATAAAAATGATGACAAGTTGGGAATCAATTTCATCTTTTGCCAACAAAAATACATTTATAATACTTCATTCCGAGTGAAAATTGTCGGATTTGTTTTCAATGAAAACACCTTGGTTACTTGAAGGAAGAATGCCAAGATTGAGACCACAAACCCCAAACGCCTACATTAAATTCACTCTGCACAAACCATACTCCCACACGATGCCTGTATATTGCCTCCAAACTTGAATGCAACTAACAGCTCTCAATTTTTAGCGAGTACGAGGAGCTGCACTAAAGTAGTTAAAATAATTTGTTTGTTGATATTTATTGAACATGAGTAAGAACGGTGATAATAATGATCAAGAGTCGTTGGTGTGTCATATTGAAGGATTAGAAACTTATCGCTCAGGTAAGTGAAAATGAAACAGCATGTGCCGCTTTTAAACGAACGTAATGATATAAATTATATAGTCGCCGTAGCACATGCATTTAAAAGCTTCCTGTCCATAAAAAGACTCCATGTAATAATACAAACTTTGTCATTGAAATGATTAGTACACTACATTTGGTTTTTGTCAGTTTGGAAAATACCGGATCCAGAATGTAATTACGGATGAATGATACGGATGAATTTTATATATGTAGATTGTAGTTGCATGCCTTAATTTTGTGTTCCATTCACTATACATGCAGCAGCCTAAAATAAATGATTGAACAATCTTATAAGCGCTGTGCTTTCTAATGTATCCTTCACAGACAAATCACCTGTCGCTGATATACCCAGCGATTTACCACAATGGAAACAAGATTTGCTAAGAAAGAAAAGAAATGAGAAGATGGTAGGTCTGCACGAAAAACTTTATATTGCATGCAGTATAATTGTCAAGGTAAACACGAAACTAAGACTCCTTATACACGGGACTGGGCGGATTTGGAACAATCCTAAAAAAATTGCCCTTCAACCTGGCCCGGTCTAAACATAGCGTGGATGTTTTTGTTTTCACTAGGAAAAACACAAAGCAGAAATGGCAAGGTTATACGAGGAAAGTCAAACACCTGAATGGATGAAGCCGTTAAAAAAACTGCACCAGCGACGTAAGTCTGAACAATCAGAAAAAATTGAAGCTGAAAGAAGAAAAGCGGAAGAGGAAAGACAACGTTTTGAAGCAATGCCTGCGTGGAAAAAACAACTCATTTATAAAAAGAAAGCAAAGTCTGCAGAAAACCTTTTTTCTGGATGTGACAGCAAGAATGTAGAATATGATACAAACTCTGGAGACAGGGTGAAAGAGAAGGCGGAAAGTACTCAAGGAGAAAATAGTGAAGTCGACGCTGAAAACGTCAATGGTGTTAACGATGAAAACGGAAATGGGATTTCAGAGAATGAAAATTGCGATGATGGAATAACTAATGGCCAAGTTGAAACTCCAGTAGACGAAAATGAACAACCTGAAAATGACGAGTTAAAAGACACAGGAAATGGTGACGACCATGTTGAAGTTGAAGATTTGGACAAAAACTATAGTGAAGCAGTTGAAGTCGGGTTAGTTGATGAAGTGAGTGACGATGGAGATCAGGAACCTGGCGTCAGTGAAGAGGAAAATTACTATGATGAATCGGATGAAGCGAGGGAAAGTGAGGAGAGTCAGATTCTGAGTGACGATGAAAATGAGGTCCAATGTCTTGAACTGGATGAAAACGAGACCGTAGAGAATGAAGAAAAGCAGATGGACGGAAGTGAACAAGAAAATGAAGAAATCAATGACAAGGACAACAACGAAGAGTAACAACAATATGCACATGTAAATAGATGTGAAAGCATTTTAAGAAAACAGTTCAGCACTGATTATATAGTTATATAGAGCACCAAGTTTAACATTTTTTCATTGACAAGTTGATCACTGACATTATTGTGAATAATCAACTTTCATTACAACTAAAATTATTTCACAAGCACACATGAAAAATACACTTGCTCCAGGGTGTAATATGTAGTTTTGTTTTTAGTTACTGTTTTTTTTGTTATAGTTGTTAATTTTCACTTTGAACTTTGACACAAACTGCATTATTATATTGATTATGGCTGCTTATCTTCACTTATGACAATATATAACACAATGTTGAGTTCAGACAAACATAAAGACTTCAGTTATTGTACTGAAACTGCCAAATGAATGTAAGTCAGATTAGTCATTTCATCATTACTCAACATTGTTATACAAAAGTTAAAAAGACACAGTACAAAACATCACAAGACAACTTTACAACAAAGTTTTTCAAACATGACAATAATCAAAACACAGAACTAATAAACAATTACAAACTGACATACTGAAGAAGACAACAATTCAAAACACAAAAAAAAAACACAAAATGACAAAGAAAAATCGCTTTCGGTCAAGATTCATCAGAGTACAGATAGTGTACATCAAATTTGACTAAAAATTCATCACAGACCTGTTAAATAGAAGGGAAAAACATAAGAAAAATAGTCACATCAAATAATTTCCATAAGGCCATTTAGCAATACTGTTGTGCAGATTTACTGATTACCTTAGCAATGCACAGCAAATATAGAAAAATAGCATTCAACATAAATGTGCAAAAAAAATTAATTGCACATAAAATTAAAGACATGCATATTTTACAATATCCCTCAAACCATGTGTTTACTCATAATAAACAAAAACATAGCTTGCCCTTGGCTTTGAGCTTGTCATGGCTACCATTTTAACTTTTAAGTAATATTTTAAGAATTATTTTGTCAATAATCAGCAATATTTGGGTATTTGATAAAAATAAGGTTGTTATCTTCACCTTAGTAGTATTAAAGACAAGATATAGTTATGTTTTTCTATGTAAAAATCAGTGAAAATCCAGTAGAAAATTCTAAATACTCACCCACCATTTCCGTTGGTCTCAGAATACAGCCTGTTCGCAGGCTGCCCCAAGGCCAAATGCGGTTTTAAAAAAGGTCGGGCGATGTTCTATTTATTTATTTATTGCTATGTACACATATTTTCCTAATTATTTTTTAATAATTTTTCGCTTCTACGCATCAGTTCTGATTAAAAAACAACGTATTGTAACTATTGTTTCAAAATTGCTCAAATTTTGTCTCTGACCATAAACTCTTCTCTCTTATATACGTTTAGAAATATAGCGAACTAAAAGCGTGTCAAATATTGTGATAGTTCTTTGTTTATATTACAAACTGTTCACCACCTTTATTGTCGATTCCACATAACACATGAATGACAAATTCAATTAATTTTCCAATTATTAATCTATTTAGAATTGGTTAGTTAACCTATAACTTCTTGCATTACCCTTTCATCACCATTACTAACAAGGGTGTAAAACACTAATGATATTTTCTAAGAATTTGTCCTGAAGTATATTTTGTTTGTTAAATATATGTTAACAGTTAATATTTTGGCCAATTTTTGATGATGTTAATATTTTGGATAATACAATGATCCAGTTTTTAATATTGTTTCATGCAGGGCCGTCGCTAGGTGGGGAGCATGACACCTATTTGCCGAAAACTAGTTGTCGGCAAATGAACGATTTTTAACCCTCGCAGGACTTTATTTACTGTTCAGTTTTTCCATGCGGTGGATCCAACATTTATTATTGAATACCTGCATTTTCATCAATATACATGTAAAGTAAAGATGTTGAATATCAAAAAAATTAATTATGTTAGTCAATTTAGAAAAACCACACCCATTGATCATGCCTATTTTGTTGGCAAATTCGATACTCGCACCCCCCTTACCTAAACCACTTAGCAACAGCCCTGGTTTCATGTTTCAATTTAAATTACTCATGTAATTAAAGCTTAATTAATTTAATTCACTCTAGGTGGCAGGTACTAATTAGCCTGGTGAGTGTAATTTATTGACTCAATAAGAAGTTTTTGAACCTGTCCGCAAGGTGTACATCTGCTGTATCTAATATATCTTGAATAAGTTGATAAAAAACTTCATTGATGGTGGAGGGATTGGAGGAATTCCCCACAAAATGTTTAAGTCCTCTCTGTCGAGTCCAATCATCAACTTCTACATGGTTTACAGCTCGTTTGTGATTAAGATCGGTTTTATTTCCAAAAACTGTGTTTCGTCTGAACATCCTACCAACTCCAGTATATTTAGCACACATGGTGGTGAATGTATCCAATGATGTTATATCATACACAAAAATGCATCCATCTGGATTTGATAAAGATGATCTAAACTTTTCTACATAAATATGCACCAAATCATTAGAACCAATACATTTGTACTGAACAGCTTGATTAGGCTTATAATCTTCGCCAAAAAATGATTTAATAATAGAGCTTTTTCCAGCTTTGTCGCCTCCACATACACCAATAACTAGCTCCATTGCTTTCGTTTTCGATATATCATTATATAATAACGTAAAGAATTCAAGCAATTTCATTGGTCGAGAGCCATGACAAAGAGTAGGCCATGATCTATAAGAGGACAGACGCACGGAATGACGTCACAGCAATTTTCTTTTTACCGGTTTAATTTTGGATTTTTTTCAGTTTTATTATATAAAACAAATAGATTACAATGCTCCGCTCCTACATTACTCGCCCCGGCGGCTCGTGGTCACTTTTTTGTTCTTATCACATATCTTATCACATTCGGGCATGGGTCTGCGGCGCAGGCTACGGTTCTGTCGGTTCATTGTAATCTATTTGTTAATTATATCCGGCCCACGGCCAGCAAGGCGAGCTTCTTCAATCTTCCTTCGCAATAATTTTGCGCATACAGTGTCGTATGACCATAGATCAGTGGATTTTATATTTTCTGCACAGGTATTATAAAATTCCCGTAAAATAAGCCCCGAAAACAATTGAAACTTGAAAAGATCTATTGTTAGATAATTTCCCCCCCAAATTTTCTACCCTGGCTACGCCACTGAGCAGTTAAAAGTTTGTGAGAAAGTCTCTGAATCGTCGGAACTATCTTTTGAGAAACTATGGCAGTACAGCCTAGCCCTAGGTAAAACGTCGCCCTTCTCATGCGCCGAACCCTATGGCCGAACCCAATGCAAATGAGCTCAAACAGACTTTAATTCATTTGCATTAGGTTCGGCGCATGAGAAGAGCGACGTTTGATCTAGGCCTACGACTTGCACGATTACAAGTATATCTGTGTCTTTAAGTACGCTGTACGCTGGTTAAGGCCGGGGCTGGAACGACCTTCCACTAAAATTCAAAAAACTACGTACAGGTACAGCATTCTCCAAACATTCTTTAGGGTTTCTCCTAAGGGCTGGATGAAGTTAAACTCAAGAAACTGAACTCAAGCTATCGCAGAAGCAATATATATCATCAGATACTTCAATCTATCTGCTTGATGCTAATGAAAAGATGGCTAACAACTAAAAAAACTAATTAACAACTAGAAAAGATGACTAACAACTAGAAAGGATGACTACCTTTCTGAAAAAATTCAATAAATAGCTAAATTTATTATTTTCAACAATTTAGAAATTATTATTACTGCCAGATACATTTTTTCTAATTAGAGTTACATTTTACAACATTACAGTGCTTCTAATTCTTAATTAGGTTTAACTGGAACAAAATGTTGGTAGTAACTTTTGGTGATATCACTCATAATATCTTGCATAGATTCAGGTAACATGCTGGTGTATGTACCAGGAGAACCACCATATAGAGTAAATGGTGGTACAACAGTTTCTGGAGGTAATACTGTGTTATCAGCAATGGCACAACAATCTTTAAGAATAGAACGACGTCCAATAACACAATTTTTACCAATATGGACATAGGATCCAACTTGTGCTGCATTGACAACACAATCTTCTTCAATTAGTACATTATCACCAATGTGAAGTGGAAAGAAAGCAACTCCTTTACTGAACTTTTTAAATGGTGGTCTGATCACTGATCTTTTACTTATCACACAGTTTCTACCAATCCTTACATTTGCAAGGTCACCACGAATTATGCAATCAGACATAATTATGGTTTTGCCATTAAGTACAATATTCTGACTACCACACAAGACTGACTGACGACTAACTTTGTTCCCAGATGCTGTTTCAATATATTCATCTTTGCTATACGTCATATCTTGCAGTTCCATCTTTAGTCAGACTAAATTAATAGATTGTATTAATATTTAGAAAATTCCAACATTCATTTTAAAAGGTCTTTTATAGTTTCATGAGCGAAGTCCCACCCTCCTGGCTCCTGTCACATTGTCCCACAAAACCTAGCCATGGGCAACTACATAATTTCACAATCACAGTCTTCACAGACTCACAGTACTCTTCATTTATACTAGGTATCAATTTAAGTAAATCCCTACCAAATACTGCTGCCAAATTGAGTAAAACGTCGATGAGTTTAATCTTTGTCTTTATTGATTTCCCAAAAATGATGCGTAAGGGTAAAAACTTCATGTTATATTTTTGTTCAAATTGTAGAATTGGTTCAAATTGCCACCTACTAGAGCTCAAAAAATACGCGGAACGTTCGAAGAAATTTTGTCGACTATTTTCTTGTAAATATTTTTGGCTGGTGAAGGAACAATTCAATTATTTAGAAATTTTAAGGGACTGCCTCACACCGCTTATTTTTTATACAGTAGTTATGTTTTTGTTACATTATTGGTAAAACGTTGTGGGTCACCTGTATGTGATATTCTTCGCGCCAAAATTAAAAAGATGGAGGAAAATAATGAGACGTTGGTCCCAGAAAATACAGCCACAAACGACTGTGAAATGAATCAAGCTGAAGCTGTTGAAGCTGAAACAAGGACTGAAAGGTTAATGATACATAAAATGGTAAATGAGAATTTCAAATCATATGCTGGGACACAAGAACTTGGTCCATTTCACAAGGTAAATTTACTAAATTATTCTTGACAGTTTAACAAAAATATACATTCTAGACTGGTTAAAATAGCTTTATCATATCCTCAATTATTTGAATTCTGGGATAGAAATGGTTAAAGATGTTTCATGATGTTGCCTTTGTCAAGACAATGTACAGTCAGTCTGTCTTGCCCAAATGTTTGGTCTATTGTTTTTACCATAATTCTTATACACAGACTTCCCTATCATACACATTATAACACATAATAAAAAAGTGAACTATTTTGTTTATAGAATTTTTCATCAATTGTTGGTCCAAATGGGAGTGGAAAATCAAACGTCATAGATGCTATGTTATTTGTGTTTGGTTATCGTTCAAATAAGATTCGATCAAAAAAAATATCACAGCTGATTCATAACTCTGGTAATCATCGTAATGTACAAAGCTGTACAGTTTCAGTTTATTTTCAGAAAATTATAGATATGGTAAGTAAAATATTATTGATAACATGTAATCCTTGTTATATTTGCATCTATTATGCAGCTATTCTTACTTGCTCTGGGAGAGTATATGATATCAGAAGTATACACAATGGTGTTGTGTTTATTTTATGCCACACTTTTTTTAGCCAGGGGATGAATATGAGGTTGTACCTGAAAGTGAATTTATTGTATCAAGAACAGCCCGAAAAGACAACAGTTCTGATTATTATGTCAATGGGAAAAAAACACCTTTCAAAGAAGTTGCCATGCTTTTGAGAAAATGTGGCATTGATCTTGACCATAATCGCTTCCTAATTTTACAGGTAATTAAAGAAAAGTAATTCTAAAAACAGTTTTCCACTGTTTAAATAAACAGCTGTGCATGCAAATTAGTACTTTACCTGGGGTACTATATAAATGTGAGCAGACAGCAATATACTAGTGCTTGTGAATTACATGTATGTAGTGTTTTCCAAACTTCATTCAACCTGGCCCTGATTATAGTCCACGGCTATTTAAGGGTGAAGTAGAGCAGATTTCTATGATGAAACCCAAGGCTCAGACTGAACACGAGGAGGGTATGTTGGAGTATTTGGAAGATATTATTGGATCAAGTTGTTATAAACAACCCATTGAAGAGTGTGCAAAATCTGTTGAAGAACTCAATGAAGCCAGAGGGGAAAAGGTGATATATATTAAGTCCCTCTTTAATACATTGCTGGTGTATTGCAGGCTAATAAAACTTGGATAATGGAAAACCTGGTAATAATATATGAGGGTTCAAATGGATGGAAAGTTTCCAGCATAAATTTCACATGGCCCCAGCAAGTCAATTATATACATGTATTTACATTTTATCTTACGCATATTCTACCATAATTAGCTGAATCGTGTCAAAGCTGTGGAGAAAGAAAAAGATGAATTAGAAGGAGTGAAAAATGAAGCAGTTGAATACCTAAATATACAAAATGGTGTGTGTAAGGAGCGGAACAAGTTGTACCAAAAAAACATGTAGGTTTAAAGTTCTTCTTCTAAATTCTTAGTTTAAAGTCCTATTGTGAGACTATTAGTATAGAACCTAGGTAATTTTATTACAACTTAACCTAAGGTTATGGTTAGTATCAGGATAAATATGATCAAATAAAGATAGTAGAGATAGTAGCTTCAATACAATAATAAATTATATCCATTTAATTTTTCCCACAAGATATGATTGTCTTGGTAATGATAATCATGCCAAGCAAGAAAGGGATAAAGTCAATGAACTGTATACAGATCTGAAGAAAAAAATGGAGGAATGCTCAGGTACATATAACTATTAGTTTTATCTGGTTAAGATTAATATAAAGGGGTTGATGGCAGAAGGGAGCATGCTAGTCATACTTGTACCTAATGGCACCCTCACTAGCCTCCAACCTAATATTGCTTCCTGATCACAAAGGATGCAATATTAGGTTAGAGCTAGGTTAGTGAGAATGCCACTGTCAACAGTTGTATGCCTCATGTCTTGTTGGAGGGGGCCCACTCTGTTGAAAATCTTTGTAGAAGGAGCATAGCCACAACATTTGACACAGCATTCAATAAACAATAAATTACCATTACTTTGAATGAATAATTTTTCCTGGTATGTTGCACAGGCTTACATATTAGCTATGTAAGTCAGGCTTTAGCTATATTTATAGGTATACTTCTGTCCAGTAGCATCCTTGTGTATAATTTTTTTAGAAAGGAAAAAGAACAAAGCGAAAGACATAAAGAAACTCACCAAGTATATATATATATATATTGTATTTGAGCCTCGGACCTCAGTAGCTGGACTGGATTTTGTGTTTCACGATAATAAGCTGGAAAAGCAACACTGAAGAATGATGGAAATCGTAATTTTTTTTTACCTCGTTCTTATAGAATGCAGGAACAGTTGGCTAAAACATCTGAAGAAACCAAAGCGAATTTCAATGCGTTTGAAAGAAACGATCTAAAATTGAGAGAGGTGCTTTTGTGTAACACTAGTGACTGCAATTCTCTAGTAATCGAGCATTACTTCACTATAACTGCATTATTTCCGTTGAAATACCCTAGTAACTGTGCCTTACTTTAGAAGCTCAGTACAGCCATTGAGTATAGAACAAAATATGTTATTTTGCTAGGATTTGAAACACAGGAAACAAGAGGGCAAAAAGCTTGACACAAACTTGACCAAGGAAAAGAAAAAGGTTAGCTTGGCACATAATCAGCGTTTTAGA
This sequence comes from Dendronephthya gigantea, assembly GCF_004324835.1. Classification (NCBI taxonomy): domain Eukaryota; kingdom Metazoa; phylum Cnidaria; class Anthozoa; order Malacalcyonacea; family Nephtheidae; genus Dendronephthya; species Dendronephthya gigantea. The sequence continues at coordinate 1,022,851 of NW_021163041.1, read as the reverse complement.
ACTTAGACTGAATTTCATATTTAATACCGGAAATGGCAAAAAGATTTTGATTTTACGAATATTGATTTTCATTAAAACTCAGTGTTACATATATCGCATCTCGCATCTTCTTTGAATAGAATTGAAGCTAATGGCGGCAATGTTGAACAGTCGCACTTAATTCTCTTCCTTTATGCACTGATTGAAGTGCTTAATATATTGCTATATTTATATACTCGAGTCCTTGAATATGAGGGGAAAAAAGTTTTACTACCAGCATAACTGATTGTCACCACTTCTGTAATCTATATCTTTATGGTTAGCTTGTGGATTTAAAAGCTGAACCTGAAAAAAATGAAAAGAAACTAGAAGAACTTGAGGAGAAGAAAGCAGCGGTTGAGGTGAAGATTTCGTTATTATACGGAAACTGTTCTGATAATATATTTGTGTTTTTAAGACCCTGTTTACACTATAGCTACAATGCTCAGGCCAACCAATGCAAATACCGGGCGCGGATGAAATGGGCACGGACACGTATTTTAGCTGTGCCGTGCCAATTGAGTGTAGTGTAAATTGGGCTTAATTCGCGTTAATGAGAAATTTTAAATGTAGGAGAGGTGAAAACCTGTTTTTAACGTCTGAAATTATAATGTTTCAATTGCTTGTATAGGAAAAGAAGAAAGTTGAAGACTCCAAACTGAATGAAATCATGTCAGGTACATGAATATACTGCATCATCTCGAAACTTCACCTAGATTGTGTTCATGCTGTTATAGTTAATTTCAATTTATTAATTATGCATAATTTTATTGTTAGGCTTAAAAGAGGAGACAGAGGGTTTACAAGCGGAAAAAGAGGTCACTATTTATTGCATTTTAAAGGCTTTTCGGTTTTTGATTTGGAAGGGATTCTTGTAAAAGATATCGCAGTCATATAATTGAATATGTTATTTGGTTCATGAATATTTTTTGAAAATTATTACCTGCTTGGGAAACATGATTTCGACCAAGTCACCTTAAAATAACAAGTCTCGGGTATATTCTTCCAAACACAACTGATGGATGATGTTTTCTTGATGTTTTTCCTTGTGTTTCAGGCTAAAGAAGGACACCTTTTGGAGATGAGCAAATCAGTAAACGAAGCTAAATCAAAGGTAATTTATTTAGTCAAGTCGGTTCTTCAAGCAAAAAATGGTCAATCCGATCTGTTTTGAAGTTTTAAATTTCGTTCTTGATTTCGGTAAAACTTGCTTTTGACTATAGCGAGATATTATATAATATATATTTTAAAATGCCTGAATCGCCGATGATTTGTGAAAATAAAGTATAGGATGGTATTTCAGGGTAAGGAAATCGCGGGGTTAATTCTGCAGCTCGTCATGTAAAGCCGGCAATTTTCATCAGGTGTTATGACAGGCTATGTCTTCTTTTTTTAGTTGGATGTGGCGAAAAGTGAACTAGAGATTTATAGTACTCAACAAGACGGTTTAAAAAATCAACAAAAAGAAGCCAAGGAAAATTTAGAAAATGGGAAAGAAAAACTCAAAGATTTAAAATGGTATTTTTTAAGAATTTTTTCAAAAAATTTTAACCATGTTGTGGTAAATCACCTTTTTTTTAAATTTGACCAACTCAAGGTTCGTCATTTTGTGATTTCAGTGATACGGAAACAATAAACAGCGAACTTCCTGACAATAAAAAGCAACTGGAAAAAGCAAAGGTTGATTTAGAAAAAACTGAGGCTGAGGAGAAGAAACTCTGCGAGGAGGTAAACATATAGCTACTGTGCGAACAAACATGCACTAAGCGAGGCAAAACCTTTGCACGACAATATCTAAAAACGCTTTCTTGTGAGGTTTGTGCCACTTTTGTGCGGGATGTTCAAAACTTCTTTTGATTTCTATTTATTGACTCCTAAATCGCAAGAAGTAGGATTGAGATTAAGTCTAAAATAGAACATGTTTCAAATATTGTTTCAAATCAAACTCTGTCTTCGTCCCATGCTTCCCGTGCTTTCCTCTCAATTATTATTTTTCCCACAATGACCACCTTTATCAACTATTATCAACTTAATTTATTCGCAGCTACGAATATCACGATCAAAGGCCGAAGAAGCGAGAAGTGCTTTACAAGCAGTCAGTACACGGTAATTCTATACTGGATGTATATCGCATGAGTGTTAATTTAGTTTGGGTATGATGCTCCACGCGTAAATAGGCGTGGGTCATGCGTAAAGACGCGTAACGTTACACGATGCATATGATTGGTTGGCTAAACATTGTCTTTATTGGCTCAACATTAGTTTTCCGGCTTTTTACGTCGTCATGAATCTTGAGAAGTCAATATCCACCATTGCCGAACCTATTTCATTCGTGACTGGATTAAAATACTAGATAACGATTTCCAAATTTACGTTGGGTAACCCATCGTACTATCAATATTAATTTTATGTATCATATTTCTGTAATATTTTAGAGGTAAAGTTCTGGAAGCTTTGTTGAAAGAAAAACAGTCTGGAAATTTGAAGGGAATATATGGAAGATTGGTAAGGGTTAGAGTATACATCTTTTGAATTCTTCACTCAAACAAAGTTCTGTTCTTTATGGAAAGTCGTGGACTATCAAGAGGAAACTTCTTGGATAGACTCATTTGCCTGTATATCATGAGTCATCCAGTTTCCTATGAAGATCACACGATTGTTTTCCATTTGTTATTTTAGGGAGATCTTGGTGCGATTGATGACAAATACGATGTTGCTATTAGCACTGCTTGTGGGCCGTTGGATAACATTGTTTGCGATACAATTGAAACTGCGCAGAAATGTGTCAACTTCTTAAAAAGAAATAATATTGGATCCGCCACATTTATTGCTTTGGATAAGGTATTTCTGGCTAAACGCCTGCACATTTTCGTATTATTGGAAAGATTTCTAAAAGGTTTGCTTCATTGTTACCAATGAAACCCTATGTACCCTAAACTTCTACCCTCCATCCCTATACTACATTCTATCTTACTGTCTACAGTTTATGATATAGCATGAAATTATCTTCTCAGATAAAGATGGTCGCTGCGATGTGCTGGAATAATTATTGCGTTATATTCGCAGATAATTTCTTACTGTTGTATATTAAAATATGCATTTTACATTAGGTGGAGAATTGGAGAAAGCATTCGACAAGTACAATTAAAACGTAAGTCACTGAAACAATTTTGTAGCGAGTTTGGGCGCGGAGAAGGAGATATTAAATTACTTAGAATACTATATGACAGAGTGCATGGGTTATCCAGCCTACGTGCACTGAAATCTGGGTCATGAACCCCTCCTTCATGAGCTTCACTTATGCAATGAAATTTTTTATTCATCCATTGAAGGAGGGTGCTCTGCTCCTATCTCCATAGCATGCGACAAAAAGCCTGAAATCTATTCAATTGAAGCTAGTCCGAAAATCCAGTATCATTGTGTGGGTCTAGGAGTGTTCATGGTAACTCGTTCATTTCAAATTATATAGGCCAGAGAATGTACCAAGGCTGTTTGATTTGGTGAAAGTAAATAACGAAAAAGTAAAGACGGCATTCTATTTTGCATTACGAGACACTCTGGTTGGGAAGGATCTGGAACAAGCTACTCGTATCTCAGATAAGGTATGCGATTCTTGCATGTGTTTTCTTTCTGCCGTTCGTTAAGGTTTGCTTAGGTAAATTTCTAGCATCCTATTCAAAGCTATTGGTCCCGAAAAGCTTTAGCCGGTTTTACAGTGTCGATATTTTTTTGCGCGAAGCGACATTTTGCGTTCGTTTCCGAGGTCCAGCAAAGTGCAACCATCTGCAACAAATTTCTCTAATACGAAAATAGCTCACTTCGTTATTAGAGAACAGGAAAGACAAAACTACGTTTATTATTAGATCATTTATACTAAATAGGATGGTAAAAGATGGCGGGTTGTGACCGTACAAGGGCAACTAGTGGAGATGTCAGGTATGATTATACACTTTGCCAGACTTTTATGACTAGTTTGCACATAAAATATTTATGCTATAAACTCTTTATATAAGATATACTACAGTAAATGGATTCCTGTGCATGCAGATATCGTGATCAGTATTCTGTTTGTCAGAAAATGAGTCAGGCAACACTGGTTAATTGCTATTCACTATGATCGACGTGCAGGTGCAATGACTGGTGGTGGTTCAAGAGTCGTCAAAGGACGCATGGGATCCAGTATTGTTCATGATATCACTCCACAACAGCTGCAGAAATTAGAGAGAAAGTTAGAAGAACAGACTAATCGTTTAGAGGTATTTTTCCGATAGGCGTGTAATATGTTGGTTGTCTGTAAACTGTTTCAAGTTCTGCTTTCCGAAATATTTGTCCCAGAAGAGTGTTTTGGGGGGGAGTATTGGTAAAGTGGGATATTAAGATATAATAATTTAAAGAAGTTTGTTCACTAAACTGCGCCAAAGGTATTGTGACTTGTATGAGCTAGGTGTGCTTCTCTGACGGTGAGTGGTTGCAAAATATTTAGGAATGCCGAAGATTGAAAAAGACGTTGGAAGAATCAATGGATGATTTGTCAAAAACTGTCTCATCTCAAGAACATCAACTTCAAAAGAACGAGATGGAAGTTCAGGTAAGTATATATACATTCCGATATGCCCTTGCTTCTTTCTCTGTCGAACGTTTGCAGTATGGTTTGTCCTCCATTTGTCCGCCAACTTGTCTCACATGAATTGGAAACGTACATTTCAGAAATGAATATTGATATATTCGAACGGAAAAGTTGTGCCGGTTGTAGCTCTTTACCGCGTATGTATTACTTTGAAATATGTCTTCAATATCTATTTCAGGCATTAATTCAACAAGAAAAAGATCTAACTGAACAAATCAAAAGTCTGCAAGTTCAGTTACAACAAACCGTTCCAGACAAGAATCATTTGAAGCAGCTGGAACAGAAAGTGAAAGAACTTGAAAAAGGTTTCCAAATTCATTATTCTGAACTCTGTTTACCTATGTAAAATCAACTTCGATCAGAAGTTGTTTTTTAGAGCACAAGTGACGTGCGTGGCCTAGTAGATTGCGCAAGCCGTCACATTAACGTACATACCAAACCTGTTTCCTCATTTCCCCTCATCTTTTCGTTAGCATGAGCGGCTTGCATGGGAGATATTTCAAGATTTAAAAATAATGTTGAAAAACTAACAAATTTTTGAACTTACTGGTAATTGGTAAACTTTTTTGCATTCTGTATTCTCCTCACTTAGAATGGCAAAAGGTGTCTTCAGCCTCTGCCAAAGTGGAAGCCGAAGTCCAAAGGTAGAGATACGGCGCTTGGTAACATACAGCGACTATTACTCTCGTATTTCGTGTCAAAGTAATTATTAAATATGATGTTTTTAGTCTTCACAAACAAATCATGGATATTGGCGGATCAAAACTAAAGGCACAACAGGTAGCTTATTCTAAGAGACACAAATACGTTCGAACAATCGAAGGTGGACCAATCCTCTTCGGAATTCTAGGAAACCGATAAACCCTGAGCAAACCCCCCCCCCACTTATATTCAGCATTAGAGCGGTTACTAGTTATCTGTGATTTTCTATTTCAATATATAGAACATTACATTACAGTTGTCTTCACATCAATAACGTGTTCTATATTTAGGCCAAGGTTGACATTTTTAATAAAGGCATTGACGAAATCACTCGGGAAATAACAAAGACAAACGTAGCGCTGAAGTCGTCCTCAAGGTTAGATTCTCTCTAGAGAATTGTTATATTGTGTCATAACATTACGATCTGCTGTGTTGGCACAATATCACATAGATTCTCTTTAAAATATTCGTCCACGCAAAAAAGATTTGACGTATTGCTCAAATAAGTCTGTGCCTTACTAATTAAAATTGTTTGATTGCATGTATTTATCATCACTGACGATACAGTGACGATGTCGTATATACTATGTCTGTTTACTATTGTTGTTCAGAAATATAACAAAGTCAGAAGAAAAAATAAAATCGTTGGAAAAGGAAATTGAAGAAAATAAAGAATCATTGGAAACACTGCAGGTGAGGCATACATGAGTTACTAGTGTAAGGTCAGTTTGAGTCTTCATTTCTCGTGGAAATCACGCACATCAAATTCAAGCCATGTAGGAAAAGCTGAGATGTGTCAACTACCGTCCCTCGGTCAGGAATTGAACCTACGCCTTTGCGACGCTGTATGTGTAGGATGTTTTAAGAATTTTCAACGAGACCCAGGGCATTTTGCCCCAATGTGGAAGCAAAATGCCCTGGGTACGAGGTTAAGAATTTCTAGGGTTATTTCATCGATTATACTCATTATAGACTTGATATAGAGGAGGATTTAATCTGTCCTTGTTCCTAAACGTGAGCTCATGCATGAGCAACCTTTGCAATGGTCAATTGCTGCCGATTTCCAATCATTTGATTTTGAATAGTTCTTTTCTCCACTTTATAGAAAGAATTCAACGAACTTGATGAAAATGCAGCTAAAGTATTTGCAAGTTATAACGACGCCCAGGTGGGGTATCCATCATGTTGCAATTACTGGAAGAAAAATCGGAAATTTAGATCAGTTACGTCTGTGTTAACAATAGAACTTTCTTATAATGACGTCAAACGTGAAAAGTATGATGTTACACGAAATTTGATTGGCTACACAAAACTATCGAGCCAATCAAACTTCGTCTAACATCAGACTTTCCGCGTTTGACGTCATTATGAAAAAGGTCTATTGTTATAAGTAACTTGTAAGTGTAAGTAAGTGCTTTGATCGACAACAGGCTAAAATGAAAGAATGTGAAGAGGCTCTGTCAGCAGTTCGAGAGGAATATCAACAACGAGAAGAAGAATTTAACAAAATGAAAAGCGAGGAAGTGGATGTAAAGAACGATTTGGAAAAATGTAATACACAAGTGAAGGAAAATGAAGCCAAGATCAAATTTTGGAGAAGAGAGGTTAGAAGGATATATCATTGCTTACATCTCTTCAACATTTGCCAACTAAAATAACGGAAGAACAATTGTGCACGTGCAAACAAGGTGTAATACCATTTTATTTAGTTTTTCAAGTTTTACCTTTTTTGCAAGTTCAGTTTTTTTCGCATTCAGATAAGTAAACTGGAACTACAGTCAACTGGCCTAAGCAGTGAAGAGGAAATGGCATTACAAACATTAAATGAAGAAGAATTGCAAACCCTTGATAAAACAGCGATAAAGGTATACGAAATATATCTTATGGTTTTTGGTACTATTCCAGGATACACTGCCATCCCTTTTTGCCTATATTATAAATGTTTTGGTATACAGCATGTTTCCTTCCTTGTGTGAAAACGGCCAATGTCAAAAAAATTTACTAAGCATTACTGTTCAATGTTCAATAGAACGAAATTGAAACGCTCGAAGAGAAATTACGAGAAATGAAGCCGAACATGGCAGCTATTGAAGAGTATCGCAAAAAGGTATTATATTAATTGGAAAACATAATTCTTGATTCACTATATTTAGCAAGTATCGGCGTTCCAATCTATAGTCCAGTCCACGTTTTACGAATGCCCTCCCGTTCTGTAACTTGATCACGTTAAACAGTTTATCGATCTTTTTATTCATCTTTCAATGTTGTATCATGATAAAAAATATTCGTTCCTTTATATTAATGAGATCTCATAGATACAGTTAATCGTTTCTATATAGCCACGCCTCTTTTTTACTTTAAGAAAACGCTCAATTTAGAAAACGCGCCATGAAATTTAGAACTTCACGTCCGTAGCTCTATTTTTTCTAAAACAGGAAGAACAATATTTACAACGAGTAAACGAATTGGATAAGATCACAGAGGACAGAGACAACAAACGCAAAGAATATGAAGCTTTAAGAACAAAAAGACTGAATGAATTTATGGAAGGCTTTTCTATCATCACAATGAAACTCAAAGAAATGTACCAGGTATATGTTTTAAGCAATGTAGTTTTACTCGTCTTTATGGCGTGTTTGGCCAAAGCAGAATCTATTCCGTATATACATGTTTTGAACCAATGGCTCTAATATTATTTTCTTCCCAGATGATCACACTTGGGGGCGATGCAGAGTTGGAACTCGTAGATAGTTTAGATCCATTTACAGAGGGAGTCGTGTTTAGTGTACGGCCCCCGAAGAAGAGCTGGAAAAATATTTCCAATCTCTCCGGAGGCGAGAAAACACTCAGTTCATTGGCTCTTGTAAGTATTTGTTACGTTGTTATGTTGCTGGTTTTGAGATGTATTCACCTGGGGCCGGTTTTGAAGTGTATCGACCAGAAACACAGTGCGAGAGCTAGAGAATAGCACTTGCATGAAAAGGCCCTGGACAACGATAAAAATTAATATTAAGCATAATAACTGAGATATTCCTGTCATAGGTGTTTGCTCTTCATCATTTCAAACCCACACCGCTCTATGTTATGGATGAAATAGACGCTGCTCTTGATTTTCGAAACGTCTCTATTGTTGCTCATTACATCAAGGTATGCATTTGGATTACTAAAAAACAACATTTTCAGCAATTTTCCCTGCGCTGTGGGTCAATCACCATCGAGGGTGAGATCTGAAGGCCAAAAACGTATTCGTGACGTACCTAACACAGTATAGGATACATAAGGGTTTTTGCGACATTGTTGATCTATTGTTATTGTTATTTCCATGTTGTCTAGGAGCGAACAAAGAACGCGCAGTTTATTATAATCAGTTTACGAAACAACATGTTCGAACTGGCAGATCGACTTGTGGGTATTTTCAAAACTGATGATTGTACCAAGAGTGTGACCATTAATCCTCCTCTCTTTGCTACCGGGAGGACCATGGTCCATACAGAGACATAAAATCGTGTATATAATACATCATAGCGCTTTCATATATATATACATATATATATATATATATATATATATGCAATACATTATACCAATAACGGGATGAAGTTAGAGATCGCATCTAGTATATAGGATCTTATATGCATACTGCATACATATACCCACAAGCGTAACTGAACCATCTGGACTGGTGCAGAACAACTAAGATACTGCAGTCAAGTCGGATGATTAAATACTAGCGTGAAAACGTCCATACGAAACTAGAAATATAAAGATCCACCATTCTGTCTGTATTGGCACAGGTTTTCTTCCAGTTTCAGACTTTCAGTCGTGTTCGCTACTTGCTCTGCGCCGTATTGAACACCGTTAGGACTATATAATGAGGGGTTATTCTTTGATATTCTTTATTTGTAATAATATATTTCCAGTGTAGTATAGGGTTTTATTTTTTTATTATGAAGTTTTTGTATAGTGTTCACTGTCGGCAATAGAAAAAAATAAAGTTTAGTTCAACTAAATCAACTATACATGCATTTTGGTCAAACTTGCTCAAACGGATGATTAGAGTCCTGCTCGTAATTGACGAAATAAGAATAATTTAGGTTATATTAACTTTGAAGTTTATGTGCACAAAAATTCTGGTCAAGTTAAAAAACAGAGGCGATAGTTAGAGGGTTAAACACACAAGCAGGCTTTACATCACACTTCATTCCCCAAAAGTCTTCAAACAGCAGCTCTAGGTTCAAAAAAATTCACCTAATTTTATTTAAATGATTTTTATTACACATTAAATATCTATCTAGATTAACAGGGTTTAGTTTGGAGTCTCCTGGTATAAGTATTTCACTGAACTATGAACACAACTTCAGTGGTAAAAATTTGTTAAAAAAAACTTAAAATACCCATAAATTTACTATCTACAATGATCTATATCATAATTTTCTAGACATTTGGACCTCATTTATATACACCCTTTTAGCTTGTTTTAAGAATTGCCATTGTTGCTAATCCTGAAATTATAAAAAATAGTTTCATTCATAAAATATCATTTAAAAATGGTCCATCAGTTGTGAGGATATAATATATTCCAGTTGAAATGAGCATAATGAAGGTCATTTTTTGCTTTCTGTAATTCATAGTGGCTACCCCTTTAGTTCCTCGCAACTTTTCAATGTTACCCCTTATAGTTTATGTTAACAGATAAATAAAGAGGGTGCAAAATTGAATCAATTCACATACTGTTAGCTTGAATAATAAAATATCAAAGATTATCATTACCTAAAATATAGGCAGCAATCAGTTTTTGATTAACTGTCAAATGTAAATATGGTGGTATGGATGTGGTCTCACCAACAGTTGGTAACATGAGGGCAATAAGACATACACAACAAAGACTTATCACCATTACCCCAGGACCACTTTTTACATCTTCTGTAAGAACTAAAATAAATAAAGGTTACAACCACAAGATTACTTCATCTTTTACTCTCTAACTGGATATAAACGCAGTTAAACCAACCTTTAAGATGTTGCCTTCTAAACGATTTCTCTGTTATTTTACTTTTAGATTGTTTCTAAACCACAAAAAAGAACACAAAAAAAATGCTAAAACAAATTGGGTACTCCATTCTTAGTTAATCTTCATTCTTAGTCTTCACATTAATATCATAGCTTTGGCACATCCTATAGTGCACTATTGGCAAATGTATACTTATACAATTACTCTCACCTCAGCGTTTGATCTGGTTTTTAGCACTAAAGCAGTTATCTCTTTTTCTCCAATATGTTTCCGCACTCCATACTCAAACAAGCAAAGACGAAATTTGTCTGTTCTTTCAGTCAAATTAGATATTTCAACACAGCGTATTACACTATAAAGAGTATTCGAATTACTATAAAGATTTCAACATGAATCGGCCCTAACATTTGAAGCAACATGAGGAAAATAAAATGTGAAAACATAATACCCACACATCTACATAGCATCGAGGTTTTATTATTCCTTCAGCTTCTGTTACTTTGTAACAACGTGGTGCAGTTCCAAACACTAAATCAGTTAATGTTAAATGTAACAGAAGCCTTGGTGCCTGTTTTTAGTGTGTGGGGGGGGCACTCTATGGAAAATTTTATCGAATAATTTTTTGTCCAAGGAAAAAGTGGAGGCCCTTGGTACCCCCTGCTCGCTCTGTTGTTCATGTGCAAAGCCTTGGTGTGTTAACACAAACATACAAAACATTAATCACTATATGCATTAGGAGCAGATCCAACTGCAGATTGATGACAAATTAGAACATATACTAAACCTTTGAATTGAACAGAAAATTTGTAGGGATTGTAAACAGTCAATATTTGCTTAAATGTAGTTTGGTCATCAGCAATAAATGTGAGTGATTCTGGAAAAACAAAAACTGGAAGGCTTCCATCTTTCAGATTTTGTTGTGACTTCATACACCTAAAAATAAATATCAACATTTTCTCCTAAAAATCACAAGATATACAGTTGACTCACATTTGGCCACTCTGCCAATTCAATATCTTAAGGAATTTACAAAACAGCAATTCACAGGGAATAGGTATAAACAACATGACATTCAAACAAGACAAGCCTGGCAAGGAAATATTGTATGGACATTTTATACCGACTTAATCGATCAACCATAATATAGGATTAATCAATATGTTTTTCTTAAGCCAAACTCAATACGCAGTAGACATACTTACAAGAACAACGCAAATATTATTTCTCCCACAAGATAAATGTGCTGTGATGTTTATATGTATCTTGAATGTTATACACTTAGTACTGTTTATATTAAAGGACAAACCATATTAAACCACTGGAATGAATAATTATGTACTCAGAAACGAAGGATGAACACAGAACTTGAAGTACTACATGAAATTATATTCTTAATATTAGTATTATATTTTCAACCTGCGTCGTTTATTTTCTTGTCTACATTCTTTGCGTTGTTTACAAACACTTTTCTTTTTACGAATGACCGTTCGTTCCCAATTCCCTCTTCAAAGCTCTTTCATCATCCACTCATCCATGCATCATCATTTTTCATCATCCTCATACCAGGGTAAGCCAATTTCTCTTTTTCCATTCTTTATACAAACATTTATTTAAAGTATTTAGAATATGTTTATATATTTACGATAATCTATATTTAACTATCGAGATCAACGCTCTCCTCGCTATCATAGTTAGCAGCTATTGCTAATATATTTTCAGCCTCAGGCCAACAAAGCGAGAAACTTCCTCTTGGTGAAATTAAATCACGTCTCACACTCAAGTGATCATTATAGTTTAATGATATTTTCAAGTAACGTCTCCTCCACCGATTCTGTCGAACATTATAACCACGAAAATAAGCTTGAATAATTGTTGCAGCTTGTGTTTCTGTTATTTTTCTCGCTTGTGCTTTTGATTGGGTTTCTATAGCTACTTCTCGATAATCTTGACTTTTCTAAGAAGAGAAAATTATAAAACTGAATGAAATCCATATGCAATTTATCAGTTTTAAAGGGTTTGGTTATTTTATCAGGGAAGTATTTAAGTATTCGTCGTCGACACCCAGTCCCACTGAACGTTACCTTCGCGAATATTACGTCTTACGAGCGTGCCAGTGTGACCTAGGGGTTTGCAGATATTATGTTTGCAGGATTATAAGCCTCGTTAACATATCATTTTATCTACTGTCTTAAATACGAATACGACGCCCAATTATTCAGGCTTTTAAAATATTAGCTTGGTGACAATAAACCTGATGCTTATTTGTATGGAAATTTGCTGGCTGCGAATTTATAACTGGCCAATCAGAAAATTCCCTTGTGTTCAACTGGATGCAGTTTTATATCTATTGGCAGTATTGCGCGATTCGAACTCTGCAGTTTTATATCTCTTGCGCGATTCGAACTCCCATGCACATGAATAGGCATGTTGGTGGACACATCAAAACGGTGTTCGTTTGTTACTACTATATTCCACATAGTATACTCTGTACTGAACGGATAAGCTATATCAGTAGTGGGAGTTATTTACGGTCAAGATCGATAAATTGATTTGAAAATAACTCCCTTTCCATGCCAAGTATGTGGTTTAACAGCAAATTTAGGCGTACGTTAATGTTGCAAGGCAAGCAACACTTGATTTTAAAGTCTGTTTGCGCAATTCAATTTTATTAGATCCAATTCACTTCTGATGGACGATAGTCTGTTGACTTGCATTTGCATATCACGAAGACTGCTTTATCAATAACAGACATAATACATTCCATACGTCAGACGTGAATTGGATCCAACAAGACTGGATACTCTGAACAGACCATGCATTGATTTATTATAATAGAGCGCAAAATAGAGTGCGCGGTCATCGATTAGCCGACATTACTAAATGGCAATTGGCAACTAGGTTTTTTTAGGGGTGTATCGTCACTAGTCTCCAATAACCTCGTTCACTTGACGAATTTGACATTGCACATCACTGTCAAAACATTTTTGATAATCCGAACCATATAGAAATTGAAAAAATTGAAGAATAGGATTATACTATGGGATTTTTGCCGGAACTTTTACCAAAATCTCGTTCCCACTTTTGGAGGTTTTGCATGCATCATTGGTATCCCCTTAAATACTGCAAATTAACCATAGTATATACGTACATCTTCTGAAAAACGTTTTTGTTTTGGGATCAATTTCGAAGTTGACGTCGTTGTTGTTTTCATCTCATCAGTTCCAGATTCTGCAATCTTTGACTCTGGCATTTCGTGAAAAAAGATTAAAAATTAATAACTGAAGCTTTCCGTCTCTAATAAAGCTAAATCAAGCCCCTATTCGACTGGAAATACCGCCATGGAAACTTTATGAGAAGATTAAGATCGCCCACCTAATGAGTTTGAGTGCGAGTGAGCTTTTAGAATACAGGCGATAGTCTACTGCCGGAAGGAAATGGAAGTTAAGCAGCTAAACTGGGAAATATATTATAATATAGCAATTCAGCCAACTCAATTATATGTTAGGCCTGTTTTCCATCTCGACCGTGTCGTAGCGAAATGTAGCGTGTTCCGTTGTTTCAAAGTAATAAATTCTACGTCATGCACAATTAAGTAGAAAACAGGCTTTAGTTCTGAGGTAACGGGTCGGCTGTAGTGCCTCGGGATTCCGCCCAGCTTTACTTGAATTTTCTGCCCGAAAAAATGTGTGCAATATATGAGCCAATTTTTTAATTATCATGCATGGGCGCCTGGCTTGTAAGCTTTGCCTTTGGTCATAAAGAAAGACGTTATATAATTATATCAAATTTTAAAACTTGCTTCACACTATAGTAAATGATATAAGCCAATCAAATTGTTAATAACCTCGGCGAATTTAGGTCTACTCTGTCTCTGAGTAAAAATCATCCTATAATGACGAGTGACGACAGCAAAATATCGAAATATTTTCGCATGAGGTTCTCTGTATTTTGCGTACAAAAGTTTTAATACAGCTTTTATTAGCAAATTGATAAAACAAACGCTACATAACGAAGAGCAACAAAACGGGAAAACAGCGAAAAAAGCGTGGGAAAAGTTGGAAACCAAGCAGATGCTTGATTAAAGTCTGTTCCAAAAAATGGTTTTGTCATAGTTTAAACATGGATAGTTAAAACTTAAAAGACTTTATTATCCGTGATTTTATTATCCATGGTTTAAAGAAATTGCATTCATGCTTAGATGTTGCATTCATCGGATAGTTGCATTCATGTTTATAGAAATTGCATTTATGATTGCAATAGCTATTTCTAGTATATATAGCTATACTATGGAATAATTGTTTAGGGATTTGAATTGGATTTATAATCAAGGTATGTAACTACAGCGGTTAGTGATTATTGAGTATAGATTACCGAAAGGACGGGGTGATATCGCTTAAAAGACTGATCATGCTAATAATACTACTTTTGAGATATTGAGTAGAAATAATGCACGCATGAGTGAAAATTTAAACACCCTGTTTACCTTCACGAGTCTTAAGCCTTTTTGAAAAGAAATGAAACGCGTAGTCAAGTAGATCACTTGGTTTTTCTTTGAGTATTTCATACACCAGATCTTCCAAATGATCTTGGAACTCTTGAGGCACGTGGAAGTCTTGTCGTTGTTGGTTGGTTTCGATGTCACTTGAACAGACCTGTTTTGACGACATTGTCCTTAGAGAAAATGAGCATGCGGACGTCTTGATGTATATTTGGTTATATAAAATTTGACTTAAGAGCAGTCTAACATCTGTCCGTTAATATTTTGCGTGTAAAAATACATATAATAACCTTTTATTGATCTAGCTTCCATGAATAATTTAGAATGGCGCATGAATGAATCGCTTAACTAGTTAATATATATGCCGGTGTGCACAGCGTGCCTCAAAAACGCCGCAGTATTAGTACAGCCTTGAAATATTAATGAAAATAATTTTACTGCATGTATGGATGTATTGGCTATGTTCTGAAATAAAATTACATTCCCTGGCGTTATAAGTATAGCCCCGTTTTACCCGATTTGAATCATGCAGGCAAGAGAACTTGCTACAACACACGACACATTTATAAATCACCATGTAATGTTTGACCATGCTGGGTGTTTTGGGATCGACGGGACAACTGTATGGGTAGTTTACTGCTACTGGATTCAGAGCGCAAATGCAATGGGCGAGTATTAAACTATGAACTAGCAGTAGATACTGGAAGAGTTCGAAGTAAGTCTAGGCGTTTGCCGATGTCGCCAACCGTCATGCGCATGTCAGGCCAGATACACTGACATTCGGCTGTTCAGTCGAATCGGATAACTTTGAAAAAAATATATTTATGTATCAACATATGAAAAATATAACGTCGGCAGCGGTCGGCATGCCTCAGTCATATGTGAATCTAGATTTTTATTAAGTGGTACGATAATCATTCCGGTTTAGAGTTTTCTGTAGTGTTTATTTAAATCAAGGTAAGTCGACTAAACCTCGATGATTTTTCGGAAAATTCATTATCTTTCCTTCACAATGACCTTTGTCAAATACCATATACTCGAACATAAAAGGCCACTGATGTAAAAAATCGTCGCTTGTGCACCTGGCTGAAGCCTAATAAATTGCATCTTGCGCGCAGGTGCATTCATAACATGACGTTTATGTTTTGAAATATTGTCGAAGCATGCAAATACCGTATTATTATATATACCGTACAATTAAAAAAGGAAATGTATTCCTAATACGTGATTGAAATATACAGCTTATATCCTAAACCTCCATAAAATAATTAAAATTACCTAGAATTTGGACCAATTAGAAATGTTTCGACGCGTATTCATTATTAATGCATGAGTTTAATACTCATGTTTTTTTTTACTGCCGGATCTCCCGGCTGCGATATGACAGAAATTAAGGTCGGAACGACTAAGCCTCGTTCATGCAAATCACTTATTAGTACCGCCAGAAACAAAGCGAATTGTAACTATAAGTTTTAATAATAAGCTAATGTGGACTGCCAATTCAATATGTGTGCACTATATATTTAGTTCAACATTAGCCAGCAGGCCCAGAATAGCTCCAGCGGGAGTATATCTGTAAAGTGTAGTAAAGCAAGCTCACATAATATGGAAACCCCGTAAAATTATAGCTTGTGTTCAGTCTTGGTTGTGAGAGACTATATATTGTTCAGTCGGGAAAGCTTCGATGGTATATATAGATTGGTCAAGTAAAATAGTGTAGTGAGCACAAACTTTATCAAAGAACAGATATTCCGTTTGTAAATGCAAGTGTGTATAAGAACCTTAGACGTTTAATTAGAGAGGCGGTAAATGGGTACATATAAACATGTCATTACAATAAACGGGTGTCCTACTAACGCGTCCGAACAATAAACCGTAAAGACTAAGCGCGCAGGAGATTGTACCAAAAGGGGGGTACAATCTAATCTCATCTGGGCGAAAATTAATTTGTTATGATTGGTAAATCATTGTACAATCAATGATCACCTTCAACAGGGCATAAAGCCCGTTCTCCACTAGGCGAATTTATTCGTGCGAACAGATAAAAAGTGGAAAGCGATTCTACTTTTTCGCGGCGAATTCTCTCGCAAACTAATCACATCACCGGATTTCAGAAATCGCTTCGCGTCGCGCGAATAGATTCGCCTAGTGGAAAACGGGCTTAAGTTATGGTGCTCTCTAACATCAACATACAAAGACAGATTTTGTTCGAGAAGTTCTTATTACACTGTACAAGAATTAATTTTGTCTCATTTCACATTACACATCGGCAAATGATACAGCTACTAGTAAAAATCTATGCAAAGTATTTTACAAGAAATTTAAATATCACATGATATTTATACTGTTTGTCCCGTTTAAATAATTTACACTAGCCTTTATGTCACTCTGTGAGACATAATGTATGAAAATTTTAAGTCTAAAACACTGCCGATGAAAATCCCTTGTAACTAGTTTAAAAGACTCTATGTTAAAATTACACATTTCCCACTTTTAAAAGTATTATTTTCTTTTACATGTATCGCAGAGGGTTCTCTTACAAAGAGCTGTACAATCTGCTCACGTACAACGTTGAGCGATGAACTGGTTTCTCTGCTTACGTTACCGAAATCATGACTTAAGATGAAGCGCATAGCGCCAACACGCATCCCCGACAATTAAAAATAGATGGAAAGATAAGAAAAAAATACATTCGATGAGTAGTTTACTATTAGTTACTATTCGTCTAGTTGTTTTGTTACGACGCAGCAGTAGCGACTGAAGAAGATGTACCACCATCCATTAAAGCGGTACTACTCGTGCTGGATGTAGGGGAATCTGTCGAACTGTTCGTAGCTGTCGCGGCATTCTTGGCATGAGATGGGATTAGAGTAGCATTAAGAGCTGGCTTGATAGCAAGTTCTTAAAAACACAAGGAACGTAAATGATTCACTATGATTTGCATATTGATTGCACGTTTACGGGAAAGATAGCGGATGTAGATTTTACCAATACACAGTACGTACGATCGTGTTTGTATAGAAGAGAATAGTCGTCCTTTGAAGAACAGCAAAGAACGACAGGTTGAAATGCAATTAATGTTTTCTTGTCGCTTTTTTTAGTCACGTATACTGGTTGTGTACATTGTAATATATTTTACTCAATGTTTTAAAACCTTGGTATTTGAGCAATATTCATAATTCAATGAATGCATTCATGCACACGCTGTGTAAATTGTACGTACCTGCGGAACTAAAGTTAAACAAAGGAGGTAGCTCTCTACCATTTGGTAATCTTGTGTTCGCATCTCTAAGCTCGGCGAAGAAATTGTGCGCACATGCCTCAACTGGCGACATTCGTCTTGATGGAGTGTATTCGAGTAGTTTACTGCAAAGTAACGTCGCTTCTGGAGGGACTCGGGGACGGAATACCTATGTAATTATGTAGTATTAGATGGGTATGATAATTATTTGGGGATTTTAGTTGTTACCATAATACAAGTGTTGTTAAACCTTGTTCACACTAGTCTACATTTAATAATTTAAACCATAATTTTACATCTCTTGAATGATGATCAATTGAGTGAGTGAGTGAGTGAGTGAGTGACTTTATTTAAAGAGGGTAACACCTGACAGTATATAAATACTGATAAACTAGTGGCCCTTGAGAAACTTAGTCTTTATCCAAAACAGTAATCAAACATTCACATACCTTGCTCCATGGATGAGGTTTAATTTGAGGAAATTTAAATTCTGTATAGTGAGGATTCATCTCTTTAATTTGTTCTTTGTTAGGTGTTCCAAGAACTTTAATTATTTCTACAAGTTGATCAACACCACTATCACCAGGAAATATTGGCTGTCCAAGCAAAAGTTCAGCTAAGACGCACCCTGCTGACCAAACATCTACAACACAAACGAACAAGATGTTGAAAAAGGATAACGAATTGTTGCTCCCAGTGCACTAAACCACCTAATACCTAATAATCAAAAGGAATAGAAACCAAGGTAAAAAATGGTCTCAAAACATCTTAACAAAATCGAACAATATTTAATATTGACTGCTATGTAAGAATGCAAGTGTGATATGCTAAACACATTTTTAAACACACTACCTATATTTGAGGTGTAATCTGTTGCCCCAAATATCAGTTCTGGTGCACGGTAGTATCGAGAACAAATATAGGCCACATTTGGCTCGCCTTTCACAAGAACCTTTGCACTAAGTAGAAAACAAAAATGGTTTAAGTCAAAGTTTAAAGCCTAAGGTGAGAAAGAAGCTTAACAGGTACATAAATATTCACCCTTAAAACACATCTTACCTTCCAAAGTCACATAGTTTTAGGACTGCCGTATCTGGATCTAGCAACAAATTTTGAGGTTTGATATCTCTATGACAGATTCCAAGTGAGTGGATGTAGGCTAATGAACGAAACAGCTGATACATGTAGAGCTAAAAGAAACATTGATACAATATACTTTTTTTGCATAATAAATAAAATTGTACTTTTTATTTATTAGGTATTTTTCTCACACTCTTGGCTGAATGGCTCTTCTATGCAAAAATTATGAAAGGTATTTACAATCAGATTATTAGAATGACTTTGTTTTTTCTTTTGAGAAAAAATTATTCGTCTGTGTTTGGAATCAAAGGTTTGTGTTTGGAAATGAAAGATTTCACAAGTTTCACAACAGGCAGTTTCACAATTGTGATTGTGAAGTTTCACAATCAGGGTGCATCACACAATAGGCAAATTACTATTGAGCAAATACCTTGACATGAACTAAAGGAATAGTCTGTTTTGATTTACTGTAATGCCTTGCAACTCGATACACAGTTTCTGGGACAAATTCTAACACCAAATTCAAATAAATTTCCTCTCTCTAAAAGAACAATCAAACATTGTGTCATTGCAGAAAATGCTCCATTTTTACTAGTCTTGAGTACATATGGCATTTAAGAGTGAAATCTTTATCTATTATTTAACAACATTAGATGTCATAACTAATGCCACCACCATAACTAATGGTCTTGTAGAAACCATAAATTTCCAAGGATGCAAAATTGGCATCAATAATTTGAAGGGGCACAAATATACATGGGAAGTTGTACACTGTTCTGATTTAGTTTAGCAGTGATGATAATATCATGGCTATTTTGTTCTGCTTAAGTTATATACAAACATTTTGTCAAACCTTACTTTATGTACAAAGGTTGCAAATTTATGAATGCAAGCATGTAGAAGCAAGATAAGGGAATTTCATAACTTTTAAAAAATTAGCTCTACATCATGTTCGGGACTGAAGCTAGTTTAAGCATTTGAGATCATCCCAATATTACTCTATTCATCAGTTAAAATTGGTAGGACCTTTTTTGAAGATTCTAGTTTTTACATTAGTCTATGGCTAACTAAAGTGAACCACAAAATGTCTTGCCACAAAAACCATAAACAGGTCAAGGTCAAACAATTCACCTGTAGCACTCTTTTGGCATTATACTTTAGTGGAACACACAATGTTCAAAGGGGCACTTGTACATGCATGTATGCATTGATTACTGGTAAAAATTTATAAAATAAGATTAATGATAAACCAAGTGAAACAGTTGGATGATTATATCTACATGGTTTATAAAGATTTGAAATTTTTTAATTGCAATATGACAAACTATACTGTATTAATGTATAAAATTATGCAATGCAATATTAGGATGAACCAGTGAAGTTACATACATTCCTTTTATGGAAAATAAAGATATTAGAGCAATGCAGAAATGACAAACAGAACTCATCTTTTGCACTGGATTTCAATTATACCATGAAAATATAATATTCAATACATGCTGTATGTATTAAAATAACTGTTGATTTTGCACATCTTTCAATAAATCTTTTGAACTGAAGTGATTACAGTTAATAGAGGTTGAAAATGTCAACAATGTAATTTCCAAATATAAGTATTCAACTACTGCTTCAGTTTAAAGACCAATCTGAAAATGGAATCCAAGGAAATCCATTTTTTTTTCAACAGAAGTTTAAATGTGGAGAAGTATGTAGTTGTATTTTAAAACTATGAAACTATATATTGTGGAAGCAACCATATTCATTTGTGTGAATATCGTTCTCCAGGCAACCACAGACCTGTTGATGTGGGAAGGATCGAACCACTGTCTAACACCGCAAAGCCCCGAAATAATATTATTCATTAACAAAAAAATGGTCAAAACAGCTTCCAAACTTGTAGAATACACCAAAATTTGCCTTGTTAAATCATTGTTAATTGAGTTTCCCCCACAAACAAAAATATTTAACTCTCGAACGAGATTAATTTTAAAATAAACTGTGTATGTTTTATTAGCTATTTAAGTGAGCGTATCCATACCTTTTCGCCACTTGAATAAAAGAAATACTTCAGTTTGACAATGTTACAATGGTCCAGTTTTCTCATAATTTGAAGTTCTCTGTTCTGTAGAAAAAACATGAATTGCGGATTTGTGAGTTATAAAGAATTATGCAGCGAAGACGCATTTTGGCAAATAATACCAGCTGCCTCGATTTGTGTTTGGGAAGGTAAAATTTGCTTGTACCTTAAATCTTTTATCTTGTAAAACTTTTTTGATTGCGACAGGCTGATCACCCTCGCATAATCGTGCCTGATATACAACACCAAAGGATCCATTTCCAATAACTTTCGTGTCGGCATAGCTGATTTCTTGAGTCCGATCAGGCAATGAACCTGACGTTGCAATGACTGTAGTCACTTTACCACCATCTTTGTCACCTTTATGGACAATAAAACCGGTGAAAATCATATTCAGTTCATGACAGGCAGTTTCAAGATATATTTTTTCGAATTGGAATGTACAGATTATATATTGAATCCAAATTGAAGTACCTTTTTTAAACGCATACTTACGGCTAACTTTAACGCCGCCAAAAGAAGAACCCTGAGATTTCCCGGTTTCTGCTAACGACGTTGTACGAGGCCTACCGCTCATTTTAAATAAAATCTTCGGGTAAGAGATTGCCAACAGTAGCCTTTCTTTAAAGGTTCTTTACATCTCTTGTCGTTATAAACATCATAGCAATCAGAAAGGCGACAGGGAAAGAGATTGGAACTGTGTGTCTTGTCAAATAACAAACCCACGAAAAAAGATTACATCATTTTCAAGACATTGATAGCTTTCTAGTTTTCAAAAATTCTAAACTCCGATATCTTCTACACGACCCGATGAGCCAAAGACTTATCCAGCAGTCTACAAGCTTTTTTCAAAAATTTTCTGTTTAAAAATCGATTTGCAATATGGCGGCGGCCTTGCATGTGGCTACCCCCAGCAAACATAGCAACCGATTATGTCCCGAACTTGAGCCGAGAATTTTACGAAATGATAGACTATCCAGTTAATTCCAAATTCACAGTTCAGTGCTTTGTTCCAAAAATCCAAAATTATTATGCATGTCTAGATCATGGAGGATAAAGAAGATAGAGCAAGTCAAAGGTATCTATAACTATTTAGTATCTTGTGTATTGTTTCATTGTGGAAGTTTACCATAAATTAGCATCTGACCCTTGACGCCTTTCTATGTACACTGTTTTTTAATTCCTGACCATAATTTAGCTGCCTCAGAGGCTCTGAGCCTGACTGCATAATTTCCATCATTTCTGAAATTCAAATTCCTGAGGAATTCCAGACCATAGTAGTTCAGCTTTGAGAGGGGGGTACAATATTATAGCCCACTTCTGGATGCATACTCATGCTACATTCATTGTTGACTGTTGGTACAATACAATAAACAATGGTCAAAGTTACAATAAAATTACAAAGAGTTAAAATGTTGTAAAATGAATGCCAAAGGTCTTGAGAATTAATTGCATGCTATATTGCTTTGAGTGGTCAACATATCCGTATCAACTATCAACAACCTGACATGTTGGGATAGAAAGTTGTCTCACTGTCTTCCTGTTTCAATCTCGCCTTGCTCTAATGCTATTAATTCTCATGGAGCATTTGAATCAGTAATTTAAGTGAGGTCAGCCTCAAGAAAAGTGAAATACATGTTTTGAAAATTATGATGCCCAAATGATATAAAATGTGAGCAAATGATATAAAATTCTGCAACTTTGCTACCAAGAACAAAGCGAACACATCATTCAGTAAATAACCAACCTTCTCCCATCACTATGCCTAATTTCAATTGAACCTAACTGGAAAATATGCTATCATAGAAACCCAATCTGAATGTGGTAGTATATATAGAATATACCCCAGAGTGCATTATCTTAAAAAATATAGTGGTCAAAAGTTAAAAATGAAAAAATAATGTTGTTTATGGTTGATCATAAAATCATGGAATAATCCTAAAGTTGATAATCTGCTTGAAAGCCCTCTTGTTTAAAAGCTAAGAAGATCATCATGCAAACATGACAGACGAGCATGACTCAATCACTGGCTTAAGATAAGAAAATCACTTTAGTTGAGGTTTAGTTAGTATATACATTGTAAAGAATGAAAAAATATTTATTGAAACCAATCATGTTATAATTTTAGGTCAATTAATGATGAGGATCTTGATCATGAGAATACAATGTCTATTCTTGTTGGTATGTACAATCTAATTCCATTTCATAAGAGACTTTAGAGCAATTTTTAATATTTTAAAAATTTTTTAAATATTTTTTTTCTCCTTATGTGCCACAAATTTTATATTCATAGACTAATATTTAATATTTCTAAAACCTGCAAGTCATCTCTAGTGATATTTACATCACATTCCTGTGGCATATGGGTTGACATCTAGACAGCTAGAATAATATCAGATTTCCAATACTGTGCCTGTAGCTTACGCGTTGCACCCGTGTTTTTTTTGAAACGTTTAACACAAAGAAGAAATTAACTGTTGTATGCCCAGAGTGACAATTTTCAATTCAAAATATTGAAATTCTAATTCCTTAGTTTTATTGATAGTTGAGTATTATCACCTTTACTATGCTTAAAATTACAGGTTTTGTTACGTCTCGTTGTGCTGTTTCCAGGAAGCAGCCGCGTGGGTACTTACTTGAAGTGATTGCCATGCCCACCTTGTGAACTAAAAGATTTTTGTTTCAATTTGAAAAAGTCTGGTTTCAAATGCAGACTTCGGGTCACTAATGGCGACTCTATTTTCCGCGGAAGAGGAAAATGCCAGCGTAACCCAAAGTTTCTACCTCTACTGAGTTATAGAATTATTTTTTAATATATATTTGACTTTCTCGCCTATTCTCTCAGCTACCGATAATCACATCGGATACATGGAAAAAGACCCAGAGAGAGCATCAGATTCGTTGGTAACATTTGAAGAGATACTACAAATCGCTAAAGAGAAAAAAGTATGCTCAACTACTTGTTTCTGTCCGTCATATTTGCAAATGAAGTACAGTTGCTATGTGCGGAATTTCACGGTTCAGTTACGCTATTCAAAGGCACTCAAAAGGTTAATGAATCTAAGCCAGGGGTCTAAGATTATCCTCCTTACACACTAAACGATAAAGCCCTTGTTGCTTGGCTTATTCATGCTTACGACTGTTTGTGATCTGTTCATTGTGAATGACGACTCGCTGATATTGTGAACACTCTTAGTAGAGATGGCTATCAGACATTAGTGAATATACAAGAAATTTGCAAACACCATGAAACGCATACATCACACTCTTTCGGTAAATACGCCATTTGGTCCGGAAGCCTCGTTTTCATATATCCTAAACAAAGAACGTATTCGTATCCTAAGAGTATTGCATGCTGGTATTCATGATGCATAGCTCGAGGTGCCTTTGAAAATCTTTCCTAAACACTGCATCATGTTGTGTAAAGTACACATTTATACGGTTTGTGAATTTTCCTTTTCATCAGGTTGATTTTATTTTGCTTGGTGGAGATTTATTCCATGAAAATAAACCATCTCGAAAAATAGTTCATAAGACAATGGAGATAATACGAAAATATTGCATGGGAGATCAACCATGTTTCCTGGAATTTCTCAGTGATCAATCTATCAATTTTGCAGCCAACAGGTAATAGAGGTAATCTAGGTAATCTACCGACTTTTTTAAACAATGTATTTTATGTCCTGGTTAAATAAGATTATCACAAAAAACTAACTTGTTTTATAATATCCAGTCTTTGATTTAATTTTAGTTTTCCCACTGTGAACTACGAGGATCCTAACTATAATATCTCTATTCCAATATTCTCAATTCACGGAAATCATGATGATCCAGCAGGGGTAAATATTATTTTGTGTAAATGCATTCGTGCGGTACATAATTATGTAGCTTACGCATAGTACAGTCTGTGTTATGCAATAATAACTATATATAGAAGACTGGCTTGAGCATATTGTTACCAATGTATGACTAAAGCAGTATTTTTAATATTTTTCAGGATGGGAATTTATGTACACTTAATCTATTTAGTGTCAGTGGTTTTGTTAATTATTTTGGTAAAGCAAGCAATGTAGATGATATTACTATAAGCCCTATACTTATGCAAAAGGGTACGACAAAGTTAGCTCTGTATGGCCTGGGATCTGTACGCGATGAAAGATTACATCGAACATTTCTTAACAAAAAAGTCAAAATGCTTCGTCCAAAGGAAGATCCTGACTCTTGGTTCAATTGCTTTGTTCTTCATCAAAACAGGTACGGTTGTGCAATCAGTCATCAGCCCCTAGTCAGCTTTTGCTAGCTTTATTAGCCTTAATGCACGAAGTGACTGGGTTATATATGGATCATCTTGTTTTAAATCTTGTTTTCACACGGAGTTAACGCGGAGATTTTGAACCTCATTTTCCATTTCAAGTCGTTTGAATGAAAAAGATAGCGGCATGAAGATCTAACTACAATCCATTGCGGGCTTCATATATAAATGTGCAAAATGGGGAAAGAAAAAACTCAAAATAAGTCATGTCTTGGGTTACGTCATTCTTGTCCCTAGACGTAGAAATGAGACTTTAGTCCTAGAGGTTATAGAAGAAGTTTTACTTTGGCACATAAATACACGCACGAACTGAAGATTTATAGAACTGGGGGTATTACAAGTAGGGTTATTTTTCATTTTTGTACTATTCCTTACTTCACTCTTCAGAGCTAAACACGGAGCAAAAAATCATATTCCTGAGAATTTTCTTGACGATTTTCTTGATCTGGTAATCTGGGGCCATGAACATGAATGTCTTATTGATCCTCAATATTCGGAATCTGAGAAAGATATTTATATCAGTCAACCTGGTTCATCAGTCGCAACTTCGTTGTGTGAGGGAGAAGCTAAAGAGAAGTAAGCAAGTCTGTTGATCAGTAGCGTAGCCAGCCTGACGATTTGTCCGGCTATCCTAATATTTTGGTGTTTATTGACTGTGAAAAAAATGAATTTCTAAATAAATGAATAATTATAATAACACGAAATTTACATAGCGGTACAAAATCGTCAGGCTGGTTACGCCACTGCTGTTGATGATAATTTTCCAAGCAAGTTTACATTTTCATGCATGTTTAGGTGTTTTAACCTTTTAACTAAGTTTTTCATAATATGATTTAGCTTTCAAACCTACCGGGTATTTGAAATATATGGGCTAACTCTAAAGAATCTAATGCATTCCTTTTACAGGTACTGTGGAATTTTACGAGTTGTTGGAAAGAATTTTCGTATGGATAAATTTCGCTTAAAGACAGTACGTCCATTTTACACAAAAGATGTTATATTAAGTGAGACTGATGTTGATTCTTTTGACGACGCCGCTGCGCAAGAGTATTTAGCTGAACAGGTACGTGCCTCTGTACGTGCATGAGACAACAGTCTCTCTATTGTACGTACGTGCCTGAATTCTGTTAGAAACGTGAAGCATTTATTTAATAGACCTTTCTCATAATGACGTCAAACGCGGAAAGTATGATGTTACACCAAGTATGATTGGCTCGATAGTTTTGTGTAGCCAATCAAATTTCGTGTAACATCAGACTTTCCGCGTTTGACGTCATTATATAAGAAAGGTCTATTGTTGTAAGTTTCATGCAGTATCAAGTATTCGTCCTAGAATTTGCTACTGATCTCATTAGGCTTTGATGAAATCAAAACTGGTATGCAGTGCAGTGTATAAGCGAACTATAAAGCACTATAAAGCTTATAGCTTTTCAACACCTTAATTAATTTACCTAAGTGACTGTTGCATTGAGAGATGATAGGTGGCTGAAAAGGAAGATTAAAAAGCTAATAGCTAGAAGTATAGTATGAAAGTATCTGACTATGTTGCCTCTGGTTTCCATGTATTCCCTGGTCTCCCTGCACTCCTCTGGCGTCCCTGTATTTCCCTGGCTTCCCTGTATTCCCCTGGCTTCCCTGTATTCCCCTGGCTTCCCTGTATTCCCCTGGCTACTAGTATAAAACTCCAACATAGCTAATCTCATAGTTTTTTGATACACAAGGAGGGCAAAATCCAATCCTAATTAAGCAATAGTACGTTGAGGCCTTCGAGGGATACAAATCATGAAACAAAATTTGTTATTGCATGGTTACGTACATTTGTAAGAAAAAGAATAAGGCTTTTGCCTATAGATATAAATTTGTAAAGCGGTATATATTTGTTCACAGGTGGAAGAACTGATTGCCCTATCTGAGCGTGAGCACACTGGAGACATCAGACAACCAAAACTACCTTTGATACGACTCAGGGTAAATATGTTAATAATAATATAATTATATAATTATACTATTTTACAAGTCAACTTTCGCCAAATTAATGGCATTACTGTCATACTTTATAGTGTTATTTCCTGGATTGAATATAGCTTTAAAATGTCGTCAATTTAAGACAATTGAAATTGCTTTTGAGAATTCTGACGTTCTTTGTCCCAAGTGAAAAAAATAGTTCTTGATTAGAAATTCCCTCGGCAAGTTGCATTAGATCTTGAAAGTATATGATTTGTAGAAGAAATGTTGTATCAGTTAAGCTCTATAAACACACTCGTATAGATGTTCCTGAAAACAGAGATGATAGGCATTCAACTTGCCGAAAATGGCAGCTATTTATCCTCGAGTAACTTCATTGGTTGAATTCATACAGAATTAGCACTACGTAACTTTTTCATGCATGGTATTTTAATAATCCATTAGTTTGACTTTATTTTTTTAGGTTGAGTACACGGGTGGATTTTCGCCTTTCAATGTCAACAGATTTGGACAACAGTTCGTAAAACGTGTTGCAAATACAAAGGATATTCTACTGTTTTATCGCAAGAGAGTTTTAACTGTTAGAGGTGGGAGTTTAAAGCTCATAGTTCGTTATATAGGTGATGCGACCCAAAAAGTAAGATAAATTAAGTGTTGGCAAATTAAATTGATTTAATTTACGTTGGGCCCAATCTACGACAGTCGCCAGTAGGCCTAAAAGAGCGAATCAAGGGGATAGAAAACGTATATATATGTTATAAATGTATTATTATATCTTGTCAAGATAAAATATAATTCAATTTTGCAGAAAAGAAAACTAATGACGTTGGAACAGTTCGAATTCGTCCTGAAATATTAGATGAAGTTCATGTTGAAGACCTTGTTAAAGAATATCTTAATTCTCAAGAGAATGTGAGAGTCTTTTCATATTTCAAACTGAGTATACTCACTTCAGAGAAAGTTTAATAATTGATTTTTAAGACTACTTTTCGTTGCTGCTTGCATGGAAATTAACTTATTCTAATCTAATTATATTCTAATAATTATGATATAACCCGTGCAGTTCTTTCTTAATAGAAACTGCAATTAAATATTTTATCTGAGCGCAAGATGGGATTAGCCTTGCAAGAATTTGTCGACAAAGATGAGAAAGAAGCAATTGGTGAGATTGTCAAATTACAACTTCGTGATACTCAGAAAACATTATCAACAAAGAATGTCCGATATGAAAATGACATTGTCCAGGAGGTTATCAAAGAAACTGAACGAAGTCGAACCGTAGAGCCAAGCCAGGAAGAAGACGCGCACACAAGAAAGGTATTGAAGATTCACTCTACTCGAATTCGCCAGTTGTCTTTTCGTCAGTTGTCTAGCCGTATATACCAAAATAGCACAGATAATTCAGATTACGCGGATAATCCGTAACTATAAATCAGCATTTTGTGTAGATTTTAAAAGAAGCGGTGCAACATTCTCAAAGCAAAGTGCAAGATACACCGATCACTTTATCCGACGAAAGTGATGGAGAGGATGGAAGTCGAACTACTAAGACCACTCGGGGTAATTTCAACAAAAAATTTTGAAAAGATCTGTCCAGGATAGATCTATCACAACAAACCTTATCCTGTGCTTCGATTGGACTGTTAGAGTGACTCACTTTCAAAAATAGTTTAATTGTATTTTAGGACGAGGGCGTGGCAGAGGGCGTGGTAGAGGGAAAGAACGATCTGAAGGATCGCGAAAAACAAGTAAAATTCTTTCATTCTTTCTGTTAAAGTTCTTCCTTTATCTTCACGCATCTACTTATAATTGCCTTTAGCATCTGCTCGTGGAAAAAAGCCGCAGATTCTGGTGAGTCAAAGATGGTACAAATCACATTAATGTGAACTTTCATATTGTCATATAAAGACTGATGCTCTTACAAACCAATCTATTAAGTATAGTTATATTCAGTTTATTGTATTTAAAGGCTTTATTAATCACATTCAGCGATTCCTTTTTGTGACTTCAATTAATTGAACTAATTCAATTCGCACTCTTCTAGTTTGAAGATGGTGGCAGTTTATCCTTTGGTAAGAACGACTCGAGGTAGGTTAAAATTCATCAATAAAAAATTTTAGTATTTCATTTTGTCGTATTCTAAGATTATAAATTTACAGTAAGAAATGAAGTTGAAATAGCTGGGTATAAACTACGTCCAATTCCATCACCCTTTATGTGCCAATCCGCTTCGTGTTTCAGTTTTCGTAACAATCGTTAGGTGATAAAACAGACTGTTCAGCGCATTGTTGGTGATGTGCAATGTTTACCATGTGTTGAAGAGGATACAATTTTTACAAATCTTTTCAGAGGCAAGTTATCTAGTTCTGCATGGGATCAAAACTCGAATGAGCTGGATGAGGTACGTGTTCTCTACTCTAATTAAACTATAGAAAATGTTAAAATACGGCGTTTAATAACTTGATTTTTCTGGTATTTTACCATCAGGAAGATCCTTTTGCTTTTCCAACGAAACGAAAACGTTAAGGCTCTTCTAATATCCTAACGTCAGGCAAAGAGCCATTAAAGGTATTTCTCATTAACGGCGGCCCTGAATGTAAAAACAATGGGATGAAAAACTAGGAAAACCTCGTAAATATGAAAACTATAGAAAAAGGCAAAAGGCAACAAATAGTTCTAAAGTTTACCAACAGCGAAGGTTCGAAATAATGGAGCGATTCTGGCCCTCGGCGTCAATAACTTCCAGTTCCGAAGGCTGAAATTCGGGTATCAGAGGTTCATAATGTTGAGTATTGAACGTTATATTTTTAAAAGAATACATTAATATAGCAACAGTTTTGTAATATGTTAAGAAATGTTCAAAGTATTCGCGAAGTATATTTATATATATAGGAATTGATTTGTCGCATAGCGTATATAAACTATAAAGCATAAAACACATTCGCATATGTTAATCGCACCTTCAGCTACCCTACGCCTAGCCTTGACCTAGCTTTTAAATATCTAATAGTATTATCCGAATATCTACATACAGTACTTAGCAAAATACTTTTCGGGACAAATGTTTGTCGAAGTGCGTTCACACAACGAAAATCTAGATCAAATTAAGCGCAGGTCCATAGCAGCCAAAAACGGTTTATCAAATACATAAGAGACAATAGATAAATAGATCAATTAGATCATCAATTGTATTCGGTACATTTGTGGATGAAACTTTTGTCATCAGGAGTTTCGTTTAGCAGACGAGCTATGTGTTATTTGTTTTTGTGCGCCAATATTTGTTTATGTGCGCCAGTTAAAACATTAATATAGAGCCTGGCTCAATGTTCCTAATTTAACCTTCAAGAACTAAATGTACAAACTGCATGTATGTTGGAACTAGGAATGAGAGAAATTACTCCAATGAAGAGCCCAAATAATTTCAATGCCATTACTGAACATATTACGTTTTAATGAATTCAACCCAGTTTGCAAGTATTCCATTGTTATATGGTGATATCTTCAGGCTGGACCAAAACAGTGTTTGGGGTGGCATGTGTCGCCATTCATATGATGTAACATTAAAACTAATCAAGATAATCTGTTGTGTTAATAGCACCATCAAACCAACACCAATAATCAATGCATAGCAGCAACATATGAACACCAAAGCAGAACTAAAAGAAAATGTTGAGGGCAGCTGTAAATGCCAGGAAATAACTATAGTAACTATTTCAAATAACCCTGCTATGGCCATGCTAAGAGTTTTCATTGCACAAGTACAAACCTGTCACTGTCATAAGCCTGAGAACAATCTGGGAGTAATCCAATGTCCCATTTACAAACAAATGATAATGTTATATAACAACCCATAACAATATTGACCAGATACAGAAGTACAGTTAACAGGAAGACTTTAAGATTGTATTGCCCAACACAGGAATCAATCCTAAAAAAGAAGTACTATTGTTGCTTTGTCATCACAGTCACAGAGACCTTAAATAGCCAGGATGCCAATAAACATTTTACAAAATGAAATATATCCTCTTCTCACAGTACATAAAAGAAAAAAATATTACCAAACACAATGATGGTCATACTTCAGCACACATTGTTTACATATTCTGAAATATGATAGTCACATAATTAAAAAGTTGTTCTGTGGCTGAAATTAGTGTTGAATTATATGCATGGCTCATTATATTCATAACTTGCAATCTTCCATGCTCATTTTAATGCATTGATTTGGGATTTGTATCATATTACCTGCAATGCTTTCCTCTAAAAGGAATATTTCTACGGCACTCTCCGCAAAATGTGGAATTAGTTTCAAAGGAATTTACATCAATGTTGGTTGGTTTCTGCCTTGATTGATGAAAACATTTTGATATTGCAATAGCACTTGAAATAAGGATGATATTGAATTGAAAAGTTTGAAAGGGAGCAACACAGTAGAAATACACTGCATAACATCCAATGGTTGATGTTATACTTAGGGACAAAAAGAGCCTTGTTCTCATTTTTAGTTTAATAGCCAATACATAACAGAAGAGAACCATCACTGGAAGTACCATGAACACCACGATAGTTAAAATATAATGCCAGCATGCAATATAAGCTAAAACAGGCAAAAAGATCGGAGGGAATGCACTGCCAAAATCAAATGTTTTTGCCCCGCCGAACCATGGAAAACGGCATCTGTCTGTGAAAGATTCAATTATGGTCGTTAATCTATCAAGTTTTTGAGGATTTCCTTTGATCCAATCATCAACTGATTTATCAAGTTCGTCACATTCGCAGCAAAATGTCAGTAGATGTGTTCTTTGTTCTCGAATATTATAGTATTCACAACAGCATAGCGGATCATCTTCTTCCGCCATATTGATTTTTGAACTATGAAGAACTTCATGTATGAAAATGCATGAGACTATAGTGATTAGATGTTCTGTAAAGGCTAGTTTCCACTCAGGAAAATTCTCCTTTGGATCGGAATTCGGACAGGACAGGAAAATTTCCTTTGTCGGTGAGTTCTCAGGCGGCATTTATACAAAAGGAAACTTTCCTGTCCTGTTCTGTCCGATCCAAAGGAGAATTTTCCTAAGTGGAAACTTATGGCGTCATATATCCGCCAAAATTCAACTTCGTTATTTTATGTTGAACATTCTTTGTTTTATTAGACTTTTTGTATTCTGCATTCAAGTTTGTGTATTACATTCATCTTTGTGTTTTAAATTCATGTTTGTGTCGGTTTTACATTCAAGTTTGTATTTTGCATTCGAGTTTTCGCATTTTACATTCAAGTTTGCATTAGTTTGCATTGTACATTCAAGTTTGTATTTTATCCAACCGCAATCCAATAGCTAACCGGTTTCGCGGGCGCAAGTATGGCGGGCGTGCCAGTGAACTCAATTTCCTCTATTTCGATCACTGATTTCGATTCAATCAGTGGATTCAATGATTTCGATAGAGGTGGTATTTCGAAATGGTTAGTGCGCGCGTGTTTCTCATTGAACTGTAGGTAAAGTCGTTTGTTTATAGTTCATTGGTGTGTTCTCAGTGCGCCGGTGTGTCATATAAAAAAACCAAAATTAAAATACAATAGTGAATTTTGTGTTATTCCACAGCTGAACTATGGAGGAAGTACGGTATTTACTTAATGACGTTGTTAATGCAATAGATAGATATTAGGCCTCTGGTGATGTTTGCACCGATTTTCAACTGATTATTGTAAAGTTAGATAATGTCTAACGCCCACGCCCGCGAAACCGGTTAGCTATTGGATTGCGGTTGGATAAAATACAAACTTGAATGTACAATGCAAACTTGAATGTAAAATGCGAAAACTCGAATGCAAAATACAAACTTGAATGTAAAACCGACACAAACATGAATTTAAAATACAAAGATGAATGTAATACACAAACTTGAATGCAGAATACAAAAAGTCCAATAAAACAAGGAATGTTCAACATAATATAACGAAGTTGAATTTTGGCGGATATATGACGCCATAGAAACTAGCCTTATAGGCTAATTTCCACTCCGGAAAACGAGCAGCGGATCGGATCGGAACGAAAGTTAATCCGCGCGTGCGCCGGCCCGTCTGTTAAAATTTTTGGCTTATATTGATCCGAAAGCGTCCGAGACCGAATTGGCAAATGTTGAAGAGATGTAAGCAATGATATATTCTTCTAACCTCTCTTCTCCAAAATTTGATCTTGGCTTCATTTTCCTTCACTTGTGTATTACATATTTCCAAATCGTTCTTTACATCCACTTCCTCGCTTTTCATTTTGTTAAATTCTTCTTCTCGTTGTTGATATTCCTCTCGAACTGCTGACAGAGCCTCTTCACATTCTTTCATTTTAGCCTGTTGTCGATCAAAGCACTTACTTACACTTACAAGTTACTTATAACAATAGACCTTTTTCATAATGACGTCAAACGCGGAAAGTCTGATGTTACACGAAGTTTCATTGGCTCGATAGTTTTATGGAGCCAATCAAATTTCGTGTAACATCAGACTTTCCGCGTTTGACGTCATTATAAGAAAGGTCTATTCAGGAGCAGCTTACATCGTTATATTTATTACGACACAGAGGAAGGCAGGAAGCATTATATGCTTAACTGTGTTACGGCTTCATGAATCCTGATTTGCGGTTAGAACATGATGGCGGTTAGGGACTGGGTTCTTTTCAAAGAGAAAATAATTCGTGCGCGCAACGTGACGACAGTAACTACCAGCTTGTGATGTTTCCATTTAAGACATCTGGACACGGAACGACAGAACTCTGTCAATTTTTTCCCATTAATTATGAGTTAATTAAAGCACGCAGTAAATAATAGGAAAGCGAAGAGATCAGAATCAGTGCTGACAGGCTTAGATTTTTGTCAGAACATACTCGAAATCATGTGAAGTACGTGACGTTTTCACGCTGACTCCTTCAATTCGAATTCTACCTTTCCATTATTGAGAAAAGTCTTCAAATTAAATTCTAATGTTCAATTAATGAGAACTGTAACATCTTTTTTTCCATGTCCTATTTGGTCCAGGTTGTTAGTAACTTGGTAGTGAATCTATCATTGATTTCTCATTTTCTCCCCTGCCACCCCATGGTGTGAACTCATGTGACCTTATTCATCATTAGGTAAAGTGTTTCGTATTCTCAACTGCAGTGGTCTGTTAGAATACAAGTATTGTGCTCAAATCATCTCAAGTTTGTGTCTAAAAGATCGGTAAGCTATTAGATTGATTACTGCGTGTTGGCAAGTCAGTATGTAGGCAGTTTTTTCATTGACTTTAGAGCTAAAATGCCATTAAGTATTTATGATTGATAGAGTGTCGGTATGTTTCCTGAACGACCGCATTCATTTGGGTTTCGTTGTGGTCGTCGTGGGTTTACTCTAGTGATAATGTCTAACTTATTCGTTTCATCCTTATTGTCAGTGTGCATATTTATTCATTCATAATCAAATTGCGCAATATTTGCTTAAAATTTCTTTATTGCAATGCAATTATATACCGGCAATAAAGTAATTTGGGGTCTTTTGGCTGGCGTATTTTGTATTCAAACTAAAGAAGGTTGACTCATTATAAATAAGTCGCCTGATCGGAAGGTCACAATTGAAAACTGCTGTGTAATAGTATCAGGATCTCTTTGAAGATCCCGTATTATTTATCGATATCTCCAATATCTGCTCCCAAAGTTTTCTGAAGTGATGATTTTGGTTACTGCAACCAGGGTGTGCTTTACAAAAATGTTTGCGCAGTAATCTGCCCTCAAATGAAATCGGCTTTTATTTGTTGTCAACATGTATTTGCCTTGTTGTCATTGCGGACTTGATACTTTAATCAGTTTGATGGCTTGTTGGTGCGCATCGACGTGAGAGGCTCTGGACTCGTGCGCACACGCAAATTGATTTTTTTATTTTCCATACCTGAGTTAGTCTGGATGCCAAGGTCAAAAATGCTCTGGTGACACGTGGCAACTAATACATTCTCACGTGCATGCCGCATGCGTTTGGTTAGTGGCTCGAATCTCGATGTTGATTTTGAACCAGAACGCAGGGGGGGGCGTGTATTCTATCGATACTGTAACATATTACATTAGAATAGGACTAGATTTCTATTTCCTCATGTGTACATTGTTAGGCCTTCATTACTTTTTGAAATTCGTATATATAAATTAATAAAGATGTATGTGTTGACTCATTGCTTACGCCCCAGAGGCCTTGACGTAAAACGAAACTCTACACCTATGATGAACAAAGTGGCAAAACGTTTGTTTTGTTTTTGTTTTTGCGGTATTTAAAAAGCAGCTCTGGCTGCCATACAAACGATATCAGCCGACCTTGGAATATTTGACTGAGATACGATCTTGATTTTGAAGTGGTTTTCTGTCTCTTTTTTTACTTTTTTGTGTTTTTTTATTGTATCATTTGCATTGCATGCATGAGATTGGTGCATTAGAAAAGTTTTTACTTGCTGAGGTTGGAATGTCTGCTTCATATCGTCTGGAACTCTCCTAGAGTAAAGTTAAAAGACTTTGCAACTTTGTAAGAAAACACCACCGAAATATTGAAAAAAAACATGCAATTTCATACTTCCTGTTATTGTACGCAATAGATGTTCTTTCAGGGATATTTCATCATCATTGTCACCGATATACATATTTGTCAATATTTAAGAATACAATAGCTTCAACTGATGATGCAGGTTATATTTCTCGACAAGAGACCTGTTTTAAATGGGATGGGCTCTCAAGGTCACTGACTGAAAAATGTTTCCACCGTTGTTCGTGTAGATGTTTTAGTCAACGTAAAGTTCCTCTGTTCATATCAGGCCAGATATGAAATTGGCGGGCATTTTATTTTAAATTTTCACCAATATGGTCCACGCTCATGACATTAATGAAAACAATGTGCAAACTATGGAAACAATAGGTTTTTTCATGGCGTTAATACTTCTTAAAATTTTGTTGTTCATACTTGCGAGCAAATTCGGGACGAGCAAAGACCTGCAATTAGTATGTGAAGTATACGTAGTAACTTAGCAAGGACAACGAACTCTTAACAAAATAAGTACCTCAACTAGTCCATTCAGTATACAGGTTAGTGGCCCACATTGCCCTATGATTGGCCAAATCAATAGTTCACATAAGTGACATAACCTAGGAAATTCTAGGAAATCTATGTCTAAGACTCGTATAGTCGTATTGCTATTAATTAGGCTAACACTGCAGGTAACGACAAACCATGGGATTCGATCTCTCATTTTTTTTTCTGTAGACCGAGCAACATCCATATTTCTTTATAATATTCTCTGTTTACAGGAGAGCTTGAACCTTGGTGAGGGCCGTGAGGCAAGGGTCTCTGTCGGAGAACTTTCGAAGCGATCAGAAAAAGTGCCCTTTGATAACTAAGTGCCCAAAAGGCTGACCCCTCAAAAATTTGATATGCTCACGCCACAATCTGTCCACCTTAATTTTTTTTCGAGAGTGGTAATATTATAATTGAACGCTTACGCCCCAGAGGCCTTGACGTAAAACGAAACTCTACACCTATGATGAACAAAGTTGCAAAACGTTTGTTTTGTTTTTGTTTTTGCGGTATTCAAAAAGCAGCTATGGCTGACATACAAACGATATCAGCCGACCTTGGACCTTGGTGAGGCAAGGGTCTCTGTCGGAAAACTTTCGAAGCGATCAGAAAAAGTGCCCTTTGATAACTAAGTGCCCAAAAGGC
The DNA here is from genome assembly GCF_004324835.1 of Dendronephthya gigantea. Taxonomy (NCBI): domain Eukaryota; kingdom Metazoa; phylum Cnidaria; class Anthozoa; order Malacalcyonacea; family Nephtheidae; genus Dendronephthya; species Dendronephthya gigantea. Next base: position 985,597 of record NW_021163041.1, on the reverse strand, counting down.
TGACCCCTCAAAAATTTGATATGCTCACGCCACAATCTGTCCACCTTAATTTTTTTTCGAGAGTGGTAATATTATAATTGAACGCTTACGCCCCAGAGGCCTTGACGTAAAACGAAACTCTACACCTATGATGAACAAAGTTGCAAAACGTTTGTTTTGTTTTTTTTTTGCGGTATTCAAAAAGCAGCTATGGCTGACATACAAACGATATCAGCCGACCTTGGACCTTGGTGAGGCAAGGGTCTCTGTCGGAAAACTTTCGAAGCGATCAGAAAAAGTGCCCTTTGATAACTAAGTGCCCAAAAGGCTGACCCCTCAAAAATTTGATATGCTCACGCCACAATCTGTCCACCTTAATTTTTTTTCGAGAGTGGTAATATTACAATTGATGTCACGTGATACAGCCGTATAATAGACCGACCCATCGCACAATTTCCAAATTTCATCGTGTTTACGCTTCAACAGTGTTTGAACGAAACGATATAGAAAATTTTTTAACTTATATCATTTAGTGACGGTGGTTTGTTTGTTATAGTCTTATATAGAACACCAGTATTTGAATCCAATTGATCTTTCTACTTCCTAAAGATAAAGGTGAGCATGGCATGGCATGGTATGGTATGTCATATTAAGTCTATACCGATTATTTAAAATTCATTTTTTGCCAATATTCATCTTTGACTCAACATATCTAACGGTCGATGTTTTTTGAATAATCTCATGCTCACATTTGAGGCTACGCTTGTATAAGCATTCAGTCATTGCTTGATTTGAAATATCGTATGATATGCGCATTCATTTTATGATTTTTATCGACGAGTATAAGGTGGCAAGGTGCATGTAAACCAAATCAATACTGAAACTCATTGCGAAATCGATACTTCAAGGCTCTGGCCTTAATTAGTATAATATATAGTGGCCAAACAAAAACCTTGCACGAACATAAGCGCCAAGCAATCATGAGTATACTCTCGATCATGGTGACGGACCTTGAACTTTTATAAATATCGTCCTTGCGCAGTTGCGCGCCTATATCGACGGGATTTATTGTTTCTTGTTCAAAAAGAAATACAGTACAAATCAATTCGCAGCAACGCGTATAATACAGGATACGCTGGATCCTATTCGTCTAAAAGGCACTGAAGATATAATATCGTGTTTGAAAACATAATATCCTATAAAATATCCTTTGAAGTATTTATTTTGCGAGGTTAATCCTATTCTGCGGGTAGCTTCATCCGGAATTCACGTATTATATGTCAACCGATATGCTTGCCCCCAGGCTAAGGGATTACAACGAGTCAGATCGCGTTGTGGCAAAAAAAACCCCAAGCACTCCCGCTCGCTCGCTTTCTTATCAGCGGACCTCTATATAATAGCTGAATGCAACTTTATATGTTTTCTACTAAAGCGCCTGGGTACAAGCTGACGCACCTGCGGGTTTAGCATGCAAGCATCATAATAAAACATCGATTTCAATACGGGTTACGTTTTTATATGGAATCCAGAGGCAAAACAGTCAAAATGTATTTTCGATAAGTAATCTACAAGAACATTATGATAGGTTCGTTCGTTTTTCGTCCCTTTCTTGAAGTCTGGTGCTAAGTATAAAATTTTGACGACTCGCTTAGGTGGTTGTGTTCAATTTCCCTTCCCTTTCCGTCAAAAGCGTTCCCGAAACCCTTAAAAAATAGTCACTGTCCATTTATCGCTACAGCAGAACAAATCTTTCAATTCTACTACTTGTTTATTTGTTTTAACTGCATATCTTTTTCGTTATCTAGACTTAAACATGTTTCAAAAACTTGTGGTATTGCTATGCGTTGTATGTTCTCAAATGGTCGATGCAGACACCACTAATTGTTCAATCAACAATTGCACCAACTGTTTTATAGAAGTATGTTATGATGTAGTAATAATTGGTAGAAAATAATTTCCGAAAATTACAGCTACTGACTATGAACGAATGTATATCTATAATCTATATATCTATCGTGAAATTAAAGGGGTATAGCTTGTTTTGTCTTGTTGGAAATTTTCATTAAGACTTCCGCCGCCGTCAAATATCTTGAGAAATTAGAGGGTTAACAAAAATCCGTATATTGTAAATGCTTATTGCCTTCTTAAAAAATAGAGAAAAATAATTTTTTGCCGCGTTTCACAATTGGGTCGGTCACAAAGCAAGCTATGGCAAGATTAAGTTAAGAAAGTTGCATGACTTCTTATCTCGACCTATCTACCCCCCGCCCCTTTCCTATCCGTTGAGAAGTAAAATCTATTTCATTTCAGGGGACAAAAAAGGACGCTAAAGGTTTGTGAGATTCAATGAATTATGGACGTCTGCTGCTCATGATTAACTTTTTCCCATCATGCTATATCATATTCGAGTGTCAATTTTCATTTTTCAACTTTATTTGTTAATTGTTACTAAGACTAATAACTTCAGTTATGAAATCACCAATAATTAATTAGTCTAACTTCCAATCAATGCGCAGTATTTTGGTCACATGTATACATCTGTAGCTAATTCTCTATAAAGGTCTTATGAAAATGACCGGTCTGTATGTAATTTACAATGACTCGTGCTACGCTTTCGCCATTGTACATAGGCACCCATGCATGCAGATCGGCCGCTCGTATTTTAACTAGCACTTAGACGAAAAACGTTAAAGTGTTTAACGGAAAAATATCCGTCGGATATCACAACTGGTATCTGAAATTCGTTGTCCTGTTCGGTCGATGATCGGATGTTGCCTGGTAGCAAAGGGCACAGGGCTGCTCCTGGTCTTAAACGTATAAACTTGAACAGTGAAACGTTAACTCCCCTCTTTTTTTAAATAAGTCCTGAATTCGTTTTCTTTATTAGATATAGGACCTAAGTTTGACGCAGAATTAGAATGTGGTGTGAACAGACAGATAAATTATGAACTTTCTGCTCATTATACCTACTTGTCAATGGTAAGTAGAAATAGTTGGAGAACGCAAGTGAAGAACATCTTGTAAATAATATTGTCATTGAGAATTTTCTCGAGGGATCTGCATGGGGCCAGTTGTATGAAAGCCGGATAGCGCTATCCACCGGATAGTGATTTTTTTAACCGTTCGTGTGTTTTTTTCCCTATAGTCATACCATTTTGATCAATACAAATATTATCTGCCTGGATTTAGTAAGTACTTTAAGAAAATGGCCGAGGAAGAACATGAGCATGCGCAAATGGTAAGATTGTATTTTGGATGTATTTATGCTTAGTTCTTACTGTTATTTGATCATAACCAGGGAGCAGCGTGGCAGCGTCTTCAAACTTAGCATCAAATGTGATATAACAACTGCCTAAAATAGACAAAGCACTTCTCGACGTTTCCCGGGTTAACCGACCGAAAGCTTTGCAGTAATATATACTTACGTGGTGTACCTACAAGCTTAATTACTTATCGATTGTCAACCATGCAAACGTTCAAGAATATTATTTGAAAATGTTGAAGCATTCTCGAAATTGAAAAAATAAACGATGAAGTGGAAGAGTTGAGATTTTTCGTACTCCTCCTTTAATTTAGATCTCATTTTTTTTTTTAGTTTATGAAATACCAAAACAAACGTGGAGGACAAATTCGTTTGGGCAGCATTCCAGTAAGTTAAAGCCATCAGTTTTGCTGTTGAAGAACTGGCTTCAAATATACCCTGTACTTGTTCTTCTGAAATGAATATATCGAACTTTCAGTGGCACTGTCAGCAATTCCAAGAGTAAAGTAAAATGCCAATGGTATAAAGATGGGGAAACATAAATAAGCAGAGACTTGATATGTCTATTACATTTAGAAACCTTGTTGCGAAGATGAAAAATTGGGGAAGGGCAAAGATGAAAAATTGGGAAATGTCGAAGATGAAAAATTGGAAAATAGCGAAGATAAAAAATTGGGAAATTGCGACGATGAAAAATGGAAAAATGGCGCTGAGGCAATGAAAGCAGCTCTCCAAATGGAACAGTTTATCGACCACAGTCTACAAGATCTACACAATAAGGCACACGAAAAAGACGATGCTCAGGTTAGAAATGATTTGGTGTTTTTTCTATAACGACGCTGTAACATCTTAACCATTTATGATTTAAAACATTTACGTAAGGCCTAAATTCAACACTACTCTTGACTGTGAATGCTTTGTATTCGCAGGCCGAACCTATATCTTGCACATCCAATTGAGCTTTTACAAATAATTGCAGCTCTTGCGCAAAACTTTATAAAGGAGAGCAATTTGTATCACAATGAAGGTCTGTAGCCTGCGAGCCAAGGCGCTCGCATAGCTCCACTATATTTTTTTAAATCAATTTAGTTACATTTAAAAATTTCTATGAATATCCAATACACTTGTACGCCCAATGTACCCCAAATTAATGTCTTAGGTTAAACAAAATGTAGAGTAGATTCGATTATCAGTTATCACTGTTACCCTCCTCGCATTGACAAGATATAAGCTCTATCCTTTCCAATTTCACAAAGTAAGTTAGTAAGCAACATTAGAACACCTCGCGTTGTTACATATAATAACCTAATTTTAAGAAAATTTCTTTCAATTTTTAGTTCCAAGATTTCTTGGAAACAAATTTCCTGGGCGAACAAGTGGACAGCATCAAGCAAATATCCGACTATTACTATACCTTGAAGAGAATCGGCACTCCCTTGGGAGAGTTTCAATTTGATAAGTTGGTCTTAGGTGGTGGCAAAGACACCGAGTTGTAGACCATTTTACGCATTTTTTGGGGAATATTCATTATACAACAAGCATTTATGGGCTTCATTAACGTAACTAAATTAGCACGAGTTGATTACATTTACGATTTTATCTAAAGTGATTAAGTGAAACTGCGCTGTTTTCGTTTACTCGCCTTTAAAAATTTGTTGATGCGAATATTGATTGTATTTTAATTTTATCATCACATTTAAACGAATTCAAGTAATCGAAGCCATACACTCTTTAATTACAATATTTTTCAGCGAGGGCGCAAAGAAAAACAGACCATGAAATAATAAAGGATTTGGGGCAGCAAAATGTTAATAACGTTATTATTTTGACAATTTTGATAGATTTATTATAAGAGTTGTTGAAGTGGATTTATTCTGGACAGCCATTACTAGAGATTCCTTTTGTTTTTTATAGTCGGGAATGTTTTATTTTATCGTCGAATTCTCTACTAAGATATAAAGTGATTTGTAATTTCGAAATGCCATCGGTAATTGTTTAGGTAAAATTAAACCTGTCAAACTACTGACCAGATGGTTCGTCTTCCTCCGTTTCTGACTTTGGGTCTTCCAATTCTTTTCTAGAATCCTCTTTCTGTTTGATTTGGATCTTTGATCTCTTACTGGTAGATTCCTCTGTTTCTGAGTTCGGAGAATCTTCCAATTCTTCTTCAAATTCTTCTTCTAGGATTTAGAGTGTTCCGACTTGCGTCAGTCTTAGACGAATAATGCAAACTGTATTTTGGTAAATCGTGAAACTGGTAAAAGTTATGTTTGATTTAATCTCACCAGTTGGTTCATTTTCTGAGTTTGGTGAATCTTCCAATTCTTCTTCCAATTCTTCTTCTAGGATTTAGAGTGATCCGACTTGCGTCAGTCTTTGTTGAATAATGCTAACTGTATTTTTGTAAATCGTGAAACTGGTAAAAGTTATGTTTGAGTTAATCTCACCAGTTGGTTCGTCTTCTTCTTTTTCTGAGTTTGGCGAATCCTCCAATTCTTCTTCCAATTCTTCTTCGGAATCCTCTTCTAAATAAAAAGTGATGCATCAGTCTTACAGAGTAATCCTGATTATATTTTGCAAGCGAAAAGCTGGAAAGAGAGTTCTGATTGACTTATCTCACCAATAGGTTCGTCTTCTCCATTTTCTGAGTTTGGAGAATCTTTCAATTCCTCTTCCAATTCTTCTTCTAGGAAATAAAGTGAAACGACTTGCGTCAGTCTTTCATAGTCAGAATAATTCTGATTATGTTTTGTAAGTCTTGAAACTGGTAAGAGTTCTGTTTAATTTAATGTTACCAATTGGTTCGTCTTCTTTTTCTGCGTTGGATGAATCTTTCAATTCTACTTCCGAATCTTTAATTTCATTGAACAAAAAAGTAAGACGTTTGGTAAGTGCATGTCGAATTAAACTATAGTTCAAGGCCCGGTTGTACGAAGGCCTCCCACCAGTAGGTTCTTCTGATTCTGACTTTGGATTTGGAGAATAATTTTTGGAGAATAACATCCCCTAGGATTTACAGTGACACAAATTGTGTTAGTCTCACTGAAACCAGGTTATGTTTTATAGTCCTCTTCTACAATTTAAGGTGACACAACTTTCTACTCGATCCTGATTATGTGTTACAGGTTTTGAAGCCAGTACGAATTCTGGTTGATTTATTTTGGGTTACTCACCAGTAGGTTTGTCGTCTTCTGTTTCTGAGTTTGGAGAATCCCCGTCTACGATTTAAAGTAACAGTCCTGGTTATGTTTTATTAAGGTCTCAAAGGCGGTAGGAGTTCTCACTGATTTCGAGAACTTACCAGAAGGTTCGTCTTTTTCCGAATCGCCTTCTACAATTTAAAGTGATACAACTTGCATTAGTCTCACTGAATCCTGAGTTTCATAATGGTCTTTGACAACTTAGATTTGAATTTTTGACAACTTACCAGGATCTTTGACAACTTACCAGTAGTTTCGTCGTCTTCTGAATTTGGGGGATCTTCCAGTTTTTCTCCACAATCCTTATCTACAATTCAAAGTTATATAATTTGCGTTAGTTTCACTGAATCCTGATGTTGTTTATATAAGTTTCGAAGCCGGGAAGAGTTCTTTGGTTGATTTGGATCTTTGGACCCTTACCACTATGTTCGTCCTCTTCTGATTCTGAGATTGCAGTATCTTCCAGTTTTTCTTTAGAATCCCCTCCTACAATTCAAATGGACACAATTTGCATCAGTCTTATTTTGTATACTTAGAAGCCAGCAGGACTGTAAGATTTTTAGTTGATTTTGATAGGCCGGCCACTCACCAGTAGGTCCGTCTTCTTCTGTTTCTGAATTTTCCAGTTTTTCTTTAGAACCCCCTACTAGGATTCAAAGTAAAATGCTTGCATTACTTCAAACTTGCATTAGTTTTACAGAGTTCTTATTTTGTTTTAAATATGTTTGATTGATTTAATTTGGCCGGCAGTTTAACAGTAGATTTGTCTTCTGTTTCTGAGTTTTGAGAATCCAGATTTTTTCCCCAAATCCTCATCTACAATTTAATTATTTAAAGTGATGCAACTTGCGTTAGTCTCACTGAATCCTGATTATATTTTTTATACGTGCCTGGAAGCTAAGAGTTGTGACTGATTTAGATATTTGTCAACTCACCAGTAGATTCGTGTTCTTCTTTTTCTGGGATTGGAGAATCTTCCAATTCATCTTTGCAATCCTCTTCTACGATTTAAAGTGTTACAACTTCGACCGGTCTCACTGAATTCCTTTTATGTGTTATAGGTCTCAAAGCTGGTAAGAGTTATATTTGAATTATTCTGTGCTTTACTTACCAGTGGTTTCGTCTTCTTCTGTTTTCGAGTTTGGAAAATCTTCAAATTTTTCATTAGAATCTTTTTCTAAGATTTTAAGTGACACAAGTTGCACCAGTCTCGCTGAGTTTTAACTATATATATCTTTTATATAAACCTCTTTGGCCACCTACCATTAGTTTCGTCGTCTTCTCTTTCTGAGTTTGAATAATCTTCAGTTTCTTTTAAATCCCCGTCTAGCATAATAGACATACATGAGACCACACTTAATTGCAGTTCAATTCGACATGCATGCACTCAGTTACCAAACGTTTTGCTTTCTTGGTTTAATGAAACATTTTCAACGGCAGGTGATGGACTTCTTTTGCTGAGGTTATTTGTTGGAAGGATTGCTGCTTCCATCCTTAGAAAAGTAAAAAAACATTTAAGTAGTGAAGTGAAGTTAGAAACGATGTATGTTCCTTTTAGTGTACAAATTTAGCTGCAACATTCCAGTATTATGATAAGTTGCGAACTAAACATCAGGTTGTCAGTCAAAGTTAATTTTGCCCAGAGGAGGCATACTTTAAATTCTGATGCCTGTTATATTGTTGGCTGATATCCTTTGGAGTCTTAGCCAGAAACCCATTGTGTTTTATTAGTTCTAATACCGGGAACTCTGAAGCTCAAAAAAAAACGAATTAAGAAGCCATCCCTTTCGTTACAACACGGATTAATGGAAGTCTTATTTTAAAAGAAAAAAATTTTATGCATGCTCACCACTGAACTTCGCGAGTTAGAATAGAAAAAATGGTCATAACAATCATCATTCGCATTGACATTTTAAACATCTTGCTTTCTTAACGTCGTTCGATGAACTGATGAACTCATTACTTTCTAAGAAGGCATTTAACGATCAGATACCCGTCACTTTCCATGTTGCCAACAAACAAAGACTAAATGGAAAATGGACACTATTTAAAAAAAATTCATTTAGAACTGATCGTTCTTTTCAACAAGGGTATACTAAATTTTGTAGAAGTAAATTTCTGTGGAAAATGCGACGCAATTCATGACTAAAAAACCTTATCCGCTTAGATTTTTTAATTCGTTCTCCTACATAATTTCTGTTAAGATATCAGAAATTGCCTTATGATAACATAATTATATTTGTTTGTGAGCCACAGGAAATATTGACGGGTGTCTAGAAACTGACGTTGATTAAAAATTCTGCCTACTGGAACTAAGACGAAAGTACTACTTTTCGTGGTTTAAGTTACTAAACGTTTAGTCTGAATATCCTGGAGCTGGAATTGTCTGAGATTTTAAACTTTCGACATCTTGTGACCAACAATAAATCAAAACGCATTCACCCGAAAGTAATCATTCTTATTGAAGACATGGTGTAAAAAGTGAGTTAAATCTTTGTTCTACCCGAAGTTCTACCCTTTCGTTCATCTCGGCGGTATTATGTTTTTTCATGAAGGAGCAATCATGTAATGGCGTTACCTCGTTATATCACTCGACCGTACCTTAGAAGAAAGATGGATCATATATACGTAATCTGTGGCCGTACTGCTCAAATATCAATGAGCAATGTGTCAAAGGTTTGTACACGATGGAGCCGTTTTAACTTCAAATTCTCCCAAACACATGCTTTTTCAATCACTATTTGCATTTACTATGATCACAAAACCTTTACAAGACTATCTTAAGGAGGTAACACCAAAATCGAGACTGCCTACACTGTGTATATTATAGTCAGCCCTACTTTTGAGCAATCATCAGGAACTATTTTTGAGTCAGGATGTTTAATTTCAAACACTGATCATGAAGCAACTAATAAGGTCACTCTTTGCGATCACAGAGATACAACGAATAAGCAAACATTTGCATTGAACTAAAGAAACCAGTGCTCTGATTGGTTATTTCCTGATGTGATCGGCACTTATTGGCACTCACGTGACAAAAACGATGGCATTGTCAAATACTGTGAGAATTTGTGAGAACCAATTTACTTTTCTAACTTCTTGAATTCTCAGCAGCAGTGGCTGTTAGAATATCAGAATATAATTTTTTTCGTTTTCTCAAGATAGGTAAGCTATTATGAAATGTATGTTTACATTGAGTAACATAAGTCTGTAGACTATAGCTGTATGATTTGGATTGTTTTGCTATAGAGGATCGCCTGCGTGTCAACTTAGTTAATTTAGCTGGGTTTTAAATATTTTTATCATTTTGTGTAATGTTGAATACCAACATCAATTGATGATGTTTTATATCTGATTACATGATTAGAAGGTTGTGAAGACGAGAAGTGATTAAATTAAGTTAATTTAGCTGAATTTTAAATATTTATATCATTTAGTCTAATGTTGAATACCAACATCAATTGATGATGTTTTGTATCTGATTGCATGATTAGAAGGTTACTTATGAAGACGAGAAGTGACTATTGATTGCGAGAATGCATGTAGCATGAGATCGATATCTGTTCAATTTACGAAATTAATACCGTCCTCTAATTATTGCGTTAACAGGGAAGGGGGTTGGTACACAATGTTGGGGAAGGTAGACCAATTCCAAGACTATTTTCCTCTATTAAAGGGATGAAAGGGTCTAAACTTGAGTCAATGCAACAATATATACTGATATAGACTCACGTGAAGTATGTGTTCAATATGTGTGGGTTTGAAAAAAATGAGCCATTACAAATTTTATTGGTAAGATATCAAAATCATTGGTAAGAGAAAATCCAAACGCGGAGAGATTTAACAGGATGATATACCTGCACGAGATGTTTTAACGTAATTTGAAGTATCCGGCATTTTTGCTTATCCGTATTTATAGACAAGAAACCATTAAATTGCATATATTGAGAACTGTTTACATGTCTAGCACTGTTTATACACCGCAGTCATACGTCAATGAGCATTGCGAAACTGCACTAATTCATCATTTCGTGTTTAATTAAGTGCATTTGTTGGTAAAAGGGCTTATAAACCGATGATGCTGCAGATCAGTTTTGTCCATGTGAAGTATCTTTACATTTCATATCTAGGTGTATTGCTTCAGTATTTGCCTGGTTATATCTTTGGTTATTGGTTATCTCTGAAACTTATACCCTTACTTCTGAAGCTTTAGCGACCCTGTAGTCGGAGTGTCGGAAAAATTGTCTTCCCGGAGAAATCAATATACCAACTGAATCTTAGCCTTAATTCCTTCCTTTTCAACTGATGTAACACAGTGCATAGTATGACACGTATTATCGGGTTCATTTGCTGGATCATCCTGAAATAATATTGTTGAAAGTACCCTCTCCTTACAAATAAACTGAGAAAATTAGTCAGTGCCCGAGGAAAAAACAAAGGTTACAACTGAAAATGTTTCACTTCAGTATTACAAGAGTGATATTGTGATGATTTTATTTTTATAGTTTCAGTTTAGTAACAAGGTAACAGAAAGATGCCTCTTAAACTCGTAGTTTTATTTTGTGTTGGATGCATTCATTTTGTGAGTTCAGTCTGTTCAGCTGTATCGACTAATGGGTCGACCACCAACGACTGTTTCCCACAAGCTGTAAAAGCAGTACGTATATAAAGATATTTATAGTTGTGAGTAAACTGGGGAGCCGATCACTTCTTCTTCCGCCATGTTGTCATTCACCATCCTAATAAGCTTGGGGATGAACTGAACACGCCTCCCTTGTAAGCCTAAAGATACATTTTCTCGAAGGGCGTTACATATATTTCAAGAATTGAGCAATAGGAATTAAACTCGAATCATTAAAAATCCTTAATCTATGTCGTGTTCTCATTTTACGACTTAGACACACCTAACCATAACGTGTTTATAAAGACAGTTTTTAACGATTAATAATACTCTATAACTACCATATTTCCATTTCAGGAGGATAATTGGAGGTATGATTCTGCGACCGGCAAGACTCTTGGTTTGTTGTTGTTTTTTTCTGTGTCTCTGGTTCTTATATATTATATACACGCAAATATTTTGTTATCCCAAATTGAAAAAAGGAATGCGGTTACGCGAAGCCTAATTGAGCTTGTTCCCTTCATAAATTGTTTGAGTTTGCTGTTCACGGTATATAGAAGCGATTAAATAGGATATATTAATGGTCGACAATTAAGGAGAAATGAAGGCTACGTCCACATTGACAACTCACGTTTCATATCATTATCAGAACAATTGATCTTCTGACATCATTGTGCATTGCTTTTATAAGCTTACTTACAACTTTGTCTGTTTCGTTCACGTTAGGACCAATATTTGACAGCGAGTTGGAAAGTGGTGTGAATGAACAAATCAATTATGAACTTTCTGCTCATTATACATACTTGTCAATGGTAAGCGCCATGATGACAAAAAGCTTGAAGCCCTGAAAATCCGTAGCTAACAACTAACTATAGTGACCAATTGCAAACACTACTTACAAGTTTAAAAGCGTGCCTATATGTAATAAGCAAATGGGTGCACAAGACAATCAGGCCCGGAGCTACGGGGGGGTGTAGGGGGGTGTCACACCCCCCCAGAAAGTTTATTCTTAGGTTTAGTCGGTAAAATTGCTATTTTAGTCGGCAGACAAACATACTGTTGACACTATGGACCGATCCAATATAAACTTGACAAAGTTTCATCCAGAGTGTAATCGGTACAAGTCCGTGGATCAGTTGGTTTAGATTACCTTACACCCCCCTGTAAAATATCCTGAGGACGGCCCTGAAGACAATATATTGGTTTAAAACTGTTTTTAATTTTACTACGTTTAGTCATATCATTTTGACCAAGATGAGTATTACCTGCCAGGATTTAGCAAGTTTTTCAAGGAAATGGCAGAGGAGGAACACGAACATGCGCAAATCGTAAGATTCTATAACAATTGACTTAAAGCTAACCTTTCGCAGTGTAAATATGTTTCATCGGTTGTGTTTTATGTCAGCGTACATGTGTTTTCTTTTGTTATGTGTGCTGTATGATGTTGTAGTTGTAGGGGCGTGACTAAGGAATGATAATGGGGGGGGGGGGGTATTCATATATTTCAATTACAAAAGAAATCCGTCGGGCAAAACTAAATATATGAGTAAACACATATCCCCCTCAATTATCGTTCTAGTTACGCTACTGGTTAGTTGTCTTGGCCTGTGATTCATTTTTCTTTATTCCTTTCTCTTCTATTTGACACTGCACTTTTAATTCACTTTATTTTGTAGTTTATGAAATACCAAAATAAACGTGGAGGAAAAATTCGGCTGAACAGTATTCCTGTATGTAAAATTCGACCTGTTTAAACAGTACTAGCTAGTTGAAAAAATTGCCAGAAATGGAGAAAACACGATTAATTTAACGAGAAATGCCACCAGCAAACACTTGTTCGTATAAAATCGATTGTTCAGTTGCCTCACGCTCTGCAAGGAACGGGCAGTTTCTTTTTACTTTTATTGATATATTTTGACTTTAGATGGACAAATTTGCCTAAACATATGCTTACGGAATTGCTACTATTGCTTTTTAAAGAGGCATTTTTTGCGCGCTCAATATTTAAAGTTTGGAGTGCCAACCGGCTTTGAATGATCCAAGACTAAATCATGTATTCTCATTCGAGTATGCTAAAAATTAGCCTACTCGAAAAATGATCTAAAATTGTTTCATTGAACGTGAATGTGATAAGAGGAATCAAACGGCACCTGATTTTTTCATCATATTTAGAGTCCTTGCAACGATGGATATTGGGGAAATGGGACAGAGGCAATGAAATCAGCGCTTCGTTTGGAACAATTGATCAACGAACATCTAATCAATTTACATTCCCTTGGAGAGGAAAAAGCGGAGTCACAGGTTAGGTCCTAGGTGCACCAGAATCTTACTAAGTTTAGGTATAGTTTTGCATGGTTTTGCACAATTTTGACTTCCTATACCCAGATTTTAATCAAATCACGGTACATTCTGTGTTTGGGGGACATAAACTACCACAGACGCCAAATAACTATATAAAAAATTAAGGCGGTTATTGTCACTATCAACATTTCACACGATGAGATTGTTTAATTCATAATAAATTTCGTTTCAGTTCCTTGACTTCTTAGAATCAAACTTTCTTGGCGAACAAGTGGACAGTATCAAAGAAATATCCAATTACGTTCATATCTTACGGAAAATCGACTCTCCCTTGGGAGAGTTTCAGTTTGATCAGTTGACTCTTGGTGGTGCCTGTGGCCGACAAGAGTGCAAGTCTAGAACATAGTTGATTTGTTTTGTTATTTTTTAGTAGATATACATTGCAACAATCATTGTAGGGGATAAATAACATATTAACTAAATTGGCAATTAGTTAATTTACGTTAGGGATAATTAGCAAATTATCGATCTGTTAAGTGTTAATAAAGTTTAAAATTTAATTGACTCTTAAATAAATCTTTTTCGCCATGAAATCGTGTCAAGTGTCCAAAGCATATGATCTGAGCTGACCATTTATAACAAACCGTTTGGAAAACATCGTCAATAATTAGGCGGTGTCACGCACACCACCCCTCCCCCCCCCGCCACGCCCCTGTAAGCAACATTCCAAAAGTTGCACCTCCACCTTTGGATCTTAATAGCACTTTCAAAACAAGACAAATTGGTAATCAATAATACTCCAATTGTCATGACGCGACGAGTGCTTAGCCGGTTTGTTATGAGGAGAAGATATGCGCAGAACGGGCTTTACGTCATCTTGGATTATCACTTTTTCTTGCAATGGCATTATCGCATGTTTGGCAACAACATAGTGTAGATAGAAAAGCCTGGCTGGCGAGGTCGAATATAATATATACTGACTAGTCTTATGGAGTAGGCCTAAATTACAAAATACGGACGGAAAAAGTTAAAAAAAAATAATTTGATTAGTTACTGTATTTGTGAAAGTCGTCCGTTTTTCATCGTTAGGTGTGTCTGGCGTTCGTAACTATGGTGACTGCACATTCATACTGGGCAACTCTTTTTTCACTCAGAATAACTTGCCTAGTAATACGATAAGAATATTGCTATATCTCGTCGATTCATTGCGTTTCCACAATGCCGGTAGATACAAAGCTGGTTTATTATATCATTATTACAATATAGAAATAAATATAATTATTTTTGATATTTTTAAACTTCTATCTGCATTTTAATTTTTTTTCCCACTTCCGATCCTCTTTACACAGACGTCCTTTTTACACAGAATATGGATGCTGTGATTGCTGATTCATGATCATTCGTCTTGGCACAAATCTTGCATAAGTTGCATACCGGTAACTGTGATGCATGGAATGTGCGCATGTGTCATGATCATGAGATAATCACCAGATCATCGCTCTGAAAATTATAACCAATCAGAAGCCAGATTGAACACGTGACTTGAGTTGCTTTGATCACGTGTCACGGCTGTTAAAAAGCGGGTTACATCGCCTTCTCTTCCAAAATTTATCATTCTAGTCGGATATTGTTTTTGCTTCAACAGTGTTTGAACGAGACAATTCTGCTATTTCGAAGAAACTTTGATATTATTAATTTAAACCCTTGAAATTGCTTTGAAAATGCTTGCCAGGTGTCGCCAAAATTACCATTCTTGCAGCGAAGCAGAAGTCAACAAGCAAATCAACTTGGAGTTGTATGCAAGCTATGTGTATTTGTCCGTGGTAAGAAACAACATTCGATTCCGAAAGGTTTGAAACACGTTTGATTTCACTAACATTTCTTTGTTATAGGCCTACCATTTTGACCGTGACGACGTTGCATTGAAAGGATTTCACAAATACTTCAAGAAAGCCTCTGATGAGGAAAGAGAACACGCTGAAAAGGTACGCTTTCCTTGCGACACGAATCGTCCATGTTTGAATTTTAACTGCGTCATCGCGTTGGCACGCCATATTTATTTTATATTTTATTTCTAATTTAGCTGATGCAGTTTCAAAATCGTCGTGGTGGTCGTATTGTTTTGAAGGACATAAAGGTAGTATAAAAAGTACAAAAATTGGTTTATTATAAAACCGTAAATTATAATTGTTCAATGTTTAAAATTACGTAACGTAAGCTTTTATCAAAGTCCAATAACCTAGAGTTCCATATAGCCAAAATGTGTTTTGTGCTTTAACTATGAAGAATGAGATAAATTTTGATCGGTCTGACTCTGTTAATTTTTTGGTAAATTGCTATTTGAGAACCTGACAATTTGGTGTGGGTTTGATTTGACTAGAAACCAGAGAAAGATGAATGGGGAAGTGGACTGGATGCCATGAAGACTGCATTATCTTTGGAAAAGACCGTGAATGAAGCATTGTTCCAGTTACATGAAGTTGCTGTCACCAACAAGGATGATGAGGTCTGTTGTTGTACCCTAGAGGCACTAATCTCTGCGAGAGAAAAATTCAACCTCCAAATATTTTTCATGCCTTTTTAACATTAGTAAATGCAGCTAAAATTTTCTTTTTATCTTTAGATGGCTGATTTTATTGAAGCCAATTACTTGCATGAGCAGACTGATGCCATCAAGGAATTGTCAGACCATATTACCAACCTTGAACGTGTTGGCGAAGGCTTGGGTGAATTCCAATTTGACAAGCTCACATTGGATGGTGATGACTAATTTCTACTTTGTTGATAAACTGAATTCATGTAACCAGGAATGATTGAATAGCTTAGTAACAATATTGTGATGATCAAGGAAAAGTGTAAAAGGGATTAAAAATTATTAAAGCATTTGTTGTTTTGTGTAATGCTTTTTATGATCTCCATTTGGACAATTTTTCCAAACATTTGATATTACCCTTTTTCTTTAAGTTCAGTTAACCACAATTTGACAACTGTCCTCATAGATGGGATTGGCAAGAAGTTTCTAAATGATAAATTATATTGATTACATACATTAACAGCTAGCCTGCTTACAGAGAACCAAAATGTTCAAATCTAGAATATATGTCCAAAGTCGTAGAGGTTGGGTATTACAGTCCCTCTGGCTGGTCAGAATTTTAGAAAGCCCCACTCACGAAGTCCCCCTCGTTTATGCAAAAATATGCAGTTAAGCCACCCAGTAAAGCGTGTTTATATTGGATAAAAAGGTGTGGCCAACTGGCTTGATGAAAGCATTGAAGAACATGCGCAGTATTGTGACATGCGCCGACGATTTGTTCACCCCCCCCCCTACGCAGAGTTGTATGATTATGCAACCGTTCATCTATGTTATGTAACTTTAAAAAACAGGTCTGAACTGAGCAGATTTATAGATCAATATTTATAAATCTGTCTATATCTTATCCTCTAAATTCTCAAGTTTTAACTTTGTATCATCCGCTTTCTTTCGCAAGTTTGGGATAAAACAGCCGAAACAGCCTGTTTCCGGGCTAGTCATGCCTGCTTGTGTTCGGTTATTTGCCATTTTGCCTATTTGTTCCTTTTGTGGCCAAGACAACTGTCAACAACACAGCAAGCGATCAAAGACCGTGTGAATTTTTTATATGTAATGATTCAAACCTTTTAAGTTTACTTTATCAATATCATGCCCAACTCAGCTAATAATGTTCCAACTCAGTCATTTATTTACCCTGTTGGAGATAGCTACACCGGCACTTGGGACGAAGAAGGGAGAAAACATGGTGTCGGAAAACTGAATTTGACTAATGGCTCTTTCTATGTCGGACAATTTCGTCATGGTTTATGTTCGGGTTATGGTGTATTAAAACTACCTGACGGAGCTCGATATGAAGGAGAGTTTATATATGGTAAATTTCACGGAGTTGGAATCTACACCCGCACTGATGGAATGAAATTTGAGGGTGAATTTTTCGAAGGTGATGTGCGTGGTTTGGGTTTGCTTACATTTCCTGATGGTACCCATGGTATTCCACGGAATGAAGGCAGATTTGAAGGAACTAAATTTTTGGGACATGCCAAAGCTGAAGCAGTAGTGATAAAAGCAAGGGAAGCTTCTGTTAAAGCTTATCAATGTTCGGACCATAGCAAATGAGTTTTACCATAGAGCTCACTGCTTATTACTTGCATGAAAACGAGGCTAGTCATATTTTCTCTTCCTAATGTTTAAAAAATTGTTTTTTCTTTGGGTCTGTTAAAAATGAAGCAAAAGAGCCATTTTTTCAGTTTTCTAAAGTCAAAATTTAAAAGTAAAAAAATTTTTGTCAGGAGAGAAACTGTCTAGCCTCCCTTCACAAAAATTGCAGCAGATCCTTGCTCTTTTGTAGTGGATCTTTTCTATATTGAAAATGTACTCTGTGTGTCTGAAATATAACAACAGTGATTTATCATTATCAATATTTATCACCTCATATTTTGAATACAATGACAAGGTTTGATGAACCACTTATTATATTATTTGTATTGGTGCATTGGTACTTGCTTTGTTCATCTAGGCTTTGAACCTACCACTGTGTGGTGGAGTTGAAACTAAAACTAGGATCCACTGCATTATATATTTTAAATAAAATAGGAGTATATATTCCATACTGGCAATATTCAGATTAACATAACTTCTATGAGCTATATAGTCTAGTATTGAGAGAGTATTAACAATCAAATCCAAATGTGACCAGCCATTACACCCATGATTAAAAGCTCCCTGTGCTGAGGGTGCCAATGTATGACAACTAGACACTATATGATTGTACTGACAAATTCCTCAGAATGGCTCTACTGTTATTTGGAAATTGGTAGCTATTGGTGGCTATTTTTATGCCACTGGATTGTAGCATTTATGTGCAGTTTGGTAGCATTTGCTGATTTATGTGTAGCATAACCATCAAAACATTCCAGGCTTACCGCTACTCAAAGTGCTGTGGTGTAAATAGCCTAAAATAGGGGTCAGGTGATGGGGGGGGGGGCTTTTGTAGGCCATTTATAAGAAACGATTACATCATAGCAATACAAAAAGAGGTTATGGGTTATCTATTCAATGATTGGTTCGAAACCCTTGAAACCCAAAATCTCATTTAAGTCATTTTAGCCAATCAGGTTAGATCTTGCGAGAGGTGCTACACATATGACTGAAATTCGTAAACCAAGTCAACTGTGAAGGCACGTTCAAAATGAAAGCGCATTCGACCTCCAAGAATTTCCGAGATTTTCCGAGAATTTCTTAAATCCCACGTCCGGTAAAACCCGCGCTTAAATAAAACATGTGAACCACTCGACTACGCCTGAAGAAAATTAACGAAAATTGTACCATATGATTATTTCAATATTTCAAACACGCTCCGGCTTAAAAAGTTCATTGGAATATATTTCATATCCCGTCACTACACAAAACGAAAATGGAATGCGTCCTGCACAAAGAAGATCTTTCAAAATGGATGGAGAACCTGCCAAATGAGAAGCAGTTATGTCCACTGAATCAGCTCGCTATACCTGGTTCTCATGATTCGATGGCATTTTGGTTTAATACTTCGATGGAATTGGCCCCAGACAAACCAAAAGTTATTTCTACTATCAGTAATACGGTTGGGTTTCTTGATAATTACATGAAATCGCTCGTTAATAAGTGGGCTTTGACCCAGACATGGGATATAAAACAACAACTATGTGGTGGAATACGTTATTTTGACTTGAGAGTGGCGTACAGAAAAGAGAGCGACGATTTCCTGTTTGTGCATGGTCTGTATGGTCATGCTGTTGATGAAATTTTAGAAGAGATAAGAGTTTTTTTGACAGAGAATCCAAAAGAAGTTGTTCTGTTGGATTTCAACCATTTGTACGCTATGGAAATGGAGGAACACCTTCGCTTGGCAAGTCTGATTAATCAATGCTATGGTAACATGTTACATTCACCAAGGCAAGATAGAGCTATAGCCAGTCTTCAAGATCTATGGTTGGCTGGTGAGCAGGTTATTGTGTTTTATCACAATGTATCCATCGTTGAAATGTTTCCATCATTTCATCCAAGTGTATTTATCCATTCCCAATGGCCTGATACTGATGAAATAGAGAAAGTTATCGAACATGTGTCTCTTCAGTGTCAAGCAAGCAAGACCCCTGGTCAATATCATGTTACACAGGCTATAGCAACCCCACAAGCTGCCACAATCCTAAAAAATCCCCGTGGTTCGTTAAAGAGTTCTGTTACATGCAAAGTAAATAAAGATATTTTGTCTTTACTCCGGTCAAGAGTGGATGATAAAACATTTTCATTAAATATTTTATTATTTGATCATGTTGAATTTGATGATTTGATATCTATCATCATTGGATTTAACTATATCTACTGATCAACTTGTCCTTTTGATATCTAATGTACATATTGTGTATACATCTTTAGCTTATAACCTTATACTCAATTTTGTCATGCATTTAGCAATGCCCTTGCCCCTTGTGCGAAAAATATTTAAAGGGGGTTCTTAAGTACCAGTGATATTTAGTGTATACATTTTTAAAGGTTCCATTTAGTTTATATTATTTAAGCACTAGTTGAAGTTAGAATAGCTATACATCCCTTTTGACCCTTTATTAAGATATACATCCATATAACAAGAGGTCTCTAATATTATATTTAATGCATAATATCACACATTGTATGATATAACTGTGTTACACATAAATCCATCTGCTGAATGCTAAAAATTTTTTTGGTTAATGTGAAGTAACAGAAAGGTTAATTGAACAAGCTACAATTAAATGCTTTTCTATGTACAATGTACTTTAGAGACTAGTTATAAAGTTTAAGCAGGCTGGGAAAATTTCCATATATTTTGAGGAAAAAGGGAAAATTCTGCATATTTTCATGTGGCCCATCCTTAGGATAGCACTTAACTTTTGATATTTGATAACGTTAACCCACCCCTTTTACTGTGCCTAAAAATATAGTGGCCTATGCACCTATTTTTCCCATACATCCACCCATCCAGTTTTATTTTACTTTGTGCCCTGGTAGTGGAGTGCTTTACTGAATGAAAATGACATTTTCTTTACCCAGGGGCATAGGGACCACCCGGCACCCCCCCCCCAAACAAAAATTAATGAAATAGGTAAGCCAACTCATCCTTTAAATTACAGTGATTATGAAATCTATGACTCTCTATCTGGCTTGAAAATGTTTGTAATTTTTCTGCAGTACACGTACTGGTAATATTGACACTACACTCAATTAACACCACTCATCATATGCCAATAATGCCACTCCCAACAAGAGCAGTCACAGATACAGAAAACGATTTGATATTGCATATTAGGTTCGTTCCGTTTTTGGTTCATTTGGTTTAAAGGTATTTCCCGGTGTTCATTTTTAAAATTAAAGTTGATTTGGCTATCTATGGACTAGTTGTACGAGTTCGTAATAAATTATTTTTGTGTTCACATCGTCCTAGTACAACTGTGGTCCCACGCGTCTCTTGTAAACTATGATTTGACCTTGAGTGGTCTTGAATGACACATCTAATCTGCTAATGTAAGTTATATGAATAAAACATTGGTTTAATAAAAGAAGGCATTCTTTTGCGAGAGTATTGTGCGAGAAGTAAGTTTAAATGGCAGAAAGCATTTTGAAAATGTACGATTATTTGGTGATCGGTGCTGGATCTGGTGGTTTGGCGAGTGCAAGACGTGCTGCACAATATGGTGTTAAAACTGCAATCATTGAACATGGTAGACTTGGAGGAACTTGTGTAAGCCATGAAAATCTATATAAATTTTGACGTAGTATATGAACAACATAAATGGCCACACAGACCACACTAGCTGTAAACAGTTGGGAAAACCCTATGATTCAATAATATGGCTGACAAAAAGAACTAAAATGGTTCAGATGGTCTATTGAAATTTGTATCACTGACATTATTTACACCATTACCATGTTATGTAACTGTTTCAAAACAATTATGAGTCACTTGATGTTTAATTGAAACATATATGCATATGGGCACATTTTGACATTAAAAATGCTAGTTGATTGTTCTATAATCATAATTGGGGGATATGGTGGATTCTTTTATCAAAATTTTGAAAATTTTATTGAAAAGTCCTTCATTGTCACATGATAACGCCACAATTATGCATTGTTTACCACACCTAGCAGCGCTTTGATAGCGTGCAGCTCTTTTAATTTTAAGTGACATATTTTTATTTCTTCTGAAATATTTTTTAATATGTAATATGTAATATTTTTTAATATGTATGCTCATTTTTGTTTGTAATTTGATTCATATGTGTTGTGTAGGTAAATGTTGGTTGTGTTCCAAAAAAGGTTGGTAATTGATATTTCTGGTGCACTTTATTATTGTTGAATAAAAGCTGTTTTATATGCTATATAAAAAAATTATATCATGCATTTGTCATTGATAGTGATACTGCCATCACTGCTAATTGTCTTTCAAGGAGATTTTCTTCACCCTTCACATATACTTCATTCTTCATATACTATAGTATAGTCTAATAAATCATTCTAGGTTATGTGGTATGCTGCATCAATGGCTGAAATAGTCAGATATGGATATCTCAAGGACTATGGTTTAAATGTTCTTTCACAGGATGTCAAAGTTGCATGGGGGTATTTTCCCTAAACTCTTACTAATAACTATCCCTCAACATTCAAATATAGCAACTAAATGTATTACCACTACTGATTCCCACATTCCTCCTGGCATGTTCAGTGAAAACTACTCTTCAGAAATTGAAATCACAAAAGGCCATTGCATACCTGAATTCACATGTAATGATGTATTATTTAAGATAATTTATAAATTATGATTATAAATGTTATAGCCAGTATTTAAAGAAATATGAAAAACTGAAAAGTGTAGATTGATTAATTCTTCACAAATCAAACTTAAATTATCCTTCTGTTTAGAGAACTAAAAAGAAAACGAGACGCGTATATAAAAAGGCTCAATGGAATCTATGCAAAAAATCTGGAAAAGGTACCATATCAATCACAGATAGCAATGAACTAATGTAAAATGGTTGCGCTGGTTAGCCTTCGTCGTATACCCAATTCGTAAGGAACAGACCTCTTCGATTCCTGCGTTGTTGCACATACGTATTGGGGCTATATGACCTTACTTTGATAGCATCATAATATCGTCTCAATATGTAAAAACACTGATGTTAGTTTTGATCTTTTTTTTCAGGCTGAAGTTGAGTTAATTCGTGGCAATGCAACGTTTACTTCTGAGGGGAACGTGATAGTCGATGGTAAACAGTATAATGCAAAGCATATTCTGATTGCTACGGGAGGACGGCCTACCGTACCAGAATTTCCAGGTAATAACTTAAGAACCCATCTGTCATTCTGTCATTCGTGTCGTAAAATTGAGTTCGCTGTCCTAACTCCTGGGTGCTCGCTAAGTTCACCAGTGTGCACCAGGTTTTGGTACATTCCAATACATTTTATGTAAATCAAATAATATATATAGGTTGTGAACATTGTATCACCAGTGATGGTTTTTTTGAGCTCGAAGAACTTCCAAGGTAATTTTCTCTTTATTAAAAAAATAATAGCTGTGAAGTATTAAAGAATTTAAAATATATCGGCTGATTGGTATATCATGTTGTGGCCTATAAAACAGGGTTTAGTCGCTGAAAAAAGGCCGTTACCGTGAATTACTTTCTGCTATTCCGGTTGGACGAAAATTTTTTCCTTCTTTTAAAATAGAAAAATAGTGGTAGCTGGTGCTGGGTATATTGCTGTGGAACTTGCTGGAGTTTTGAAAGAGCTGGGTTCAGATGTTACACTTTTAATACGCAGAAATAAAGTAATCATTACAAACTAGGCTATAAAGCTATGTGCACACGAGCGTCGTTTTCGAGCGTTTTCAAAATCATTTTTGTCTGTTTTATTGTTTAGACTCGATAATAAGACACCCTGCCGGTCCACACGATCCAAGCGAAGGGAAAATATGCTTATGTTATAATAATATGC
The DNA here is from genome assembly GCF_004324835.1 of Dendronephthya gigantea. NCBI lineage: Eukaryota > Metazoa > Cnidaria > Anthozoa > Malacalcyonacea > Nephtheidae > Dendronephthya > Dendronephthya gigantea. The sequence continues at coordinate 962,195 of NW_021163041.1, read as the reverse complement.
AATTTTCTTCAACTTCTATTGCAAATTGACAGTGTTTGAAACCGTTTTGGCATAAAAACGAATGTGAAAACGCTCGAAAACGAACTTAGTTGATTCATCCAGCCCCATAACGCTTTATGGTTGAAAAAATTACATTTATTGTATTCAAATTTCTCTTTCTCATTTAAATTGTCAGCAATGGTCATTACCTGATACAATCCTAATAATTTTGGAAATAATTTCTTTACGTCTTCTATCTAGGTGCTTCGCAGCTTTGATTCCACTATAAGCTGTAATGCTACGGAAAATCTCATTAAAGCTGGAGTGAAAGTTATGACAACAAGCAAAGTAAATAGAAAAAATAACAGCCATATTCGAGCGAGATAGCCTGGTGATAGCCAGGGTTTTCTGTTTTGTAAGATGATTTTAAATTGTAACTGATGATTTTGACTGCATTTTCATCGGTGAAAGACATTAGATTCCAAATTTATTCTATCGGGCCGGGTCTCTCTGCCCTCGGCGCCCGCATTTAAAGAATTGCTCCGCGGTCTTTGCTATTCACTATTATATATACAGTAATATACATCTGTTATGAAGGATGAAACATGCAAGCTCCTTCTAAAACGAATCTCATTGCGGAAGAATAGTAGATCTCCGCCATTGCCTTTGGTATGGTTCATCCCCCTCTCTTTTTTGTTCCGATCTATATATTGCAACGTTGATCATGTATAACTACGTTTGTTATTGGCTGTTGCGTATTTCAGATTTCGTCAGTAAGTAAGGATAGTACATCGGGGTTGTTGTCAGTTGCTGTTGAACAAATAGGGGGAGATAAAGTGGAAAATATTGCTGATATTGATAAAGTATTGCTGGCAATTGGTAGATCACCCAATACTGAAGAGTTGAATTTACCTGCAGTGGTAAGTACACAAATAAAGAGAAATTCTTTTAAGCACACGCGTTTTTCTAGTGTTTCAATGAATGGAAATTCAAATATTCCTGTAGGGTGTTAACCTTGACAGTCGGGGATTTGTTCAAGTTGATGAGGTACGGAGATTTTTTCGTATATCAGGAGGATGAGTGGAGGATGAGAAAGTATATAAAAGGGACGTGTCCCAGGCTTATAAAAGGCTCCCAAAATGAAAAAAGTTTATTCGGTACAATAGATAAGAAATGGAAAAATTTTTTTCTTATTTCCAAATAAGGAAATTTTCTATATTCCCAAAACACCCTTAAAGGCATGTACTGAATCCGTTCCAAATAAATGCATGCATAGCTTGGTTTTGAGATCGACGGTGATTAACCTGAAAATTGTGAAAAAAAAAACCCTTGTAAAAACACATTTTTCCCAATTCATAATCCCATTACACCACTAGATGCTTTTAATAAATAACTTTGTGTTCAGACCTATATTAAACTGGGTATCATTCGCTGCACAAAATTTTAATTTCGTCACTATTCATGAACAAAGTTTCAGAATACTTCAAAAGCAAATATTTATGCTCTTGGTGATGTATGTGGGAAGGCCTTACTCACTCCAGGTACGTCAAAGGATACAAGGGCAGATTGATGAATGGTAGAACATTAATTTTAAATGTAGGTTAAAGTCCGTTAAACAGTGTGTTGTCTAGGACTGATTTGAGAGGTAGATAGCGATTCCAGATTGACTGGGATTCTGGTTAAGCAGTAACCGAGAGCCCTAGAGAACGTGCAAATTCCAATTCCTTGTGCGTGGAAGGCCACCAAACAAGGTCATGCGACTGATGCGAGGATGAACTAGAGTGCGGTTCTTTGTAGAACAGCTTGGGTATTTTTAAATTGAGCCAAATCATTTGACCTTATCTTATTTTCGTTTATAGTCGCTATTGCAGCCGGCCGTAAATTGTCGAACCGCTTGTTTCATGGCGAGGTAAACTCAAAATTGGATTACGATAATATACCAACAGTGGTATTTTCTCATCCACCTATTGGGGTTATTGGTATGACGCAAGGTGGGTAAAACAAAGTAGTATTATTTGTCACTATATATGTATAATCTTGTAGACTATATACTATTTTATTTTCATCTTCTAGAGGAGGCTATTAGTAAATATGGTAAAGAAAAGATTAAAGTCTATCAAACGTCCGCGACTGGCATGTTCCATGCTTTGACCGAACATAAATCTAAGACCATAGCGAAACTGATTTGTCTTGGTGAAGAAGAAAAGGTTGGTTACTTGGATGAAAAGATCTTATACTGGGTTAAAAAGAAAGCCATGCAACTGAACAGGGTGCTTACTTTGGGGTGTGCCTTGGGGAATCGGAAATTCCGTTCGGAAAGGAGAAGGAATTTGGTACAAGAAATTTTCGGAAATTTTCAAACTTTCTGGATTTTCCGGAAAGTCCTTAGAAATTTCTTACACCATTTACTTTCAGATTCCCCAGAAAGTAAACGATAAGCATTAAGCACCCCTGATCTCGAAAAAATTCCGAGCCGAAGAACAGCGAGCGAGTTTTGTGCATATAACTGATCTCTAACTGCATGATCTGATTAGTGAAACAATGACTCGGGAATTTATTGAAGTCACACTTGCTATCAAGAAATGAGTTTAGCAAATAAACTATTTTTGTTCTGTTTTGTAGGTGATCGGTCTCCACATCATTGGAAATTATGCGGATGAGATGTTGCAAGGATTTTCTGTTGCTATAAAAATGGGGGCTACAAAGAAAGACTTTGACAACACTGTTGCCATTCACCCGACTTCTGGTGAGGAAATTGTCACCCTTACCAGTGCTGATCTCCTTACGGTCGAGTGATTTCGTATAGAGTGACTAGTGGAATTCTAGCCTGAATGATTTAGGACGATTTAGGATGTATTATCTCTATAGTTGGCTATATTCAAGTAGTCACCGTTTTATCATTTCATACGATTGTATTTGGCGTTATCGATATGAGCAAATAAACGTAGTCTCATAGTAGAAACTAGTTACATAACTTACGTCGTAATTATCTCTTGTGAGTTGTCCCCGCAAATTTTCTGAACACCTGATTGTAGCATTCCGAAACAGCAAGATTAAATGACATAAATATTTTTCTAAGAAATTGTGATTACGTGAGTAGAGGGAGCCCTTGTGCAAGATTAGTCTGCGAACAGGTTGTTATATACAGCTGTGTTTCATGAATCAAGACTGTTATGTGTTAAAACAATCGCAGTCACACAATTTGATAAGACGGGTAATCCGCATTTGAAAAATATGTGCGCACAGACCTGAAGCAGAAATTTTTCGTCAAAGTGTGATTGCGGCGCCAAATCGGTCTCCCTCCCGCCGAAACGAAAAATGCAAGGTTTTTGCTGATAGATTTCTATGACATTTTTTGGGAACCTCTGATACAGATTCATTGGAACATCATTCACAGAACATCTGATCATTCATTGGATTGCTAATGGATAACGGAAAGTCAAAAGAGTCAAAGAGATGCCTTGTTTCGGAAACAAGTTGCACGTTTAAGAACTGTTTTTAACCCACACAACGTTGCGTTGTGAGTTGATGTTGAAAATTGTAACATGTAAACATCGTCTTTATGGCTTTATGTGCAGTGGTTGCATTAATTGCGCGCTTGTTCCGATCGCGACGGCCCAACCTGTCATGTGACCAACTAGTATATCGCTTCCAAAATGGCGATGATGTATGAGGGATAACAACAGAGATAGTGTGGGAGGGATCTAACTTTTCTCGATGTCCTATTTATAAAAGCTATGTGAACTGTAGCGTATATGACATTTGAAATCACTATCTTCTGTCTTCATATTCGTACCGTTAGTATTTTGTGGTCCTGGCTCTCATAAAACATATGTAATCTGGCGCAGAAACGAAGAGCTCGCTCTCGTAGGATTTTTGAATGGCAGTGGTAGGGGAGCTTGTCAATTTATTTCTATATTTACAACTCTTTGTTCTACAAGGCGTGTCTGTTTTTAAGCCATCCTCAAAACTCAAGTATTCAATGTACATTATTGTTTAAAATATTTCTAAAAGATAATTTTCCCTTGCCGTGAGGCAGCTAAATTTGAGTTTGTTATATGTTCGACGGAAGTTTGTACTAAGATGCTGTGATAATGACATTCTAGTTCTTCAATTAACAGAATAGAATGCGAGATGATCCAGAAGAAATTTTCACGAAACAAGAAGAAATAGGGAAAGGTTCTTTTGGTAAAGTTTACAAGGGGTAAGCTTTATATTAATACATGATGGTTCTATTAGTCCAGGTGATCAGAGCGTCTTATTTCACAATAATAAAAGTGTTGATTATAAGATGTTTTAATCGTAGTTAGGTATTTCAATGTATGAAATATTTGAGCTAGTCCACGGCAAGTAATACATGATGAGTTTATTTTTAAGAAAGGATTTTTTATGCCTGTCCGTAATATGAGATGCTGCTCTTTTAATGGGACAGTCTTGTTAATATGTACAGTACTACATATATGTGTAGATCCAATATCACATTACCTTGTATAAATAAAGCTTAATGTCCAGTGACCATTTCAATACTTGAATGAAATTGTCATGTTATTCTAACACAGTAATTAATGTCAGTCTTAACAACTCTCTGCATATTTTTGCAACTATGTTACTAAATAAATAGCAGTAATCTATTGGTTCAAGCCTATTAGTGAAGCTTTTTTCTTATATTTATCATATGAATATTATCATTGACCAGCAATTTTTATAATCTTAGTCTTGATTGCTATTAATATAATATGGCAAGTAATTGAGCTGCAATGATATAGTAATCTTGTTGCAATGATATAGCATTCCAGGCTATGTGAAATAACCTGTTTTAACAGAACTGTGAAACATTAGACAAACAAGATACAAATCTATTTGACATAATTTCACTCCTCAGATAAAGATTGATATAACATGCAAGCCAGACTCTCCTAAATATGGTGAATAAGTTTATTTAAGTCCATGGATTCATTCTTTCATTAGCAAGTGAAAGTGTGTGGTAGCTTGTGTTAAGAGTAAAGTAAATGAGACAAAGCAACATAGAAGTCCATGGTATTCCAATTGGTTTAGTCAAATAGTAGAGAGAAGACTATCAAGGGTGTGTAATAGACAGTTTGAAACAATTACATTACATTATGTTTTTATAGAATCAACAAGAAAACAACAGATGTTGTTGCAATTAAAATCATTGATTTAGAGGAAGCTGAGGATGAAATTGAAGATATACAACAAGAGATTACAATCCTATCACAATGTGATTCACCTTATGTCACTAAGTACCATGGCTCATACTTGAAGGTACCAAATATTACACATTTGAAACATCAATTGTGATTTTGGGACTTCACATGATGCACCTAAATTCTAGGGTCAAATGTAAACTGTTTTCTGGCAATAGAAATAGAAATACAATTACATTACATTTCCTTTCTATTAAATACCTGGTGTTTAACAACAATAGCAATATTTCATTCCAAACTTCCATGTATACATCAAGTACGGTAATGATTGTTTATAGGGTACGAATTTGTGGATAATAATGGAATATCTTGGTGGTGGTTCAGCTTTAGATTTGGTAAGGGATAGTCTGTCGATCATCTTTTAAATACTTCAATTTTTAAAAAAATTAATCGCAAATCTCTAAATGCAACTTCGGATTATTATAAGTATGTGATATAGATAATGCAGTGATAAATATTCTTTTTTCTAGTTAAAAGCTGGATCATTTGATGAAATGGCAATTTCAACTATATTAAGAGAAATACTCAAAGGTTTAGAATATCTTCATTCAGAAAAGAAAATTCACAGAGATATTAAAGGTACCAGGATAAACAATAACAAGACTGATACTAACCAAAATCCTAACCAATATATTTACCTCAGATCAGACTGGACAGTTTGAATTGGACAAAAGAGTTTTTATTAATTGAAACAACATACTGATTTGATCTGGCATATTCCTAATTAAAATAATGTAATAATTGTCAATTATAGTAAAATGCCTTATATCAGTGTATGTTCTAATTATTTTTAAATAGAAAATCCAAGAAATTCATTATCATTTTTCAAGAAAATCATACTTGTCATATAAGTTTCCTAGTCCAATCAGTAGGACGAGCTTTTCATATAAAATTATATGTATACTCCAGAAACCAAACAGCACCTTTATTTCTTATCTATTTACTTCCATGATTTAGAGAGAACCTGCTAGTATCTCTGTCTCTTAAAAGAGTTCCTAAATCTATTGTTACAAATCTACCTCTACATCCTTGCATGCTTACTGTGAAAAATACATGATGCATGCACTGTACAAAGGTACACATACTTGTATGGCGTACATTGTGTGTTTAAAGTACTAATTTAATGTTCACTAATTAACTAGTTTTATTTTCATTGTTTTAGCTGCGAATATTCTACTGTCAGATCATGGTGATGTAAAACTTGCTGATTTTGGAGTTGCTGGTCAGCTCACAAATACTATGGTTAAAAGGAATACATTTGTTGGTACCCCTTTTTGGATGGCACCGGAAGTTATAAAACAATCTGCTTATGACTCAAAGGTACTCTTATATGCAACAGTTTTTTATCTGACTCGTCCCCTGTCGCTTACCTAAGGTGTGGTTAATGATGGGACGTGCTGAATGGATAGCCTCAGGGTATTCCCATGATCCTTTGCATCATGAATTTTCATCGCTCTGTTAGAGACTGTGGAAGAGTCAGGTTTTTTGGCTCTGATATTCTGTAGTTTGTTTAGTTTATTTGCAATAGCATTTTTTGTATAATCTAAAGTACCAATATGGCAGCAAATGCTTTTAAAATTTAATTTCTGGTCATCAGTAATGCTTAATCTATTTTTCTTCATACCAATGCCATTAGCAATACTTTGGGGGAGAAGTATATATATACCATGCATGCTTATACCTTGCCATTTTATGCATTGTGAGTGTCTGGGTCAGTGAACGGTAAATATGCGCAGGTATGTTTTGACCAGTGTTATAACATATATTTGTATCACGTTCTGAATTACCCATGCGTGCAAAGTAGACGCATGTGGTGTTAGAAGTGGGTGTGGTCAATTGTTTGGAAAGATGGAATTATTTATTCCAGTTAGTGATGTAATCTTAGTTGTTTTATTTATTGAAAAGTGCACTACTTCATGTAGCATTGTATCAATATTTCATTTGAAATTTCCCTTAGGCAGACGTGTGGTCTTTAGGAATTACTGCCATCGAATTGGCCAAAGGAGAGCCACCGAATGCTGATCTACATCCCATGAGAGTTCTCTTTTTAATTCCGAAAAATAATCCACCCCAGTTGGATTCCCAGTTTTCTAAAAATTTCCGTGAGTTTGTGGGAACCTGTTTACATCATGATCCAACATACGTGAGTATATATTTGCTCTCAGATAATCACCAACTTTATCTCAATTTTGTTGTAACATGTTTTATAATATGATGAGTTGTGAGCCAGATATCACCATTCCTCCTGTTTTGAAATTTTGCATTATGTAATCCAAATGAGGTTCAAACCAGGCCTAGGTAAACCAATTTAGTTTACTTTTCTAACATATAACCCAATTGCGAATAGTGCCGTAATACGATCTCTTTCAGTTCCTCTTCTCTGCTAACGTTAAAACTTGTGTTGATTTTCTTAGAGACCGGCTGCCCGAGACCTTTTAAAACATAAGTTCATCAGAATGGCAAAAAAGCCGTCGTACTTAATAGAATATATTGACCGATACAAGAGGTGGAAAGAAACACATCGAGACGAAGATGAGAATGGCGATAGTTCAGGCGATGAAAAGTATGTAATATATATAACTTAAAGAAGAATGGCTACCATTCATAGCTTACCACTCGTAGAAAATATTTTAACTATCGATACAAAGCTGAAATATACCTATAGTTATTGAAATGATTAAACTTAAGTACACTTTTTCCAACTAGTTCAACAAAAAATCCTACGATCAAAACGTGGATATTTGGAAACGAAAATGATACGTCGTCAAATGACACGCCTAACGGAATAACCCCCGGTGAGTCAAATTAATAGGAAAGAACGATACAATAACAATATATACCTTTCGCATAGGTTTCATTTTTATATACGCTACACATATAATCTGTTGTAGTCAGTAGCGTGATCATCCTTACGATTTATCCGCTGGCTACGCCACTGGTTATAGTGTAGCCCTTTGTGCAAAGCATGTTTAAGCATGATTTCTCACAAATGATAACGCAGACTTTCATTAGTTTCATAAATTCTGAAAACATCGATAATTCCGTCGTTTTAGAACCAAGAATGATACCAACGTCAAAAAAACTTCCTACGACAGTTATTCCGGCTTTGGAAGAGGTAATGCACATATCACATCAACCCTCGTACCCAGGGTCTTTTTTTTTTCAGTTCTTATCTTTATTTGTTGTTCTTAGAATGGCTTCAGTGCTTGTATCTTTTTTTGAACGAAACTGACTTGTTTATTTTGTTACCTTGTATAGTTGAAATTGAAATACAGTTCGGACGTTATCGAAAATATTCAAGACGTCTTTTTAGATGCAGACAAAAGCTCGCCCGAAATTGTTGACAAAATCTTAACGCAACTTATTCACAAGGTTAACAGGTAATGCCACTTCAAGTAGACATTGTTATTTATTTTAAATTAACATCTGACATTGAATTTGTTTTTTTTTTCATTTAGCGTATCGTCTTGACGTGAAGTTGTCAACTCAACCGTAATGTATATAATCAATCACCAGACACGCTGGTGAACTAATTTAACTGACAATAATGTAAAGATGCCTCAAGTATGAAGCATTATAGTATGATACCAAGCACATACGTACACTACAATTCCATTATGGAAGTATTCCACAACTGAAATAGGCTAATTCGCTAAAAAATTTGGATTTGTAGAGATCGTAATTTTAACTGAAGTTGGCAACAGGGATTACAGACATTTTACCAAAAGTTCCCTCCTTTAAAAAGGAGTGGCGTTTACAGAATTTGCGGCTCCTACCCCGGAAGAAAGTGTGATTTGACGGACTGAATAATTGCATTTTCACTACATCCAGTCAATTTCCTTAACCTGGCATTTAAATATAGTTTAGCATAATTTTTTTCCATAATTGAAATTATTCTTTGGACAAGTCCAACGTAGGGAATAATTTCCTCTCCAGATCATCCCAGATTCTTCTCCGCTTTTTTCGGCTTCCAGTATTAGAATGATGCGAGACAATTGTTCCTTTTTTAGTGTATCATAAGTCTCCTGAGAACGTAAATCCATAAAGTTGCTTAAAATTTTGTTCATTATACCTAAACGTTGGTTATTTAACAAAGTTGTTTTTCAGTTTATACACTATTAAGAACAGTACTAGTAAAACTGGTTTTGTATATCGAGTTAAAATTTAGTTAAACATCTAGAGTCTTGCACCACGTTTTATCAAACTACAATACGTACATTTACAAAGCATGTCTCCTGATATATGTCTGGAAATACAAGTTTGGCAGGTATCTTTTCGACCATAATTACAACATATAGATACAACATTATCTATTAAATCAACTAGTAGGAATTTCGTTTTAAACTAATCGGCAATTTGTTTACATTTTTCAGGCAAAGCCATCGAAAAGCAGCAATCAGAATGCCTAAATTTTTAATACTTAATGTAAAATGGTAAATAATGTCATACCGGACGTAGTCTAAATTTATGCATTCTGATTGGTCTAAAACTGTGAACAAACTTGTTGATTGGTCTAAAACGAAATTCCCCCTTGTTTATTAAATCATTGTGACATTGTTCTTAATTAGATAACGTCAACTAACTGCCACTATGGTTCCTTTTCTAAATCATGCCACATGATTAAAATTTTATGGACGATTTTTTCGTTCAAGAAACATTTTACAGTCATATATCGATGCCGTAAATCCCGTAATATCTGAAGGGTTTTTTTGTCACTGTTCATTCACTGACCTATTATTATTACCTTTCCAAATATTCCACTCGGATTTCCAAGGGGACTCAACCTGTGTTGGGTGGTGCACTGCCAGCCTCTTACAACTGTCTAAAACCTAGATTTAAATTAATTCTTCGTTAACGGTTAATTTTTCATGACCTTCATGCCCCGTCAGACAAACTCATGCCCAGAGTTTTCCCCGTCGGATCCACTGCTTTTAGCCATAACTTCTGGAAAAGTTTGGTTTATGCATTCAGGAATTTCTTGCTGTGTAAAGCCTGCTTTCCATTGCAATGAATCCTTGTTTCTATTTCAACCACTGCTGTAAAGTGAAAATAGCTATATTTCGATTACATTATAATCATCTGCATTGGTGAGAAATCATGTTTTCCACAATCCAAAACAAATTATGCTTATATAGCCTCTCACAGTGTAGTACCATAGATAGAACTTTTGCACATAAACCTGTATCATGATATTAAGTTATTACTATAGATAACGCATACAGTATTGTTAATTGCAATTTAAATAAGTAGTTTCAACTGTTTTAATTGTGTGAATAAAATTTACTGTACATTTTCGGGTAGTTTTTGATGTCCTGTCCAATGAAAACTTTCTTATCTGGTAAAAACCGCTGGGGCCGGTTGTACGAAGGCTGGATAGCGCTATCCACCGGATAGTGATTTTTTTAACCGTTCTAAAAATGCTTGAAAAGCAACAAAATTTTAGCTTTGGAAGCAATGTAAAGAGGATCCTCAATTTAGGAACACTAAGGTTTAATCAAAGTTTCAGCCAACAACGGGGCGATTTTAGAGCGATGGAAAAATCACTATCCGGTGGATAGCGCTATCTGGTTTTCATACAACCGGCCCCTGACGTGGAGTTAAATTCAAACGTGTACCGATCGTTATATTAGTACCATGCAAAATCAGGGGGCTTACGCTCTGTAATCACATACCTATTTTAGCATTGTAAAAAAGGATTTTACTCATACGGTAACGGGGTGTCCCAAAGAAAAAGCAATTGGCAATTGAAACTTTGTGTTTTGAATGCTATTGATGTTTCTCCAAACAGTTTGGTAGTGTTAGGGCCTCCACAGACTGGGGATTTACTCATTTATAGTTGTCGACAACTACTTGTGATCGACAACTAAGTTTTGTTTTAGTGGTCGACTACTTTTAATCTCCGCGCTTTTTGGTTGCTAAATCAGTGCGTGGAATCCGGCTTTATCGGACTTATTTAGTTGTCGATCACAAATAGTTGTCGACAACTAAATCTAAATCCCTAGTCTGTGGAACCAAACATGAATTTGTAGCAATATTTGTAGCAGGAATTTGTAGTTAGTTTCTGAATACCAATGGACATAAAAAAGGTCCTTTTACGGTGCATCTTAAAATCACCAGTTGTTCGGGAATCTGCCTTGTAAATAGATTTCTCGCCTAAAATACTGAAAGAAACGCATCGTTGAAAAGACAAATGAGCAGGCTTTAAAATGTTATAATTTGATCTCGTTTTCATTTAGCAATTAGACTTGAAAGGTAAATTGCGTTTTTTTTGGGACACCCTGAACATTCGTATTGTATTTGGCAAATAAATGTGCCGTAGAAATTATAAAGTAGGTTGAATAAACTAAATTCACATGCCTTACTCCGGGTGGCCTCTAGGTGGTAGTAGTGTTGGAATCTATTGAACACCTGATTTACAGGGGGGAGCGTGTTAATAGAGCAAGTTATTAAAAATGATTTCAGAACATGTGAACTCCTATGAATAATTTGTTGTTATTGTTTTGAAATGTTGATTCAGGCTTACTTTATGACTTACGTGTTTTGTTTTCCTCGATTTACAATGCATTTTATAAATTCACTTGGTATGTATAGAAACGAATATTTGCAACTTTTGATAAAATGAGGCTTATGAGATGATATAATTTATGAGATCGTAGGCTTATAGTGATTTTATTATCCGTGAATGATACTAATATAACAATAATGTTGTTTTCCAGACGCTTTGGAACTGTTGTAGGTGACTACAAATCGACGACATAATGGTCGTTGTACGAGCATTTTCACTTGTGTCTAGCAGAGCAAGAACGCTGTTTTATTTAATATGTATTGCTTTTGCTGGTAAGTACTTTAATATTGAAAATATATGACCTGTGTAATTTATTTGACCTCAGAAGTCAGCATTCACGTAAGACTATATATTGATATAGATAAAGGGTGACATACTAGAGAGACATACAAGATAGGGAATAAACTCCTCATAATATTTTTTATTTACTACTATAACTTTTATTAACTACTATAACTTTTATTAACTACATGTATAGAATACATGCTGGGATGTTACTGGCATAATAATTGACAGGAGGGTGCATATTCATGTGTGTACTCAGCTTGGTTTTCTCTTGAAAGTGGGAGCACCTATACACAAGAGAAATCTGCTAGAGCAAGTCACTTCCTTGCAATCATATTTATTTGCCAAAAACAACAATTAAGTTTAGTTATCTGCTCAGGAATCAATTACACATGCATGATGCATCTCAGTGACCCCACTACAATCATTAATTACAAAGCTTATTTTAGCATATACATTCTTTGTATTTCAATATTGCATTCCAATGACGCCTCATGGTGTCAACTTGGCATACCATAATTATTTGTTATGAACTGCTCATTTGCAGTTTATTTGCAAACATTCTAACAACTGTGAATTTACTGTGTCATTTGAACAACAAATAAAAAAGATTTAATTGAGTGTTTGCTTCAGTTGACAATTTTTATTACTTGCCAGTTTGGGTGATACACTTTGCAAAAAACCAAGCAGCAGGGCCTTCTCAAAATGAGTAAGTATATAGAATATATGACAGTTCATAATATAGGCATAATAAAAAATTAATATTTCAATAAGAATTAGTGGACTTCTCAATTTGAATGAAATAAATTTTCACTTTCAATGACTGCACTTTTTCACCAGTTGACTTCCTAAGAACCTCCTGTTGATCCATTTAATTAATGTTTATCATTTCTAGTTATCCTTAAAACAATTACTAGGTATAAAAGACATTTACTAAACATGTTTAATTACCTGACATTCACTACATTTGGTCGATAATTGGGATCAGTGGTGTAGGAAACATGATAATTGGGCCATCTTGTGTATGATCAATTTATTTTAAAATAGATGATCTTTACAGTTTGCTAACATGAATATCAATTGTACCGTCTCAATTATCATGCCTCCTATGCCACTGATTGGATCCAAATAATAGTTCTGAATACTAGTAAATATGTTCAAAACTACTTGCCTACTGGTACTACTATTAACATAGATGAATGGGAAATTCCAACAACTTCAATATATTTGCATTGTAGTTTGGTGGTTCGTTTTAAACATTTAAAAAAATTACGCCAGGAATTGGAAGATCAGTACATAGAGGTTTGTTGCACTTTTTTATTTGATGTTGAATTCTCCTATTATATGACTTGTCTAATAATTAATTGCAAGTTTCTGAAGAGTAAAAAAAAAGCAATAGAAGACATGAAGAAACCTGAGGCACAGGCAGAGAAAGATTAGGATTATGTGGCAAAGGAAGGGAGGAACATTGTAGAGAAATGGGTCTATAGAAGAGCATTGTAGTATTATTTGTGCTTGTACCTACATACATAACAGAATGCTTCTAAAACCTTTCTAAAACTATTAAAACCATCTATAGTAGGACTCCAGTCTTCAACAGGATTGTGTTGAACTATACTTTTTAGGTGTTACAACCAATAAAGTTAAGATTATTTGAATTGGAAAAAGGGTATGTTTAGATGCAATTCATTTCTAAATGTATGATATATTTATAGTCATAGTGTGGTCTTAAAAGGCCCTTGTTTATTATATGGCAGAGATAGTTGGCACACATTTAGCAGTCATTAGCCTTTTTCATCACGCATGTAGATCTTGACTGAATAAGAGAAAAAAAGGAAATGATTTCAGAAATGTCCTGAGCCAGGAAAAAATGCTCAGGGACAGCGGAGAACGTGAGCTTAGAAACTCTGACAAATCAACGATAAAAATGCTTTATTGTTTAGCTGCAAAGGGTTTTATGCAAGTGGGCAGTCAGTAAAGCATTCGCGACTCGCAAACAAAGATACTTCTTGTCAAATGTTTTGTTAAATTGAGATCGTTTGCTTGATCTGACGAAGAAATAAAGACCTCGGTCTGATATTTCTTTGTACAGACGTTTCAACGTTTCAAACTTTTTCAAGCTTTTAAGCACCATTTTTTAAAGAGCATTGGTGCATTAATATCAATCAAGGTGTATCCGACAGACATGGTTTTGTTTAATAGAACAATTTGTACAGAAAATTGAACAAAATTATGCGGTAGCTACAAACTCCAAATTGACTTGGGTTTGTACAATGATGTATTAAAATTTGCAGGAAAAAGAAATACCCGCCCAGTAGAGACTTACCTGAAGGATATCGTAAAAGAATTCTGGTAAGAAACCATTGATTGACATCTAAACTAGCGCCGGCTTTCAACTGCTAGGTGGCATTATTTAATATATTTTAAGGTGCAAATAATAGTTTGTAGTATAGTATAAGCGTAAAATGATAGACTTAGAGTCCGTATATAATGGATCTGATTGTCATATAGCTAATATGAAACTAGACTGTATAAATTAGTGTCATGGCAACTAGTCTAATTTAAGTTTTTTCTAGATTACTGGAGGAGCTGGTTTTGTAGGATCTCATCTGACAGACGCCCTTATGATGGCAGGCCACGAGGTCTGTGAAGTATTTATATAAAAACGATCACTCTCATCAAAGTAAATGCGTTTACTGTGAGTTGGGCTTACTTGGGCAATTCAGATACTTCCTTTATATACGCCACTTCACGTTGTATATCACGTGACACTAAAGTGTTTCCAGTAATTCTTCATAGGGCAAAATGCATCTTTCATTAAAAAATGTTATCAACAGATGCTAGATATTATTCTATTTAATACCCACATGCAGGTAACTGTTGTGGACAATTACTTCACTGGTCGCAAGCGAAACGTAGAACATTGGTACGTGACCTAGTTTCGTTTAGAAATTACTATTTACCTGATTTTTTTAAAAAATAATTTGGCTTTTGTAGCATTTTATGTTGATTTTCTAGGATTGGTCATCCCAATTTTGAGATGATAAATCACGATGTCGTTGAGCCGTTATTTATCGAAGGTAAATCTTCTTCTCAAAACACCGCAACTTTTCACTTTAAAATCCATAATATTAATTTTCGAACACCTCTGAAATATTGTGAGTGACAGGTATTTTATTTTCTGTTTTTTTTAGTTGACCAAATTTATCATCTTGCGTCACCAGCTTCTCCCCCACACTACATGTATAATCCAATAAAGGTACAATCTTTTGCGACGACTAGTCGACTACCGTTCTGCCATAGCTGTGAAAAAAATGAGATTAAACGTCGATATGACGTTTTAAGTGAGTTTAATTAAGATTCACCAAATCTACGACGCAGACGTGAAGTAATACTGCTTTAATTTAACAGTTTCCCAACAGGGATGGAAATTACAGTCTCGTTCTAATAAACGAAGTCAGAGCCGTATTGAAAACAAATTAATACTGGTTTCCTAATACTAGTGGCTGTTTTAATGTCACGTCTGCGTCGTTATTCTCTATTACGACATCACGTTGGCTATTTTCTTCTCAGTAAGAAGATTCCCAAAAATGTGCTTTATTGATTGTTAAACAAGGATGGAAATTTAGAAGATCGTTTACCGATTCTACGTTATGTTCACTGATTGGCCTTGCTAATATCCTAACCATTAACGTGGACTAATGAATGACTTTAATTTAATTGGTTTTTGTAGACAATTAAGACAAACGCCATTGGTACTCTGAATATGCTCGGTAATTTCATTGACCGTAATAAAGGCTAATAAAAGCTCAACAGACAACCTCGTACCTAGCGCCATAATTCGAAGTTCGGATATTTTGGTTCAAACTCGCTTTTCTTGGTTTCTTTAGGTTTAGCAAAGAGAGTTCGTGCTCGCCTTTTATTGGCTTCCACCTCTGAAATTTATGGAGGTAATCTTCTTATCTTATTAAAACCACACGAAAAGGCATAATTCTTCGAGCTAAAAATTCCTAAAGTTGCACAATAGTTTTGTACCAACTTGTGTATTTATAACTTCTAATGGTATTTTTCTTTTTATGTTTGTTCTTGGCATTATCAGATCCTGAAGTAAGTAAACATGTTTCAGTAAAGTTAATATCGTTGGCGTGCCTGTGGGTGTATGTTTTGAAAAATTGTGCTTATAACAGTATTTAATATTTGGCTACCTATCAATATCCCATTTTCGGGCAATCCATTCAATCACCCAAAAACCTGGCTTATACTCTCTCGTAACACACCATACGCATATACGATTTATCGTCTGTACTTCGCTTGAGAAGTTTTTTTTGACAAAGTAGTATTTCACCACTGTCCACCGACCAATAAATCACGATGATGAATACTTGTATGTTGTGCAATATGGATATAATTTATTTTTACTTTTCAGGTTCATCCACAACCGGAAGATTATTGGGGTCATGTGAACACAATCGGACCCAGGGCATGCTACGATGAAGGAAAGAGAGTGGCAGAGACAATGTGTTATGCTTATGCTAGACAAGTAAGTCATGTCTGTAGACATTCACATGAAAAAGATTGTCTTTGCATGTCCTTTCGAGAACTGATATTTACTATAGATGAAAGTGTTTGACAATGTACTACGTTGACCTGGGTATTGGAAGTTCTATTGCGACGTTATTACATTTCTTGCTTATATGTTGGAGGAAATGCAGGATAGATGGGTTACGCCCAGGCTTTTTGTCATCAGCCCCGAATGTTTGACTTTTTGTCAACGCGTATGCTCAACATGTCTCGAGTGAGCAAGTGGGGATCTGCATTCCTATCATGAAAAAAGTTACGCAGCAAAAACATACTTTTCTTCTTCTCAAGATCCGTTTGTTCTTTCTTTTCTTTTGCTTTGTATCTGATAGGCAAATGTTGAAGTTCGTATCGCAAGAATTTTCAACACCTTTGGCACAAGAATGCATATGAATGACGGTAAGTTTACCATCCCCCCCTTGTTTGCTATTTGTGTGACATTGATTCCAGTATACGTCAGTGCTCGAATTCAATTAAATTTGCTGTATCAAACTGTTCTTAGGTAGAGTGGTCAGCAATTTTATCCTACAAGCACTTCAAGGAAAACCTATTACGGTAATGGTGAACTTTAGTCTGCTGTATATTGTGATAATTTAACGACTTAAGTTCATATTTTCAGGCCCAGGGTAATTCGAAATAGGCCTTCCGGGTTGATTCTTTTAAAAGCCTCCGAAATTGATAAATTTAGATGTAAGAACTTTTTTGAGGCAGATGGCTTAAAGCAGTTGTAAACACTTTCATGCATGTTCTCCTTCAAACGTCTGCTGTACCGTACTACCGTTCTAAAAATGTTCATGCCCCTCTTTACTTTTAGTCGGGAGTAAGGAAAAAGTTCGGAATTATTATACCTTCGCTAACTAAAAGTTACACATTGACTCGGTTTTCGCTTCTCATAGCCTTTTGCAAAACGAGCGAATTTGACGAATTCACAAAAAGTTTTATCTTTTCTCGATACTGTAGATTTATGGAGAAGGACGTCAAACCAGATCATTTCAATATGTGAGGTACTGTGAAACTTGTTCTCGGTGTCGTGCTTTTCATATTCTGAACCAGGGGCGATCCAGCATTTTGGCTCACTAATGTGATGTTTTGAACTATGCTTCAACGCCTCTCCTTATCAAGGTTGAATATCCCATATTCCAGTATATTATGGGAATATGGTATACTCGACCATGGTCGAGTCATGACCGAATATACTGGAATATGGTATACTCTACTAAGGTCGAATATACCATTTTCCGGTATACGGTATACTCGACCATGATTGAATATATACAATATTCAGATATATTAGACCATCCCTATTTTTTATCGTGTCTTAATTTAGACTAGTCCTAATTTACGCCAATTTCGTATTTCATTTTTTGTGTTTGTGATAATTTCTTCAGAATAACAAGCATGCACTTTATTCTCCAGTGATCACCGACAATAGCCATCGCCGTCTGTCGGTGACGTATGAGAATCAGGCTTTAGACGCAATAGTTGGTATAGCAAATACTTATTTGCTTGATATAGATTCTGTACAGCGCGGGTCTTTGACATTGGAAATAAACTTTTAGCTACATATTACCCGCGAAATTTGACCCGCCTCTATAATAGTGTAACAGAGGCCTATATAATTATAATATAGTTTTTTTGAGTAGTCAAACCTGGTTCGTAAGTGTTTTTTTAACCTGCTCCAAAAATTTGATCCTATTTTTATAGCGACCTCGTTGATGGACTCATCAAACTGATGAACAGCAACGTTTCAAGTCCAGTCAATCTCGTAGGTTTTCACCTTTCTGTTTGCTGGATCTCCATTGAAATTTCGGTGTGCTACATGCAGTTATGTTCACTTTACACTTACTGTAACTGCATATATCCATTCACTTAACTGCTGCTGCACTTTCCTTGACACTGGAAGCAAATTAGGATGAGTTTTCGAATCAGTACGATTTTCATCTTAAATGTTTTAGACTTGAATGGGAACTTAGATTTTTGAACTTTGACTTACTGTATGGTAGTTAACGGGTGTATCATATCGTGATTTTAAATTATTAAATCCCTATTCTATTAAACGACAACTAAAGATCAATTTAACTGCAATGTCGTAGGGAAATCCTAGCGAGCACACGATAAAGGAATTTGCTGTTATGATTCGAAATAGAGTTGGTGAGTATTGGTATTGCGAGATATATGAATGTTTAGATTTAACACTTGGTTCAGGCTATTTGATTTGCTTTTCATACAGTCGTCATCGCTGTAATCCTATGGCAACCATATATTTGGGTCTTCGTTTACACTGTATAAATTCCATTTACCATCCTCTGAACATCCTATATTTTCAAACTCTTTTCTTGTATTTTTATTCAAAGCTTTTATGCACCCTTAGTAATATCTTTACAACTGTATTTATACAAGTCACGAAATGCACATTTACATAAGCTGTAATTGCATTTTAGGGAACAACAGCAGTAGAATTGTTACATTAAAAGCACAGGAAGATGATCCTAGGAAAAGAAAACCAGATATAAAAAAAGCTAAAAAGTATCTGAACTGGGAACCTAAGGTGACTCATATGTATATATCATGATGGGGTGCATGCATGGTCAACATGCAGATCCTAATAATTTTCACCTTTCATTTCAAATATGTTAGTATAAAATTAATTATGACTAATCATCATAGGTATATATAGTTTGTTTTAAACTAAGGTTGTATCAGCTATAGTGTATGTCAATATTTGTGCATACCATATCGTTGACATTTGTATACATTAACTGGTGGAATTTTAAGGACAAATTTAGGAAATTTCTAGTTCTCAAGAACTTCAACACTATGTACGCTGGTGGATAGGTCACCATGCAACAGTACTATTCAAATGCTCCCTACACATTAATTAAAGTGCTGCCTACAACACTTCTCATAGATTTTGCGTTTCAGAATAAATCTCAAAATTCAGTTGAATGCGGATTTACTTTTACTTCTAAGGCAAACACCCTGACTACAATTGACCGATAGCATTCTAATGTCTTGCAGGTAAACTTGATGGATGGACTGGACAAGACAATTCGTTTTTTCCGCAATGAATTAGCTAGACTTAACGAACAGAAAGAGTTGTGATTGCAAACCAGCTATTTCACAACGAAATATGTGCATGGAGAGCAGAGCAGTGGTTATGAAACCTTGTGATGGAGAGCAGAGCAGTGGTTATGAAACCATGGTTGAGCCATAGATTGTCTTTGATTAAGTTACATTAGACAATTGTAGTGGAAAGTGATTGCATGAATTTTCAGAATTGCGTTTTCGAGTGTATAACACTTTGCCCACATTTTCAAATTAGTTAACAACCTGAAATCTTCGTCTTAGCCATACCAGGGCGTCTATAAGATATCTTATAGACTGAGCGGCCGTACATACAAGCAGGTGCAGTTAGGGCATGTATTTATATCAAATACCAACGCAGTAAAAATAACCAACCGATCGATGACAAATATTTAAAGATTCATAATTTACAGATGTTTTAAAGAGTTTCTGTTTGGACACCAGCCAAGCAAAGTGTTACGCTTTATTAATGCCATCATTCTTGACAATGTTTTCTACGACACCATTATCAAGAACATTAAATATTAAATTCTATTTTTATTTAAATATTAACAATAAACTTTAACAATATTCAATAATAATGCCGTATGCTCTTATAGCCTTCACTTTTCATCTTCGCAATTTTTCGAATTCCGGCACTGTCTCTGTACATGATATATATTTATTTACTGCTTTGTTCGATCGAGTAATAATAGAAAGAAGATTCGCGTACTGATAGAATCAGTATATTCTTGTTTTCAAACTTTTGATCAACTTTTAATGTGTTGTCAGTGGGTATCATCCTTAATGGAAAATAACAAACAGACCTGACTAAAGTAATGCACATTATGCACAAATTCAATCCCCATGGTAACTGTTATGCCCGTACATCAATGAGCGAGTTCCTCCATTCAAGGATTTGACATTTTGGCTGTTGACAAAGGTTTGACATTTGGCTGTTGAGCCAGAATCGAACATATATATATGAATAACAGCCACAGGAATTAGCTTATGGTCGAACTGGACTGGCCAATGGCCATGGCCCACTCTAGCTTTCTTGGTAGACAGCATGCCTTGATCGTTTGCTCCATAAAAAAATGATGTTAACCAATGTCACATTACGATCGTAGGCTCCTTCTCATCAAACTTAAACATGATTAGAGACGGAGGCTACGATTATATTGCCATTGTATCATACAAGTGCAAGTCAGAAGAGACGTTGTAAATCCTTGACGTTTTATAGTATTGAAAGTGGTTACCTCTTCAGTAATCGTTGCATGATAATGTTCAAACCAAGTAAACGAGTAACGAATTTTGCCTTTGATTACGTAAGTTACATTCTTAGATGAAGATGGGCGACTGTTATAGACTGTTACGCGGACGAAATATTTTCTCTTTGAACCCAGTTCCTAACCGCCACCTTTCCTAACCGCAAATCACGAAATCCGTAACATAAATATATCCATTATTTACATCTGATCTTCAGAAATTTGATTGCCATTACAGTCAGAGACAGTGAACACCAAACGGACAAAATTGTCAGACTACAGAGGCCTGTTGTATGAAATTTTCTACTGCATGTAGTCAACTCAGAAATACACGACTCTGACCACTGTGCTCTGACCAATTCTGTCCTTAAATACAGTTAAAAGTTAACTAGTCTTTTATACAACTGGCCACAGGAAGCATGCCTCAGGATATCGCTATACTCATACTATACTGTAGCAACTTAGGCCCCCAGAAATGCTAATAATTGCATTCCAGTCAGACATGCTTATATCTCTGAGCACATAAAATGACCGCGTTTCTTAGTTTTTCTGCGATATATCTATCCAATTGTTAACTTCAAAAACGTCCTTGCCATATAATAATGCATAATAATATGAAATATTGTATACTTCTATACATCATACATTCCGTATGGCGTATAGCATCACGCTATAGATATTTGTCATTTGTGATTCATGCTCAGCATGCACCGCATGCATTTAATTCTTTAGTTCGGTTGGAACTTTGACAGAAATCGCAAGCCTGGGGTTAATCCCTGCAGGATCCTGAGGACCAGACTCGATGTCACAACTACTGCTCCAGGTTAGGTCTAAACTGAACACACACAAATTTTCGTAATGTATTCTGTCTCAGTCAATGCATTCCATAAAAGATGTATCAGTAGAAAGAATTCATCGAATCCGGCAATATTTATGGATACAGCATTTGAAATAAATAAGAGAATCTAAACTGATAGACAATGGCAAATGTGTAGCATGATACAGTCATTTACCCTGCTAGCGGAGCATCGTTTGTATGGGGGCGACGAGGGACAAATGATTCTCTGCTAGCAGGGTATAACAGTCAGTATACCTTGACTAGTTTTGTCTTTATATAGTAAACAAAATACCTACCAAGATGTCTGCCGTTAAATATCGGAGTCGTTTTCTGCGTATATACCCATACCTGACGGAAACTACACCGTATTCTTCCGTATGATACATTACATATACGGAAATAATATCAATTTAAAATATGCTGAGGTTTGCAAATTAAACCGCAGGGAAGTATCAGATAATAGCAATATTTACCTACCAGAATACTGGTTTACAAAGATTTGTTTCTATATGCGCAGTTTGATGTACGGTAGATTCGGTAACTCCATATCACGAATGAAGCTGTGATCTTTGGCGTGTTTGACGTTGTCTATTCACTCGATTCGAAACGAAAGTGCTGAGCTTTGCCTTTGCCAGCTCATGCAGACATTAGTGATCCGATTACTTTTGATCATCAGTTTTCTTTTAAGTTTCACACAAAACGTTAAACGTTGCAATATTTACCTTACTAAAAAAAGGTTATCTGGGTTTCTCGATCATTCCGTTACGATTCAAAAACAGCCAAACGATATATAATAGTCAAAGTTGATCATTAGCTTGTATTGTGGCCTAATATACTTCAGGCGTGCTTGATCACGTTTCAGTTTTATTGTCGCGAATACGTCATGACACAACACCACTAAAATGTGTGGTGATGCATATCAAATTCACTGTTCTATATCACAAGAAGGATAGATAATATTTAATTTTTCATCCACTACTAAACGTCGAACGAAATGTTCTCAGGGCGTTATAAACTAACTAGCCTAGAGTTCTATGCTTCTATCTTCCCTCCCGCGGGTATTGAGAGGCGAATTTATTCGTGCGACGCAAAAATTCGCCAAAAGTAGAATCGTTTCTTTATCAGTATAGACTTTTTATCCGTTTGCGCGAATATATAAATTTGCCTATACCAGTTGAATTAGGCTGAATATCGTTGCTATTAGGGAGGGGGTGGGATAAATTGTGTTATCACTAATATATACGTTTATTTGTATCTAAACACCGAACCTGTGTCTGTGACAACTTTAAACATTCTATTACCAAAGAACAAACAATATTTCGTAATTTGTGAACATGCATGCATGTCATAGCACAACACCACTAAAATGTCTGGCGGTGGATATTAAATTCACTGTACTTTCATCACTGATTGATGACTTTCATTCCGGCACTTTCACTCAACTTCGTTCAGACCGATGTTGTTGAAACTCTTAACGTTGTCCAATCATGCTTCTTCCCCCCCCCCCCCCCCCCGCTTCGAATTCGTACTCCTTATGCTTCGTATAATCCCTGCAGACCTTGGTATTGCATAATGGCATTCGAACGTGAGTCATGCATGTGAGCAGTTTGGGATCTTTCCTCAACTCGGGACGGAGTGGACCTAATGACACTTGCCTTGGCATGGATTTGCAACGGGCTTGTGCATGCAAGAATGACTATTTTCATCAGGGTCACCATTCGCGTAAACCTTTGCTTTAAGTATAATAGTATTTTATTTTTTAGGATGTGACAGTGACTAATTATATTAGACAGACGCACTCTAATCAGTAACTGTTTTTTACATTTCATTTATATAAGAGAATGTAAATGCTCTGGTGGTTCTTCGTCCTAAATAATAAAGAAAAAATTGACGAAGAAATATCAGCTGTTTCCCCATCGTTCCCTGAGTACGCTATGACATATAACATTGCCTTTGTTTTCTATGCTACCCACATTGCTCGTTGAAACTCTTAAAGTCATATACTCATAGGCTGTCGATCTGAATATTAACATAACATAACTTTTTTTGACTAGGTTGCTTGTTGAATGAAATTCAGCGAACAGACTAGAAAAATTATCTTCAGTCCTGTTCATCCACGTTCACTGTTCATATAACTTCATAACACATGCATCCATGCTTTCATAACTTACCTATAATAATATCAGGATGTTCCCTCTGTGACCATCCCTCCATCTTTGGCAAGACATTCCCCATTTCTGAATCACTTTTCTTTCGCTGGCTCCCTGTGGTTTGGTTTCGCCGCTTTGACTTTTTGTGGCACATCAATGAAGATGTTAGCGGAGTTTTATTTTTTTGTACTAATGCCGGTAAAGTGCTAGTAGCATTCTCATGTCGCTTTACAGTTAAATTACGCGTATTTTCTTTTCCATCTTCCAAACTGAGTTCTGGTGTCCGTAGCGAAACATTACTCTTGGAAGTCAAATTCGGTGAACGTAACCATGGTTGAATACTTGGTGTAGAAAGACGAGATTTGGATCGAAGCATTAACGTGATAGGTTTTCCAATACATCGCAAGTCATGAGCATCGTTTTCGCCGTCAGTTATGCTAGGTGTTGCAGGCGTAATTATTCTTTTCATATTGGAACTATGAACTGAGAAACCAATTTTCTTGCAGATTTTTATATTTTTGACGCGCGTTTCGGACAGCCGAAAGATTGTCGATTGATCGATATACAGGAATATATACGTAGATAGGCTGGTATTATATTATAGCTAAGTATTTAGGCTCTTAGGCTAAGTGTGAGGGTAAAGAGAAATCCGTAGGATTGTATCTTTAAACTTGATTGTTAAGCAGCTTAGTTAAAAGACATTTTATCTTCAAAGTTTATGTTAAAATTCTATAACTATGATGCATGCATGCATATTCAAATCTATTCAAATGTATACCTGGCTTTTAGTCCGTTTGGACCTTACCTTCATAATATTTCATTGGTCTTTATTCCGGCATATCTAGTTCATCCGCATAGTATAAAACGATATTAATCTTATATAGTGCTTCGTCAAACATTGAACTTGGTTTAAATTTTCATGTGCCAAAGTGGAAGGAAAATTGGCGTCAAACCATATGATATGGCATTATGGGGGTGTTTTGTTAAACCACGATGAGGCGTGACTTGAATGACCCATTACATGCAGCTGATGACTCTTGTTTCCATGTGAATTGGACACATTAAAGACATATCGGCAAATTAAAAGTCATTTTACTTGCAAATAGAAATATAATACGTAGCAGTACCTGCAAACGCCGTTAGCTTGCGCCTAACATATATTGAAATCTTCTCAGTCACGCACGCACGCAGGCGTGTAGATTTATCCAACACCCCGATGAACATAATTATAACCCTACAATATCATTCAAAAATCAAGTTTCCACCTTTTGAGTATTTGCACTCATCGAACTGAGAAAATAAAAGATCTTAACCGACCTTTAAACTTAGTATTCACTTTGTGAGTATATATCTCAAATGTTTTTAAAAAAAGTTAAAGAGTATCACTGAATTTCAGTGGAACAAATTAAGTTATCAAGATTTTTATATTTGTCAATTGTTCAGATGCTACCGTGGCGTGTAAATATTTTCACAAATTTCCAAGTCTCAGTTGCACAGTTTTTTTTCAGCGAGTAAAAAACTGAACTCTGTCTGTCGAGATTTCAGTGATAACTCAATGAACATTTTGTATCCTTTTCGGCATTTCATGTGAATATAAAAATGAGTGATCGCGTATACAAGATACAGTTTTTCCCCTTCCACTCCAGTCAACGTTTCTAAACTAGTATTTATATTAAATTCTAAAGCTGGAAGAATGTCATAAAAACGCCTGTTCCCACAAAGAGCAATGTCTTACTTGGCTATATACTACGGAACTTTCCACAGTGTATTCAAGTATGACAGGTAAACCGCGAGACAAGATTAGCGAGCTCAATTTTGTGATGGTAAGATAGATCAGGCTTTTCGCTGTTGAATGATATGTTTTTTGTAATAAATGGAGATAAAATGATCTAGTACGGGTTTGTTGAAAATGAAAATCGCACATTTCCGGCACTTCTGCTCTAGGCTAAACAAAAGGAAAAGTAATTAATTACGAACATGTCGAAGCATAGGCAGCCCGGTCAATGCGGGTACCGCATATTATCTTAAAAGGCTAGTTTCCACTCAGGAAAAATCCCCTTTGGATCCGAACGGACAGGAAAATTTCCTTTGTCGGTGAGTTCTCAGGCGGCGTTTATACAAGGGAAACTTTCCTGTCCTATCCGATCCAAAGGAGAATTTTCCTGATTGGAAATTAGCCTTTATGTATATAATTATCCGCATTGACCGGGCTGCCTATGGTCGAGGCCCCCTTTTCACGGAATCCGCGGAGGTGGAAATATACGATTTTTATCATGAGTTTGAATCGAGGTCATATTTGATTATTTTTTGTGTCGTTCGACAGCGGCAAGCCTGGTCTATCATAACATCAAAAACTTACAATTGTTTATAGCAATTTACATTTGTTATATATTTATTTTATTCACGCACAACACTGTGCCGATACCATTTTTTGATACACCCTGTAGACGATGCTTTGCATGTTGCGTGGGGCAGGGCCAGGAACAAAAATTGCCAGACAGTGTAACTATGATATATAGTGAACTAGTGTAATTAGAGAACCGGCGAAGTGCAAACACGATTTTATCTCACTTAGGATAAAGCAAGTATATAAATGAGCTTTCCATCATTTTCTTTTCTTAACTATTTTTCCATCTAATCACGCCATTTTTGTTGCCACTCGCGACAATTAAATAATCTCGAAATAAGAAAGGCGAATCGTCTATGGACTACTAGTGATGGGCGATACCAGCTTTTTCAAATCGATACGATACCGCTTCGATACCAGACAATTTGTAGTGGTTTTCCCCTTTGTTTTTCGCAAATGAAAAATGGGCAGAAATTATTTTGATTGGTAGCATATAATTAAAGAACTAAAGAACAAAAAAGCGACGAACAAAAGAAAAATAAATGAAAATTTTTATACTTTTTGGTAGAAAACGCGGACCTAAAATACTGTAGGCTCAGTATCGAAATTTTGCGACCACTTGGTCAAGTATCGATATTTAGTGCAAATCATAAATATCGGTGAGTATCGATACTTGGTATCGAAGTATCGCCCATCACTATGGACTACAATGATGTACTATTTAACAATTAGTATACACCCGACTATCGTCTATTACAAATCCTACATTCTGATTGGCTACTCAACCATTGTCTATTCGTGATGGTGCGCGCTTGGGAAAAATTTCGCTCGCGCGACCGTATAAAATTGAATTATTTTTCGGTGTAAATGCGGTGTATCGCTTATTTTCTCGAAATTAATGTACCAAGGTACAGGGTGCATACTAAAACAATTAGACAACTCGCCTTCGTTGTCTATGAGCGAATAGTCAACTCAGGCTTCGCCTTCGTTGACTATTTAACAATTAGTCGCCGAAGGCGAGGTGATTACAAGCCTATATTCACTGAGCCGAAGGCGAAGTGAATATAGGCTTGTAATCACCGAGCCTGAGGCGACTAATTGTTTTAGTATAATTTCAGTATTGAAAAAGTTTTATTTATAAATACAACTGATACACATGTTTATTTTATGAATATAATTTTGATTTTGAGTATTTTCAGCCATGTTTTTTTGGGGAAAAGCAATAGTTACTGCTCAAACTGCTCTGAGCAGTAACTATTGCCTCAGAGTTACTGCTGAGGGAGCCAATCAGAATGCTCAAAGGCCATTTTTCAATACTGAAATTATACTAATCGCTCATAGACAACTCGGACTCGTTGTCTAATTGTTAATTAGACAACGAGTCCGAGTTGTCTATGAGCGAATAGTCAACAAAGGCGAAAATTGTTTTAGTATACACCCTGTACCTAGATATAATGATATATTAATTTCGAGAAAATAATCGATACACTGCAATTACACCGAAAAATAATTTAATTAATTCAATTTTATACGGTCGCGCGAGCGAATTTTTCCCAAACGTTCACCATCACCATAGACAATGTTGAGTAGCCAATCAGAATGTAGGATTTGTAATAGACAATAGTCGGGTGTATACTGAAAAAGAAAGAAGGAATAAAAATTTTGTTCTTCCTCCGTGTTCGCCTTTGAAAGTTGTAACTTGGTAAATCATCAACTAACTTGGTTTCATAATTCATCTCATTCATCGTATTTTAATCACACGTGGTTCCTATAAAGGTTGAAACGTCGAGAAGTTCACTGAATATTCTTGATAGCTGTTGAACCACATGGTTACACTGCATCCAGGTTCATTCAAGGAGTTCAAGAAGATACGCTACTAATGCCATCATTACCTGGAGGGGTGGAAACCGCTATTGACCAGGAACATTAAGTAAAAGGTGAGTAGCAGCTGGAAACAGTCTTTATTAATTATTAGCCTACTTTATGCTGTGAAAATTAAGCAAGCAATGGATTATGACTACTGAAGTTATGCATATTGCAGGGAAATTATATTGCTATGTTTAACTGGGCCATGCTGAAAATCTTGCATCAGCTAGTGTTTCCTATTAATGTATACCTATATTATATGGAATGGTCCATGCCAACAGAGTAGAAAATACATACAGCACTGTAGCTACCTCACATATAAACACAGTGAATGGTAAAAGCTTGGTACCAACTTGTGCTACTGTGGGGCAAAAATGATCAACAGCACATTCTAGGTTGTCATGACAGTGTTTATTAGCATTGTACTATGTCTCTGAGTTGGGTCATTTGCAGCTTTGTATCTATTTTCTACTTTGCTGTTTAGGATGTTTGATAATTGAATTACCAATTACCATACTAATTTGTCCAATTTTTAAACAAGGTTATAACCCAGAATCATTTGCTCACAAAACATTTTGGTTTTGAGATCTTCAAGTTCAACTTTATTTTGGAAACTATAGTAATCAAGGATAGATCCAGTAAGGTTTTTGAGGGAGGGGTTTTTGAATTTCAATTCATACCCAAATTTGCATCCCTTAGGCTAGTGTAAATTCATCCATGCAATTTAAAATCCTAAGATTGAATCAAGAGTACCACACTCTTCTCACAACAATAAACATATAAACATTTTGTCATGTTTTATTAATTTAAAATTACATAAGTGGGAAGATAATACCTCTTCAACACTTTAAATCTATTGTGCAAATATGCACTACAATAATCAGTAAACAGCATACTGAACAAATGTCCCACATATATTCAACTTTACAAACTTTTCATATATTAAACAAAACCATTTGCTATAACAAAAGGAATACATCGGATTTAATACATAAAAAGCTTCTTAAATTTATCTTACGCTTACTTTAATATACTGAAAGTCAAATAATAATTCATATATTCATAAAATTTAGTAAACCTTAGTTAATATTAATAAATCATTTCTTTTAGATTTCTTGCAACCACATATGGTTCAACTGCTAAAAGAATGTATCTTATATGCAACTTATCTCGAATATATGAGCAATACTTTTTGTTGCTTATTATTTGACAAGAAAATCTCAAAAGGTAAGTACCACTGCAAATGTACAGCAGCACTTGTAAAATGTCATCAATACTATGTACACCTCTAGGCCAAAGGCACTAAAGTCCAACACCTACTTATCGAAATATTCGACATAAAAGATATTCACAGAATATTTAAAACTACAATGCTTGATACAAGCTACTAAAAGTTACTACCATAAAGCAGTAACACATTGGATGGTTTAACTACCATCAGGGTCTGAACAAACAAAACAATCTTTAAAACATGTAAAGATTATCAAATACATCATCTGGAGCAATGATGTCATCAGGAACAGTGATATCATCAAAGACGAGATCATCAAAACCAATGGTTCTAAGATCATCGCTAAGAACATCATCATTAGAGATCACTGAATCTAGCGGGCTGGGAGGAATGGATAATTCTGGATCTGAACTTGATTCGGTGTATGGTGAGGAAATGGATGTTGTCTCTTCCGTTTTTATGTCCTCTGACTTAATTTCCACTGCTTTCGTCTCTTCTCTCTGTCCAATGAACTCAGTTGGATCATAACCAAGGACTTTCTCAATATCACATAGGAAGCGGTAAACATAGCGTTTGCCATGAACTTTTGAGATGATATTCTTGTCATAGTAATACCGAAGACCACGACTTAACTTCTCATAGTTCATTTTGGGCTTATTTTTCTTTTTCCCCCATAACTTTGCAACATTCTCAGGATCAAGAAGTTTGAATTCGAATTTGTCCTGATGTGTCCATTCTACATCAGTCTGATGATTGTCATCCAGGAGGAGCTCTAATAGGAACTGCCACAGTTGAATTGGTCCATTACCTTGAAAATGGAAAAAATACTTTTTCATTCTTTGTGTACAGATAAAAAGACTTAAGGGATTTTATATCGAAAATGTATAGACTGGTGACACCTAAATCAAAACCAGTAGGTAGTAAATGGTTAAATACTATAGTATTAATTACCAGAGTATCTTATTGTTGGCTTTGGCCCTCGTTTACGCCCTGGTGTGCGACCAGTTGAAGATTTGACTGGTAGACAATCAGGAGTTGGGGGTTGTGGTGGAGGAGAGTTGACTGGGGAATGGGTCTCCAAATCTATAATAGAAAATAAGAATACAATAGTAAGAATGCTTTATTAAGGCTATTGTAATTGTAATAACCAGCACAAAATGCAACATATCAAGTTAACAAGCACTCACCAGATACACTGGCAGGTGAACGAGGCATACTTCCATAGTCTGAGAATTCTGAATGCACTGGAGATGGTGCACTGGTCAGCTTGGCCAGAAAGTCATCGGCATCACCTGGCAGATCCTGCAGGGTGTTGGAAGATGGTTCCACATTGCCAACTAATGCTGCATTATCCACTATTATTTCGGACATGCTCGGTAATGACTGGAACTTCATTTTCATGAATTCTTGTTTTTGATTGTATTCTAGAAAAACGGCAAAAAGTATATTTATTGAGAAAAACGTTTTCTATTCATGGTGGTAGTCATGATGATGATGGCTGATTGATGGGTATAGTTCAGACTTGTTCAACATATAAATGTATTGGTGTGGCTATGCGTGTGTATTATAAATTATAACTCACCTCTGCAGATTCTCTGCAGGGATTGCCACAAAATTTCTCCAATAGCTACTGATGTACTCAAGCAAAGATTTCTCTTCGTAAGGCGACACAATGCTCGCCCATCATAAACGAAACCATAGCTGTCAAGAAAGCTTGACAGTTGAATGCCAAGGTTGAACTTGGACTCAGCCCAAGATAACCACTGGCATACATTTTCCGGTGTCCAGTCTCTTGGATCTATAATAGAATATCTCACATTATTAATCTGCCCAAGCATGCTAAAAAGATTAAAAACCCACCCAATTATTTGCAGTAAAATTTGGAAACTGCGAAAGATTACTAAGTCTAAGATAAATCGTCATTTACATTGGCTGGGCGTTGTATTGGATTATCAGGAACTACGTAATAATGATACTGATGTGTTGAATATTCAGAAACGTAAAATTTGTATTGAATATCAAAATCTGCCCAAACAGGTTTGACAAGACTGGTTTATCAACATTCCTAAGTCAGCAGGCACTTAGCGTAGGAGGACCTGTCTACAAGGGGCGTGCATAATTTCACCGATAAACATCACGCAATACACATACATTACGTCATTTTAATAATACGAAAATACTCAAGTGTTAAAGTGAAGGAAAAATATAGATGGAAAAACGTTGTAATTATTTACCGTCAGGAATGCCGTTTGTCTCCCTGCGAAATGTTCCGAAAAGATTTTCCACACCGTGCGCCACAAATTGCTCTATTAAAAGTAGACGAATAAAATGTATTTAGAGAGGGATTTGTGTCAAACCGAAACCGAAACCAGCATGCAAAGCATATTTATAGCGCATTTCGTTATCAGATAAAGAAGCATTTACTAATTTCACTATGGCAATATTTTACTGAAGAAGAAGATTTTACTGTCTTACCATCTGGAGTAGCGTAAGCAATCTCATGCCATGTGTCGCTGAAGTGTGAATTTTCCATGGTGAAGCTCTGTTTAAGAAATAAAACAGATTGTTGTTAGCGTGTTAAAATATCACACGCACAAATACTAATCATGACTTTAGATATCGAGAACGCGCGAGTTGAAATGTTGAAATGACGTTGGAAACGCATTGTTGGAATAGCATGCTCACTGACAATGGTGTTGTTTCAAGGTGCTTTGACGAGAATAAGAAAAGAATCAGTGAATCACTAGTCTAATATGATTACGTTTTGGTTCCTTTGGAAAGCTTCAAATTGAATCAGAAAGTTGTTATGGTTATTTGTATTTAAAAAGTCATTTCATAACGATGCGGAAGAAAACGGCCGATCAACATCATGTCGTCAACCAACCACCATCGTTGTGACTTGTGACGCAGCTTTAAACTCCAACTGAAGTTACTAAACCGACATGGTAAAGAAGTGACTTTATCGTCACCAAACTATATAAATGCAACTCACAACCAAACTTTTAAGGGAACTTACCGTTTGTATTAACTTTGATTATTTAATTACTTGCTGTTGAACAAATAACACTTTCTCGTGCAACGTTCAAAAATCTAATACTTGATACACAACTGGACACGCAGTTTATGTCTTTCTTTATCACGTGGCTATCTGGAATTTCATTGGTCAATTCTTCATTGACGTCAAAAGGGAGGGATGAGTGCTATAATGACAGATAACAAGCATGATAGGGGATTTTTTTAATATATATTTAAATTAGTTTAACCGTAGTTCCGCTTTAAATAAGCAACCCTCCGTGTTCTATTCTCTTCGGAATGTAGTAAAAAATATATATTTAACTTTTTTTTCATTTTAAATCTGTTTTTAATACAACTAGATGTTAAATTTGGGGTTACATTGTAGACGTTCGACTAGCAGCAATATAATCTTGAACTCTGAGTCATTTTTTCCGGGTTTATTTGTTATTATTGATTTGAGTACCAAAGAACACGCTCCTGGAGTTTTTTTTTTTTAAAATATTTTATAACAGCTGAATAGCGAGTGGTTTACAGAGGATTTTGTGCCACATTGTAATTTTCATCTGTGGAATCCTGATGAATATACATAATTTTGGCAATTATCTGTATAATATCGCATTATAGACCGCATTGCAATATAATAACATTTCGGCCATCGCTAAAATGGAAAGATTCCAAAATATCATATATGGGAAATCTCATCTTAAACTATAAGTCATTTAGAATGTATTGAAATGATCCATAACTGAATATTTCAAGTCATTTTAACGATGTAAACTCAAGTATCACTCGTGTATCACTCGAGTACAAAATTTGCTCTTCTTAGAATATATTTACGATGTTTTAAATTGAATGGTGCTAGAAATTTAGGTAATAGAACCAAGGCTTTCTTTCTCTCCTCCCTCAATCCAATCTCTTTGAACGCGTAGTGTCATGTTTCGTACCACCCAAGACAGAAACAAGAACTTTCAAGTACAGACATAAATAATCATAAATACAATTAAAAGCTTTTTGTTATCGTTTTGACATCTCCATGAGTAATATTATGGTCACACCTATATCTAATATCTAAAACTTTCCTGTTTGACGCGTACGAGTTTCCGAGTGGGTGTCAATCTTTAGACAGAACAGTGAAATAGTAAGTATTTTGCGCTGCTGCAACATATGCCCCAAAAATATTATTTTTAATAATAAAAAACCCGTAACATTTGTGGTGAGACATATATGGTAACATATGGTAACAATAAAGTAAAAAACCCTGAAATTTTTTGCCAATCAAATTTATTTAAATATCCCTAATATGCGAGGTTCATAAGTACTTTTGCAAAAGTCATCAAAATTCATAAGACATGCAAATCATCGATTGATTTTTGTTTACCACTCGCGCATTTCGCACTTTGTCTTTGACTTTTGTCCTGAAGAGTTGAGGAGTTGAGCGGCGGCGAGGAGTTGAAGTTTTGAAGAGTTGAGCGGCGTCTGGAGCCTTTGCTGGTGGCATTTCACCTGCGACGGCGTTATCATGCGACTAGGCTAGCTGTAGCAGTAATAATAAGGTTACACATGAATTCGAGTACGGACTTTGGGTAACACTCATGCACAAAAACAGTTCATGCATGCTTCCAAGAATAGCTCACATTAAAAAAAATCCTCTTCGTTAAAAGCCCATATCATGCAATGCCAAGTATACCGACAGCCTATTTGAACTCTTTATAGTTTATTATAATATAATCATTAACAATAACAGTATAAGACTGCTTTGTGAAAACCCCAACCTTCATTATCCAATTAATTTAAGCGCAAATTTAAAACATTCTGAGTCAAGACATATATCGCACAAGCCATAGCTACTAACCGCAATGTATTGTCACTGTTTGTCTGGCGAGGAGCGTAATTAATTTTATGATTATTAGAAAGGTAAAAACTCCAACAAAAAGAAAGATATTTAAACTATTTTATTATTTTTTTCATGGTCCTTTATATAATGAGAAATTCCTTAGTTGTATCTTGAGGTGTTTTTGTGCTTAATAGCTAATTATAACCACGCCTGTCAGCCAAGTGTCTCGGCATGAAAATAAAAAGTGCATGTTTAATTGGGAGCCATTTATTATTTATTCACTACTACTACTAATCACTAGTTTCGAAGTGGCGCAAGAGAGCAGAGAGCGCTTGCCTAATATTTGCAATATATTTATTTTACCATGGCCTGGGATGTGTGGGTGAATATAGGAGTAATTCTTTTAAATATATAATTTAGTATAATATGATATATAATATAATTTAGTGGCCTATATATATAATAAATGTGTAAGGTTAGATGTAATATTTTTTGTTTCATATATAAACAAAACCTGAAAAAGACGTTTCACTAAAGGCTGTATCTATTTACGCCTTTTTGTACATAGTTGGGAGTCCTCATAACCATGCATAGGTACCTTGAAAAAGCCAAGCCGCATTTCAGTATGCGTTTTTAAACAATGCATTCTTTTATTCGTGCAGGGTCTTGTATAATGTTCATTTTTCTGCGCAAGACCATCCATCGTATTAAATAAATGGCCTTATTCCGATAAATAATTTATCTTCTATATCATTAACAAGCGTGAATGTTGTTCACTTTCAAAATATTGGATTATGCGGCTTATCACTTTTAGCTATATGTAATGCCAATATTATTAGGCGTAGAAAGAATAAAAAACTATATATAAGAGTGAAGCGGAAAGGTCGCCGGTATAATTTTTGTTGTACCCACATCAGGTATACTTCCTTTAAAATGGAAGTAATTACGATCATTGGTTCCTGCCACATCGATGATTAGGATATGGAAACGTGAAGATTTGGTATTTTCTATTCTAAGCTTTATCATTAAATTTTTGCTTATCTCAATACCCCTTCATCTATAGTCTATGTACACACAAATAACTGCGTGCAAAAATTAGGCAGAGCGTGCGCATTTCGTATAAAAAGTCGTTCAGCTGCAAACAATGATCTGAGCATGTGCATTGATTGCTGTCATTTTTGTGAACATTCTACCCGCTCCCGCTCAACTTTTCGAGGAATTTTAAAGCATAAAGGAAATGAGTAACTCCGTCGTCATTGTTTTTTGGCCCATCTTTCCAAAACAAGTGAAGCCGATAAACTATTTGACCAAATCACCAAAATCTTGCAAACGTCCATGGAATGTTTTACCTGATAAATCTTAACGAGTAATATCGCGATTTGTGGGTGTTTTGTAGATCAATAATTTGTCTCTACCTTTGACATCAGCAGATATTGAACTGCTTGCCACCGACAAATCATGATATTTTTACAAGTACATAGATCTCGAACTCGGTTATCATATATCACATGATGATCACATGAAGCTGACCTCGTGACCCTTGGCTGTGAAAATATTTACTTAAATGCTGATACGCGCTTCTTCGCACTGCAACCGAATGTCACATGCCGGGATCTGTTGACAATCTCAATGTAATTACTGTCGGGTGCATTATGAACAATTTCCTGGTTGGTCCAACTATTCAAACAACATGCAGCAAACAACACATATAGGCTGGTATGCATTCATATGCTGATGCATTCATATACCTCTCACTTATTATTTCTCTTGATGATGATGATCGGTTAATCCCGTCATATAATCTCAGCTAAACTATTCCCTAAAATATGAACAACCCTAAACTATTCCCTAAATTATGATAAATGTAAAGATGTATGGAGACTCTAGAGTGGGGGGAATCAGTAGCTATTCAGTTTCAATTCAGGTTCAATCGGTATGTACATTGTACATTGTATGTACCGCAGTGTATTGTAAATTAAAAAAATTGAGGGAAGAGTTCTCAGTTGCTTCTTAGAACTAAGGAGGAGCTTTGGTTCTGGTAACCTTGACATACCAAATTCCAAGTAAAGCATGTTAAAACCTGTTCCATGCAAGTATCGGCGATTCGCAATGTGTTGTCATTACACAAAGATTCGACTGTCAGAAAATACTACTCACTTTACGAATACTGGCACAGAAAGATGGAAACGTTTTTAAATGATTTAAATAACGCAGTTTATTAGAATCCTTGTGGTAGATCGTAAGGGTAGCTATATATACGGCATGCAGGGTAAGAATCTTGATTGATGTAATCCTAAATGTCATCAACTGAATGACCTGGTTAATTCGGCTTTATGGTAAGGGAGCAAATTATGGAAGTGGCTGTGTATGAATGAAATCACAGATGGATTACGGGGGAGGCTCCCATGGGCTCAGCCCTTCTTGTTAAATCCTATGTGAAATTTCTTTTTGATATTTTTGCACAGCAGGTAATGTTGATCTTAGAACAACCTTTACCTTGTCAATATTTTGTTTTAATGCACTCTTCCGTATCAAATTCTTCTGTGCTGGTGGATAGACAGGTGAGGAATGTCTATCCACAACTATCCACTGCATCGATTGAAAAAAATCGTCACTTGTGAGTTGTGATAAGGGAGTGTAAATTCA
Organism: Dendronephthya gigantea; assembly: GCF_004324835.1. Taxonomy (NCBI): domain Eukaryota; kingdom Metazoa; phylum Cnidaria; class Anthozoa; order Malacalcyonacea; family Nephtheidae; genus Dendronephthya; species Dendronephthya gigantea. The sequence goes on along the minus strand of NW_021163041.1, from coordinate 925,305 downwards.
TTATTTATACCGAGAAATTGGTAAGGCATGCATTTTTCTGGAGTGTGAATACTGGATAAATATTTTCTAAACAAACTGGGAAATTCCGGGAAGTTAGGTAAATTCTGATTTGCGTTACAAACTCAATTCAACAAAAAATAAAAATCATTTGGGTCATTTCAGGAAACATCCCCACAATAATATCTCCAACTTCCCGTCCCTTTTAGACGAACTGATGAGAAACTATGAAAAACATGCAGTATCATCCCTGCTTCTCTCAGGCCATGATGTGAAAGTAGAGGCGATTACATTCAGTTAATGTACACACGCATTAGCAGTACCATGCAGCTGTTTCCGGCTCTGATTGGTCTCTTCGGTAGCAACCCCTGTTAAAAATAATCGCCAACAACTGTGCGTCAACTAGTCAGATGTTAGCCGACGCTCTGTCTCTCATTAATTATATTGGCCTTGCCAAACATCAAAATATTAAATCGTTATCAAACAGCGTGATTTAAATAGTTTAAAAATATAGATGAATTTATTATACCAATGGTCAATGTCCCCCTTTTCCCGAATGTTTCATGCGTCGAATGAAATGATTTCTTTCGTTATTTCAAAGTCGATGGCGAATTATTTCCCTCTCCCGCTATTGCGAGAGCCAGCCTAGGTTATCTATCTCGCGTTTAATCGAGCCCTCTCGCGACCGCGCGAGAGGAAAGTAATTTGCTATCGACTTAGGAATAACGAAAAAAATCATTTGATTTGTGTTATTACGTGAAGATATCATATACGTATTTTCAACAATTTCATGAGAGAAACGGAAAATAACAAAATATCTCCATAATGGAGAATTGGAGTAATACGGGACCCAGTTACGTTCACTTGTTCTTTCATTTGCGGTTTATTTGCTTACTGTTATGAAGTTGTATAAAATAAAGTATGTTTTGTGAACAATCGACCGACGAAATAAGTGTCAAATGTTGTTTTCATGTTTTTTTAATTTTAAGTGGACGGTTTGTGGGTTGTGGGGGGACTGAATCACAATTTGCAGCTGAATGTTTTTTTACAAAGATTGTTCTGTCTTGTCAAGAGATGCACTTTGCAACTAAGATAAAAAGGAAAAGGAACAACGTCATTTCTTTTGATCATTCTTGTTTTCCTGCTGTCTGCCGGAACGTCATATCGGCTGGAATTACGTCAATATGACGTTTGATGCCCTTGGACCAATGGAGTTGACATGCACGTAAAACTTATAAAAAAAATGTAGCAGTGTTGTGCACAATATTTTTCCAGTGTTTTTGTTTTTGTTTTGTGCCCTGTTCAATGCAACTAAACATTAATTTATCAATTAAAAACGTTATATTCCTAAACGTTAAATTCCTTATAAATTATATGTCATATTTGAAACAGCTAGGTGATAAATCAAAAGAACTTAGTTTTCCGCATATTTTAGTATGCATTTGTTGACCCATGTTTTAAAGCTAAATAATAAAAATTTAGAAGCATTTGGAGTTTTATGCGCCTAAACTGAAAACGCGTAAATAGAAACTCAAAGTAGCCTTAAGTGTAAAGCTGTTTTACATAACGTTTATCTCTGCATTTTGAGAACATTTTTCTGAAAACATTTTGAGAATAGAATATTGTTTTTGGCATGTGCCCCTGCTTGCTAGTTTGTTACCTAGACGTACGGGTGCCTCTCTATTGGGGAGGAGGCTGGACCAATTATCCTTGAAAACTGATTTTTATGCCCCGAAAATTCAGAATATTTTGCCTGAGAAGTTAACGGTACACCGAATCTGCCTTCCCCTAGCCCGTACACCTACGCTCGCATTTAAAACTCGAGATTTCACACGATTCTCTGAATTTCTCTCGTGTTCACCTCCCTTGAGCTACATCCTCGGCAGGCGCTAGGAAGCATATCACCGCCCAGCCACATTTGCCCGGAAAAGGGCCGGCAGAGGAGGTAGTCCTCCATAAAAGCACTAGATTTGTTTTATTTTAAACATTATATTTGTGCCTTATTTGTGCTTATGCCATAATCGGATTATTGATGTCAATAATCCACCTCTTTATGTGAATACCCATGATTGCCACTTATAATGTAGTGATGTTTCACATGATCTGAGTATATAATATATGTATACAATTTTTACTAATTTCGTTATTTTGGTATTTAGAATGATATAGAAAACCCAAAATTTTATTTACTACCCAATCGGCCACCTGCCGAACGTTTTACAAAATCTGAGGAATTTTAGACCCACATTCAAGGAATTGCAACATGTAGAAACGAGGAAGTGAAAGTTCACTGAGCGCTAACCACTGAGCTATATAATAATTCCTGGAGGACCGGCTCCTGACCAGAAAGTGAAGCAAAAAACATGGCGGATTTTGAGTTTTGCTGACGCCACATGGTCCCCTTTGCCCATGGTAATTACCACTGACATACCGCGATACAAAGTCAAAAACGTGTCCGTCACCCTCCCGATTTTTGACTGATCTAGTATCAGTTTTTGAATATTTTTTTATTCATCTTTCCCGCCTCACTCTAAATTAAAAAATGCCGAAGTTTTGCTGCGTTATTGGTTGTCATAATTCCTTCTCGAAGGAGAATATTACCTCCCACCGGTAAGATATCATGCAACTTCATAATTTTGTAGTTTTTATCGCACAAAAACACGATTTTGTTTGCACGTATTGAGGAAATGGCGTCATTTTTTATTTTTCGCACATTCAGAAATAGTTGTAAAGAAATTTTAAGTAAAGAAAGGGTTGAATTTCTCTGACCTTTGAGATAATTTGGATTCTATATTATCGTGTTTTGACTGTTTTCAGTTTTCAATGTGTTTCGTGCCACAAACGGCAAAATTAATTTAACTTTTTTAATTGTCGTAAGGCTTGAAAATACAGTGATATCATTTTTTTTTATTCAATAGCTCTAAAATCAAATTTACAAGAACATGTGCTAGAAAATACATACATATACATACATACACACATGTATTTGATATACTGCATTAATATATCCATACTAGAAAATTTGAATTTTTAACATTACTCTAACATTCAAATATAGTTTTCCTGATGCTGAGAAGAGTCCTGAGTTACATGCCTTATGGATGGAGAATATAAACAAGAATGTTCCAGTTGAGTTTACTCCAATTAAGGGAAGTCGTGTGTGTTCTGAACATTTTAGTGTGGACATGATGCAAAAAGTTGGGCAAAGGACAATGCTGTTGCCATATGCTATCCCAACAATATTTGAAAAGTCTCAGGTTTGTGCCTCTTTTAATTAAATTGGTGAACAATTAAGATTATAATTTTCTTTAAGACTCAACTCCAAGGAGCTGTTCCTAACTACTGCAGTGCAAATCATATTATGTGAAGCAATATTCATTAACACTAAAAAAAAATTAACAGCCTGAATTGCCATACATTTTAGGTTGCAAACATATATAAGTTTTTGCTGGTCACCTGCAATGCATATAATGTTGTCACTAGTGGAATGTATAACTCGATAGTGCATGAGTACCATCTTGTCTTGCATGTCTTGTGTGGCATTTTACACCATAGATAAATGATTTAAACATAGATAAATTTTTATTGTGTTATCAATATTAAATTTAACATTTCTGTCAAGGTAATTTCACAAAATGTGGAACATGTAGAGGTTGCATCAAAAGATATTGCAATTTGGATGACTGGTAGAGATTGTGTAAGTACGCAAGAAGTACCTGGACTTATGGTAAGTGAAGACATTGCAGTAGATTTAGCAACTGGGAGTACTGGTAAAGTAGTTGTTCCAGGTGTCAGTGATAAAAAGGTAAGCTCTCATAATGTAAGTGTACAAGGTAAAGAGCTCACTACAGATAATGTAATCACACATGGAAGAAAAAGAAAGCCTTCAGATGAAGACTTTGATGAGATGGCTATTAACGGGGTAAGTACTCCAAAAAGAATACATGCAAGCCATGTGAACCATGATCACACTTACCATATCAGTGAATCTCCTCGCAAAATGAAGAAAAATGTTGATAATCTTGTAAACAACTTGACTAATTTGCAGAAGAAGTTTAATGTCAAAACAAAAAACAAGAAGGCTAAAGAGAAAGGTTAGCACTTTGGAGTCAGTGGTAAGTGAACTGAGACAGAGTAATCTCATAAATAGTGATTGTGCTGCAATTTTGGAAACAACCTTTTCCGGAGTTCCAAAGGAACTGATGAAGAGGTTAGTGTCGCAAAAGAAAAGCAAATATCCTGGGGCGTATCCACCCGAGCTAAGGTCATTTGCTCTGACCTTAAAGTTTTATTCGACGAAGGCATATAATTATGTTCGGAAAAGTTTTCAGCTGGGGTACCACACGTATCTGTGATCCGATCGTGGTATACCTCGATGGATGGTGAACCCGGTTTCACGAAAGATGCCTTGACAGCTTTGAAAGCTAAGGTCCTCGCTGCAAAAAGAAAAAGTGAAGAAGTTGTTTGCGCCCTCACCTTGGATGAGATGTCCATACGAAAACATGTTGAGTGGGATGGAAAGAGAATGCGTGGCTATGTCGACCTCGGAACGGGCATTGAAGACGACTCTCTACCTGAGGCAACGGATGCTCTTGTATACATGGCAGTTTGCGCAAACTCAAGTTGGAAAATACCTTGTGGATATTTTCTAGTAAATGGACTCACTGGTGAAGAGAAGGCAAACTTGACGAAAGAATGCATTCGAAAATTGCACGAAGTTGGGGTGAAGGTGATTTCTTTCACATGCGATGGTCCTTCGACCCACCAGGCGATGTTAAAGGAGCTCGGCGCAATTCTTACACCTGATAGCCTGCAGGCGTATTTTCCGCATCCGTGTGACCCAGAGGCCAAGATCTACGTGTTTCTGGATGCCTGCCACATGATAAAGTTGGTGCGAAACACAATGTCGGACTGGCAAGTTCTGAAGGATGGAGATGGGAACACAATTCAGTGGCAATTTATCGAGAAATTGCATCAGTTGCAAGAATCAGAGGGTTTACATCTTGCTAATAAGCTCCGGGCAGGGCATATCAAATGGAAACCACAGAAGATGAAGGTAAACCTAGCAGCACAGGCGCTCAGTTCGAGTGTCGCTGATGCTTTAGAATACTGCGAAGGTAAGCTGAAATTGCCACAATTTCAGGGATGTGGTCCAACTGTGAAGTTTATTCGTGTTTTTGATCGCTTATTTGATGTTCTGAAATCCAGAAACCGGCTGGCGAAGAATTACAAAGCGCCAATCAGGAGATCGAATTATCAGTACACGAAGAAGTTTCTGGACCAGGCGAGTGAGTACATCCGAAATCTAAAGGGTCCTGATGGAAGATCGATTCTCAAGACAAAAAGAAAGACCGGGTTTCTTGGTTTTCTTATTTGCATCAAAGCAGTTTTGGGATTGGCCGACGATCTGGTTATGGCAGAGAAACCAGTGCTAAAGTACCTCTTGACGTACAAGATAAGTCAAGATCACTTGGAGTTGTTCTTCGGTGCTGTGCGAGCATGCGGAGGATGGAATAACAATCCAACCACACGGCAGTTTGTCGCAGCGTACAAGCAACTGCTGATGAGGCACAATATTGAAGGAGGACGCGGAAACTGCGTTGCTCAAGATGACACGGAGATACTGAACTGTGTCAAAGACCAGTGTGAAATTGAAGAAACGCCGACTGGGATCTCAGACGTGGCGATTGCGAGGCGATACGACCTGGAGTTGAGAGAGCCAGCTGCCGTCGATCATGACTACTGTGATGTGTCTAATGCCATTGAACTGTCTGAGTACAAGGAGGCTGCAATATCGTATATTGCTGGGTACGTCGCAAAGATGGTGACGAAAAAGATCCATTGCACCCAATGTACAACGGTTCTGACGACGACGAAAGAGAACATACCGGACTTGTTCGTAACATGGAAGACGAATGGGGGTTTGCAACTACCGTCACACGGACTGATTAAGATTTGTGAAGAAACAGAAAAGTGCATTATGCGAATGCTGAATGCTAACCAAGGTGGTTTACCTCGTAGCGCTGGACTATCAGGAGCAATTGCGAAGACGGTGCTGGAAACATGTGTGAAGAGCGGGGTCTTTAGCACGTTGAACCAACACATGTTTGACTCAAGTGCAGTGGACAACCACCTGTTTACTCTGATAAAGTGCTGTTCTCAGAGTTATGTCACGATTCGAATGCATCATTTATGTAAGTTAAGGAATGCAAGTATGCATGAGAAGGTGATACGAAAGCAGTTTTCAAAGCTTGTGTTGTTCAAACACCAGTAGAGTTTACACGTGTCCTGGGCACTCTTGTGGTGCTTTCGAGGTTTGCCTGTATGCCTTGGAATGCAATGTCAATGTAACTGACTATGAACTAATGGAAATTGAAATTTCATCCCTTTCTATTTATATCAATTAATTTTCTACATCTTTACGAAAATTGAAATGACCAAAGACCTCATTTCTCAATATTTCAGTCATAGACATTGTATTTTTCGAAGGTTGGACGTATCCTGGCACAATAATTTGTGTTTCGAGGAAGAGTGTGCATTGTTGAGAATGCATGGTCAACGGAACCTGCACATTTTAGATGTGTCTAGGGGTTGACAGAGTAATGTGTGTATGCATGGTGTTTGACAACAGTCAATTAATATTTGGCAGATGAACAAATTATAAAATGTATTGATATGTCACTATAGGTAAATATTGTTTTTGTTCTTTATCTTTTCAATGTGTTTGCATTCATGCAGTTCTGTCATTAATTTTGTTTTTTTTATTTTTTGTTAGACTAAGAGCAACTGAAAAGATTTAACTACAACCATAAAAGAAATTATTTAATATTACTATTATTATTATTAGAATAAATATTAGAAGAAACAAATTATATTTATAGATATCAGATGAACTAAATTAAACTTTTGTTAAACAGGAATATGACCAAACAGACACAAGGGCAATATATGTTAATGTTTGGCTAGCCATGTAGATATTCCATCTTTCTTGACATCTTCCTGAGTTGTCCAAAAAAATTAAGGTATTGCATCACAGATCCATGGAAGATATTCCTCAATCCTCATTTGCTTTGGTATACTCTTTGTTCAATATTGTAACCAAAAATTGTTGAAGAAGATGTTGTGGTATGATCACACACTGACTTTATGCTGGACAAGAACAAAAAAATCTCATCAATCAGGACGATCGAGTTGCGCTGAAATACAGATCTCAATTGACTGGTCAAAAAATTTATTGTCACATCACCATTTGATGATACATCAGCCAGTGATATCACATTCTATGAAACAAAATCATGGAGAAAACACAATCAAGAGAAACAGTCCAGTCAACTATTATTCTTGTTCTCAAAGTATCATGATGCCATTTCATCTGTTTATACATGAACCAGTGATATCACATAATGTGCAAATCTTGTTAAACACATCAACTAAATCATGGAGAAAAGACAATCAAGAAAATCAGCTAGTCAACAATATATATTCTTGCTGTCGAAGTATCATGATTGATGCCAATTAAAGATGCTGGTTGTACATAATCAAAATTTAATTTACCATCACTCATGTGGAGGAATTGGGTGTCACAGAGAGAATGGAGTTCAGGGTGTCACAGAGAGAATGGTTTATATGCTTTGGTAGTTAAACATTGACAGTGTAAATTTGTAAAATATAGCTATTATACTGTAATACTGACATTAGTTTATATTGCACAATAATTCCTTTTCTGTTCATATATATTTTTGTAACAGCAAATTGTTTTATACACTTTATATTTTTTTTGAGGCAATACCAGAGGTGTAGCTGGAAGGGGGCTGGAGGGGCTTGGTAAAATTTGGGGCCCTCCTGGGAAAATGAAGTGAATCATTGTTATGCCATCAATAATGCAAAACACCTGATCTGGCCTATTGAAGTTGTCCATCATTAATGTCAAAAAATCATTCCTAGAATGTTTAGCACAAATCTTGTCTTGAGTCACACTGCTGCCCGCGTAGGTTTTCGATAGCCCCTCTCTTCCCCAAAATTCTGGCTACACCTTTGGGCAATATATACATTGTATAAATTGTGATTATAGTATATTATTAATTTATTATTATTGCAAAGATGTAGTTATTAAATTATATATGATTTACTGTTTATAGTACATGGCTTAATTTACACTTTCTGTCATGGGTAATTGAAAATTGAGATCTAATGTGTTAATTAAAGCATATAATTATATTTATTACTCTTTATTACTTTTAAGGTATACAATTAATACAAGGTAAAAAATACTAGCAGGATTTTATTGTGTTATAAAGGTCAGGGATTATAGCCCAGGGTTAAGATAAAATTATAATATTTGACAAACTTGCAAAAATCCCTTTAATGGACATTTTTGTTTAATTAATACAAATAAGCCAAACAGAGTACCAGTTGGCAGTACTGCACATATTTGAATGGTTTATTTAACATTGTTTTGCAGTGTAAAGACCCGAAATTACCAAGTCCGACGACAATGATGATGATGATGTTACCAATTAGTTATTAATCAACTATAATTTTTGTGTTTACTTATAGCAGAGACTTTATCAATTATTGACAATTGTATTAATACTATTTTAAATAACCAACCACCTGATACTAGAAACTTGAATAAATCATGAATATATATTCTATGAAATCTCTATATTAGCCTTTCTCACGATGACATTTTTGGGGTACTTTCAATTTTCTCAAATAGGATTTAATAAATTATAACCACATGAAAAGCATCAACAGTCCACGTACTTGAAGAATAAAATTAAAGCATATTCATCATTGTGAGAAAGGATAACTAAACTTTGACATGTGTATGAGTTATCAGAGGAATATTAAAACTTTTTATGAAATTAAATGCACCTCATTAGTTTGTCACAGTCCTGTATAAGGCCTTAGGCCTACAGAGTCGATGATGCATTGGTTTATTGGCTTCGAAATGATAGGCCTGTTATGGCTGTTAATACCAGTTAGCTAAGGATTCTAGTCATCTGGTTTTCCGGGCTTTTTTGCCTGTAGATTTAAGAACAAATAGTTTACACAATACCATGTTTATCAATACTTTCATTTGTAATTTGTTTTTAACCGCGTGCAAATAATGCCAAATATGTGAGTGCAAATGTATTCCTTGCTTGTTTGCCGATAAAAAGCAATCTCATGATAATATTTGACGTTATTTCGGGCCCTTAAGATTCTTAAAAAACAAAGGAATGGTCAATCAATAATCGATGTCTATACAAAAGTTGTGTCTTAATACCTGTTTCACTTCAAGGCTTCTGACTTTTCTTCTCGCTTTCCTCGGGCTTGTAGAAGTTTAAATATCAGACAGATTCAAAAAGATATTTTTCCTTCGTAAATGCAAAACACCGTATTTGTGGCGGAGGCGTACAAAAGATTCGTATTGGCGGTATTGCCTATATTCTTTGCACACTTTTCACAGATAAAATTTAAAAAAAAAAAACAGGGGGGAGCATTCTCTTGTAGCGGGCTCATATTTGAGCCTGGTCAGTGGTAATTACCATGGGCAAAGGGGACCATGTGGCGTCAGCAAAGCTTCTACGCATGCGCAGAAGGGCGAAGTCCGCCATGTTTTTTGCTTCACTTTTTGAGAAAAAAACATTAGGAGCCGGTCCTCCAGGAATTATTATATAGCTCAGTGGCGCTAACTTCAAGAGTGCGACCCAGCGACCACTGAGCTCAGTGGTTTCAACCTACGGTTCCAACAGAAAACTGAAAATGGTTTTATGGAAATTGAAATCATGAATTCAATCGTACAAAATGCATATTTAGTTATACAACAGGTACATGAACACAGACTGTAGTTTGGTTAAGTAATTTATTTCATTTGTGTTATAATCACCGGCATGTTTTTCAAGAGATATGAAATTTAGTGGGAACGTTCCAAGTCATCTCATGCATGTAGTGGCCCTATATGACCATGTGCCTGGTGAAAGTGATATAGACCTGGGTGACAAATGGGCAATACAGTCACCACATCCAGATACACAGTTAAGTTTCTTGAAAGGAGAGACTTTCAGAGTTATTGGTGAAGTAGATTGGTGGCTATATGTGACTTCAAGTGATGGAAAGACAGGCTATATTCCCAGTATATTGACAGCACCTTTGAACACAAATTGCCTGAACACTGAATAGTAAGTGGAAAAATGCAGGTGAATGATTGAATGGCATGATGCTGCAATTATAAGCAAGGAGGATAGATGTTTGCAGTATAAAGCTACTGCTGGATTAATATGTATTTGGAATTTAACATTGACAGAACTTTATATTTTTCAGTTAGATGATGGGGTACTCTCACTCCTAGTATTTTATCAGGCATATTCCATATGGGAACTTAACTCAGATTACTAATTGCTATTTGGAGGTCCTTAAAATTGATATGGCATCTTTGCTTCCCTTTGGCTTAAAAAAATAAGAGAGCTATTAATTACCCCCAGGAGTATTTTCAGTTTATGTAATGCGGTTCCACTGGAGTAGACACTCCAGTTTCTCTTATGTTGAAAGTACATATGCAACCTGTATTATTAATCCTCCCAACCATTGCATGCAATTTTACTGAGCCCTAAGTAGGAAACATTTTTTTTGGTTATTTCTTCAGCTCTAAAGTGCTATCACACCATGGCGATGTACCATCGTGTGTTATTGATAATCAGGTTGATCTCACCTACTTTCCTGACACACCACTTGATAGAGACACAGAGTTGCATCACAGGGTGTGTATATATATAATATTATATAAAATGTATTTTGTATCATGTGTAAAAATATGTTTAATGGCAAAATTCAATTATGAATGAAGAATAAAAGCTGTCAAACATTTCAGTGTTCAGTATATAGTCTTATGGAATCCATTTTGTTGTTTAATGCCCCAAGAAATGGGAAAGCTAGTGCGACAATGTACATCTATTTATTAAAACTCCATCCTTAAAACTGCTTGATTTCGTTATTGTCATTGTTGGTACACCCCAGCCCTAGGTTTTCATGTTTTAAAAAATCTTATTAATTTATACTGATTTGGCACTAAATTCTGCAACATTAAATTTTTTTACATATTTAGTTAACTGTCAAAACAATTTTTCAAATAAGATTTTGTAGACTTTGTAAGATTAGAAATACGATTTTGTATTTTGAAGACTCTAGGATAATTTCTAACAGGTTTAAGGATCATAATTTTGAGTGTAAATCAAAGCCTATTTGAGCTGCATCTGATTTAGACTTGCAATTTTTGGTCAGTGAGATTTTATGTGCAATTTTCTTCTTTTAGTAGATGTGAATGAGTGGCTAGTTACAAATTATCTGACCTATAAGAGCTCTTATTTGAACATGCGTAGCTAATTTACTCATTCACATTTATCGAAATAAAAAAATCGCTTACAAGTGTAAATGGGCCTTAAAACGTTTCTTAGTATTTAGTCACATCTACAACTTGCGCGAAAATAATTGTTACGTGACACTTGAGATACACACTATTTAAAGAAACTGTTTTAAAGTTAGTATAATTCACAGCTACTATGTATGATAAATATCCTTCCCTGGAACTTTTTTATTTAGAAAAAATCTCCAGAAGGAAAAGCAAACATATTTTCCTTGCTCACCTTTTGGTGGATGACGCAGTGAGTATGTTTAAGTATTTCAACGTTGAGGAAACGTAGGGGTCAACTAGTTTTGCCATATATTTTGATTACACCTATTTTTTGTTTGCTTGCTGACATGAAAGAATTTCTTGAACAGCAATTCGCTAAATCTTGATATTAGCATTAATAAGTGTACATTTTGATGTACATGATGTACAAATATCAACTTACGTTTTACAAAGGATGGCAAGTTACATTTTATGCGCGAATATAATTTATTTCTTATAATATAGATTAGTATGGTTAGGTTTTCGCCGTCCATTAGTTTTCAAAGACATGTGGTGTTTAAAAAAGGAACTTTGGTCGGAAAACATCGGCTCAAATTTTGATGAACATTGGAAACGCGAGAAGGAAAAGGTTTTGAGGTTAGTTTAGCGCAAATTCATTGTTGAGCTTAGAAGGAACTCAATATTATTCATAACAACACGTCGAGCAAGAACTTGAAATTAGCGTCAAATTGTGTCACGTTATAGATATTAAAAGCGAATTATATGTGTGCACAGTCTCATTATAAATGTCAAGATGCGAAGCCTGATGGGAGGGGAGGGGGGCAGGTTTTCTGTATTAATACATACCACGAAGTGTTCTCAAAACATCGACATTTGAAATTTATCTCATCGTCTTTATTCTCTGTTCTCTTTTCTCTTCTCGCAAATTCCCAGCCTAGCCTAGGATCAAATCCCATTCCCAGGAACTAAATCCCATTTTCCCAGCGTAAAAATAATGCAATCCCTGTTCCCGTTTTACCCTTTCAAGACCCTCTTATTATGATTGGAGTGCGTTAACTCTATCTCTAGTGTTGTCTAAAGCAAATTTATCACCAATTTGCAGTAAAATCCCTCAATGGAAAGAGACGAAAAGACAAGAGGGCCAGCAGCCTCTGTTCCTCTCCATTCCTAGCGTCCATGATTTGTATTAATTCCAAATACTATTGTGACGGGTGCCTTTATAGTAGGTTTAATACCAATACCACTATAGGTCAAACAATTATCATTAAAGCTTTGTATCTTTATTGTCCTCTTTCATCCTGTTAACAGAAAGCTCAAAAAATCCAAGTTTGGTAAAATGACCCCAGTAGAAAATGGTAGGACATCTTCGGCGACTGGTGAGCGAGCAGAGCGACCAAATCTCCTATATGAAGTCAAATACTCCAGCGACAACGACGAAACAACAGATCATCCTTCATTAACGAAGACTTTATGGAAAGTATTTGGTCCATCTTTGATTCCTGCAATTTTTGCAAAACTTTGCTATGATACACTGGTGTTTGTTCAACCTCAGTTATTAGGGTAAGATTTAGAGTTGAAAAAGGTCTTCATGCAACCTTAAACCTTTCCCCGGGACGATTCCAAATTGTATGAATGTCTTTCTCAAAATTGTATTATACCTTAATCCTGACATTTTCTTTAAAAATCCTTTTGATGTATCCAAAGTGTCTAAAAAAGGTCATAAGGTATTCAGGAATACCTTTTAAAACTGTTTTAGTGCGATCGTGGAATATATCGATGACAGAAACCAGCGTGAATCGTGGGAAGGTCTTGTGTATGCTGGAGGCTTGTTTCTAGTCGCAATAATCCAAACCTTGCTTTTACAACAGTATTTTAAAATTGTTATGGTAATTGGTCTTCGTATCCGTACTGCTGTTCTAGGAGTTGTTTACAAAAAGGTAAAGAAAGATAAATTCTTAAACTATAAAGTCGTTATTAATATGTCTATACGTTATTAATATGTCTATGACCCACATGTTCCAACACTAAACCAATAAACCAACACTATGTGCGATATTGCTTTCAACCCTGTCTTTATTGAGCATTTTGACGAAATTACAATTTACTTCTACTTAAATTTCCTTCCAGGCATTATCCCTAAGCACTATTTCAAGAAATCAATCAACTGTTGGTGAAATGGTCAATCTCATGTCCGTAGATGCTCAACGGTTAATGGATATTCTTACATACTTCAATATGCTGTGGTCTTCACCTTATCAAATCTCGTTAGCAATTTTCTTTCTTTATCGTACAATGGGAATATCTGTCCTGGCCGGTGTTGGGGTTATGTTGGTGCTTTTCCCTCTTAATTTCATCATTGGACGACACCTGCGAAAGTTACAGGTGTGTTGTATTCCGGGTATTCTCTAATATTGTACGTTTCAGCCATCCATACGGTATAATATATATTATGCATTGTATGTTCAAAATATACTACAATTTTTTATTCAAGATTAATCCCTTTTACTGTATAGCAGGCTGTTCGAAAGATGGGAAGCGAAAGCTAAATATATGCATGTCGTTAACAAAAACATTAAGCATTCACAAAAATAATATCAAACGGTAGCGCTATCCACCTCAATCAATCAGCCCCATCTATATATATACCATTGGGGCCTGGGGCCTGTTGTAAGGAGCTGAAGAGCGCCACCCAGTTTTCGTACAACAGGCTAATGTATTTTGTAAGTTTACTTTAGTAATGTTGTATGTTCCAGATAATACTGTTATGTTCCAAGTTATCTGTTATTTCCGCCAGCCTGGCTAACTATATTCTTATAGGATTTAAGATTTATTAAAAGAACCAATTTCGCAGTCAGAGACTGAATTACTTTGGTTAACAAGATTATAATGTTACTTACTCTATAACGTGTCTATTATGGTTTGTCAGTTTTACAAAAGTTCTACATTTGTCAGTTCTTAACTGATCGTTACGCAAAAAAATATCTGCTTCTATTTCTTGCCATGGTTAGTCCCTTTCCTCTATAAGCTAAGATACTAACACGTTAGGGTCAGTGTTGTAGGGTACAATATTTCAACTCATGCAGGTAACACGGTATTTTAACATATTTTTAGGTGAAACAGATGAATATTAAAGATATAAGAATAAAATTGATGAATGAAATTTTGAATGGTATTAAAGTAAGAACTGGCACTTGTGTTGATTTAACTGTATGTTAATTTCCTCCATTACTAATGGCCTTATTCTGTTATTTTATCTTATGTGATTTTAGGTCATAAAATTTTTCGCATGGGAAACATCATTCATGTCCAAAGTTTTGGGTATAAGAAAAGATGAATTACGCCATTTACGGAAATTTTCTTACTTTAATGCTGCATATAACGTGGTAATGAGTAGTGCTCCAGTCTTGGTAAGTGAATGGTAAAAATAATGACAAACAATATGCCACTAAAGCGGTGTAGCATGTGGTTGGTGCAATGAAAAATTACTTTCTTTCACACATCGATCTTTGGTTCATTTTAACCGATCAAATTATAAGAATTGTTGTAAGGCCTACAGTAGATGTTAGTTAATATCCCTCATGATTTGCATGTCAAAAACCAAAGTTGAAATGTTTGTTCATTGCTTTCCATGAATGCCTGTATATCTATGCGTAAAATTCTTTGTGTATTGTTGATAAATATATAGATCTATTGCCTGTATTGTGTAGCTGTCGTGCACGCGCTTTTGTATTCGATAATCTTTCTGAAATTATTATTTTTTGTTTATACGTACGCCATAACCAACACAAGCTCGGTGCCTACTTTGAACACGAGCTCAACGTGTTAAGGAAGCAGTTTAGCTTTTTCCGCCTAAAAGGTTTCAACTTCAGCTTTTGCTCTGAGCATATAAATATACGTTGTTTATATCTCATTTTATATGTTAGGTGTCCTTGGCGACATTTGCGACTTATGTATCACTTGGAAATACGTTAACTGCATCAAAAGCTTTTGTTGCATTGGCTCTTTTTCAAGTCCTTCGTTTTCCACTTTCTATGTTGGCAACTCTTTTGACGAACCTTATTCAGGTGACCACTATTATTTATACTACACTTTAGTTTCCCTATATATTTTAGCACTGTTTCCCATAACTACATTTTTTGTATCCTGGATAAAAAATCTCCCAGATCCAACCGGGTGTCCATATATATTTAATTATATTTAGTGGACAGAATCACAAAAATCATGTCTCCTTTTTAGGCATTGGTGTCAATAAAACGAATACAAAAATTTTTAAATATGGAAGAACTGGATCCAAAGGGCGTTGAGAGAACTGGTACTAGTGGCATAGATCAAGGTAACATCGACCTGGGTATTCGCTGCTTCTCTTTATATAATTGCAGTCGGTCAATAATTGTACTAAATACTATTTATACTTCTGCTGGAATGATACTTTAACGAGTGATATATGTTTATGCTAAAAATGACATTTTCATATGAATAAAATGTAAGGTATTAATTGTCATGCATAATAAGCATGATTTTGCAGGTTTGCAATTTCTTTTTCTTGTCGTAGAAAGGGCCGCTATTGAGATTACGTCTGGGGCATTTACTTGGGAAAGCGAGGAACAGCCAACTTTAAAAAGGTATATATTAAAATGGTTTATTTGTTTTAGCACAGTGATTATAACAATGAACGCTGGTCGCATATATACTTCAATGCCCAATTGTGAAATGTGAGATTTCAATTTTCCGTATTTTTTCAGTATTAATCTGAAAATAGATCAAGGTGGTCTTGTGGCGATTGTGGGTCATGTCGGCTGTGGAAAGTCGTCTTTACTCTCCGCCGTGCTGGGAGAAATTAAGAAACTTGAAGGGCATGTTTATCTTCAGGTACTGTTCTCGACGTAAACGCTAGCTGAACGTTATCATCATGATCATATTTCACATCCATCCTCTGGTTTTAATTAAAGCTCTACAATGCACAATGATGCTTGCCAATTTAATCGCTAACTATGTTGTAGTTGAAAAGTTTTCCTCCAACCGGTCTCCGATTTATTAAAACTAATAATGTCGATCAATACCAGCGTTTAAATTCTTATGTTTTCTATAGGGTTCTACTGCGTACGTTCCTCAACAAGCCTGGATCCAAAATACGACATTGCGGGAAAATATTTTATTTGGCAAAACCTACGATCCAAAACGTTATAATAAAGTCATGAATAATTGTGCCCTTCTTCCTGATTTGGAAATATTACCAGGAGGGGATTTGACTGAGATTGGTGAAAAGGTCAGTGATTTAATTGTCAAACCTTAATATCTCTCTTGATTGCAATGTGAGATGCTTACTGCATGAACGATGAACAAGATAAACATGTTCATCGATCTGATTTATTTGATTAGATTAATAGTGTATTATGATGCTATCTCAACGAGAACTGCTCAAAATCCATTTAAAGTTTAACATGAGTCGGATTGTATTTTTTTTCTTTTTCAGGGTATTAATTTAAGTGGTGGTCAAAAGCAACGTGTGAGTCTTGCTCGTGCTGTATATAATAATGCTGATGTGTACTTACTTGATGACCCTCTTAGTGCTGTTGATTCTCATGTTGGAAAACACATCTTTGATCATGTCATCGGGCCAAAAGGATGCCTTAAAAAGAAGGTGAACTATCTGTTTTAAAACTTTTCACTCTTGCTTCCGTCCATGTACTGAATTGAGGCCGTAATGTTAAACTCATTTCGGGCAGAACTAAATTGCTGTGTGGAAAAATAATAACTTAATTTGCTCTTCACTCTTTTTAGCACTTCACCCCCCCCCCCCTTTCTATCTTAGGGTGATTGGCCATTTTCTAATGATAATACAGGGTAATTAGATCAGACAGAGTGAATTCTGCCAATACCGTTTAAATGGGCCTTTTTTCTCTGCGTCAATAATTGCTTTAAGAAATTTTAATCACATTTTAGACAAGAGTTCTGGTAACTCATCAAGTTCGTTTTCTTCCCCAAGTTGATTGCATTATTGTTCTACGCAATGGTGTCATCACAGAGGTCAGTTACAAATTAGAACTGCATGGTTATAGATTTGATGAATTTATGTCTTGAGTATATGATTTCAAATAATCTTCTCTTTTGGTGGTTCCAGGTTGGCAGCTACCCTCAACTTCAAGCGAACGACGGAGATTTCGCTGAGTTTTTGCGAACGTACGCTAAAGAACATGAAGATGAAAAGGGTATATAAGAATTGAATTCTACTCATCAGCCATTACATTATTAATGATTAACCTCTTGTAACTCTTTTTTACAGAAGAATTTAAGACGAGACTAAGAACCAAGTCACAAATAAGTACAACAGCTCTAACTGTTGATGACAGAAGCCCGAGTTTTGGTTCATTAACAAGTGATTCCGCGCGTGTTATGGGCAAAGATGGCCTGTCTGAACCTGAACAACAAACAAAGGAAGACTACAAGATAATAAAGGAGGAAACGGCTGAAACGGGACGGGTATGCCTACCTTTTAATTAACCATCACAGTAAATTCTTATGGTTCCACATTACGTTAAAAACGGAAATCTCGATCCGTTGGTACCATTCTGTCATGACACAATACACGGAGAAGCATAAAAATATAGTTATTTTATTGAATTCAGACACCAAGTGCCTCGTTGTGCTTATGATCATTTTTGATTTTTTTTTATCTATTTTCAGGTAAAGTTTGGTGTGTTTATCTACTACTTCACATCTTGCGGACTTCTGTTTTTATTTTTTCTGAATTTTTTCCTCCTTTGTTCTGAAACCTCATTGGCTGGTTCTCGTATCTGGCTCGCTCATTGGAGTTCCTCAAATGTTACTGATAGTTCTGAACAGGACCGATATGTTGGTATTTATAGCGCTATGGGTGTTGGTCAAGGATTCTTCTTACTCTTAGTCGCGATCACCTCAGCCTACATGTGTGTAACTGCTTCAACTGTACTACACGAGAGACTATTAGGAAACTTGTTGAGATTACCTCTCACCTTTTTTGAGACCACGCCTCTTGGTCGCATCGTGAACAGATTCTCAAAAGATATAGATGTCATTGACACAATGATCCCTCGTAGTTTACTGTGGTTCTTTCAGACGTTTGTATCCATACTGGGAACTATTTTTCTGATATGTTATTCAACGCCTTTATTCATAACAGTTCTGCTTCCTCTGGCTGTCATGTACATGCTTATACAAGTAAGTCTGGTGAGATTTGGTAAGGGATTTAAAGTCTATACATTCTATAAATCAGGGACGTGGGAACAGAAGAAGAGAGGGGGGGGGGTACATTTAAGCGATCAAAAGTGCTCTTTTGTTCACCTTGCAGCTTTGACAATTAACTACCACTGTACAGTCTGTACACATTTTAGCTGCTCTTTTTATTACTCAAAACATCCCCTGCAAGCGTGTGCCTCCTAAATTTGCTTCTTATTACCCTGAGCACTCGTACTTTTATTGGCTTTCACATCTCTTTCCTCTGGTTCAAAAAACTGTATAATTACCAACACGCTGCATACTGCTGGATTAGCAGGAAAGAATTGCAATAACAGCTGCTTAAAACATGCACCATAACCTCTACAACTCATATCTGAACTTTAAGATGTTTTCTTTAAAAGAGGCTGTACGTTGCCACATCACGTCAATTACAACGCCTGGAGTCAATCAGCCGCTCGCCAATTTATTCCCATTTCTTTGAAACGTTAAATGGTGTTAGCACCATACGGGCGTTTGGCGCTCAACAACGATTTATCTCGTTGAATGATGTCAATGTGGATGAAAATTCTATGACGAAATATCCAGTTATAATTATCAACAGGTATAAAGATAAAAAAATTGAACTTATCTTTTATCAAATATTTTTTATTTTGATATAATTATTTTGACACTTTATTCAGGTGGCTGGCAGTGCGTTTGGAATTTATTGGTAACTGTATTATATTTTTTGCTGCACTGTTTGGTGTGCTCGCCCGTGACAGCGTTGAAAGTGGTTTAGTGGGATTGTCTATCACAGTATCGCTCAGGGTAAGGATACAAGGCGTTTTCCACCTAATACTTTCAGGCCCATGCAGATTTGAAATCTGGCTGGAATAGACTTAGGGTCTACAGACCGTCTACTTTTGAAACTAGAGTATCAGCCTTTGCGTTTCATGTAACGTTTAAATCGATATCTCCTTTTTGATTGATAATTTAAAACTTTTTACCATTATATGAAAATCACAGTGTCGTAATCACTTAGACCTGCGTGTCTACCGGAATCTCGTCATTTGCAATATATAACATGACATGAAGTATCCCCTCACTCAGCAATTTGAACTTTACAAAAGAGATTAAAAAGTTTTATTCACAATTCGGGCATCCCGTGGTGGAAACCTCTTCCTCGCGATATATATTCGTAATTTCGTGTATTATCCTTGCAATACTAACGTTATAGTCTTAGTGCTCTACTGGGGCCGGTTGTATCAAGCCCGTTTAGCTTAAACGGTGGATAAGTTCAAAATAGAAAGCAAGCCTGCCGTTTTATTCAAGAAGCAAACAAAATGTTTTTGACCTTAATACAAAGATACTGTTTACAACTACAAATTCAGTGCATAATATTCAAGTTGACTCATTCAAGAGAGTTGTAAGAGTGTTATTTAATTTTGACTTATCCACCGTTTAAGCTAAACGGGCTTGATACAACCGGCCCCTGCCCATTAAAATTTTGATTTATGCATCAAAATAATGACTAATGTATTTCTAGATCACAAATATATTGAATTGGTTAGTGCGACAAACTAGTGAGCTTGAGACACATATTGTATCGGTTGAAAGAGTGATGGAATACACAGAAGCCAATCGGGAGGTATATAATATTTTAGCCGTTTACTGTATGTATTGGGCATTTCTGCAATCCTGTTGGTTCAACTACTCACTCTATATAGCTAATAGCAAAGTCAGTCAGAGAAAAAAATAGCCAACTGTTTTTTCCAGCGTGTTTAACAAATTAGGGATGCAAGCCATTAGAATACGTAAATAATGGCAGATTCTCCCAGTATGTGTGGGACAATCCGAAACAATTTTGGGTTTTGTGTCATTATTATGTGTGTCAATGACTCTATTTTCTTCATATTAAAACCCTATGCGATAAATTAAAGTACAGAGAGACATCTCTGACACACACACAATAAAGAAAACAACACAGTATAGCCTTTAGGGTTGTCATGTACTCATGACAGGGAATCGCCCCACTGATAAGTAGATCCATGCAGTAGAAACTCGACTTTCAACGAAAGTAATCTTTATTATTGAGGCATCCTGGATAAACTCGTACCAACCACCCGATAACTGGCCCGATAAAGGTCAAATCGAGTTCCAAAAACTGGGTGTTCGTTACAGGGAAGACTTGAAATTCGCCGTGAAGGAAGTTGATTGTCAAATTGATTCCAATGAAAAGGTAACTATATACTACATTACTCGTGAAAACGACAGCAGAATAACAGTAATAAACACTGGAGCGAACGCGGTTTTGGCTGTATTTCGATCAAGTGAATCATGCAATATGTTTGTTCCTATCAGTTCGAGGGGGGCGGCCGGGCGGCCCTCAATAACTTTCAGTGTTAAAAAGTCGGTTAAAATCTTTTTTATTGGCAAAATGATACGTCAAATATGCAACACATGCATGCTGAATTTTCTCTGAATATTATGGTCATTTATCTCAAAATAGGTCGTTTCTAAAGACCTTCCGTAAAGCTGCGAGACTTTACACAATTATAATAAAATGCATCTCTAAACATTTCATTTATTCATAGATTGGCATTATTGGCAGAACAGGCTCTGGTAAATCTACTCTCACTCTGGCTTTGTTTCGAATATTAGAAGCAGTGGAGGGAAGGATTGTGGTCGATGGCATTGACATTTCAGATATTGGGCTGCATGCGTTACGCTCAAAGATCACTATTATTCCCCAGGTATTCTGTCCATGATGTTTATTTTTAAGAGTTTGTTGAAGGTAATGATATCTTTGTCCACTTAGTGAGAATCTTAAAAATAGCCGCAAAGCTTCAAAATTCATCAGGAAAATTTGTTTAGGATCCTATACTGTTTTCTGCTTCACTGCGTTTCAATTTGGATCCATTTGAGAAGCATACGGATGAAGAGATTTGGTCTGTGCTTGAAGTCGCCCATCTCAAAGTATTTGTGTCTAGCTTGGAGAACACATTGAGTTACTCTATTGCAGAGGGTGGCGAGAATCTTAGGTACGAATAACTATATTATATTATATTAAACTGATGGTTGAACAATGGAAATATCACGACAATCTGAAAAAATGGTTTGCAAGGTGAAGCATTAAAACTACTCAGTTAACGCAAGTATAAGTGTTTTTATAGAGATATTTTTAAACTTTAGGTTGATAAGAAATAATAAGGGATAGTTTAGTATTTTCTGTGGAACTAAGGCTGGCAAGACAGAGGCTTGAGAATTTCTCTGGGTAGAAGTGTTGCATGCATGGCCTAAATTGGCAAAAAAGCCTGAGAGATTTTTGCGTATGGGCAAGAGCTTGAGGGTTAGACTCGCTGTTTGACCCAGACTGGATCTTGGTAGTGAGCTTCAGGTGTTTTATACCACACCGCGCGAAGTTTCTTTAGTATTATTCCCTGACAACTTTCTGTGTTTATTTGCTCAATAGCGTTGGCCAACGTCAACTAGTTTGTCTAGCCCGCGCTTTGCTACGAAGAACAAAAATTTTGGTTCTTGATGAAGCAACAGCTGCTGTGGATTTAGAAACTGATGAACTTATTCAACAAACAATTCGAACAGAATTTGCTGACTGTACTGTTCTTACTATCGCACATCGACTAAACACGATCATGGATTATACCAGGTAACCATTGCCGGTGCACACACCGAATAATAAGGTTAAGCAGGGATCAGGGGGGTTGATTTGAGTTATAAGTGGGCTCAGGAACCGGGGTAACTCGTGGTCCAAGTTGTACTGTTGAAATACACGATGAATATTTGCCCAGAATACCGAAACCTTGATTGCATTTACTCATTATATATATTTTGTATTTATCTGCAGAGTTATGGTTCTCTCCGATGGAAAAATTGTAGAATTTGATTCACCTAGCAATTTGCTTGGCTTGAAAGGGATATTTTATGACATGGCAAAAGATTCAAATCTTGTTCCATAACGAATAGTAGAGCATTGGATTGAATGAAACTGCTGCAGAATCTGCCTTGAACATTGCTTGGAAAAATTCATATATATTAGTGAATGTTGAGTTACGAATAGTATTTTAAAATTTTCGGGAATTACGGTGTTGAGACAACAGTTTCACTGAGGCACTGATGTATTGAAATATTTATATTTATACATCCGACAGTTTACTCAAGTAAATATATTATATAAACTTTATATATTTCAATATTTGTATTTCTATAAATAATGAAGTCAATCTTACAGTTGAAAAAGAAATAATATTAGTAATAACTCACTGGGAGTCTGGTGGAAGGTGGGATGGAATGACTGAAAAGGATGATTGGTGGAAATCCAGTGGCATTATGGTATGGCACCAATTGCACCAACCACATTTCAATGCCACCATGAAATGCCACTGACTCGTACCCAGAGGAATGATGGAACTGAGCTTCCGGAAGAGCTTCCGGTCCTCGGTCCATTCTTCTAGCGCGTTTCAAATCGAAGCTCCGTGTTTTGAATCGCATTACATCGATTGCTATTATAAACGAGTAGCTGAGATTTCATTGATGTTCTAGTTGTACGAGTCGAAGCACTTTCCTGAACTTGATGAACAATAAGAACGATTGAGTATCGTGTTCTATTTCTAAAATCATGGAAATTGGACTTCCAACACGCTACGAACTGCACGAACAGATCGGCAAGTATGTGAACACTGTTGTTGACAATTTTCACATCATGTGTCCTTTACTTGTGATATTACGTTATGACATACAATGAAAATTCTTACCTGCTTCGTAAAACTAACGTACTATTTTATATTATTAACAAGGGGTACCTTTAGTGTAATTCGAAAATGTCGTGATACACAAACCGATGGATTATGTGCTGTAAAGATAGTCGATATTTCTCGAATGAACACAACGACTGGCCTCACACGTGAAGGTATTTAGCTTTATCGATAAAAATTCCTAACTTTCGAACTATTTTGAATAGCTTGCTGACATACGAGATATATTCGTTCCGTTTATGTCTTGTTTTCATTAATTTTAGGCGCTAATAATGTGTAAATCCTTTAACCTCCAAACATGTTGTCCAATATATACGAAAATCGATATTAAAACGGCACGAAATTTTATTGACTTCTCGACATGTCTACTGTCAGTTTGGATTTTAGGGGAAACAAATTTTCTATTTGAGATAAAAATGCATCTTCACAGTGAAAAGCGAGATTAAATTAATGGATAATATGATTTTTTATCATTTACGAAAGCGGAGATAACTTAATGACACGCTAGCAATACTTCTTGACGTTGCTTAGTTTTAATGCTGAGAATTGTGCTGGCGGCAAAATGTAAACAACTCATGTTATGGATTATCATAACCGACAAATCCTCTCATAAATGTTGTAAAGCTAGGATTTACAGTGTTCATTACAAGTATAACCCGGACGATATATTTGCGCTGCAAGAAGCATGTTGAGAAGACAATATTATATTTATGCCCGCTGTCTCCTGTCAATCGTATATATTATATTCATGATATTGATAAATGTTTATTATTTCCCTTGTTCGTTCTATATAAATAACTAACCAAATAAGTAAACGCAACTTTATTTTACTACAGATGTCGTAAATGAATGCCAAATTTGTAAAAAGCTTGAACATTCGCATATAGGTAAGTTAAAATGAAATGACACTGCAAGACGCCTTATGTTAATACCGTGATATTTACATTTTGTAGCAAATATCCGTTTAGAATTGTCCATTTTACGCGAATTCTAATTAACTTTCATTTCGCCATCTGAAACATGTCACTGTTTTTGAAGACTAGAATGTGTTAATTGAAATATGATATCAAAATCCCAGAAAGGCTGCCAATGTTGGAAACGAGTATTCTATGATAAAACATCTTGTTTCTTGTGCCAGAACCCCAAAACCGCAATATTGCCTTGTACTTTATTTCTTTAATAATTAATGCTGGAAAGCATAGCGATAGCATGGAGTAAGAGTGAAAACAAGGACCTAGATTAAAATGAATATTACATATCATGTTGATATATAAAATATTAGCTCTAAAAGAAATTTATTTTATATTGTGTAATAAAATTATTCCCTTATAAATTTGTGCTCCATAGATAGGGTAATCCAATAAACAAATCAAATATTAATTATCAAAAAATTATTATAATAACTAAGACATCCTACAGAGGTATTCTAAAGAGATGTTTTTATAACTATTTTTATATTTTGTAGTACCATGATCCTTTTAGAGACAAATCTTAGATTTAAGTTACTTTTCTGTCAATTCACAAACATTTTTTGCCCAGTTTCCTCATTTTAAAGTTTCTGTATGTTAACCTTGGCATTTGACTGTCTACAGTATCTTTACAGCATTTCATTATCTGCAGTATGTGGCCACTGAACTGCTTTGTTTGTCAATCTGTTTTAAATTTATTATTAATTTCACAATGATCTTGTGGACATTGGGGCTAGCCTTAGGATATTTCGAAAATGGTTATGAATATTTCATGATAGTGCTACTAAATTTTCTCTGTTTAGCTATCCTTTAAAATTAACCCTTCCCTCAAAAGTGTTACTTAATCTCAAATTTGATTCAGGTATATCTGAAAAGTTATGGATAATCAAAAAAGCCACCCTCCCAATTTTTTCCTTCTTTAAAATAAGGCCTCCTCAAAGGGTCTAAAAAGAATATAGAAAAGCCATGCTGAGTAATGGGTATCCACTACTCAGCATGGCTACAAGATCTTAGTTTTCCCTGTGTGAATATCCTGGTGTCTAATGATATCTAGTTAATATGTTCATCATTGTGGGTAGTTGCTAAATGATATTTTACTTTATTTTTGTTTCAGTAAAAATGCTTGGTGCTTATGATGTTGACAACACTATCTACATGGTTTTCGAATAGTGAGTGCTTATGGTTTTATGTTATTAATGATAAACTAATTATAAAAGTTGATTAGGTAATGCTTCTAAACATAATCTCACATCCTGTTGTTTTTCACAGTATGGATGGTGCTGATCTCTGCTTTGAGATTGTGAATAGAGTAAATGCAGGCTTTGTTTACAGTGAAGCTGTTGCAAGGTTAGATTTTATTTGCATGATATTGTAGGTAGTTTGTTTTATCTATTTGAAATAGCGTGTGGGGTAATTACTCTTACAAAATCCCCAGAACTTGACATTATAAAACACTAAAAAGCAGCATATGGTATAAATGTAATTATGAATTATTTTTATTTTGTAGTCACTATCTAAGACAAGTTTTAGATGCCCTATCTTATATCCATGCCATGGAGATTATACATAGAGATATTAAGGTATGCATGTGCTTTTATATACCTGTATTTCCATTCTATATTTATAAACAGTTTCATAATTGTGATTATTAATTTCACTAAATGTGACTTTTACAGCCTCACAACATTCTATTGGCTAATAAAGAAAACTCAGCGCCTGTAAAATTAGCAGATTTTGGAGTTGCACGAATATTAGATTCCAGTCAACTCATAACAAGTGGTCAGTATCTTATCATGTTCCTTGGAATATTGTAGAGTGCAAAGCAAAACACATCTTGGTTTAGTCTTGCTGAATATGACTGAATAAGGTTTTTTATTTTAATAGGGAGGATAGGAACACCACATTTTATGTCGCCAGAGGTTGTAAAGAGAGTACCATATGGAAAACCTAACGATGTTTGGGGATGCGGTTAGTGTTTAAATTTATCCCAAAGTTCAGAATAAAACTCTGTGTGTGTGTCTCTATGGTCCACAGTTCAATCCACACTAGTGAATATTGTTACATCCTTTCTTTTGTAGGAGTAATAATGTTTATTCTTTTAAGTGGTTCATTTCCTTTCAATGGTACTGGAGAGAAAATATATGATGTCATTTCCACTGGAAATTATACAGTAAGTGCTGATGTAATTGATGCACTTTTTGATGATTAGCAAACACGAGTGATTGCTGGCCCTTCTTGTTACATTAATGCAAGCAATTTCTTGGACAACTTCTTATACAAGATCTTCTATGTCACTAAAGTAGATCTCACTTATTATTACGTTCCCTAAAACCCTGCACCTATTATTATTCTCTGCGTAACTCTCTCCCAACCATCCATTACTACCATTACCTCGTATCTTCCCCATACATCCATTACCTCGAATTTTGTTATTCACATTATGTTATTCACATATGTTATTCGAATTTTGTCATTCACACATTCATATTTTGTTGTTTTTCGTACAGTCGGTACACATCTCAACACAAACGTCATGACAAAACTGTACTGATACTGTATGTTGACGTTATTCTGTTCCTGTTTAGATGCGACCAAAGCAGTGGGACTTGATATCAGATGATGCAAAAGATTTAGTACAAAGTTTACTAGCCTACGATCAGACTAAACGAATCACAGCTGATCAAGCCCTTGCTCATCCTTGGCTAAAGGTTTGTTCAATTGTAATTTTAATTAAAAAATCAAGGACAAAGTACTCGAGTATTAACCTTCCTACTACCTTATCGTCAGGACAGAGATATTGCACCAAGAAATCATCTTCAGGAATGTGTTGATGAAATGAAGAAGTTTAATGCAAGAAGGAAACTAAAGGTAGACCATGAGAGAATGTTTGGGAGCAATAAATGTATAATTGTATATTCCTTTTCACTCGTAGTAGATATGATATGCCAAGATTAACTGCAAACCAAAAATGACTATTAACTGTCGTTTATTGTGTTTATAGGGAGCTGTTTTGGCCGCTGTTGCAAGCCGTAAATTCTTTGGTAGGCTCCTGAGTTATTTTTTCACTGGATCATGCTTGTTGCCGGTGCATCTCCCGAAAAATCTACTACATGACATATAGGGGGAATTGTTTTAAATTACGATCATCTGATAGTAGTCAATATTTTTGGCAAACTTGCGAGTAAACTGTGTGTCGTATTATTTGCAAACGAATTTTTAAATTTTTTTAGGTGGTATTCTTCCTAATGGAGATGTTCATCAGAATGGTTTTGGACCGGTATGAAACAGTTGTATTTCGTGAAGTTCCTTCGCATCGTAGTAAGGCCTGTTTCAGACGTCGAACTTTCCATGTGCCGACCCTAATGTTAATGAGCTAAAGTCTTTCTTTGAGTTCATTTGCATTTAATTTGGCTCATGAAGAGTTCGACGTCTGAAACAGGCCTGTCGCGTGCCATATGATTTATGTAATATTTATTTTTATATATAATTATTTTTAAGGAACATAATACAGACGAATATCACCACGACGACAGTGATTTGAACGCAGCAGGTTCGTTGCAATGAAAAAATGCACGTGAAAGAGGGCTTAAAAGTTAAAATGACAATATTGACTGGACATTTTGTGGGTTCTTACTTAAAACAAAGGCTCATATATAAAAACAATGTAAAGTAGATATTGCCCGGCTAGCCCTGGTGTACCCAGCAATTTATGAGGGCTTTGGGGGAGGTTTTGTGGGAAGGTCCGTTCCCACCCAATACACTCAACTTCCTGGAAATAAAGGCTGCTTTCCAGTTACGCGTTTTTCATACGCACGTACACGCACGTAAAAGTCTAAATCCTTAAATATGTTATCTTGGAAAAAACTGCATATTTTATTTAGTATGCACTTATAGACCTGGAAGTTAAATAATAAAAATTTAGAAGCATTTCAAATTTTCCGTGCGTATAAAAAACGCGTAACTGAAAGGCAGCCCTAACTGAGATGTAAACTGTAATAAAATGTAGAATAGGCACCTTACCTATTCTGTATTACTAGGTT
This sequence comes from Dendronephthya gigantea, assembly GCF_004324835.1. Classification (NCBI taxonomy): domain Eukaryota; kingdom Metazoa; phylum Cnidaria; class Anthozoa; order Malacalcyonacea; family Nephtheidae; genus Dendronephthya; species Dendronephthya gigantea. Next base: position 896,939 of record NW_021163041.1, on the reverse strand, counting down.
CAGTGGCGCAATTACTTGATTCATTGGAGGAGGTTCAAATCTTATCGCAAGCTAAGAAGACTGACGTTGACTTTCTTCATCGTTTCCTGGACAATAACAAGTTCCAGTCATTACTAGAGGTATACAATATGACAGAGAGATCATTGTAACTGACGCCTATACTCTATAGTTATCGAAAAGGAGAACGAAAATTAACATAGCTCCGCTGCTTTATTTTATTTGTTACAAAGATGTTGTAGTGAGGATATCATGACGTTATTAAAGATGAATATGTTATTGTTTTTCATAGTATTACTCTTCTAATATTTTTTAATGCTTTTGTTTTTACAGATTTATGATCGCGTACAAGAGTGGTCCATAATAAGTGATAAATCAAGATCTCATATACAACCAGACGCCACACAAACTGCTAAAGAGGTACAAATATATTTACGACCATGCAGATAAATATAAAGAGAAGCAATCCTCGGAGTTCCTATAGGGCCTTGTATAAGGGGCAGCATGAGCTTCAGTCATTTTACCATTTAATGGTTCTGTTATAAATTTGTTCAGGCAATGGACACAATTGAGATTCCAGCAGAGGAGGATGATGATTGTTTTGAACTCCAAAACATTATGAAAGAACCGAATATGGTGGTAAGTATTATGACGATATAGTTTATGACACTGTATGTATGTACATGACTGTTACCCCTTCCTTATCGAAATGATACTTTGATATCATGCAACTGGGTACTCCCATGAACTGAGGGAGCACATTTAGACTGAGGGCTGAACCGAACCAGAGTGTATATATATATATATCATCACCGCAGACAGCCAACAAGGATCATTGTTTAAGTCTTTATTGATTTTGTTACAAGACATACTACTGACTGCTTGAAAACGTAAGCTCATGCAAGCTTCTATAGGCGCGTTTGTCATTATTTGTACTTTCCAAATAACATGGTCATGTATTGTATGTTTATTTGTGTAGGCTTTGCTTGAAGCTCATGACAATGTCTTAAACGTTCGCAAAGAAGAAGAAAGACAGTCAATGTCTGATATTGATGACAGATCTGATACATTACCAAAAGAGGCTGTGACAAGAGTGAGACTTGTGCAGTTTGAAAAAACCACAAATGAACCTATGGTATGTATTGCCTATAGTCCAAATATTTATTAAATATTAGTTTCTTTCCATGATAACTTTGATGAAGTGAAATGCGTACTAAGAATCTAATTTACGGATCTTCGAAATGATAACGAAATCATTTATGAAAAAAAATATGTTTTGAACTTTGGGGGATCCTCTCTGATACGGCAGTAATTTTCAATAGACAGCGACAAGCCCTGCTCCGTATTTCCCCACACCCCTTGATAGTTTAGATCAAACCACTTCCGTTCCTGATTTGTTTCGATGTTAAAAAGTAGCATGCTTGAAGAAACTAGATTTGGTTGCCATAGTTGGTTGTATTGTAGTTGGTGCGTGCGTCTTTGACGTAGGTTGAACTCCTGCAATGCAGTCTTGTCTGTCCAATGTTACATATTCACGTTACTAAAAGTGGGAATTAATTTACTAACTTTAGGGAATTACGTTGAAACGTGTTGATAACCGTGTGTACGTTGCAAGAATAATGCATGGAGGAATGATTCACAGACAAGGTAAATACAAAATATTCGTAAGATCCTGCTGTGGACTAAGACTTTCAATGAAGTATCAGAAAACTGTGCATGTTCATAGCCGAAGATTTTTAGATAGTACTAAGTCTGTAAGTCCTTGAAAAGGCTATTACTCCCGCTTTGTCGATTCTAATTTCCATTTTGGGCATTCCAGGAACTTTGCATCCTGGTGATGAAATTCGAGAGTTGGATGGAGAAAACGTAGAGGGAAAGTCAATCGAATCCTTACAGTCAACTTTGGTATTTAATTATGAATTTCTTGTTTGTTTCGTAAATCAATTCTAATGCTCTATAACATTTGTTTTCGATGCAAATTTGTTCAGATGAAGCGAATACATGAATTAGTGAATAGAAAAAGACTCGATCGACTAATTGCATGGGATTGAAATTTGTCAGGATGTTTCCTGATTTTTTCATCTTGGTCATGGTATTTTAATTGTGATGTCTCTGCGGACAAAGTGGAAAAAAATCATGCATGCACAGGGTCTCATTTAAATTTACAAAAAATAGTTATGTGTTGAATAATAGTAATATTGGACTAGTATATTGATTAGGTGTATATGACTTGCATTTCATATTTAAATTGTGCAATGTTTCATTGGTTTGTTTTAAATTCTAGAAACAAGCAAGTGGCACTGTCACGTTTAAAATCGTCCCAAGTTTCAGACACGAAAATACTGAACGGGGGGTAGGTAGTGATAACTTATATTTGGTCATTTGGCCGAGTCTCGCTATCATAAACCGTGACCAGCCGTCTTGCATCTTTTAGTTTCAAAAGCAATGTCCCCAGGCGAGAGAGTACTCGTGACATATTTTTTTGAAACGGTCTTCTAAATTGTTCTAACCTGCCAACTACTGGTACAACAGTATATCCGATCCAATCAGATGCAATCCGACATATGTTTTTTCCCCTTTCAGAGTTTCGTGAAAGCACTATTTTCTTACGACCCAAGAGGTGATGAACTAATCCCATGCCAACAAGCAGGTTTGGCATTCCAAGTTGGAGATATTTTGGAGATTGTTTCAAAAACAGACTTCAATTGGTGGCAGGTAAGACAGGATATTTTTGTGTTCTTAGGTCATGATATTGACGGTACAAGAAGTATTGTAAGACCCATATCCGGTGCAATCGTCCAGCGGGAACTCTGAAAGTGTAATGAAAAATATTTTTTTTCAGGCTGTCAAAGTGACAGACAAAAACCTTGCTGGTCTTGTACCGTCACCTGAACTGCAAGAATGGTAACTGCATAGAAATTTCCTCTACTTTACTGTGATAAGACTTTACTGAGTTAAGGACGTTTTTGCTCAACTTTTAAAATTTTTTAAAGGCGAGTCGGTTATGCGGCTTCAGAAAAAGCGAGAAAAAATCGAGGTATGTGTTACGGCAATTAGGATGTTGTCTCAGCGAGACTGTGTATCAAAATAGAAAGTGTGGATTGATAATGTGTTGTTTATTTTGCAGTCTCCTGTTTGGGATTTCGAAAAAAGAAGCGTTATAAAGATAAATATGTTCTCAAGCATAATGCTGGTACGTTCATCGTTAATTTTCGCTGCCTTTTGTACAGACCATCGTAACATAGATACTGATACACATGGAGGATGTGAACCAAATTTTGAATTTTAAATGTTCGCCACATGAATAAACTCCTTTCATGGTATTGCCATGTTATCTAAATAGTGTTCGATCAACTGGATTTGGTGACGTATGAAGAAATAGTTAAACAAGAGAATTTCCGAAGGAAGACATTAGTCCTCCTGGGTGAGTAATTTCATTCACAGTCAAATATGTGTAACGGATTTTTGTCAACATCACATGCACACGTTTTACTCAACTTTTCGCTGAAAAGGTATACCTAACGGTAAATTCTGGTAAATGAGGAAATGTTCTGTCAGAAATATGAATGTATCGAGATTCTGATCTGCCTCTCTGTTATAAATCATAACGTTAATATTTTTAGGAGCTCATGGTGTTGGACGAAGACACATTAAAAACACTTTGATCAACAGAAACCCTGGGAAATACGCATATCCAATACCACGTGAGTGTCACGTGATCAGGCGGTTTTAGTACGGCCTCAATTGTCATAATTCCGTCTTAGCATGGCTAGATCCCAAGTTTTGAATATATCTGTAGCTATAGCAAAAAGGACGATTATAGACTAAAGTGGTGGGGGGGGGGTAGGTAAATGTTATTCTTAAATTGTTTTCTTTATTTTGCAGATACCACAAGACAGCCAAAACCTGGCGAAGAGGATGGCAAGAATTACTTTTTTATTTCAACGGATGCGATGTTGCAAGACGTAGAACAGAACAAATATTTAGAATTCGGCAGTCACGAAGGAGCAATGTATGGAACTAAACTTGATACTGTGCGTCACATTATATCTCAAGGAAAAATGCCTTTACTTGATGTGGAACCACAGGTATGCATGGAAAACAAGATTATTTCTCACCGGCATATTTTACATCAAAGTCATGAAAACTAGGAAAGCCCCCCAAAGGGGTAGGGGGGATGTGCTAAGGGTAGAGTATGACTAGAATTGAACTGTTTCGGACTGCATGGAAAGGAGCTCGATCCAGAGTTGATTTCTGCCCTAGCCCCCGCATACCAGGCCCGGTCCGGCCTGCATCAGTTTTCTTTGTCCCATTTCACTTTGTGAGACAAAATGCCTACATTGTTGAGTCTTGGGCTACTAAGATGTATTAAACTTGCACAAGATGAAGTTGAGAATATGCGACAAAATGAAAGACGCGAAAGTGTTGGGCGAAATAAAACATTAATTTCAATAATGAAATCAAAATTTTCCTTTGTAGTGCTTAAAGAGTTTACGTTGTTCGGAGTTCGCTCCATATATCGTGTTTATTGCCGTACCACCTGTGGTTGGTACGAATACTGAAAACTCAGCTGATAAAGAGCCCACGGTTAGTTCTTTATCATTTCATATTGTTTTCCTCGTTGAGGTCAAATGCTTGTTTGCAAATGATTGGCAAATTCTTTGGCGTCGAATCTTAAGTTACCTAGTTTGTCCTTGCACTTATCAATCTTACAGAATATATTACACCATGCAGGGACCGTTTACACAGGCCTGAAATGCCATCCTCATTTGACTGCTTCTGCATGGTTAGATCCTGAAAATTGCATAAACAAACCATGTCATGAAGTAGTGGTTTGCATGCTCCCTCAGCGCTGCGGTTTGCAGGCTATAAAGCATTAGTTGGGCATCCCTTTCGCCGATAAAAAGCGAGGAACGTCAACAATACTGAAGATGTTTTTCATATGTGTCAGCATCCGAGAAATGGGCGTGTTTTCGCAAGCGTGTGTTAAAAACACCTGCTATTGATCTATCGTGTAAGACGCTCCCTATAACCTTGACATCCACCAATACAGATTTGTTGATATTCATAGGACGAATCTCTTGTTAAACTTGCCAAGGATTCGGAAGCTCTTCAGCAAAAATACGATTATCTATTCGACATGACGATTGTCAATAACAATATAGAAGATACGATAACGAGTCTGGAGAGCTCCTTGGCAAGACTGCACAACTCTCCGCAATGGGTGCCTGCCTCATGGATATACTAAGAAAGGTAGTGTCGTCAGGTAACCTTAATGAACACAGGATCCCACAGAGCCCGCGCAGCATCAGTCTCTCATATAGTGTTCACTGTAAAAGGGATAGTAGAATATACAAAACAGCATGAAGGATGAATCTGGTATATTACAGAAAAGTATGTCTCTATTAACAGTAACTTATGAAATTGTACATAATGCGAATAATTTTTAACCAAGTTATGCTTAATGCGCAAAGTGCAAAATGGTTGACCACGGACATATACAGCCTCGCGTCTTCATTGAACATATAGAGGTAAAAGGATTGTGGCTCAATATATTTTAACGAAGCCTAAGGAAGTCACAATGCATGTTATCAAATCTACTTTCTGATTATAATTTTCTAACATGTAAAAATTTTTCAAGCTTTGAGTAAGACAGTACGGAATAACCAAATGAGAAAACAGAAATGGTTTTTAAACTTATTGGGTTTGTATAGCTGGTGTAGTTTGTACACACAATATAATTCATACTTTACAAATATTATAAAATTTGCAAAACTTTTAAAGTCCTTCATTCCTCACTTGTAAAGCTATTTACAATCATGACTCTTATCAATTAATCTTGTCAGCTACCGGACACAACATTCAACATATGAATATGGAACCGTATAGCTTGACCGCTTAGTTTTTTTTGGGGTGGGTGCATATTCATACATTTAGGTTTAAATACCGTAAGAGCAATATTTTTTTTAAAGAAATAAGCCTGACTGGGTAAAGACGAATATACAACCCAACTTCCTAAATTAAGCTTTTAGATAGGGTCCTGAAGAAGACCGTGCTTAAATAACCTTGTAGATTAAGGCGGTTTACCAGTTTACTTCATTGCTAGTTTCCTAACTTTTACAATTAAAGAGAAAATGGAAATTCCGAAAAACTTCGTTAGATCGGAAAATCCCAGCTAGCAGAAAACTGTTTTACTTACGTGGTAAGGTATACAACAATACTAATAAACGATAATCATTACTCCCTCATTAAACTATCGTAGGGCATGCACATATGCTGCGAAAGTACATTCTCTTAACCTGCTTGACGAAATGTCGAGAATTTTTACATATTCTACAGATGTCTGTACATAAGTTCAGATCTTTCCTATACGAAATGTTAGCCTCGTTCACACACCATAAACAACACATGCGTGTTTCCCTATACACATGCGTCCAACTTTTACGCCATTGCAGTCATCTGATATACGAATTTCAAGACAAGACCATCCTGACGATTTAACTTCTTTTCTCAGGAAGAGGTAAGTTACGTTGATTTTTTTTCCTTGTGCGATTAACAGGCATTGGTGTAATCTAGCAAAGATGTATATATGAAAAAAATCTTCATTGTCAGGGAATTCTCGACTTGAGACGCACTAGTCGTATGTTGAACAAAATGGTGAATTGGTATTTAAAAATACGGGTGTTGCAGGGAGGTCTTGGGAGCGTCTCACGAAAATTTTTTGTACATGTCTCTTTGAGTCTATTGCCGGTATTCTAAAAACTCGCTCGCACCATGGATAATAAAAGCACGTGTTTTTATTATCCATGCTCGCACTCAATCGTCTCATAACGTTTTCATGGCGGTATTTTCACTTGAGGCTTTCAGTGTTTTACCCTTGACCTTGTAAAAGCAAATAACCTGCCTGAGAAGAGGTTTCAAAACTCACCCGAGACCATTTTACTTCCTCTTTTAATTGCAATTCTTCTTTCTTTTCTCTTAAAGTCCTGGGTGGCACAGGAGTTCCCACTCGTCTGTGTTGGTAACCCTAAATTATTCCAAAACAACGGCTGCAGAATAGCTATCACACAAGAAATCCTACGACTACACTTGGCAGAATGTGAAATTAATTTTGTATTATAAACAAGGTATGGTGGTAAAGATCTCCCCTACATGCCTGGTCTGTGTCTTAAGACTCCCTTCAAAATAGTATCAAAGTAGTGTTATTGGGGTAATAACTTGGACATAAATGTACAAATTTTGTGTTAATGCAGGGAAAATGGCCCCAGTTTCTGTACACAGACTCCTGTATTGTTTAAAATATGGGCTAATGGTATTTGTTGACTGGTTCTTTCATATGCATGGTATGACAGTGACTATATGAAATTTGGATTGTACCTGGTCAGAGGCTTGGGTGTGACATGGTGGTAAAGCCTGAATCCATGGGGTTGGTGACTTTGCACCCTCTCGTAAGTTCTGCTCATTCTAAATTTATGTATAAACATGACGACTATTAAACAGGCAAATGAACAGCAATTAAATGAAGTCGGTACATGTCATAGGGGTACTCTTCCCTAATAAGAAAATCAGTTAAACCAATTGTGCACATACATTATACCATCTGTATAATTAATTATATAGGAAGAATGTATAAAAGGCAGTAGTCAGTACCTTTTTGGAATGTCTGCTGTGAACTTGTCCACTCTTCAAAACATTTTGCATTTGCCCTTTTCTCTTATCAAGCTTCTTCACCTTCAACCTTTCATTAACAACACTTTCAGCTGTATTATTTCAAATCAAATTTCAAGTACATGACCAATGAGGTTTTTGCATTTATGTTTTTAGTATCATGTGCAAGCTGTCCATAGGCATACTTATACAACCATTTTTATTTTCATGGAGTTAATTGAGGTAAATCAGAGAAAATATCCAAGTAAAATTTTTCTGGATCATGAACAGAGTAATGGAATGTTTTTCAGTTTTGGTTTAGAAATTTTTAATAAAAAAATAACTGCTAAGCTTGTAAACTAATCGAAGGAGATTGGCTTTCGTATAGCAGATATAATCTTATAAAGAATTCCCTAAAATATTTTTTAATTATAGTGGATGATCATCTATCAACCATATTTTTTTGATAATGGATTTTGACCTTTTTTTGACCAAAATTTGTTTTGAAATGTCATTGTCATACCATCCAGCTGCACCAATTTGAATAACTCTATGTACTGCAACAAAGGCTTCACAGTGTATTTGTATATTGAGCCCTCCTATTGTGTGGTGGTCTGTCTTGTTTGTGTCAGCGAATTTTTTCATTATTGAGACCCCCGTTTTCATGTCATAATTCTTGCTAGTGTGTATTCTTAATTGATCTATTAACTTTTGGAGACCAATCAGTATGATTTTGATCAAGGAATCCAGTGACAGTTTATAAATACGAATTTTTAATATTAATTACCTTGCGCGACCTGTTCTTCTATTCTTTTCAAACGTTCTTCCTGCATCAAACTAAGTTCATGGATCTTGAATTTAAGAATGTCATTTTTCTGTTGTTCATTTATCAAACTCACTTCCAATTGCTCTATAAATATGTCACATTCACTAGTTCTATCACATAAATCCTGAGATTGATTTACTTTTGTATCCACGTTTTCCTGCGCGTATTCTGCTTCTTTCTTAGCACCGGCTTCCCTTTCATGAGCCAGTCCTTGCAACTTTTGCGCTAGGGTGACGAATGTCCGGCCGATTTGTTCAATTTCGGTGGAAATGTCTTCCGAATGCGATAAAAGCTTGCTCATATCCAGAAGTTCATCTTTAAACTCTAAAATCTTAAGAACAATTCGCGCTATTGGTTCCGACACTTGGTTAAAAGTGCAAAGAAATTCACTGCCATAAACAATGGTATACGCTTTTTCTTCCATGCCCATGGATACCGTCGATGATTTAATCAACGAAGTAATAAGATATCTCGTGACAGTCTGACAGATGCTCTCTGTAGGCGTGGTGTAGTAGTACCTAAATCATCGTGGGCGTCAAGTTTTCACACGACTATTGCGGAGCTCAGGCCAAATTTATTATATATTTATCTAGTATTTAATCAAGCTATGTGCACACGAGCGTTTTTATCTAGTTTATCCCTTAACGCCTTGTCCAAAAGATCTAAGCCTAAGTAAGGGAAAATATACTCAAGATGTTCAACGTCTTTTGTAAATTGACGGTGTTTGAAATCGTTTCGGCCTGAAAACGTTACCGTGTGCACATAGCCTATAAACCGTGTTTGCCGCCTGACGTTTTTAGATTATTTCAGTGTCAGTGTCAGGAGGATTTTCCGCTGGAGGATTCTGTTATTCTTTGAGCTCGTTGGCTGCCTCCAATCCCAGCGTCACTGTTGACCTTACAACCTTCTCTCTCCTTAGCATGGATAGTCTTAGTATTAATTTTCAAGTACGTAATTGTAACTGATAATTCAGATCAGCGTTTACGAGAGTTTACGATTCACGACGCGGCTAGTGAGAAGCGTTAGAAAGGCTTGGTGTCGAGCGCGGCCAACGCGTCTTGTGTGATTCCGACGCTTACTCTACGATTCTACGACGGAATTTTGTTAATTTTACGTTGTTATCACTACGCTACGAACTTCAAATGAATATCGAGAATTTTTTATTTAAAACTTGAATTTAAGTTCTTATGTTTTCTTGTTTGATGAATTTTTTCCTTTGACTACATTTTCTGTGGTATTCGATTGTTGAATCTCGCCAAAATTATTGTTTTACGCTAGCGCGTTGTGTTTCGTAACGTGAGGAACAAAATAGGACGACGCGGCTTGTCACCAAGCCTTCCTAATGTGCCTTCTTGTTGGGCCGCGTCGTGAATCACGAGGCAATATAATCTTACTCCGCTAAATCAGTACCAGAAATAGAATCGAATATTTAAGTGTAATGTGATGGCCTACATTTCAAATATGTATTTTGACATGCTGAGGCTTTGTGCTTTCTGCGGTTATACAGTTCAATGGTCTTCAGTTTAAACCCAATCCTGTTCTCTTTGTTGCATTCATTTAAATGGCTGCTCACAAATGGTACAGTTTCTCGGTTTCAGGACTTTGTCTTGGCGCCAAAGACTTGTCTGATTTCTCATACATACGGATCATACCGGATTTTCCCCGTTCTTAATCTTATAGCATAGCCGTGCCCTGCCAATCCTAAAACAGACCGTACTTTGCAGTGACGCGTTCTTTCGGACACCCGCATCAGGCCATGGATATAATCGCATAATCCTAACCAATCAAATACGCGTATGCGTATAACTGTAACAATACTGTGCTTGGAAACAAGCACTGGACTTGTAGAATAAATTAACATAATACAAATGTATATATGAGGAGGTTGATTGCACTAGTATCTGTCAATCTCTTGGTGGACGTTAAGTTCTTTCTCTTGCGGTTGAATGTGGGCAAGTAAAACTGATAAATTCTCATTTGTTATCTGCATGTGTTAAATATTTTATCATATTGCCTTTTATTTATATACTGGACAGTTGTATTTCCAAGCATATCGAACAATATGTGTCTGCAATCTTACTCCTAGCAAGAGCATCGCGCACACTTGAAGAAAAAAGGTCCAGGTGCATTTTCGATATCGAATGTTATTGACAAAGAAAATTTACTGTTAGGTTTGATAATGGGAATTCAACAGACACGAAAAAGTAAATTAAACAAGTTGTATACGGTGGCTTGTATCTTCACATTTGTTGCGAGTCTGATGCTACTACCTGTTCTGTTACCGGTTATTTTGCTTTTGCTTGCTTACAATTGCTGTATTTGTTTACTAATCCGTGTGAAAGGCGCTACTTCTCTTCCTGCTGATGATGTTGTGTGGCAACAAGATCGAGCAACAAACCTCCATATTGTCAGTGCTGTTGTCTTCCTGGAAGGACAGTCGACAGTCGAGAAACTCAGAGAGATTGTTGCGAAACGGTTAGTGAACTTCAAGCGGGAAAATGGTGAGAAGTTATGTCCGCGTTTGACGTGTCGGATTGATACAATGTACGGACAATACGTGTGGATAGAGGATGCGCAATTTAATATCGAAAAACATGTGAAATTATGGCAAGAACGGAAACCGACAACCACATCAGAGCTTCAAGAGGTAGTATCGAAGATATGCTCACTGCCATTAACCTACGAAATGCCGCTTTGGGAGTTTATCTTAGTCCCGACACCAGACCTCGATAACTCACATTGTTTTGTGTTTCGAATCCATCATAGCTACGCAGATGGGATTGCATTAACAAGGTTATTTGTGAACAATCTTTTCGATGTTCCGGTAAGAGACTATGAGCCAATCAGATTTTCAACGAAACAACGGTTATTAATGTGGTGTAAGGCAGCACTGGTTGGACCAATGACAGTGCTAACAAAATGTTTCTCACCAGCAGATAACTCAGAAATCCATGGAGGAGCATTAAATGGTAAGAGGATTGTCGCATGGTCGAAGAAATTTTCCCTTGCAACTGTCAAAGAAATGAAAAACCAAACCAAAACCACAGTGAATGATGTGATGACTTCATGTCTGTCTGGAGCATTAAGGCGCTATCTACAAGATCATACCGATAAAAAACCACAAGACATCTGGGCTGCGGTCCCTGTTGATGTCAGAGCGGATAAGAAATCAATGAAGTTTGTAAACAAGTTTGCTTTAGTTTTTCTCCGAGCTCCAGTTGGCGTTGAAGGCAATATGGAACAGTTGATCGAGACCAAGACACGTATGGATGAGATAAAGAAATCTGCAGAACCGTTCGTTGCTGCAAGCACAGTCCGTCTGCTGATGCTGCTTCCGCACTTCATTTCAAAACCAATTCTCGATATCTTCTCGTATAAAATGTCATGTGTTCTCTCGAACGTTCCTGGCCCACAACTAACCCTAACCATCGGTGGTAACAAAGCAATAGGTGGGGTATTCTGGCCGCCTGCGCGGGCAAATATCGCAATCATGATGTCAATATTTAGTTATAACGGTCATATTAATATAGGAGTAATGTCTGATGAGGCGGTTATATCTCAGCCTAAGGAGATTGTGGCGAATTTTGAAAAACATTTTGATGAACTTTGTGAAACGATGAATATTAAGCAAAACAAGATAGAGTGAACTGAATATAGATTACATTAAATAGATATTTAGATAAACAGGCGAAATTCTTACTACTTTAATATAATAACATTGATGAGTATAATTTATAGGTATAGTGTCATATCGCGTTTTCTTTTAAGCCTGTTTTCCACGAGGCGAATTTGTTCGAACTAGAGTTCACTGGAACTTCGTACGGTACATACAGATTCATACTGATTCGGCAAAGTTCGCTGACAAATCGCATTGACGGACTCGGATTTCCGGTCAAGCGAACAAATTCGCGTCGGGGATAACGTGCGCGTACACGGCAAAAACGCTCACACCGGTGCTGTTGTATTTAATACAGATTACCACCAATCCATGATTATATGTGTTTAAGATCGCAACATGCAGTCCTCTTTAGTAAACTATAAAATAGGACCGGTACGATGATTTTGGCCGTGTTCAGAAAAACGCAATGCATATTGTTGATATTTGATTGGTGGGGTGAGTGCATGGGTAGGATTATTTTATAAAAAGAAACCAACTCATGAATTGTGATTGACATGTACTATCTAGTTTTTTAAATCAGTAAGTTGTTGTAAGCTGCAATACAAAATACGTAGAAGTTAAACTTGTGAAACAAATTATAGACAGTCTGCAATAGCCGCCATCTTGGTTGTTCTTTTAAAAGTGAGTGTTTGCTGCAAAATTAATATTTTCAGGCATTTTTTTAAACTATTCTATGTATGTAATCATACTATAGAGATACATGGTAAATCAACTTTGTAGAATCAACTAAGATGACGCCTATGGATACTGAATAGGAAACAACAAACCAAATCAGTTCAATAATTTATAGAATATAAAATTAAAACATAATTTTTCTTGTTCAATGTATGTTAAAAAGTAATTTTCAAACCCTACAAATTTACCATTCACAATCATAAAACATTATCACCAAATTTCTTATATTGCTCGAATGACATAAAGAACTGAAAACCAGTTAAGGATATAATCATATAAGCCTTTACTAGAGTGTTAATACAAGAACTTATGGTCTATTCCGATAAATAGACTATGTAAAGAAATAAACGTTGTGGATTCCATATTCAAGCACATTGATTCCTCATCCCTCTTGATCCCAGCACTGACGTGCATTCCTAATGCCAGCGCGTGAATTTTGATAATTGATGGAGGCCTAAATTTTGCAGCATTTCGTATCCCGCGGCACTTGCGCAAAACGAATAAATCTTTTCTCTATTTATTGTACTGAGATATTAATATATATAGTTTATAATTAGTTTTCGATGATTTGGTTGTAAAAATGTTGAGTGCAGAGCAGAGGCAGAAGGCCATACAATTCACAATGATGTTTCTACGATTATTATACATATCAAAAAGGATACAACAATATTCCATGGACAAAGGCGAACAAAATTCGGAATAAAACCACGATACAATGCGAAAAATCTTTCTGTCCGTATTGTCTTAAAAAAAAGGGAAAATAAAATTTTTGTCTTTTAAATTTTCTCGCTAAAGTCTGACATACAATGTCACCTATATACTGTACCATTGATACGTGTCTGAAAAAGAAATCCTCCTAAAACACTCCTATAGACTATACTAGACAGCCCAAAAATACCCGTGCGTGATCAATATGATAAACATTAAATGATGCGCACGCGACATACTTGAAAAATAGTACAAACGAAACGAAAAATACTCACCGTTAGAATGCAATCTAAAGAATTCCTATAAATCTTTGCTCCACCTTCATTGTGTTTAAGTTTCCGTTGATTCATTAACCTTGTCTAAAATATCAGGAAATGAAAAAGAAAGGCATTGTTATACATATAAAGGTCCATGTTTAATAGAATATCTTTTATGTGGAGAATTTTGTTGTTTCCCACAATTGGTTTGAAGAAGTATTTTCACGCTTTTGTTTAAGATATTTTTATTTTAGTTCTAATCTCACTTGCTCGCACGCTCTCTCTCTTGCTCTATCTAATATGTCAATCAAGTGTCAGTTTTTGTTCGCTCACGAATTAACTTGTTAACGATTAACTTGTTCCCTTGCTAATAACAACTAAGACGCTACTAACATTCACGACACACTCCCCCTATTTTTAAACATCCTAAATATAAAAATATGAATATAAACTGTTTTACTGACTGTTATTAGATTGTCCCAGTCACTTCCAGTCGTTTGTATAACTCATGCATAAATGTTAGTCACTTTCATTTTCAAGCTCTTGCATTCGCCGAATATTCACTGTTGCCTCAACCGCCGCTTTCCGCTTTGGCTTAAACTCTTCAACTTCGGGATTCAGTGGTTTTTGTTCCGAGTCCCTTTCATCACTGTGTAACTCCATTGGATAAAGAAACTGAATAGGTCTTTCTAGATAACTTTTGCCGGCACGAAGTCTCACCGCCCTGACAATTCCATCTCTCCCCGGTATTAATCTTTCCACGATTCCGATCTTCCACGTTCCTCGATTCTTTCCTTCTCCTTTGATAAGTACCACATCACCTTCTCGTAAATTTCCGCTTTTCCCGTTATGTCGTAAGTCGTGTCTTTCTCGAAGCGCTCTCATGTATTCATTTCGCCATCTCCGCCATAACGCCTCTTTACATTTCTTCAAATATTTTGCTCTTTTTCGCATATCACCATCTTCAATTTCAGCACTCGGAAGTTCCAATAAATAATTGGCTTTACCCAATATCATCAGGTTAGGCGTGAGAACAGGTAATTGCACGTCATCTTCGCAATACGTTAATGGTCGATTATTGAGTGCTATCTGGATATCTAGCAACACATCCTGCAACTCCTTGTAGGTGAGTTTTGCAGAACCAACAACTTTGTACAACGAATTCTTTACCAACGCGACCATCCTCTCAAACATACCTCCCCACCAACTTGCTTTACTCAGATTAAACTGCCATCGAATTTGATAGTCGTGCAGAAATGCGTGAAACCTTTCATCTCGGGTTGCTTTCTTAATCCACTTCGCCGCAGCATGAAAGGTCTTACCATTATCTGAAATCATCTTCTTTGGTCTACCGCGAACCGCTACAAACCTCTTGAAACTTGCCAGGAATTCCTCACAACTCAAATCAGGTAAAAGTTCCAAGTGGAGCCCTCTTGTTAAGGAACAGGTGTAGATAAGGATATACGATTTCTGTTCATTGTTCTTGTTTCGATAGTAAATAGGGCCAGCATAATCTACACCAACGATTTCAAATGGCGTCATCCCTTCGGTTCTTTCTTTTGGTAAATTACCTTGAGGTGGAGTTGGTTCATGCACTATATGGAACCGCTTGCAACCATAACAACAACTGAGAACTTTCTTCGCCAAAGTTCGTAATTTAGGAATCCAGAATTCTTCACGGACTTTGCTCATGATCAGGGCAACTCCCCCATGCAGGGTCTTCATATGAGCTTGCTTTACGACCAATTCAGATAATACATGTTTTGCTGGCAGATACACTGGATATTCACCTTGGATTCGTCCTTGGCACACGTATATTCCCTCGCCATTCTTTTGAAGATTTAATCTGGTAGAATCCACTTTGAAGATCTCAAGTGCTTCGCTCTCGGATTGTGCGCGTTTAATCAAGAACTTCATCTGCTTCTGTGTTTCTTCGGTCACTAATGGTCCGTTGACTTTCTTGCCACACACGAAGTTGTCAATAAATCTCGTGACCCAAGCTAAAATTCGAACAGTTTTAGTCAGACCGAATTTCTCTAGTAAACAATCGATGAAATCGGCCTCTTTCTGAATGGTAACTTTCATTACTTCTCTCATCATTCGACTTTCTGACTCGGACTTCTCGCTCGGTTTGATCTTTACTTGCTCCGGCCATTTTTCAGTTTCACTCAACCAACTAGGCCCTTTCATCCAGGTTTCATTCGCTTGAAGATCTCGTGTTGTACCTCGACTGCCGATATCTGCAGGGTTTTCCAGAGTTGGAACATACTTCCACTCGATTTGCTTCTCGGTGATCTTTTTCACTCGATTTGCTACGAATTGCTTATAGTTACCCTGTCCGTTAATCCACTGTAGACAAACGGTCGAATCGCTCCACGCACAAACGCTTATCACTGGAAGATGACTAAGAACCTTTCTGACATTGTCAATAAGATTGCAGACCATATGACAACTCACTAGTTCCAATCTTGGAATTGTTAAATCTCGCTTTGCCAGTCTCGTTTTGGACACTAGCAGCCCTTGAGAAACTAGAGCACCCTGTTTGGTCACAACGTAGACAGCGGCACAACATCCCAGAATACTTGCATCAGCGAAACCATGAATGTAAATCTCGGTAGTGACGACTCTCTCTCGAGGGATACTTCTTGGGAAGGTTAAACTGCCTGGTAATCTATCTAACCACCGCTTCCATCGATCCTTCAGATCTTTAGGTAATTCAGCATCCCATCCGAGCTTACGATCACATATATCACGGAAGATTACTTTAGCTGTGAGTAAATATGGACTAGCTAAACCCAGGGGATCATATACTCTCGCCATTGTTTGAAGAACTATCCGTTTGGTCATTTCTACTTTCTGCTTTGGTAGTGATACAGACAAAGTATCCTCCTTTTTGTTCCATCCCAGTCCCAGGAGCTTGGTCTCCGATGGCTTAGTTCCCAAAGTTTCTTTAGCAAAGGTAGATTCTCCGTCTTCCACGTTGTCACTCTCTAACTCCGCAGGCATTAGAATGCCATTTGTGCAAAACAAAGCTTCCCTCGCTGAGAATTTCTTTGGCTTGCTCCTTGAGTACTACCGTCTCCTCTACTTTATCACCTCCGATGTTTATGTCATCAACATACGTTCCTTCAGATAATTCTTCAACACATTGTGGATAGTGCTCTGCATACTTCTCGAGATGAACGTTCAAAGTCCCTCCGAGTAAGAATGGGCTTGGGCCTAGCCCAAACATCGCTCTGGTCATACGATACACCACCATCTCTTTGCATTGTAGATCGTTTATCCATAAAAATCTCATCGCATCTCGCTCGTTCTCTCTAATCACTATTTGTAGGAACGCTTGTTTTATATCACCAGCTAAGAGAATAGGTTTAAGTCGATTACGAAGTAGTATGTCAAGGATTCTTCTTTGGAGTGGGGGACCAATGTCCAAGCAATCATTCAATGATGGGGATTTTTGATCAGCTTTTGCCGAAGCATCAAACACAATTCTTACTTTCGTAGACTCGGCTTGCTCTCGTACTACCGGTTTGTGGGGAATGTAATGCTCTCGGCTCCCTTCAGGTTTCTCAGGCGCAATCTCGACCACTCCATCTTTGAGTTGATTTTCCACTATATCATGATAAGTCTTCAGCAGTTCAGGCTGTTTGTCAAGTCGGTTGAATAATGACTGAAATCTCCTCTTGGCTACAAGGTAATTGGTCGGCAGCTCCGGATGGTGAGCCTTCCATGGTAACGATGTCTCATATCGACCGTCCTCTTGCTGAGTAAGCTGTTCTTTAAATTCTCGATACACGCTCCCTTGATCTCCTTCAACATGGTCTTCTAATCCAAGCACGTCCAGACTACAAAGATGCATGTAGTCTTCTTGGGAGCTCTTGGTAAACATCAAGTAGGAATGGTTCTTCTCTCGCCCCGGTGACATGATAATCCATCCCAAAGCAGTTTTCTCAGCGATTGGCATCCCATCGTTCCCAACCTTAGCAGGTACAGTTGTCTTGATTCTAGACATATCACTGGCACCTAGGATTAGATGCACAGGTAAAAGTGCTTTCTCATCAATATCATTCATATGTACTCCTTTAAGGTGTTCATGGGTTTCAATAAGTTCTTTATACCTCGGATTTGGCACTTTCATTAGCACATCCTTGTCGATTCGATTCAGTTCACATGACATCTTGAAATTGCCATCAACAGCTGCAATCTCCACCTCATAAACATCAATCTTCCTTGTTGTTGTTTGAAGCATCATCTCTATTGATTTAAATTCTTGTCTTATTGGCTTTTTTCCAATTGCGTTTAACAACGTGCTTGATGCAAATGAACTCCCAGACCCAGTGTCTAAAAGTGCTCGACACTTTAGTCCTCCCATCTCTACCACCACAACTGGATAAACTACATCCTTCCCACTAGGTTGACACAGCAGTTTTTGATTTGCGTTTAGTTTATCACAAATAGAAGTGTGATGCCTTCTCTTGCAGTTGTAACATTGGCTCCTACTTCTGCAATCACTTGCTCTATGCTTTTCGCCAGTGCAGTTGAAACACCGGTGCTTGTCGCTGAGAATTTTCTTCCGGTCACTGACATTCACCACTTTATCACATTCCACAGATCTGTGATCTTTGCTTTCACAATATACGCAATGTTTAGATTGTTCCTTTGTTAACAATAACTTATCTCGCTTACCATCTTTCCATGAAAATCCATCTTTTTTATCACTTTGTTGTAATGGGTTTCGCTCAATCCACTGTCGTAATGCCTCAACTAACTCCGGGAAAGTCCACCTTTTCCAATCTGATGAGGTTCTCGTTAAATCAGCTCGAATGCCTTCTAATTTATCCAACGTCATCCTTACATTTCCTGCAACATCCCCCAATTTTCCGAATGCTTCAAGAGCTTGAACATGCCCCAAAAGACTGTCATAAAAGTTGTGTATCTTTTGTTTTGATACGCCAGTAATAGTAGGTAAAGACAGAATTTCTTGAATATGTGCATTGACTACCTCGCTTGCGTCACCATATCTTTGCTCCAACATCCTTTTCGCTTTTGCATACCCTTCGCTATTCAGTGGTAATTGATCAATTGTAATTCGAACTTTAGGTACAAGATGTTCTTTTAAATATGCAAACTTTGCTTCGTCTTTCATGGGAGCTTTATCAATTTGGGTCTCAAATAGACCCCAAAACCGAACCCAATCTAAATGAGTTCCTTGAAATTTCGAGATTTGCAGCTCAGGCAACTTCGTTTTAACCCGCTTCGCAGCAGCTAATTCTAGCTTCTTTTCCTCAAGAGATAACGCAAACTCTTCTTCTCTTTCACGCTTTGCCAATTCTATCTCTCTTTCCTCATCTCTAATTTGAGCTCGTGCTTCTGCTTCTTGTCGAATTTTCTCCCGACGCTCAATTTCCTTTCGTTTTCCTTCGTCGTCTAAAAGCTTATTATTTAACTCTTCTATAACCTCCTCAAATACGCGTAACTTGCCTTTGTTTTCGTTTGTCCACTCGTCAATAACTTCATCTTCTTGGCCCGCATCAACCTTCAAGCCTTGTATTAATACAATCAAATCATAAGCTTCGTCTACTTTGGTTTTTAGTGTTGTTTGTTGTCGTTTAATCGCTTCTATCGAATTCCCTCTCAAAATCTCGGTTGTTGCTCGGTTAAAATATGATAATTTTCGCAATACTGACTGGAAGATTCCTACTTTCGTCTCCGTTTCATTAGATAAACCCGACTGCTCTTGTGCTTCAAGATCAATTCGTTGACTTTGTTGTCTCGTCACCGCCATGTCACGCTCGATTTTTTAGTCAAAATACATCCTCAAACCCCGATTAATTCTCGATAAATTCCAAGTCACAAATAGATAATAATCGCCGTCGAAGGTGCCACTTTGTGGAGAATTTTGTTGTTTCCCACAATTGGTTTGAAGAAGTATTTTCACGCCTTTGTTTAAGATATTTTTATTTTAGTTCTAATCTCACTTGCTCGCACGCTCTCTCTCTTGCTCTATCTAATATGTCAATCAAGTGTCAGTTTTTGTTCGCTCACGAATTAACTTGTTAACGATTAACTTGTTCCCTTGCTAATAACAACTAAGACGCTACTAACATTCACGACATTTAAAACAACATTACCTTGACAACATCAATTGGATTTGAAGCTACAGCTCCTGCAAAGCCTGCAGTAAAACTGGATCTACAGTAATCAGAAATTCTCAAATTCATGACTGACCAATCACTGCAATTACTGAAAAAAATTGCATGCTAAAGAAAGGCAAAAATTCTAACATTTAAACTGTAACAACGTTTCAATTTTTGATTATTTTTGGCCAGTTTAAGAAGTTTTACATATAGTTCAATATATGTCACACATATTACACTCACAGAAAGTGGGTATAAACATTGTCCTCCATAAGTTCATTATCTAAAATTTTCTTCTTGCACCAATCATAAACAGCTAATTCAACACCAGCAACTACAGCAGCACGTTGTGCATTTGGAACAACACCCTATAGGAGCAATTATGGCATATATCAGGTAGGAACAGTGACTGGGTAGGAATTAGCTTTCAGTGTCATGAACATGGAGTAACTGCAATCAAATATGGTGTCATAAAATATTAAGTTTTTGGCATGTTGCATGTATTATAATAAAATAGCTAGTTTCTACTATATATGAGATGTGAAATGTAAACCAACCCTGTATAGACCCGAAAAACCCTCCTCTCGAAATATTGCAGCAAATGATGAAAACATTCCTTTTGCTGGTGCCACACCTTGACTTTGCGCTTGCATACGAACCTAAAACAATACAGGTCTAAGTTATACCAATTATAGTTAGCTGTTACAATGCTAGTGTTTATGGATGAAAACACAGCTACTGTACAAAATAATGCAAATAACTACAATACCGCAAATGCAACATATTTACTTTTAACAAATCCGTAGGAGTACAAAGAGCAGCAGCAACTGCACCAGCAACAATGCCACTTATTATATTATAATAAAATTTTTCATCTAAAAAGAATATTTTAAAGTACATACAAGTCAGCTTCTAAAAAAATTTAAGTAGGAAATATATATCTAAATAAATTTAAGCTACATCAAAAACTACAAAACAAGCTTAGCTATACATTTGGCAATGTGTGTATATGTATGTATTGACCTGAGACTTTGCTTACACTGTGTGTTTCACTATAAGCTAATTAGTTTATGTGCAGAACTAATCTGTACATATTTTTCATTGTACTGTTTAAGTGTCTTATCAGTGATCCCATACCTTTAGGATCTTTGACAATGATTCTTTTAATCCCATGATACATGCCAATTTTTATTGTACCATATGTTGCCTGACGTAGTAAAGCTGGTGCAACTCTGTTCAAAAAAGATATATATTAGAAGTTAGAACATGTATTAGAGATTACCCAATAGTTTAATGCAACAACTGTAAACTACATAATTTCCTTACCCATTGTACAGTGCTCTTGCACCTTCTTCCTTTGATATCCTCACAAAGGCACTAAACATTCCCTTGTATCTTATTTCTTTATTGGTAACATCAATATGCTGACCTTGCAGTTGAAGTCTTGTTTTTGTTGTATCAATGGGGAATGTTGCTATCAGTTTTAAAATCCAAATGAAATTCTTAATTTATTCCTAATTTAACTTAACGCAATATTAAGTACGTTATTAAAGTTGTTAAAAATGAAAAAGGTTTTAGGTTATGATCGTAACTCCCCCTCTCTCCCTGACTGTGGCATTATAAAGTAAAGTGACAGGAACTTTTTCAAATGATTGAATTGCAAATTGAAAGTTGAACCACACCCAGGAATAATATGAAGTATCTATTTTTGTTATAAAAATGGAACAAAGTAATCTAAATTTTCGTTTAGGACACACTCAAGTCTAACCTGCTTCTGCTGTCATTGACGCCAAGCCTCCATAAAGAAATGGTCTCCAATCCATAATTGTTTATTTCTACAGACCCTAAAAAAGACGCACAATGCCTTACAGCATATTGTATTCACTTAATTCTGTTTCTTGAATTTATTTTTTTCTAGAGTATTTTTTTTGAAAAATCAACTACTATAAGGCCCAGATTTTATTGTCATTGATCGAATATAAATATCAACGTGGATTGCGAATATGCATTCCTAACGTCTAGCGGCCATGGGTTGGTCAGAAGAAAATCATGCGCGAAAAATATAGGCGAAGAATTATATATACATTTTATATACATAGCTCAGTGGTTGCTACGGGTACGTATTTTCTATTTGGCAAAGAATGAATATGATTGGTTTTCCCAGTCGTCATGAACCAATCAAGTGTTGGTAATTTAAAGCCCGGCAATAAACAAATTCGGCAGTCGACGTTCGATTCATTCAGAGTTCGGGAAGAAGTCTACAAGAGTTAATATTTTTGCTGCAAGTCACACTGTTCCAGTATTCTCGTCAAAGACGTACACGGCAATGAAATCTCAACGTATCTCTCTTACTTCAAACCAGAAAAATGCGAAGGTTTCTATACTGAATCGCAATACTTTGCTTCCAGTTCGAATGACGAAGAACGCCGCGTGCTCGCAACGTGGGCAATTTAACAGCCTTTTTCTTATGAAAATTTTGCCGATAATTTCTTTATAGGAAAGCATCGCTTGCAAGGGGAATACGACAAATTCAAGAATCATGGCTTCTGATCGAAGAAAGTCTAACGAAAATGCGAAAAGACAGGCTGAAGAATCCCCGAACAACGCTCCCACGAGAAAGCGATCTGCTTTAGGAGATATGACAAATGTATGTTTATGCAAGGTTATCTTCTTTAATACCGTATATTCGAAAATCTTGCGTCAGAATTTGAAGTATTTTTCCTCCTTGCTTACAAATTTCAATAATTTTTTAGGCTTCAAAGCTAGAAACTAACGTAAGAAAATCAAAGTCAAAATGTACCGTGAAATCCAATGCAGAAAAGAATGCTATTCGCCAGCCTTCGACATACCAGACGCGCAGAAGGTCAAAAGAAGCCGGTTTTGTGGCGAAGAAAAACGCTGAAAATCAAGAGAAATCCGTACGTGCTTCACAACTGGAAAAGACAAGGTATATTGTTTGGCCCCGTAGATATTTTATAGTTGAACGATGATCGTTAAAACGATGCAATTCTTGCATAATTTTTGCAGCAAAACTTCAGAACCTGCCTTTACTGAAGAGGATGTGAAAGATATAGTTTTTACTGAAGAACCCCAAACAGAAATTATTAGGTGAATTTACAGTAAAAAGTATATATATTTTACACTCATTTATGGCAACATGACCATATAAGTTTGGTTGACGGTGACCACACCTTAATACTGTGCTCACCATTGTATAGTTAAGTAGTTGGATTAAAATTTTGTTAGCTATATGAAAGGAGAGTTTGATCGAAGCAACTTATATTTGTCTAAAAGAGCCCTGCAGTTGCTTCACCCATTCTTCTGGTCAAAATCCAATGAAGCCAAATTCTTCATTTTGTGAATTGCAAAATGAACGGGGATTCTAGGTAACCTAATTAAATCTTATTTTTATATATATAGTATTCCTAGTGTTAAAACCCTTGAATTGGATGTTGTATTACAAGTGAGTTACCACAATTTTGTTTGTCACATAAAATTGTGTTGCATGATCAATTTAGGCTTTGCGTGCTGTTACAGTATGTATAGCAGTTTGATACTGCAAGTGATGATGAAACTTGTATATAGCTACTACCCATATGTATATATTTGATTATTTAAAATACTTCTTGCTAGGCAAAACATGAAGTTGAGAAACCAGTTTACAATGATATAGATGAAGATACTTCAGATGAATTTGCAATGGCTGAGTATGCGAATGAAATCTTCAAAAATATGAAAAAGCAAGAGGTGTGTAAAACCCTACCTTAATGCACATACCCAATGATATCAGTTAAAAGGGTATTTATTGAAAATGTAGCCACAGAGAGAAATAATCTTTACTTTACAATATTTGAAAAAATTCTATTCAGTTTTTAGTAAGCAATCTTAATTTCTACATTTGCTTCAACCCTTTCACAGGAAGTGTATGTTCTCACAGCGTATATGTCCACACAACCAAAGATCAATGCCAATATGAGAGCCATCTTGGTTGACTGGCTAGTTGAAGTTCAGGAAAATTTTGAACTTTACCATGAAACATTATACCTTGCTGTGAAAATAGTGGATCATTATCTAGAGAAAAATAATATTGAAAGGGAAGAACTTCAGTTACTTGGGGCTACAGCTGTTTTCCTTGCTTGCAAGATCGAGGTTGGTTTTAAATAATATATTTTAAATATTTTTCTTTTTGGTTTTAACCCGTTTATGCTGTTTATGCCTAAGACGTTCAAATCATAAAACTAGAATTATTTTTATAGGAGAGACATCCGCCATACCTTGATGACTTTCTGTTTATTTGCGACGATGCTTACAAGAAATCTGATCTTCTGAAAATGGAAATAAAAGTTTTCGCTTCTCTGGGCTATTGTTTAGCTATTCCTATTCCTTATCGATTTTTGCGAAGATTTGCCAAGGTTAGAACGACTGATTTGTTTTCTTTCATATCAAAATATTGTGTCCATTTAGCCGTTCTGCGCGTTGTTTTAGCAGCCCGGATCCTCATCGATACTACCTTACGTTCCTTAGGTGTATTAAAATGCACATACTGTAATATTTCTACACCAGCCTCGAATTTTCATGAAATCGCATGTGTGGTGATGGTTTTATGAAAATGCGTTTCAAGTGTATTATCTGCTCTTTTCTATTTAGGCTGCAGATGCTAACATGGAAACGTTAACATTGGCTCGCTATATCCTCGAGACATCCTTATTAGAATACGACTTTGTCCCCGTTAGAGCTTCGAAGATGGCTGCTGCTTGCCTTTGCTTAGCTATGGCCATGAAAGATATGAACGAGTGGACATCTACTTTGATTTATTATACAGGCTACACTCGAGACGATCTATCCGAACTAGTGGCGAAACTTAACCTTCTTATCTCAGTTCAGCCCAAGAGAAATCTGAAAACAGTTCATTCGAAGTATTCCCACCCAGTTTTCTTTCAAGTAGCTGATACTCCTGTCCTTGACGTGCTAGCTATGTAAAATGCATTATAAAGAACAGTTTATATACATATATATATATACTCGGTCTTTTAAAATTTGTACAGACGATTTTAATTTATCTATAGTTTAAATAGTCCCGCAGTTGTAAATAAAAGTTTGAAAACTATATGCACATATATACTATAATTAAAAGTAATTAGAACGTACGTTGGCAACATTTTAGTCCAATAATAAATTTTAATAGATTAAATTTTTGTTTGTGGCATCAATTTCTGCCAGTTACTGAGGACTAAGGACACTGCATCCCTCTTTCAGTAAACTGTTTTTTCGGTGTACTACCTGGGTGTCAGTAAAATCGAAAACTTACTGTATTCGAAAAAGAGTGCAAAAAGCTGTTGGATTGAAAAGTTAGTTTCATCACTGGCGCTATCTCCTCCACAGGCCCTTCAAAGGAATTTCGTATTTTCAATGAAGAGAAAATCTGGCAAAAAGTTTTGTTCCATCAGAATCAGAACATTATACAACCTGACTGCCTAAGCGCAAAAAAACACCCCATACCGTGCCCAAAGCATTGAGATGAATAAACCAACATGGTTCATTGATTAATTTCAAAACTAAATCAATACGGTTTTATTTAGTTTGTTCATCTATGATTCATCCAATAGCCAATCACCCAAAGTAAAAAATACAAGTACATTTACCTTTACAAGATGAAGTACTTCAGTTCTTCCTGTGTCGAAGCACAGGTTTGAAGTGTTGTCTGCATTTCAATGAGTTACTCATTTGACTTGGTAATTTTACGCAAAATTCTGTCAGCGATCATATCAATGCGCTCAACAAAGCAAACGTGTGGGGGGTTTTGAATAATGAGTATTCATGCGAAGATCAACATGTCGTGGCGACAAAATGTTATTTAACAGCCTAGTAAGGCCTTTTTAACATGGAAGAAGGTTCAAAAAGTAAGTTATAATTGTGATTCTTGACAGTGTCATGACCCATGATTTCAAATTTACCTCCGGCCATTTGCTACAGCATGTGTGAAGTATTTTAAACGAATATAGTATAGGTAGCTACTTTTGCTCATTTCAATATATTAATATAATCTTTAGGTGTACAGCTGCCATGTCATGTCTACCGCAAATCTAGCTGTGACTCACTCCTGTTTGGTGTAGTCAGGATATAAATTAAACTGCACCCAGGGTTCTTTCCTTCTAAAAGAAAAGTCAATACTTGTAATTCTTTCTGCATCATAGGTGGTTCCCATTTTAATATCACATTCATAGGCAAATAGCCAAAGGGCTGTACGTTGTTGGTGATCACTGACACCGATCATTGATGAAATAAAATGCTTTATTCAATTCACTTTTTTATCATCTGCCAGTAATTCATTACCAAATGTCAGTGAAATTTTTGATTTTGAGCATTATCAAAAGATTGTTACAAAGCAATAGAACAAAAATTCGGGGGTGTTTATTCATATATTCAGTTCTGCCCAATGGATTTCTATTTTAACCTATTTACTATTGCACTTACAAAAGAAATCCATCAGGCAGAACTGAATATGTGAATAAACACCCCTCGATTATCATTCTTAAATTATGCCACTGATTGCCCAGGGGTGTAGTGGAACTTTAATTACACTAGTGAATTTAAGAAGGTGGTGGAAAGTAGTATAGTTCCTAGAAATGTAAATTGATCTTCATCCCACTTTCATTTTGGTCAATGATATTGTACTTGAATTAAAACAAAGGTTGCTGTATCTAGAGTATCTGAAGCTATTTGTATAAAAAGGCGGTAGCTTTTAACTACAGTGAGTAACAGTTAGCCAATCAGAATAACAAATTTTAAGTTACCTTAACTTACCTACAGGTTTTATCCAACAAGACCCAGGTTATTAGATTAATTGGCCCTGTGCATCTTTTTAAAAGTTACTTGTAGGGAATGTAGGGTTTCAGATTTCTGATCCCTGTAACATTGTTTGTGTTATGTTTTAGAAAGTGACATAATGGAACAGAAGGAGGAACAGTTTCCTATGACAGAAAGAAGGAGCCAAACAGACAATGATGACCAGCAAGATATTAAAGACACATTAATGCAAAACTTAGTGGACTCAACTAATCAGTTCAGTTGGGAAGATCAGGGCTGTTTGTGTTCATTTATCCCAAAGCGCTATATGGTTACATTTCTGGCTATGTTTGGTTTCTTTAATGCATATGCCTTGAGAGTAAATCTGAGTGTAGCAATGGTTGCCATGGTGAATAATGTAACAAAGTTTGGACATGGCCTTGAAACTGAGGTGTGTATATAGCATCATACAACTACTTGAGAAAGTTTCTTATTCTTTTGGCTTTTAAAAGTTCATTCTTCAATGCAGAGTTTCATGTAGACTTTTGTAGATACTAAACATATATGTGTGACCTAATTTAATTACCATGTGATTTATTTAGAAACTACCAGTTAATTAGTGCAAAGTTCTAGGCTGGGAATATAGATGGTATGCAGTAGCGTAGCCAGCCTGTCGATTTGTCCCGCTATGCTAATATCTTAGTGTTCACTGACTGTGAAAACAATAGATTTCTAAAGGCACAAATAATTATAATGACTCGAAATTTACATAGCGGGATAAAATCGTCAGGCTGGCTACGCCACTGATGGTATGAATTGATCAATTTTTGTTCTATATTCTTAAGGATGTTGCAGAATTCAACTGGAATACTAATTTGCAAGGTACCATATTCATTTTCCATCACTTGTATTTCATATATTATTGAATGTTGTCATTTCTGATGCCCAGAGGAATTGTGATTGGGAAGGTGATATTTCTATTAATTCACATTGTTACTGAAAGTGGTTTGTTGAATTGCTTTGCAATACATAGAGTGCTCATACACAGAGTCGATCTTTCTTTGTTCTTGGTTGCAAAATATTTTGAAATTATTTCATAATAAATATTTTTGAATAAATATTTTTTGGAATTATTGTTTCTGAGAATCTAGAGTCTTTACGATCAGTTTTGAATTTTTATTTGCTTGGCCTTTGCATCATTGATGGCTGTGCATCATTACCATGAGCCTGGAACATTTTTCAACCAATTTCTCATACCAATGCCGTTCCGCTAAATCAATTTGGCAAAAATATTCACTGGGAAGATCCCGTTCACTGAAATAGTTTTCGTTAAAAAGTTGGTCACTATCACATGTCACCTGCAATTCTCACTCCTTCACCACGGCCCTGTTTAAGTCCCGACACAAGAGCAATTTGTGCCGGTTGTGTAAAAACGTAGTTACAGAATTGACCAATCACTACGCAGTCGCCAAAGAGTTTTATATAACCGCGGCTCCAGGTGGCTTATCAGTTATCAATATCACTTTATCAGCCTAATCATCGCAATCATCGTATTAATAAACAAGGAACGGTCAGGAAAGTTTCCTAATTTTACTTCGTGTCAAGAAACTTTCACTCGCGATAATTTTCTGGATGGAAACTAGCCTTTATACTATAGAAACTGATTATAGCCTTTCAAATTTTGTTCGGAGAAGTAGCACGAACAAGATCGTCAAATACAACAATAACGAGATCAAACCATTCGATTAACCTCGTACCCAGGGTCCCATATTTCGCTCCAGAGAGGGGCGAATTCCGTGGGATCCCCCAGTTGAAGAATTATTACACATAAACTTTTAACGAATAACAAATTGATTCAGTGCACATGCTAATGATTTAAATGCATGGGATTGGATAAATGCGTTGGGTTGAAATACACATGTACACTGATGTTAGTACTCCAGTGAGTTTTTCACCTGGCTGATAATTGGCCTATAGTCTATACTCTACTGTAATCCAAGTGTCTTCTAAGCCACACTAAAATTTGTTGAGACACATTTCTGTTCAAAATGTGAGATCAACTTTAACTTATATAAAGATTATTAGTATTCGGAATTAATGCTCAACGTGAATAGTTTTAGATTTGAATATATAGCACTGTTCAAAGTTGGATATATTTCCAGTATAAAATGGCGAATAATTATAAATTAGGGCTGCTGCTTCCTCTTTCAGTGTAGGAAACTTATGTTGACTTGATCTGGCTTCGTTTACAAAGAAATTTGACATGTATTGTGTTAGTCTAATTGACATTGCTTGATGAGGAATATTTTCATTCAGATTCCATTCGAACGAATTCTTTTCTGCATGCCACTGAATGCCATAAATGGGATATCTTATTCCTTCCATTGTGGATACAAATGTTTTACCATTTCTGTCGTTGTTTGTCGATAAGATGCGAAAAAATTTGCTTATATTATCATTTTTCTTAAATTTGGAAAGCAACACGGAGTATTGGTGCATGTTGATGGTAGTTGGCGCACTGGATACAAATTTTGCCAGGTCGTCTGAAATATCGCGAAATAATTTGCTATCACGATAATTTGATGAGAAATTTAGCGGTATTGTGTAATTTTCTGAATCTGTTGTGGATAAAATATTAGCGTCGTTACTAGCCATAACTGACAAAAATTCATTTCCTAGGCATGTTCCCCAAACCGGAAAATAATCTCCTTTGTCATAAGATTTCTTTGCTAGTGTAAAGAACTGTTTACCAATTCGAGCATACCCCGATGTTTGAACACTGACACCACCACCCGGGAATAATGCCCCATTAATTGAGTAAAACAGTTTCTCAGCCTCTTCCTCGTTCAGATCATTCATTATCGGTACAACTCGAGCTCCAGACGATTCTAAATATTTTATATAAGAAGCAGCTATATACGAATCACCAAACTTGGCAAAGCTTTCACCTTCTGTCGATTGCGCCATAACTCCGATGATAGGTCGGTTATTGCGATTGTCCCGGGAAGCCGCTCTGCAGGTAAAAACTAGTGTAAGAAACACAGTCATATATCTTTCGATCTTCATTTTGTTTTTTTCTTTATTTTCTTTCTCCTTTTCTGGTTTGTTCTGCGACTCTGCGTTATCCTTCTTGAAGGGTGACAGCTTTATTATGTTGAATGCGGAAGTGAAGTGAACGCGTTTTATTATTAATCTTGTGATAGTCTTGTGACCGTCACGAGGATCGTGTGTCGTGGGTTGTGTCATTAGACACGTTTATAAAACTCACTTAGATTCATAATTTCCATACTTGCATGTCGGATATTACTTAAACAGTATTTACCCAAATAGAATAGAGATGATGAAGACGAAATCATTATTTCAAACAGCTTTCTTTTCTGTCAGTTCTATATAGTAAATTATTCAGAACAAAAACCAGATCAACTTCGCATCAAATGTGTTATGATAAACTCATAACAGCCTAAAAACAGGCAAAAACACTTCTCGACATTTTCAGCTAAGGTTAACTTCTCTCCTAAGTTATTTGTAGCCGTTGCCACGCTGCTCCCTGGTTAAACTAGAAACTAAAACCAGACCAGTAACCTTTACGAGTTATAGTGGTTCACTGAGTTTTCACGTCTTAGTTTTACTGAACACGCGTTGTTTATCAAGTTCATTCATACATTGGCAGGCTTGATCCTTTCCTCATTCTTCTTTGGTTACATAACAACTCAAATACCGGGTGGATTTCTCGCTTCAAAATACGGTGGGAAGAATTTATTTGGCGGCGGAATACTTATTGCCAGTATTCTTACTATGCTGACGCCAGTTGCTACGAGACGAAGTGTTTCTTGGCTTATTGCATTACGTGTCCTTGAAGGAATAGCTCAGGTACGACAAAGATATACTAATGTAGAACTTATGTGAGGTTTACAGTATAGTTGTAAACATCGGACATTCCTCATGCAATGTTATTTTAACTGTTGCGGACTCCTCTGGTGGCAAACATTAAGTGCGACCGGCATTGTAACTTCGACTGTAATTCCTATATATGCTTCGTTAAGGGTGTAATATATTCATCAAATCATGCAGTTATGAGTCGATGGGCGCCAATCTTAGAAAGATCTAAAATGGTGGCGTTGACTAATTCAGGTATAATTTCGACAAATTATATTGCATGCAGGATTATATATAATATTACTATCATATAAACGGGATATGTTAATCATGTTATACTTTGTTGTTTTGAGAAAACTTGATTATACAAAAACGTTTTCTACTCAACTACAAAACCTGTTTTATGTACTTGCTAGACCTGTTAAATTATATATTATATTAATATTATTTAACCTCAAGTCTACGAACTTTGATTATAGGTTCTTTTATTGGAACTGTATTTGCGATGCCAGTATCTGGAATATTGGTAAAGATGTATGGCTGGCCTGCAGTCTTTTATTTCTTCGGTGAGTTTGGGTTCTGTGTACAAACACCGCGTGTCTCTGGAGTGCTCCTGGCGACATTAATAGGGAGCTTTGGCAGTGACTACGAGTACCTGACTTAGTCTTACGAGTATCCGACACCTTTTTAGGTTTTCTAGGGATTTTATGGAGTTTCTTGTGGTTCTTTATGGTAACCAACTCTCCAAATGAACACCAAAAAATTAGCAAGAAAGAACTAAATTATATTGAAAAGAGTTTGAAAGGTGAAAGTGAAACTTTGGTAAGAGAGGTTTAGGCTGTTAGCAGTACAAAGATCTTTTATGATGTCCTTGTTTTTTTTGTACAAAGTTCTGGTTCATTTTTCATTTATATCAATGCTTCCATTTTTTAGGATTGCAAAGTTCCATGGAAATCGATATTACTTTCTACTCCTGTTTGGGCGATCGTTGCTGCTCACTTTTGTCAAAACTGGGGTTACTATACTTTGCTTACAACTCTACCAACATATATGAAGGCTGTTCTTGGGATTGAATTACTCGCGGTAAGAACATTAAACGTCGAGGACACGATACATTCATATCTATGTCACTTGCATGTGTTGTGCATAGTTGCACGTGTATAGTCATTTTTCACAGGGTATTATTAGCGAGGCATGCAAGAATGAGCATTATAACACTGTATGGATTTAAACATTTTTGCCGTGTACCCACGGTAAAATTCACCACAGAATTTTGGAGCTTGAGTGGTTTATCTTTTATGTCATCTATAGACTGGTTTTTTGGCAGCTCTTCCCTACTTAGCTATGACGGTGGTTCTCCATTTCAGTGGATTTACGTCCGACTTTATAATAGCAAAAAAAGTCTGTTCAACAACTTCTGTGAGAAAAGTCAGTGTTTGTACAGGTAAGTTAATACGTAAACAAACATTATCACTGTATTTTCATTCGTCTATCTCTTATGATATCTTACGCTACTGTATTTAATACCCGTAGGTTTTCTATTACAAGCCATTTTCACAGCGGCAGTTGGTTACACAACCAGCAAAAATATAGCGGTGGTATTTTTAACCCTTGGGGTCGGAATCGGAGGTCTTATATGGTGTGGGTTCAGTGTAAATATGATCGATATTGGACCAAGATATGCCGGATTATTGATGGGAATTTCAAACTGTGTTGCAACATTGCCTGGTATCATAGGACCATCGATTGCAGGAGCTCTAACACCAAACGAGGTATATATGATAAATTTTCAATGCAAACTATTGTATGGTTTTGTAATGCATGCAGGCTGCATGAGATGAACTAAAAACATTGTCCTTAGACTGTGCAAGTGATAATGTGGGTTATCTAAAAATATCCATAAGTTTACCTTATTCCCGCTTACCAGAGATTAAAGGGAGCGTGAAGTGACTTTTGAGAACTTGTAATAAGCCATTTGTATGACCCTTGCCGTGTGGTATACCACACAGCTGTACAGTGTATAATAGTATATGTTTGTCTACATCCACAAAGGCTTATTTCAATACCTTAAAATCATCTCCCTTTCGTCTGATGATAACTCAGTTGAAGGCGAAAATGTACAACATTAAATATGTTAAGAATACTCTACGCATTCGGCATGTTATTAATATAATGCATTAACTGATCAAAGTCGCTGTGTCTTTATGTATATAGGCCATTTGTAAAATGCATGCAATGCCCTTCGTACCAATCCGCGTAGTATTTCATACATAAAAAACATGAATCATATTTTAGTCATATTTTATACAAAATATATAGAAAACATAATTTATTTTTTTTAACAGACTCTTGACGAATGGAGAACCGTATTCTATATTTCTGGTGGTGTTTCGCTTCTTGGTTGTATTGCGTTTGGTATTCTTGCATCAGGTAAAAGAC
Source organism: Dendronephthya gigantea (assembly GCF_004324835.1). Taxonomy (NCBI): domain Eukaryota; kingdom Metazoa; phylum Cnidaria; class Anthozoa; order Malacalcyonacea; family Nephtheidae; genus Dendronephthya; species Dendronephthya gigantea. The sequence continues at coordinate 863,912 of NW_021163041.1, read as the reverse complement.
AAGAGTGGAATGAGAACGAATATAATATGATACCCACTTCGCCTGTTAACTCGCCGGATTAAACAATGAATTAAAAAGAAAACCGTCTCTTTAATTGTATTGAAAAAATAAATATTTCTGCGTATGCTATAAATTAAATGCAATGCTAAATGAAGAATATTCTTTGCATAATATTCTCTGCATAATATTCTCTGCATTTAATTTATAGCAAACGCAGCAATATTTATTTTTTCAAAATATATGTATAAATTGTCTTAATTGTGCATGTGAAGGGTATAAAATCTATAAATAAATGTTTTAATGCAAAAAGATGGAATTAAAGTATATTATTGCATGTGCAAGAACTTATCGAGGGAGAGAGGTCTTATAACTTATTCAAAATGTATGTTTGAGAGTTGAGACAACCATTCAAAGCAATGAGAAGATAAACGATGCAGAGCAAGAAATGGTAAACTTTTATTTTGGTATATTTGTTGCTATCATATATTCAACCCCATTTAAACTAAACCATAAAAATGAAAACTAATAATTAATGACAGTATTATACGTAATTCGTCATGCAGAGACCATTCAAACTAGACTACAAAAGTGAAATCCCCATGTAAATTAATGATAGTATTATGTTGTAGTAAGTTTTCAGAGACGATCCTTGGTCACTCAAGCGATAACTTTGCTTTCTTCTTTTGTGTCTGAAAAAAGCGATCAACTTGGATTATAAGACATTTTTACATGCACATTGTGGTGCTTTTAGTGCTGTAGACAAGAATTGCACGTTACACACTTACCAATGAAGAGACGCTTAGCTGGGATTGGTGCGACAAACTTTCCACTCGGTAATTCCACAGCCACAGTTAGAAAGTTCCAATGTCGCTCTTGCTTGATCGTCGCAACCAGCTCATAAAATTTCCCTTCCTCAAGATGGATTGGCGTGGATTTTTGATCAGGAGACTGACTATAGAAGAGATTGTATTGCCAATATAACTATACCTAATGCACCAGAATTTCAGCATGTTAAATTTTTCAATCTCAGTTGCAGGTTTGGGTTCACGTTAGAAAATGTAGTGAATCTCTAAATGAAAACTACCAATGGATTTATTCTGTATACTTACTTCCAAACCTTATATCTTGTAGCTTTCGTTAGTGAAATGATCTTTTTCAAATTCTCTTCACTTTCTCCGTGTCGAAGAAATAGTTCACATTCATCATTGCAAGCCGAGTAGAAAGTATAATTGCCAGTCTCTAATGGCTATATGGATGGAGAGAGTGGAATAGAAATAATTCGTGTTTTTAGTTTGCCATTGTAACATACTTGTAAATTGCTTCTATCTCTTCAGAGGCAAATTTCGAATATAGAAATCAACGAAGATGAACTTGTTCAACCACATCTTAACCACAAGAGCACAAAGAGAATTCTCATCACACGCAACGTTATACATCTCGCTGATTGATTGCGCTCGTGATTTGTTAATCTGGCAAACGCATTGCATGTGACGTGCCAGGGGCCAGGTGTTCAAAGCTTAAAAAGATTAAATTTTATAATCCACTGTTAAGCCCAAAGATTAAATTTTATAATCCACTGTTTTGGTTTAAGTGCGTCTGAGCCACTGTTCGTTTTAAAACATTTACAAAATATGGCTTTTGTCGGTCCAGAAAATATTTATGGAAAAAGATATTCAAGTTTGTAAACAAGCGATTAAAAAATCGATGTAAATATTTGCTTTAACCCAGTGTTAAGCTAACCGGCTTTTGAACAACCTGCCCCTGAAGTCAATCTGAAACTCGCTTTTATGCTAATCTTATTACATTTCAGATTATGAATCTCATGTAATGGTTGCATGCAAGAGAAATGTTGTAGTGACCCACCACTTCGCACACAAGATTCGACATGTCTGTGGCGGCGTTATAACATGTGCATGTACCTGATACACGGCAGAGAGCCGTCCTCCATAGTAATTTCCAAAATTTTTAATATCAAATGTCGAAAGCCTTCGTTCTTCATCAGGGCTGTTAGGATAACGTTGATCATCGTACAATCGTTGGATATCTCTTGTGGGGACATTTCTCCAAACGTCCATTTTAACTCCATGCTCCCGGTAACCTAAAAAACGTAGGCGAAAACGACAATCTCGGTCCTTTGTGGTTGAAATCTTTACACTGTAACGTTATAAGGTTTAAGTCCGGCCAACGACTGCAACAAAGAGGCTACATGCTTTTAAATTTCCGTGTTATTATTTACTACTTATACTATATACGCATACAACAGGACCAATTCTAAAAGAATGTAGACAGTAAAAAATGCACATTCATGTGAGTATAATTCCCGTTCATGAACTTACTTGTTAACTCTGAATCATAGACGGCTATCTCACATATTGGTAGGAGCTTTTTAATGCCGAAAATATTGATGGTAATGTACTGTCCAGCCAATGGTGGATCACAATAGAAAGCTCTTGTTTCACCTCGCCGTACGAAATGACGTTTACCACATCTAGGAAAATAATGGCTCAACATAATAGCTGTATTATTGTATCTTTGTATTTTTTTTGTAATTTTTTCTTTAGCTTTTTAAAAGTGCCAGGAGGTCATCTTTTTCTAACTGCAACTTACTTTGGATTTGTCACACCGTTCTGGTCGTCGCTGTCACCAATGTGAATTTCAAAATTTTCGAGTCTGTTTCCTTGTTTGTCTTCAGTGTTCGATAGCAACAATCCATACACCTAAAGAAAAATAGAGATAACAACATTTGAGGAGCATTTATTGAAGATGTGACGCAATTTGAAGAATCTGCAGTCGCTTAATCACTTTCACTTACAACCGTCGATTTTTGAAGGTCTAGCTTGAACCAAGGATTGTCTTCTGTCTTTGTCACGGCACACGAACCACCCGAGATAAGATGATCGGTCTTCCCATCGACAGCATTTTTACTGCTTGTTTGACTTTTCCAAGTTGAAGACATACTGGTTGGCTTGTTTTTGGCGATGTTCACTAAATTTGAGTTCAATTTGAAAACAATGATGCTAAAGATCAGAACCCGAAAACTTTGAAATATAAGGTAAGCGTGAAAAAAACAACTGATATTAATCAACCAAGGGGAAGAACAGGGACAACAGCATTGTCATCAGGAAAATATTACTAAATCTTACCTTTTATTTCATGTATTAATCCGCCATCCACGGATTCTTTAACTCCTACCAATAGAGGAATGATATCGCCCGTTCTACCTTGCAACCAATCTTTAATGAAGTACTCATTCCAGGTCTCTTTCTTTTTAGCAGATTTATCTTGTAGAAGGATCCAATTGTTCAACACGACTTGATACGAGTCATTGGCATATTTCTTCAAAAACTCAAGTTGTGCTTTCACGCATGCGCGGTAGTGAGGAGCAACCACCCAAGCTGATTCTGTAACTCGGAATCTTGGAAACACTTCACAGACGGTCGCAAAGAAATCGACTAATAAACTTTTACTCTTCTCAACCTCAACGTCACCTTTCATAATCAGCAATGACGAAAGGGAGTTTAGGAGTCCTGTGAAAGCGTTTAATTCAGGCAATTTTGTTTCAATTTTCGAGAAGACCTGATGTTGTACAATTCCGGCGAATTCCGGTATACTGGCCGATTTTGAAGCACATGAAGCATAACCATCAAACAGATATTCTTTGACTAGTGATCGCTTTTCATTTTTCCACGCAGATCTAAGAATATCCAAATACATTGGCTTGTCAATCGAGCAACATGATGGTGGTGCAAGTAATCTGAGCAAAACCTCCAGGTACATTTGCATATAAGAGCTTAAATGTTTCTCGACAAGCACTATCAGTCTGCTTCTGAAAGATTCGTCGAGACCTTGAGGACATTTTGATGGTATTCTCTTTAAGATATTAACGCCCTCGACTGGTAAACCATTCCGTTTGGTGACATCATGGATTAACTTCATCCAAACATCCATCATATGCGGATTACCTTCCAAGGCTTCCACAAGCAGTTCTCGTGAGTTGCGGCGTAGTTTAGCGTCGTAAATACGGGAGAAAATCAACAATGCAATGCGACCATCACGATATGACTTGTATCCGTGGTTCATTGCACGTGTCAGCCCCTGATGGTATTCTGCGTTAATTTTCCATCCAGATTCTCTTGCGTCATCACTCAAATGCCATACAGCATACGTATTCATGATGTTCGTTATTCCTTGAAATATTTTAAACCTATAACCCTCACCAGACTTGGTGTAAGTGTAGCCAGCTGCATGAGCGGGTTGTTTTATTGCACCAGAGGCAATTCCAAGACAATGATTAGTAACTCGAGCTAAAGTTGACTGCCTTCCACAGACACCGCCATCTTCAATTATACGTGGAATTGTACATATATTCCAATCGCTTGGCTTGCATTTTACGTTTTTAAGGTTATAGTCAAATGTGTATCTGAATAGCAAAGAGAGAATTATGCGATTGAGTGGAATCGAAGATGGACAAGTGAAGACGATAAATAATTTAAAATACGTTTTTATTTTTAATAGTCTTATAGTAGGATGCTGAGTTTTCCTGTTGTTTTTCGCCGACCGTGAAGAATCTGTGACTTACTGTGACTGATAGTCTAATGTAAAAATCAATACACACCTGCTGTATCGAACAATTCGTTCTCCATTTTCAAGACGACGCCAAATCCAATTGCACTGTCTTAGCGAAGTCTGAATATTCAAAGCAATAGCAAGTGGCCATGGAAAATTCAAATTTTTTTTAGGTAGCAACGCAGAATCTCTCGAGAAAAGGTATTCCAAGTATTCTATTCCCGACATACCATCTCCACGAGGAGGAAATTTGACTTCACTGGGATCTGTAAATCCACAGTCTTTCATTGCGTTTTTTAAACTTGCAGGGGTCCAGAATTTATGATAATATTTACCATCCAAACGATCAATTAGTTTCTGCACTGCACTTACGTGAAACTCGGTCGTGTTAATGCCCTAAAATAAGGACTTTATCATCAATTTTTTTTAGTCAACTTATAATATATATATACGCACATGGTCTGCGTGATCAACCGCGATATCACGTTTGCGCGCAGGCACAAAATGAAGACGAGAAACATTGAAGCGCACATGATGATTGGAGTTTACTTATCGCATATTTTCTTTCAATTGTATACACTTACAGCTCTCTCGTCTTCCTCTCTTTCCATGTCAATTGCTCGCTGGGCTCGATAATTTTCTTCATCTAAAAGTGAAGCTAATTCGCTTTCACTCAGACTCAGTTTATATTTTGCGTCTTCCTCGTCAACTGTGGGTACACCAGCAATAGTGTGCACAGTACCTTAAAGCAAATTGCATTTTTAAGAAAATGATATAAGATATAATGATATAAGAGAAATTATATCATCCTGCTGAATTTAACTCATACCCAACTTTCCAAAACTGAACAAAGGGCTGCTGGTACTGACCACTCTGAGAAAATTTTTTGGCAACTCGTGACCTGACCCTGTTTTTATATGTTACCCCTGCAAATTACACGGTTAAATTTGCTCCAAACCGTAATTGGCTAATCATTTGACCAAAACTGCATATTACTTTCATATTACTGCCTGTAATTTCACTGATAGGGTTTGGTTTATTGAACGGAACGATCAGTAAATTTTAACTATACGTTGTTAAGTGTAGCATTTTTAGTGCATGGCTCAACTAAATTTAATATTTATTGGATTATCTGGAGGCTTGTTGGTAGATCTTTAATCCCCAATCCGAATTTGTGTTCTATGCACACGCCTCTTTTATTAGGTATAACGAACAACCTGGACAAACAAAATGCTTTTTTGTCATTTAAAAATTAGCAATAACAGAATATTATGTCACCTCCACAAACAGCGGGATTGCTTGTGTCCACGCCCATTGTTCGTCTGATGAAAGCAGTTGCCAGAAATAATGATGGATAGGCTTTCATCTTTTCAATTCCGAAATGATTCACCAAGATTTTGAGGTTCTTAATAACCTTTAGATCAACTGGGAAGAAGGTTGATAAGATGTCTTTATACAGTTCAGGGATTTCCTGTTTCAATGTGGAAATAAACTTTGAGGATAAAGAATCTAGCGAGTTGACCTCCGCTTCAGATCTTTTGTAAAATTCATCGAAAGAGTTTGTGGTTTCCTTTCCATTCACGATATCCTTCAGGCAGATCAAATCACAATCTATATATGGCAAATGACACAAATCACAACCTACACACAGCAAATGAGACAGAGCAATTTGTTGGTATGGAGTACCCAATAGGTGAAATTACTCGCAATACTGAACCACTATTTTGAAAATATGAATGTTTGAAATATTATAATACGTGGATTAGTAGTAAATACATTTTATACACATTACAAACATGTTGTCACTGATCTCTCAATTATTGTTATCGCTGCCGAAACCTGCAACATAAAGGCGACAGGCGACGGAGAATCAGAATATTATTTGTCTAACCTGTTTAATCAAAGGACAGTAGAATTTTATGCATATAGTTTTAATGACAACGTTAATGACTTGATAGTGGTGAAAAAGGTGATAACATATGACGGATAATGGCGGCAATAGTGGTGTCTTACAAACCTTTAATAATATCAATAAATTTGTAAGTTGATTCAAGCGTATCACAACCAGAGTAAGTTATCAGCTCAGCGTTGTCAGCATGTCTGAATCTCGAAGGGCGAAGACATTTGTTTTTTATTCTAAAGCTTTTTCCAGTATAGGTAAAAAAGAATTTCGGGCTGGAACAATCTAAAAAGCAATAAGTTCGAACTACATTTAAAACATGCAGGATTGAAAACACTGATTTGTCTAGTTTGCATGCATAATAACCCTAGATTATATAATCGAGGGAATTTTTAATGAATCTTTAGTATAGTGGTGGAGCAAAATTATGGCAAAGGCTAAGCCCATTTGTTCGCCTCCTTTCCAGAGATTCGGGAACACCGAAGGTGGGTTTGTGATATGTTTTTCTAAAAATTCTTAAAATCCAGTAGAGCATTTTCCGCACATGCATGTCCACGGAAAAATACCTCATTTTAACCGATTCTTATGCGAGAAAACGACCGCCGCCAAGGGATCGATTGCGCGCTAAATATTGGGCTCGAAAAAGCCCTGTATAAGATTATTCCTTCTTAGCGCTTCCTTGGTGTGACTCCAACTATAATTACTTTTGCTTTCGCAGTAGCTAAGAGATTTCGCGGGTGCTGGATATATATGTATTCATATGGGGTAATATATACACTATTTACCTCGTTTAAGAATCGCCTTTTCTCTATTTTTTGGGCTCCAGTTGTTGCCTGATAAATGAATACATAGACCACTTTGGACATGTTGAATAGCCCCAGTATCAAGAAATTTAAAAAATGCAAAGGAATCTTTGCATTGCGACGTGTGAATGACTTTGCTCCCTTCGATGGGCTGTGACGAGTCTGGTACCAAACATCTTTTAATTTTGGCACTCATAAGAACATAGCCTATTTAAAACAGATAAAGCCAAATGTGAAAATTGCATGGTATATATATCCGACGGAATTCAGCCAGGGTGAACATTAGGATCACTCAAAGTTCTCAAACTATAGGTAAAATGAAGTGTACATGTCTGACTGACAAGAGCCTTGCAATCACAGTATGCCTAGTGTCTGTGACTTGAAATTATACTTCAAATTATTTCGCCTTCTTGGAGACTGATCGTTCCTGCACGATACCTATTTATACTTAGAATTTTCGCGTTCTATCTAAAATCTTTGAAATATTGAAGATTCCCATGATAATCATGCAACTAGCTTGATAAAATGTTTTCTATATTTTTACGGAAATATTAAATTACTTACCAGGGTCAGAAATCTCAGATTGTACAACAACAAAAATAGCGAAAAACAATGCAATGCCGATGCTAGCACTGAGCCCCATACTTACCGGCACAACACACTACGCACATGAAATTGGGTTATGCTATGAAGGCTTTTAGATTTCATTACAGGATGTACATATGTAATTATTAATATTTGTCTTCCAGTTTAATAAAATAAAAGTAATTTCGCCTACCAGTTATTGAAAAACAGCAGTGTTTATTCAGAAGAACGATTGTTTTACTGTTCCTTTATTTGCAGTTTTGCATCACAAAAGCTGCTACATTATAAATGAATTTTTTGGATATGGCAATTAAAATCACACGCCGATATGAATTTAGTTAAGTTCAAATACGAAACAATGATCTCAAATTTCAAAGTAAGCAATCTAAATACAAAATTACTCAGTGAAAGTATATTCGATTTGTATTTCATTGGGGGAAACTCTACCATTTTGCATTTCGGGTGAACATGTTGACTAGGTGCCGGTCAATACAGGCCCATACAAGTAAGGGCAAGATCGGTAATTTCAGTACAATTAAGGTCTTTTTAATAAATCGTTAGTGAAGAAATGAAGAAATTGCTAACTCTAGTGCCTTGAGATGCGGTGAATTCCTTTACTTTCCGTGACTTCCCTGTTTTATTTTCTCAGTTGCATAAAAGGTAAATCTTTTTCTAACAATTAATTTCATTCCCGATTCTGTTGAATTCTGGGAGGGCGAAAAAAAAGATCTGTAAGATAACAAAATGCTAAACCATGCATAACTTACTTGGTCGTCCATCGGTGGTTGCATTTAAAAGTTTCTCCTGGCTTTGACATGCTACTTCTCTTACACTTAACACTGCAATTGTGCAGAAAATGTTGGTCCAAAAACGAAAATGCATCTTTTGCATTGCGTCTCAGCTCATCAAAATGTACTCTCTATAATTATTGATCAATGTTTCCTCCAAGAAAGATGCAGAGTTGTAACTGGCTTAGTGAAGATGTGTATATATGATATTTTGGTACGGTCAAAGGTGGCAATGGACCAATGGTGCATAACTGAAGTCATTTATACCTGACAATTACACATTCAAGGGCTGGTCGATCAAGTATAACAATATCACAACTGTCTTGCTCTACAGTATTGGACACATTCGCTCTGCGCGTTGGTTGGCCAGAAGGACCAGACAGCTAATTATGAAATTTCATGAATTGACTGGCCAGGATAATGGTGCCATGGTGTGGAATCCGGCATTTGTGGATACCGGCAATCTTCACAGTTCCAACTTAAGTGGGTCTTGACTATTGCGTGCTCTTGATATTGTACCAGTCTCATAGCTATGAGAGTAACTCAAAGACGTCATTGGCCGTGAATAACATTAAACAGGCTCTTTGCTTTCATAACATCTACATGCATGATACGGATGGATCAAACTGCAAAAGAGTAGTGTACAGCAAGCCTGACGATTTAGTTCCACTATGCTAATATTTTGGTGTTCGTTGACTGTAAAAAATGTGAATTTCCAAAGAATTGAACAATGATAATGACCTAGAACTTGCATGGTGGGACTAAATTGTTAGGCTGATCCCAAAAAACACTCACTTGATTGGGTGGGAAAAGTCGCGCCCCATTGATTTGCTTTCACGATTTTGCTTAAGCACCGTTATGTGGTTAACCGTAGCCGTGAGAAAATTGAACTTCGGGAGGCGAGATTTCACTTAGCGGGATGAAAATGTTTTCATATAAACCCTTCAAACGGGCTGGCCGGTTGCTGAGGGGGAACCAATTTTTATAATTTTTTATGTTTCTCAGGCCTGGGTTATACGTCGCATTTTGGTCGTGTCGAATGCAATTCAAACAAGAGATAATGAGATGGTAATGAAGCTTAATGAGATCGATCATCTCATTATCTATTTACTATTGTTTGAATTGCATTCGACGCGACTAAAATGCGACGTTTCTCCTCAGCGTTTCTTTTCCCGTCAGTACCGGACTGTTTAGGAGGGACCGCCTGCCATGCAGGCTAGAGCCATGCAGCTCGGTTCCGGTTCCCACTGCTACAAACAGCCCCTTAGACCAATTTGCATGGGTAGTTTTTGAAACATCCGTCTGTTAGTAAATACGGAGTGGGAGAATTAGGAAAATTCATCATAAAACAGTTCAAATTTCCGACTTAAGTGGGTCTTGATTATTGCATGTTCTTTAAAAATTTTTTTCTTGTGTCCAAATTTTTTCCTGTCAAAATGTTTTTCTTGTGTTCAAATTGTTTTTCTTGTGCCAATTTTTTTTCCAGTCAAAATTGTTTTTCGTTTCAAAATATTTTGCCTGTAATTTTTTTCTTGGGTCCCAATTTTTTTTCTTGTCAATGTTTTTTGTTGTGTCAAAATTTTTTTTCCAATTAAATTTTTTTCTTGTGCCAAATTTTTTTGGCTTCAAACATTCACGAACATTGAAATAGCTTCAAACATTCACGAAGACTATTACTCTTTGTTTTTTAGCATATTTGGTTTGTTATTGGAACATTGAAAAAATTGTCAATTTTGGAATGGTACGTGAGGGCTCACGTAAGGAATAATATATATATATAGTAAGGTTGGTAACAACATACAATCCGGTGCCCAAGTGGTTAAGGCTACGGCCGACCAGGTTGTAAGTGTAGGTTCGGATCCTGTATGGGAAGGGTTCGATTTTTCCACCCAAAATTACTATTTAATTTAAAATTCGTCGAAAAGGATTTAGTCAAATAAAGAACAATAGCTTTCGTCAAATGTTGTTGGTGGTCTAGTGGTTAAGGCGTTCGTCTCTCAATCCGGAAGCTGACGTTTCAACTCCTGGCAATGAAAAAATTAGCCAGAAAAATTTCGGTAGGATTTGGAATGTTTAAATTAGTTAAAAGACTTCTCGGCCTTTCAGGAACACTGTAAATTAAAAAGGTTTAAAATAAAAACCTGAAAAAAATTTCTCCTTTCTAAAGTACTTGAAAATTGAAAAAAAAGCACAAGCAAAAAAATTTTAAAAACATGTGTCTTCTAAAAAGACTGAAAGTTAAAAGTCGAAAAAAAAATATAAAATTTCCCGCTTTTAAAAAACTCATGTTTGCTTACCTTAATTTTTTTTCACGAAAATTTGACAGGGTGATTTTCTCGAGGGTGAAAAAATTTAATTTTTTTCGCTTTTTTGAAATTCTCTTAGATTTTTTTTTCGACGCGGAAGTATTTTGTCTTGGGCTACCTGTGTCTGTCTTGGGCAACCTGAAAAAAAATTAAGGTAAGCAAACATGAGTTTTTTAAAAGCGGGAAATTTTTTAATTTTTTCTGACTTTTTTAATTTTCAGTCTTTTTAGAAGACACACGTTTTTAAAACTTTTAATTGTGCTTTTCTTTCAATTTTCAAGTACTTTTGAACGCGAGAATTTGTTTTCATTTTTTTTTATTTCAATTTTTTTTCAATTTACAGTCTTTCGCAAAGGCCGAGAAGTCTTTTAACTGTTTTAAAGCTTCCAAATCACACCGAAATTTTTCAGGCTAATTTTTTTGCATTGCTAGGAGTTGAAACGTTTGTCCTCGGAGTGAGAAACGAATGTTTTAACCACTAGACCCCCGCATCATTTGTCGAAAGCTATTGTTCTTTATTTGACCTAATTCTTTTCGATAAATTTTAAATTAAATAGTAATTTCGGTGGGAAAAATCGAACCTTTCCCATGCAGGACTCTAATCTACGCTTACAACCAGGTAGGCCGTAGCCTTAACCACTCGGCCATCGGAATATATATTGATAGCAGGCTTAATATGTAAGTTATTGCGGTAGCCCAGTGGTTAAGGCTACGGTCTACCAGGCTGTAAGGGTAGGTTCGAATCCTGCATGGGAAAGGTTCGATTTTTCCCACCGCAATTACTATTTAATTTAAAATTCGTCGAAAGGTATTTAGTCAAATAAAGAACAATAGCTTTCGACAAATGATGTGGTGGCCTAGTGGTTAAGGCTTCATCTATCAATCCGAGGACAGACGTTTCAACTCCTCGCAATGCAAAAAAATTAGCCAAAAAAATTTCGGTGTGATTTGGAATGTTTAAATTAGTTAAAAGACTTCTCGGCCTTTCAGGAAGACTGTAAATTAAAAAAAGTTTTAAATGACAACCTGAAAAAAATTGAAAAAAAGCAAAAGTACTTGAAAATTGAAAAAAAAGCACAAGCAAAAAAATTTTAAAAACGTGTGTTTTCTAAAAAGACTGAAAGTTAAAAGTCGAAAAAAAATTAAAAAATTTCCCGCTTTTAAAAAACTCATGTTTACTTACCTTATTTTTTTTCACGAAAATTTGACAGGGTGATCTCTCGGGAGTGAAAAAATTTAATTTTTTTCGCTTTTTTGAAATTCTCTTAGATTTTTTTTTCGACGCGGAAGTATTTTGTCTTGGGCTACCTGTGTCTGTCTTGGGCAACCTGTGTCTGGCTTGACACAGGTAGCCCAAGACAAAATACTTCCGCGTCGAAAAAAAAATCTAAGAGAATTTGAAAAAAGTGAAAAAAATTAAATTTTTTCACTCTCGAGAAAATCACCCTGTCAAATTTTCGTGAAAAAAAATTAAGGTAAGTAAACCTGAGTTTTTTAAAAGCGGGAAATTTTTTTTTCTGACTTTTTTAATTTTCAGTCTTTTTAGAAGACACACGTTTTTAAAACTTTTTTAATTGTGCTTTTCTTTCAATTTTCAAGTACTTTTGAACGCGAGAAATTTTTTTCAGGCTTTTATTTCAAACTTTTTTTAATTTACAGTCTTCCTGAAAGGCCGAGAAGTCTTTTAACTATTTTAAACATTCCAAAGTCACACCGAAATTTTTTTGGCTAACTTTTTTGGATTGCGAGGAGTTGAAACGTCTGTCCTCGGATTGATAGATGAACGCCTTAACCACTAGACCACCACATCATTTGTCGAAAGCTATTGTTCTTTATTTGACTAAATACCTTTCGACGAATTTTAAATTAAATAGTAATTTCGGTGGGAAAAATCGAACCTTTCCCATGCAGGATTCGAACCTACCATTACAGCCTGGTAGGCCGTAGCCTTAACCACTGGGCTACCGCAATAACGTACATATTAAGGCTGCTATCAATATATATTCCGATGGCCGAGTGGTTAAGGCTACGGCCTACCTGGTTGTAAGCGTAGGTTCGAGTCCTGCATGGGAAAGGTTCGATTTTTCCCACCGAAATTACTATTTAATTTAAAATTCGTCGAAAGGTATTTAGTCAAATAAAGAACAATAGCTTTCGACAAATGATGTGGTGGCCTAGTGGTTAAGGCTTCATCTATCAATCCGAGGACAGACGTTTCAACTCCTCGCAATGCAAAAAAATTAGCCAAAAAAATTTCGGTGTGATTTGGAATGTTTAAGTTAGTTGAAAGACTTATCGGCCTTTCAGGAAGACTGTAAATTAAAAAAAGTTTGAAATAAAAACCTGAAAAAAATTTCTCGCGTTCAAAAGTACTTGAAAATTGAAAAAAAAGCACAAGCAAAAAAATTTTAAAAACGTGTGTCTTCTAAAAGACTGAAAGTTAAAAGTCGAAAAAAAATTAAAAAATTTCCCGCTTTTAAAAAACTCATGTTTACTTACCTTAATTTTTTTCACGAAAATTTGACAGGGTGATTTTCTCGGGAGTGAAAAAATTTAATTTTTTTCGCTTTTTTGAAATTCTCTTAGATTTTTTTTTCGACGCGGAAGTATTTTGTCTTGGGCTACCTGTGTCTGTCTTGGGCAACCTGTGTCTGGCTTGACACAGGTAGCCCAAGACACAATACTTCCGCGTCGAAAAAAAAATCTAAGAGAATTTGAAAAAAGTGAAAAAAATTAAATTTTTTCACTCTCGAGAAAATCACCCTGTCAAATTTTCGTGAAAAAAAATTAAAGTAAGTAAACCTGAGTTTTTTAAAAGCGGGAAATTTTTTTTTTCTGACTTTTTTAATTTTCAGTCTTTTTAGAAGACACACGTTTTTAAAACTTTTTTAATTGTGCTTTTCTTTCAATTTTCAAGTACTTTTGAACGCGAGAAATTTTTTTCAGGTTTTTATTTCAAACTTTTTTTAATTTACAGTCTTCCTGAAAGGCCGAGAAGTCTTTTAACTAATTTAAACATTCCAAATCACACCGAAATTTTTTTGGCTAACTTTTTTGGATTGCGAGGAGTTGAAACGTCTGTCCTCGGATTGATAGATGAACGCCTTATCCACTAGACCACCACATCATTTGTCGAAAGCTATTGTTCTTTATTTGACTAAATACCTTTCGACGAATTTTAAATTAAATAGTAATTTCGGTGGGAAAAATCGAACCTTTCCCATGCAGGATTCGAACCTACCATTACAGCCTGGTAGGCCGTAGCCTTAACCACTGGGCTACCGCAATAACGAACATATTAAGGCTGCTATCAATATATATTCCGATGGCCGAGTGGTTAAGGCTACGGCCTACCTGGTTGTAAGCGTAGGTTCGAGTCCTGCATGGGAAAGGTTCGATTTTTCCCACCGAAATTACTATTTAATTTAAAATTTATCGAAAAGAATTAGGTCAAATAAAGAACAATAGCTTTCGACAAATGATGCGGTGGTCTAGTGGTTAAAACATTCGTTTCTCACTCTGAGGAGAAACGTTTCAACTCCTGGCAATGCAAAAAAATTAGCCTGAAAAATTTCGGTGTGATTTGGAAGCTTTAAAACAGTTAAAAGACTTCTCGGCCTTTGCGAAAGACTGTCAATTGAAAAAAATTTGAAATAAAAAAAAATTAAGAAATAAAAAAAATGAAAACAAATTCTCGCGTTCAAAAGTACTTGAAAATTGAAAGAAAAGCACAATTAAAAAAGTTTTAAAAACGTGTGTCTTCTAAAAAGACTGAAAATTAAAAAAGTCAGAAAAAATGAAAAAATTTCCCGCTTTTAAAAAACTCATGTTTGCTTACCTTAATTTTTTTTCACGAAAATTTGACAGGGTGATTTTCTCGAGAGTGAAAAAATTTAATTTTTTTCACTTTTTTGAAATTCTCTTAGATTTTTTTTTGGACGCGGAAGTATTTGTCTTGGGCTACCTGTGTCAAGCCAGACACAGGTTGCCCAAGACAGACACAGTTGCCCACAGAGGTGGATCCAGCACTAGTGCACTAATTTGCATTACAAAACAAAATGGTTATTTTGAGCACTTTTCTTGTGTCATGCAAATTAGTGCACTAGTGCTGGATCCACCCCTTGTAGCCCAAGACAAAATACTTCCGCGTCGAAAAAAAAATCTAAGAGAATTTCAAAAAAGCGAAAAAAATTAAATTTTTTCACCCTCGAGAAAATCACCCTGTCAAATTTTCGTGAAAAAAAATTAAGGTAAGTAAACATGAGTTTTTTAAAAGCGGGAAATTTTTTTAATTTTTTTTTTGACTTTTAACTTTCAGTCTTTTTAGAAGACACACGTTTTTAAATTTTTTTTGATTTTGCTTTTTTTTCAATTTTCAAGTACTTTTGAACGCGAGAAATTTTTTTCAGGTTTTTATTTCAAACTTTTTTTAATTTACAGTCTTCCTGAAAGGCCGATAAGTCTTTTAACTAATTTAAACATTCCAAATCACACCGAAATTTTTCTGGCTAATTTTTTTGCATTGGGAGGAGTAGAAACGTCTGTCCTCGGATTGATAGATGAACGCCTTAACCACTAGGCCACCACATCATTTGTCGAAAGCTATTGTTCTTTATTTGACTAAATACCTTTCGACGAATTTTAAGTTAAATAGTAATTTCGGTGGGAAAAATCGAACCTTTCCTACGCAGGATTCGAACCTACGCTTACAACCTGGTAGGCCGTAGCCTTAACCACTCGGCCACCGGATGTTACGTGGATACCAGCATTACAACATATATATTATGCATGGGAAAGGTTTTTAAGTCCTGGCAATGCAAAAAAAATTAGCCTAAAGGCTACCGGGTCTTCGGAAAAGACTTTTTCGAAAAAATTTTGAAGTAAAGAAAAATGAAAAAAAATTTAAAAGTTATCCCCTTCAAAAAATACTTGAGTAAAAAGTACCTGAGTTAAAGTAAAAAAAATAAAAACATTAAAGTAAAAAAATTAAAAACACGTCTCTCTAAAAGGACTGAAAATTAAAAAAAGTCGGGGAACAAAAAATGGACACAAGAAAAAAAATTTGGACACAAAAAAATTGACAAGAAAAAAATTTTGAAACGAATAAAAAAATTGGATAAAAAAAAATTTGAGAGGAAAAAAATTAGACACACGAAAACAAAATTTTCCTAAATGGAAACGCTACTTTCTAAAGGAAGAATCGTAATTTTCGTATATTTTTCGAAAATTCGAAATTTGGTGTAAAATGGTTCAAAACTAAATAAGAATTACATTCTTTCATGAAAACAATACATTTGAACACATAAAATCTTACTTTGATGAATCTCAAAATTTGAGGTAAATCGGTAACGCTGCATGGACCAAAGGAAAAATCGTAATTTTCGTCAACTTTTCGAAAATTCAAAATTCGGTGCAAAATGCCTCGAAATGGTTCAAAAGTGAGTAGAATTACATTCTTTTATGAAAACAAAACATTTGAACTCATAAAATCATACTTTGATGAATCTTAAAATTTGAGGCAAATCGGTAATGAGGAACCAAAGGAAAAGTCGTAATTTTCGTCAGTTTTTTAAAAATTTAAAATTCGGTGCAAAATGCCAGGAAATGAGTGATAACTAAGCAGAATTACATTCTTTCATTAAAGTAATGCAATTGAACACATAAAATCATACTAAGATGAATCGCCAAATTTGAGGCAAATCGGTAACGAGGAACCAAAGGAAAACTCGTAATTTTCGTCCATTTTTTGAGAATTCAAAATTCGGTGCTTAATGCCTCAAAATGGTTCAAAAGTAAGTAGAATTACATTCTTTCATGAAAGCAATGCATTTGAACACATAAAATCATACTAAGATGAATCTCCAAATTTGAGGCAAATCGGTAACGAGGAACCAAAGGAAAAGTCGTAATTTTCGTGAATTTTTCGAAAATTAAAATTCGGTGCAAAATGCCACGAAATGGTTCAAAAGTGAGTAGAATTTCATTCTTTCATGAAAGCAATACATTTGAACACATAAAATCATACTAAGATGAATGTAAAAATTTCAGTGTAATCGGAACGGGGGCCGAAAGGAAAACTCGTAATTTTCATCCATTTTTTGAAAATTCAAAATTCGGTGCAAAATGCCACGAAATGGTTCAAAAGTGAGTAGAATTACATTCTTTCATGAAAGCAATACATTTGAACACATAAAATCATACTAAGATGAATCTCCAAATTTGAGGCAAATCGGTAACGCGCGGGATCAAAGGAAAAATCGCAGTTTTCGTCCACTTTTTGAAAATTCAAAATTCGGTGCAAAATGCTAGGAAATGAGTCAAAACTTAGTAGAATTACATTCTTTCATGAAAGTAATGCTTTTGAACACATAAAATCATACTATGATGAATCGCCAAATTTGAAGCAAATCGGTATCGAGGAACCAAAGAAAAAGTCGTAATTTTCGTCAATATTTGGAAAATTCAAAATTCGGTGCAAAATGCCTCGAAAGAGTTCAAAAGTGAGTAGAATTTCATTCTTTGATGAAAGCAATACATTTGAACACATAAAATCATACTGCGATGAATCTAAAAATTTCAGTGCAATCGGGACGGGGGCCGAAAGGAAAAATCTTAATTTTCGTCAATTTTTCGAAAATCTCCAAATTTGAGGCAAATCGGTAACGTGGGATCAAAGGAAAAATCTTAATTTTCGTCCATATTTTGAAAATTCAAATTCGGTGCAAAATGCCTCTAAATGGTTCAAAAGTGAGTAGAATTACCTTCTTTTATGAAAATAATACGTAGGATAATTTTTCCTTTGGTCCTCCGTTACCGATTTCACTGAAATTTTTCGAGTTCATCAATTGGGCCTGGAGTTCCTCAAGCTGGTTGCGCGAGTATTGGGACACACTTTACCTTTACGTTTGTGGGGGAGAGGTACAGGACCCATGTTGACGACAGCTTCGAGCTGCCGCGCTGTTATACCCAGATATTTCAGGGCTGAATGCAGTGTCATAACTTTGAACTGTATCTTTGAATAGGCGGCGAATTGATACTGGTAATGCATGGATACTAAGGACAAGGGATCTTTAGTGGAATCGGGGTAGTAGTCAACAATATCTGAACCGCGGATGATCATTTGTGACTTTGCTGATCACAGGAAGACCTCGTTTGATATTGAAAACGACACTTGATTGTACATAGGGTCTAGCCGCGCGGCGTTAGGCTGCAGTTGTAGCTATATTGATATAGGGCTTCTGCTTTAACCCCGATTCAATTAACTTGCGTGTTAATTCAATACTTTATCTTTATCTATCTTTATCTTGCAATCCTAAATTTTGATCAGGTTAGGCAGAAGCGCGGCCTTCTTTCATTGCCTAGTTAAAATTTTGTTAACATTTCTGTATCGCTATCAAAGAGGAACTATTTAATAAGTTAAAAATAGTTCAATTTTTCTTCAGAAAACGCATTCTGCTATCTTTAGACAGCTCATCATACACATCTGACAGCTGTGAAAATGCCTTTTCAGGCTTAAGAATACACGAGATTATTAAATAAATTTAGACGATTCGTTTTTACCGTATGTATGCAAGCTTGAAATCTTCTGGGCAAGTTAAATTTCGTTGAGTGTTTATAGATCTTTTTGCTCACCAAATTTGAAGTCTAAGTATATTAGGCCGTCTTACCAATTTCCACGGTGTCTCATCAATTTAACAAGCCGGGTTGAGCATTGCCCCGTCACGATTAAATGCAGGAAAATCCCATGCATGCATGTGGATGCATGCTTGGTCCTAAGCCGTGTAAAGCCCTGGTCAAACGGGAATGATAGTTGATCAGAGTTGAGAAGCGAGAGTTCACACGAGAGTTTTCCAAACATTTTGCACTATTGTTCTGTCACTAGTCACAGTCTAGTCTGCTACGAAATGCAACTGACCGCTGGCGCTTTTGCAACTTCATCAACTCTCATGACCGATCAAACGCACCCAAACTCTCATCAACTCTCATCAACTCTCATCAAAATTTGAACCAATTCAAAGTCGATGAGAGTTGATGAGAGTGCACGAGAGTGTATGAGAGTTCGCGGTCAAACGCAAGCGAGAGTTGCAACTCTCATCAACTCTCATCAATTATCATTCTCGTTTGACCAGGGCTTAAGATTGGTGCCTTTTGATTTTATCGTACAAAAGCTTAGGGCGTGTGGTGCATGAGATTCATTTGCTATACATCCCTATTTATCTACCCTGGAAAAGAATATATAACGAAGCTCTAAGAAAGTAAATAGAAGTCGCTAAAAGAACGAAGAAAACACTTATGCATTGATCTCATAAAGGATATGATCTATAGCCCAGCCATAAATTACGCAAACTGCTTCCTGATAAAGAAGATTTCAGCATAAAAATGAGGCAATAACAAGAGCAAATAGTGACATAGTTTATAATTTTACTTGTAGTACAAATCGTTTTAAAAATAATCCTTTGGTCTATGCGATTGATAAATCACGAAAGTGTAGCTTGATTAACGAAAGTATCGCATGATTCATCGATTTGTTGAAATCATTTTTTCCTATATGACATAATTTTCAATGCACGCATGGTAGTCTTGTAATAATTAATAAAGCCCTGAGACACTTTTATTAGTTTTATATTCATTATTTTGTACTTTTGGCAGTTTTTGGTTCACCTTTTCAATCTTGTTTAATTTTTTTAGGACCCTTTAGTTTGTACAGTATGTAAAAACTTTCTGCAATTTCAGTTTGTTTATTTTGCAAAATTCGTTAATGGTGGGAATAACTGTACTCCTCTCGACCAATCATAAGTGAAAAATTCCAATATTATGAGAAAAATGAATGTACGTAACTGTTGTCATATATCTGCCTAAAATATATGCACGTAACACCCACTACGCCAGTGGTAACACCCGGAACTGGAAAAAATGCATGCTTTATACAAAAGGTTTAAGGTCACCTTAATTAACGTATATTGTCTAAAAAGTGAATTATGACGAACTTCAGCTGAAACAATCGCTGTAAAAACAAGAATGACGAGTTATCCAAACTTCAATTAAATACTTGCATTTTTGAATTTTACAATTTATGAACAATTGTTTTCTTCACTTCTGTGTTTTACCACTGTATTTTGCCGACATTTTTAAACCAGCATCACAACCCAGTATACCGATGATTTTTTTCTGGTTCAACGTTTAGAGTGTGACAGTGATAATACATATGAGGACGATTTTACATATACTATAGTCTATACACACAGGGGAGTTTATACAAGTATTTCAGAATTCAGTACAATTACTTTCGCTAAAGTGAATAAAAAAGACTTTTACGTACAAACTAAACAGCCCTGCATGGAGGAAGTAAAGTCGGCGTTCGCGATAAAAAAGCGTTACAAAAGTTGTATGTCGATTTTATCATGCTAATAATAAACAAATAATGCGACGTTGCTCGTACAATTCGGGACCAATATACTGACTAATACCGGTAACAATTTTTGTGAAGCATTAAATTAACAGGTGAGAAAAAGTATATTCTAGTGTATTCCAATTGAAAAGAGATAAAAAAACACTATAAGAATTTTTATACATGGAAAATTAATTACTTATATTTTTGATTACTTCACTGGATTGCCCATGCAATTTTACAATTGGCGGCGCTATATGTATATATACATAGTAGCAACTGCCTATACATATAACTAAATACTAAATGTTCAAATATTGTACAGCTGGATGCATCAGCGGGCCGGCGCGGCTTTATAAAGAAAACACCAGAACAGTCGTTTTAATAATGATTGGGGTTTTCAAGACAATACTGGCGATTCACCTGTATCTATAAAAAAAATAAAAATTTATAATTATATACATATATAAAAATATATATTATATAAATCATATTTTTGCCCTTGTTAATTCATTATAACAAAATTTTTGAATTAAACATCGTTCATTTCGGGACCAAACAAAGTATGAAATGTATAATTATAAATTTCCTCTCGTTTCAGATGGTGAGTTTTTATACTGTCCTTCAATGCTATATACAGGCGCCTTTCTATAATATCATATAAGCGCTCCAAAATGACTCGATCCAATTGTATTCTCCACATCTTGTATATGTATATAAGTTTTGCTAGAGTTCAATAAATTTGAAGTTTAGATAACTCGTTATTCTTGTTTATACAGCGATTGTTTCAGCTGAAGTTCGTTTATTACTCACCCGGCTTTAGACAATACGTCAATTAAGGTGACCTTAAATCTTACTCGTCCCCAGTCGCTTACCTAAGACGCGGTTAATGATGGACCTTAAACTATATAAGAAGCAGTAGAAATGACAGCAAACACGTCTTTTGAAAGATACAATTGCAAAATCATGAAGGTTTTTGTATCATTTCTATTCATTGCAATCTTGACTGCAGGATATGTGAAGTCGAAGGAGCTTGAAAATGGTGAGGTGACCGCAAGGCCGCGACATTCCTATATAATAACGCTTAATTATTTTGTTATAATGAATTTAAAGTATAAAAAATGACCACCACTTTTTTGCCGTATAGAAAAACGTGAGGATGAAGACAACTCCGTTTTTGACAAGATACTTAGTATCAACCAGCAAGCAGGTACGTAATCAAACGACTGTTTAGTTCCATGCATATAATTTACATGACATGTATGTGACGCAGAGGTTATATGACATTCCTGAAGGAAAGCGATGCCTGTTTTAAACGTCGTGTTTCCGTATATAACATGCATGTATAAGATAACATCATGTCCTTCATAGGAGGTTTATAATCTCAGGGTAATCCGGCATACGTTTTTACGTTATTTGTTCACCAATAGAAGGTTCATGCTCACGTAATGAAACTATAAGGTCTGGTGACTCTGGTCTTACCTTAGTAGCAGTACAATGTTCCAAAAAAGAGCATTCTTATTTAATGTTTTTACATTTCACAACTAACAATTCGGAAATAAAGAAAAAGAAATATGACGGAATTCAGCACGAATGGATATTAATTATTTTAAATTCTTATTCTCGCTTTTATAATTGCAAATTTGCATAGTCTTAAAATTGAAGATGGGCAGCTCCAAACTGACTAAACGCGTATACTCCCTTCAGACTTCAAAGAGGGACAAACGTAATATATGTTTATAATTATTAAAAATATTTGGATGCTATATAAAATATTGATATAAGGGGTATAATGCGAGAATATGATATTTCTCCAGCCAGGTCTCGGTCAGGACCAACGCAACCGAAGTTAATTCAAGGTGACATTGTTGAAACCAATTTGGTAAAGCAAATGATGGCAGGAGGGCTTTCACGTGGTGCAGCTACAACTAATAATCGGCATCTTTGGCCAGAAATAAGTGGAAAACGGCAAATTCCTTATGTAATCTCATATGGTATCGTGTCACGAGTTATTTCTATTCAGTAATATATATTCAAAGTCAATGAATCGATTATATACTGATGAAGTAAGATATAAAAATATTGTACGTTGTTTGAAAATGAACGGCACGGCTAAAATGGGTACCCATACCCAATTCTATTACTGTTCAGGCTACCAAAACAAAGGCCGAGCGCAAATGAAATGGGCACGGGCAGCAAGCCGTGGTGTGCGAATAAATTGAGTGTAGTGTAAACGGGGGTTAAAATGCACGAGAGACTTTACATGCACGCATGGATGGTATTACACGTTCCGATAAACTGTATGTACATTGGCCCGATTTATATTGGAGACGGATGATCCGTCTAATAGACTAATATGTTAAACGAAACCAAATCGCGCGTTTAGAAAGTGCATGCACGGAAATTAGGAAATTATTTATGTCGTAAAAAAGAGTGCACAATAGCCGTTTTATGACGAAATTTCTGTAGCTCACCCCCAAAATAGACGAACCGTTATGCGGATAATTCGTGTTGACGTACGATCCGTGTTTGCCCGTGTTTACACACAGACGAGCTAGAAGACGAACTATCTTTTGCTTTCCCAAATTCGTCTTGACGAACTATCCGTATCTAGTATATCGTCGGGCCATTCCTACGTAACAAGAAGACGGCTGAATCGTTAAAAATGTTTGTATTGCGAAATTTGCTATAACCTTTCCCTATTTACAACTCAATGAAAATATTTCCATGTTGCTACACAATATATAGTTTTTATTTTACTGCGCGAGCGCGTAACAGTAAACAGTGTTCTTTCCGCCTGATTTTCAGCGGTATCGAGATACAGTAACACAATCCGTAAGGCGATGGGAGAGTGGATGGAGAAGGTCCCGTGTTTAAGTTTCGTGC
This sequence comes from Dendronephthya gigantea, assembly GCF_004324835.1. Taxonomy (NCBI): domain Eukaryota; kingdom Metazoa; phylum Cnidaria; class Anthozoa; order Malacalcyonacea; family Nephtheidae; genus Dendronephthya; species Dendronephthya gigantea. The sequence goes on along the minus strand of NW_021163041.1, from coordinate 840,690 downwards.
CGAGAACTAACCAGCGGGGGTATATTAATTTCATGTCAGGATCTGGGTGAGTGTCAGAACTTCCAGTGATAAAAAGTTTGACCATGAACAGAGTTAAGCTAGCTAGATTTATAGATGACAAATTTCATAATTTGCCCTATATATGGGACAACCTCGTACCGAGGACATTTTGCCTCCACATTGGGACGAGGTTGCCGTGGGAAAATTATGAAATTTGATGCCCGCTCATGTTGATCACGCGTAACCTCTCGCTTGTCCAATAGGAAAACAGAAAAGATAAATTTTGACACTATAGGTATATAACACAGGGCCGTACACCGGGGGGGGGGATTGCAGGGGCGAGAAATGCAACTTACAATTTTTGAAAGTTGTATGTAATGTCCTGCTAGTTTATATAAATACACTGTTCCCCATCGAAGAAAGATCACTGCCCCAATTCTACGTACGGCCCATATAACAACATTATTTTAATTTAGCTATTTAACAATTTTAGATGTTCATCGGCTGTTGGTCACCAAGGCAGGCGACAAGATGTTTCCCTTGCAAATGGATGTATGCACCATGGAATCGTTGTTCACGAGATAGGTTTGTGAAAGATTTTCTGTACACGTAAATTACGATATGTATAATCTAATTCTGACTCGCGCGGTCTCTCGCGTGGTTTTGCATGCTATTCGATTTTAGACTTTGACGCCATCTTGGATGGACTATGTCTTACATCCCGCCTCGATTTAGTGTGTGACGTACTCGATTTTGGAATCCTATTACTGTACACTCTAAAATTCTTATGGATGCGACCATTTTGTTATTTTGCTATTTTATATTTTTGATATTTCCTATTGAGTTTTGCTATTTATGAACATATAAGAATCACGTGGAAAATTATTAAGCAAGATAAAGCCCACACCAATCCACCACCCCCCACACACCTTTACTCTGCCGTCCTTGCAGCCTGATAATTTGCTGGAATGGAAGAATATGACTTTTTATTTTGAAACATTTAAAGGTCATGCTTTGGGATTCTGGCACGAACAATCTCGCCAAGATCGTGACGATTATATAACCATCTATTGGAATAATATAAATCCCAGTAAGTACTGGAAATATTATATCAGGTATATATATACATTTCAATATGAATTTTGCTGCACAATATCGAAGTTACAAGGAATTCGGTGCAGGAGTACTTATAGTGGTCAACGCGAGATCTTTAAAACTTGTATTTTCCACGTCAGTTTATGGGTTCTCGTATGTTTGCATAAATAACAGCCATCAAAATCGCAATAAAATTCCTTTAGGGTTCAGCTTCAGATTATTACACATAGCTCAGTTGAAGAAATAAAATTCAGTTTGTTTCCTTGGAAATAGAATTGCGAATTTGTTAAGGTAATTTCCAGAAGCTTCCCGAAGCATGCATAAAATTAATTTTAGTCTATACAAAGAAACCTGTTCGACTTGGAAAAACTTGAAAAAAATCCAACGAGATTTTAATTAAAATACTAAGAGTCGCTGAAAGTTTGCAAATTTCGCGCGCATTGAGGGTATACTTTTCAAGGAGCATACTTTTTTGTAACACCTCGCTGTATTGGCCGTCAAATATATATGATTATTAGGGAGTTAGGTATGTGAATTTAGGGGCTGGGAGGGTTCGGCTTAATAACAGAGCTGGGGAACTGAATTGACTTAAAAGAATCGAAATATATTATATAGTTAGCAATCATATAGTGTACTAACCATATAGAGTTTAAATACTGAAGGAATAAATTACGAAAAAGAATATATATAAAATAGGAAGGCTTTGTTTGTACGAAATTCTATATATCTCTCAGTTTAATGAAGCATAAGCAAATTAACTTATTGTCTCAAAATTATTAGATATGAAATACAATTTCAATAAGATGAGTGGAACAAAGCTCACTGATTCTGGCTATGACTATAACAGTATCATGCACTATGGCCCGAAAGCATTCTCTAGAAATGGACGAATAACAATTGCGCCGAAGAAATCAGGGAGTACGATTGGACAAAGACAGGGATTAAGCAAAGCAGATATTCAACAGGCAATGAAAATGTACTGTGGTGGATCAACTGGAGGTGGAACCAGCACTGGAGGTGGAACCAGCACTGGAGGAGGAAATGCAGGTAAAAAAATACACCATCGCGTCGATCGTATTTCACCTGAAAAGTAGTTTTTAACAAGATCTTGTGATCGTGCTAGAGAGAGAGAGAGAGAGAGCTTATCATGCACTTAATAATAGCAATGGACAGACGAACTGTTAAAATTTGAGTTTTGAAAAAAATGTTTAAGGGCATGTATAATGAATGAGACCCCATTAATCCATTGCCTCGAATATTTCCTTGCATATCATTAATAGTATAATTTCTCGTGCAATTACGGATAAACATGCACTCGTGAGTTTTTAAACACATGCAGCAAATACCACCCGTCCTTCGGACTCGCGCTATTTTGCAGCCTTTAAAAACTCACTCGTGCTTGTTAATCCGTATTTGCACGCGAAATCATACTATTACCTATAAATAAAAGGGATTTCCTTTTTGCCAGGTGGACCACCTTACAGTTCTTAGTGGATTTGTTATTCGGTTTGTTATTCTTTGTATACAGGTTGCAGCAATTCTCGACGAGAATGTGAAGCTTGGAAAAAAAGTGGATATTGTAAAACCCAGAGTAAACATCGACAGTATATGGTGCAGAATTGCAAGGAAGCTTGTTGTGTGAATAAGAATTCAAGATGCAAAGAATGGGCACAACGCGGAGAATGCGCGAAAAACCCTCGCTACATGTTTGAATATTGCAGAGGTGCATGCCACGACTGCACTTGTTAACACAGGTATTTCTTTCATTATTACTTATCACTGCAAGTTGCATGTGTAGGGGGAGTTATGTGCGTATATAATTGCAGTCTGATGACTGTATTGTGCGTGCCCAGTTTTTGCGTCTAAAATAAATTATAATATAACATTTATAGTACGCGCGTGCTGATTGGTCAAGAAGCGTGTTTCTATATAACTGTATAGAAACACGTGAATTTTCGTGCCGAACTTGAAAAGCAAAGGAATTTTTATGAGAATTTGTAATTGAATCGAATTATAATGTTTGTACAAAATCTTTTATTATATAAGTTATAAGTTATATTGATAAAAGAAATACAGTAGAAAACGTTTTTTCCTGTGTTTCTATACAGTTATAGAAACACACGTTTGGAGTTTGGGAGAACTGGAAATAACGTGGAAAAACTCGCCCCACGGGCTCGTTTTCCCACTGATTATTTCTCGTTCTTCCAATCTCCCACGCGTGTTTCTATATATAACTGTATAGAAATACGGAAATGTTTTCTATTTCTTAATTAAGACGCATCGAGATCTGAACTATAAAAATAACTTCGGTTCGCTACAATTATGCCTGACCAGTCTTGACAACTACAGGCTACAGCTATGGCATATAATTATAGATTTCAATTTATTTTCAATCTTGTTTTTAAACTTTTATAGGGGCCGCTGGTGAAAGACTTGTGATATCTTTATTAAATTTCTCATGTATTCCTAAGAAATAAAAGATTTATCAAGTTAAACGATTTCACGCTGTTTTTAATTTACCATGCATAGTTTTGCTATTGTCAGAAACTGTGGTCAGATAGAGAGAGAGAGCTGGGTTGGGGGTTAAGTGCAAACGCGCCTGTATACTATGCTATTGTAGACCGCCTTGGGTTGCGGTAGTTGGAAACACCGCCAATCCCATATTTGCCATCTTAAATATGATCTAATCTGACAATAATATTATAATGACATTATAATATCAGTTGACAGTATTTAAAAACACAAGTTGGAAGTCCATGCTTCCTTCAGTCACCAGATTAGTCTTTTAACCTGTATGGTTGACCATACAAAACCATAGCTCACGTAACCTGTATGGGTCAAAATGCAAGACGATTGTAACTGATGCAATCTTTCAATTGGACAAAGACATGCATAGCCGTTTGAGCGAATTAGATGTTCAATTAAGATGCGATACACTTGTACTGCTGGTGGCTGATCAGTTGGAGGAGGAAAAATCCCATGCATGCATGCCGGTATTCAAAACTACTTTTCTGTTCGATTTCAATTTGTTTTCAATTTTGCATTCACGTAACTTTTATAGGAGCCTACATGAACGCGTGAAAGTCACAAGATTATTATTTCTCCATTCTAAGGAACAAATAAAAGATTTTAGTCGAACCCCATAGACCTATTCGAAAAAAAGCAAGAGGCCTGTTTCCAGTTACGCGATAACGAGGCTAGTCAGATTTTCTCTGCTCAATTTAAAGTAATTTGTTTCAGTATTTTCTCACTTTTTCGCTGGTCCTGTTGCAAGCTACACAAAAACAATTTTTTCTAGTCAAAATTTAGAAATATAAATAGGATTTTGAAATTTTGACAGCAGAAAATCTGACTAGCCTCGTTCTCGCGTAACTCGTTGCCGAGATGAATAAAAAAACAAGAAAACACAAAAAACCCGGTTCGGTGTAACTTGAGTAAAACCGCCTTATACTAATTTCAGTGTGTTTGCAAGGTCCACTAATTTTACTAGTTTTACTAATTTTAGTAATTTTACTAACTCAGTTTACTAACTACTAGTCAAACAGCTGCTAGTGGGAGTCACGTGTCCAATCCCATGCATGCAGGTAAATTTCAATATTTAATAACTACGGTAAATAAGGTTTTGAGTAGCATTGAAATGAAATATGTTAATGCAGCTTTAAATTATCTATATAAAAAGCGCCGAAATATTCGCAATATGAATACCTAAAATTTGATTACCTGATTTCATTAATATTTTATAATGTCTGAGTATCGAGAAGAAGGTGCCACGAATATGTCCATGCAAACAATTACACCCTCTTCGGCTGATACTGACAACGTTAGTGCTACAAACTGTATAGAAAAGTCTAACGAGAAAATGGCTGAGTCATCAAAGACGTTAAACCAGTTGGAAACTCAAGGAGAGGAATATGTTCAAACAAACATTATTAGCTACTGTGCTTTCGTTGTTTCAAAGCCAAAATTAAGCTTTGGTAAGTCAACTTCAGTTGTTTAATGTAGCTAGTGTGTGTATTGTGAATGCATGTTATATACGACCATTTCATATTATAAATATTCTGTGTGTCAAAGAGCATTTTCCGACTAATGGAGGTACTGTTCATGAATGCCAAAATATAAAGTACAATATTCTTCATGCACATCCGCCGGTATTGCACTTTCCGCCGGTTATGCAATTCGTTATGCAACAGCTATATGTCACCTTTGAAGTGTTCGTATTTCCCCGTATATTTTGACTATTTTTGCACCATAATATTCCTTGCATGAAATGCTTCTACATATTATATTTATGAGTTTGTTTACAACTTGGATGTCACAAAATCGATAGCATACGGCATACAGCTGCATGCATGACGATTGCATGCTACTTTTGGCTTTGCTTACTTTGTTTTAAAGTCCGTCCTAATCATTGACTTGTTTGAAGTTAAATATATAGATAACGCTATCATGAACATTTCCCGTGCACCCGTCAAAAGTAATGAAATACGAAAGAGCGGTGGCGGTCGCAAATTCAAAATGCCTCTATAGCCTTGTAGCTATATATATATGCATATATAATTATACCCAAGAAATCCGATTTTGTAACAAACGCGCGATTAAAAAATCGGTTTCAATAAAAAAACAGTTTCGCTAAAAAAATATATATCATAAATTAATGAGAAATCTTCAAGGTCAATTCATGCAAGGACTGGCCCCAAAGAGGCCGGAAATTTGCAATACCTACAGACATCATTCTCGTTTTGATTATATTTTCAATTTTTAGCATATCTTTACATATGATCGGAATTTGCTTTTTAATTCATAATGTTCTTATACTCATCCTAACAAATGTCACTTTATTCACTATATTTTTAAACGGCTCCATACTTACTTTTAATCACTTCATGCATATATATTTGAAAACGATCTGATTCAGAATTTAACAATATATGGATATGTTTTTATATAAACATGATAAAAATATGCTATACGTGCAGAAGTATGGTTAAATATATATAAATCGAGATGCATGATTAACGTTTTTCATGCATTGAGCGTTTACAAAAACCCTAGCCCATTTTAGGATGAGACATGTCCATGCAATCGATTTACGCGATAGCTAATTGCATATATATTGCCAAAAATTAACTGTATACTTTTTAATATCAATATCGCAAACAAAACGTGTTGAAATATTCATGACTAAGTCTAAGGTAAAAATTAAAATGGTCATATATTTATCAATATCATTGTCAAATCTTATATATGTATATACTTCGTCTATATTTCAAGACCGCGAGACAACAAAGAAAAATAATATAGTCGGCGTCCATAGAACCCGATATTAAAATTTCGTTTCATGTGCACGTTGTTTATATTACATGTGAGCTAAGCTTGCAGGTCCTCAACAATTTCAAGTGTTATATAAGCGGTGCGTTTTTCAAAACCATCTTTAAAGATACGAAATATCAAAAAGTTTATATAATCTGAATTTATATCCCGTTCACTCGAAGCACTTAAACATTTTCGTTGTTCTCTCTGGTATGCAGACAGATCAATATAGAACAGCGCCTGATTTCCGATGGTCATCGACAAATTAGACACAAACAGGTCCATTTTGCAAATTAAATCTATACAACTACAAGGAGTGACAAGTATATAATCTAAATTCACGGTTTTAGTAGATGAGTGTTTTTTTTTTGAGCAGTGTATGATTCAATATTGGCCGGTTTAATCAAGTTCGGTGGTCTCGTAGACTACATTAGAGCACCCCCATTGCTGCCTTCTTTGTGGGCCTTTCGTTGGACACAATAGAGCGCGGTAACATGGATAACACGGAGTCGGAGTTCCGGAGCCGGAGTTTCGGAGCCGGAGTCAAAATTGCGGAGTCTGACGTGATTGGAAAACACGGAGTCAAAAATTATGGAAAACACGTAGTCTGCCAAAAACATGGAAAACGCGGAGTATAAATGTTTGGAAAACACGGAGTCAACGTAAATTATACATAGATTCATAAATGAAGGATCGCTCATAAGTCTATACTAATTTTTTATACCACAGTAATAGTATAAAAGAAAGAATACACAATGACAAAAGATTATAGCTATAATGCCTCTTGCTTAAAGTCATAGAATTATTGTTGTAGCTAACTACATTACGTGTTCATATATCACCTTAAATCACACCAAAACTGCCACATCCAATTTCCTCTTTGTCTACAATATGAGGTGGTGATTAAGAGAACGTCTTGAAGTCTTGAAGAACACTTATTCCACGTTTAAAGTCACGTATCTGGCGAATGTGGTCGTTCTTTTATAAGCACCAGGACTGAGGAAGTATTGCATTTCAATTTGGCTGTATCACGTCTTTCAAAATCAGTAAAGTGCTCATCAACAACTCGTCAAGTGAAATTATAGCCTAAAGAAGCTTTTGCATGCTAAAATTGAAGAACATGAAGTTCATCGCGACAAAGAACAGTGTTCCGGGAATTGAACCCAGTAACCGTGTGTACACGTCAGCTTCCATTAGACCATTAGCTATGTTTTCTATTCTGAGGGCGTTTACGTCAGACAATTAAAGTCTACTGGGTTGCGAAAATATTCTGAACTTTTTATCCAGTATAACCAATTATGCGGATATAAATTGTCAACAGAAATGTATTATTAGCTTTCATGCAATTTTACTCGCGATAGCTTCAATTTTCGTATGGAAAACCAACCGTAAACACGGTTCCGAACACACGGACACTGTTTTTTTACGAGGGAAACCAGAGTGCCTGGAGAAAAACCCTCACCGAAAGCCGGAATTAAACACAAAGTACACAAGTTTGAGATTTTATTAAAACAAAGTCATGTATTACAACAAAGTGTGTGTGTGTGTTAAAGATATTGAAATCAAGAGAGAGGAGACGGATATTTTTGGTCCTATTTTTATTAATACTTTACTAAACATGTATTACAAAGCGTGTGTGTTTTTTTTACATAGTACATTATTAATATACGAAGACATTAAACTATTATATCTAAAACCGGTTATAAAGTAGGTGCGTTTAAGATCTTGACATTTAAATTTATAGAACAGTGCAGGTTAAATGTTAATTTGGCATACTTTAGTATGAATTGTTCATGTCTTTTTACAGTGTGCTATTGTGCTATTGTGTTTGAGTAATGTTTAAGACTGATCAGTAAAACATGCATTAATGTGAGTAAGTGTTTGTAAGTATCGTGTTATTTTTTTGTTCTATTATAGACTTAACCCACTAACTCTGGGAGAGCTGAATAAAGCTTATGAGATCGACGAACTAATATAGTAATACATAAAAATGCCTGAGTTCAAAGCCCTTCGATTCAAGTTACGTTCGTCCAAAAACTAAAATTATTCTGCTGACAAATCATAGGCAGTGTTCCTAATAGTTTCGTTTTAAGCTGTCGAACTGTGCACACGTATTTCAACTTCAAGGATCGAGTTAACTTGAAGATATTTCATGAGCCCTTATAGAAACAGCATGAAGGCATACACAATTGTCCTTGAAAACTTCATTGCACATTTCAGAGCTGAGGCATATAGCCAGAGCATGCTGCCATTGTATACATGTATAGAAAAAAGGTTTGGAAAAAAATACCACAAGAAATTGGCTTTAAATTTTTGAGGCTGAGGCATATAGCCAAAGCAACAAACTGTCGAAACCAAGTGCAGCATCAAGTGTAAATATTTTTTTTTGAAAAAATTCAGTCAACATTTTTTGAACCATGCAAGGGATATTCCCAAAGCAAGCCGCCCTTATAGAAACAGCACCAAGAGTACAATTCTTTTTTCCAGAGAAACTGGACTAATACTTTCAAAGCCAAGGCATATAGCCAAAGCAAGCTGCTCTTATAAAAACAGCCACAGGAGCACATTTTTTTCTTTGAAAATCTGGTTTAAACACTTTTAGAGCTAAGGCATATAGCCAAAGCAAGCTGCTCTTATAGAAACAGCAATGAAAATAACACTGCAACGTTATTAGATATCCCAACATACCTGCTAACACTTCGAACCACATAGCAAAGTCAAACAGTGCAGACAAAAAGTGGCGCCTTACTTTTCATAAGCACTGCTCGACGAAGCTAAATGATTGGAAATCTCACAGAGACCTTGGAAAAATAATAAAGTTACAATGCCACTGCCAATGTTTGTCTCGTAATTGGTTCCTAACTATAGTAGAAATAAGGCATATATATCGTTTCGAGATAACAGCATGCACCCCCCCCCCACCCATTCCTTATTTTCTTCAAGTAAATTCAAATTCATTAATTGAGAGCATGTGTGTGTTAACTTTGATTGCATAAATTCATGTATTTCAGAATAGCAAGACAGTATAAGACATGCCGTAAAATCAATGTTTCTGGCTTGAATATTAACTGTAGCCTTAAGTGAATGCAAGAGATAAGAGAGATAAACTAGAAGCCATTATATATATATAGGCCATGGTTTGCATCAATGTATTTACTCGTGTGCGTGTCTATTTTATGTGCAGCTACAAGATCATGAGGTATAGTGCATGATGTTTTGTACTGTTCATATTTTGATATAAATCGTGTTTTTTCATAAATATATATACATACACAATATTATATGTTCAATTACAAAATATAGTAAGGCAAGATATAATCGTATATTTACAATGTTTGCTGAGAAATCAAAAACGTATTTACATACAAATAATTTTACAACCAGACCGAATAGTGACCCCATAGTTATCATTTTACAATGTTAATTCCGAAAGCCGCAATTGACCGGATTTTAAGAGCCGAAGATGATTTCAATCAGGACAAGAGAAAGAGGAAAGAACCTACGGGATTATGTCTGCCATTTGTGGCTATGGTTTGTGTTAGTGTGCATGGCTTTTTAGCCATTTCTTAAGTGAAATATGGGTGTATAACAGTTGTGATATGTTTTCAGTTTTAACAGACAAATTATCAACCTAAACCTTAGCGCAGCCCTAAGCACAAGCGAGCAGTCCTAAGTGCAAAAGCGATTAAAATATTTAACCGAATTTAAGAAACATTTGCTCACATGCATCATGCATTAGCTATGTTCCTGGTGGCCAGAACTTAGTTAACTGAATTTAAAACTTTATTTAACTTAAGTTCGTTAACTAAATTAGTTAACTTCGTTAAGTTAATCATGCACAGACTAACCCCTGCATGCACATTTTTTGACCACCAGGCTACTCTAACCTGTAACGATGCCGGGCATCGCTGAACGTTGTTTTGGCGTCGATTGGGTAGTTTTTGGCGTTATCAGGCGTCGAGTTGGCCACATTAGGCGTAGAGTGCCGTCGAGGTGCCTACATTAGGCGTAGAGTGCCGTCGAGGTTGCCTACATTAGGCGTAGAGTGCCGTCGAGGTTGCCTACATTAGGCGTAGAGTGCCGTCGAGGTTGCCTACATTAGGCGTAGAGTGCCGTCGAGGTTGCCTACATTAGCGTAGAGTGGTCGAAGTTGCCTACATTAGGCGTAGATTTGCGTCGAGGTTGCCTACATTAGGCGTAGATTTCCGTCGAGTTGGCCTACATTAGGCGTAGATTTGCCGTCGAGATTGCCTACATTAGGCGTAGATTTGCCGTCGAAGTTGCCTACATTAGGCGTAGAGTGCCGTCGAGGTTGCCTACATTAGGCGTAGAGTGCCGTCGAAGTTGCCTACATTAGGCGTAGATTTGCCGTCGAGGTTGCCTACATTAGGCGTAGATTTGCCGTCGAGTTGGCCTACATTAGGCGTAGATTTGCCGTCGAGGTTGCCTACATTAGGCGTAGATTTGCCGTCGAAGTTGCCTACATTAGGCGTAGATTTGCCGTCGAGATTGCCTACATTAGGCGTAGATTTGCCGTCGAGATTGCCTACTTTAGACGTAGATTTTGCCGTCGATTTGGCTTGTCGGTAATAGCTCAACAGAGCCCATCAACCTGAAATAAGATTAAAGAAATAAGCAACTACATTTTTTATTGAGAAGAAACACGCGTAAAATGGGGATTGAAAACAACATCTATAAAACCCTTCTGGGGATTTCAAGTATTTCCTTAATTGCCATTATTCATATCAAATTATCATGCGGCCGTTGTCGTTCTTGACCTGAATCATGCATAAACTTCCCAGCATTGTTCGGTTTATCTAAAAATGTTCAATTGCTTAATACTCACGTTTTATTATGAACAGGTTTTGTCGTTGTTTCAAATGGCTTGAACCCGCTAAATCGCTACCTGCAATAAAACCAAAAGAATGCTTGTTATAGACAGCGATTTCAAGGATTTACCTTCGATGAAGGGAGCTTAAATATCGGGAGAAAACTTGCGGTGATTATTCAGTTGAGAGGACGCATGATGCCTGATCAAGCGTTTTAAGTTTATCATCCTATTTTGAATAAAATAGACCCCAAATTACCTGTTCATTTCAGCAACAAGTGTTGAAGAGCAGCTTTGGACTTGCCGTCTCTTGAAATGCGAGTCATCTCGGGGAATTTCAGCTATGGGTTTTCTTTCCCAGCTCATTTCTATATTCGGTTTGGTTTTAGCTTTTAAACTCTACCTGGAAGAACAAAAGGCAATGTTAGTTTACTGGTTTGGTCTTTAGAACTCAATTCAAAGGTAATTGCTTGCGATTAGAGCAAAGGTTAGCGACTCATATACGATTTAGCGTATATTACCTTTCTCATATCATCAACAATTCCCAAGAAAATGCGTAGACGTGTTTTCTCTTCCAAGACGAGTTATCTTGAGACAAATGCGAGTCGTCTCGGGCAATTTCAGCTACGGTAACAGACTTTTTGCCCACTTCACTTCATTCAGTTTGGTTTTAAACTCTCAAACTTCACCTGGAAGAATAAAAGGCACCATTAGTTTACTGCTTAGGTCTTTAGAACTCAATTCTAACGTAATTTGCGTGTGGTTAGAGGGAAGGTTAGCGGCTTAACGGTAAGATTTGACGTATATATTACCTCTCATATTATCAATATTCCCCAGAAAAAGTCTAGACTTGCTTTCTCTTCAAAGGCGAGTTTTCTTGAGCCAGTTCAGCCACAATTCATCGGTCGTCAATCTCTTGTTCACAAATTTCATCGTTTAACTTCGCTTTAATACGTCAAAATTCTGCATGAAAAGAATAAAAGCTACGTTAGTGCTATACAAGTTCGTATTTGAAGCTGAACACAACACGAGAGAGGCATTACAAGACGTGAACTAAAGACACGTGGAACCTCAGCCCAAAAGCTCACGATGAAACAAGCTGATAAAACACGCAAAGGGAAAGGAATATTACCTGGTATATAATACCAACGACAGTATGTCAGAGATAGTAAACTTCTATTAAACTTCTCTTCTGCTGAAGACGATAGCAATCTGATAAAAATTTCTTTTGAAATTTTCTTGACATGGTGTAGACTCATCTTTATTCTTCGAAGACCAGCGCTGAAGTGATGTCTTAAACTGGAATCAAAAGCACATATTCATTTCACCCGCTCCTCGTGTCTGCAAAATAAAGTCATCCTATTGGATGAACACTCCCGGCCTGACAGCTCAACAACACTTCTGATTGGATGTTCATAGTAATTTAAATAATATGATTAATTCTCTTCTCCTGAGCCTGGACATCAGAAATGAAAGGAACGAATTAATCATATTATTCAAATTACTACACTCGTCCAATCAGAAGCGTTGTTGAGCTGTCAGGCCAGGAGTGTTCAGCCAATAGAATGACTTTATTTTGCAACACAAGGAGCGGGTGAAATAAATATCTAGCTTTGATTTAACGTTGCCACATCGCAACATGGATAACACGGAGTCGGAGTTCCGGAGCCGGAGTTTCGGAGCCGGAGTCCTGGAGTCAAAATTGCGGAGTCTGACGTAATAATATTGGAAAACACGAAGTCAAAAATTATGGAAAACACGTAGTCTGCCAAAAACATGGAAACCACGGAGTATAAATGTTTGGAAAACAACATATATTCATAAATGAAAGATCACTCATAAGTCTATACTAATTTTTTATACCACAGTAATAGTATAAAAGAAAGAATACACAATAACAAAAGATTATAGCTATAATGCCTCTTGCTCAAAGTCATAGAATTATTGTTGTAGCTAACTACATTACGTGTCCTTATATCAACTTAAATCACACCAAAACTGCCACATCCAATTTCCTCTTTGTCTACAATATCCTCCGATTTAAATTGAGGAATATTATTTATGTTTAAGGATAAGTTTTCCGGTCGTTTATTTACTATTTGCAGAATAGCAAAAACGTTACGCGAATTTGACGCCATGTTGTTTAAAACACGCTATCAAATTTGCATAATTCACGTTGAGTCATTGACCATTGAGCTTGGCAGACTTCCAAACATTTATACTCCGTGTTTTCCATATTTTAACAGACTCCGTGTTTTCCATAATTTTTGACTCCATGTTTCCCATATTTTTAACAGACTCCGTGTTTTCTATAATTTGTGACTCCGTGTTTTCCATATCTTTAACAGACTCCGTATTTTCCATAATTTTTGACTCCATGTTTCCCATATTTTTAACAGACTCCGTGTTTTCCATAATTTGTGACTCCGTGTTTTCCATATTTTTAACAGACTCTGTGTTTTCCATGATTTGTGACTTCGTGTTTTCCAATATTATTACGTCAGACTCCGTAATTTTGACTCCGGGACTCCAACTCCGAAACTCCGGCTCCGGAACTCCGACTCCGTGTTATCCATGTTACCGTAGGGCGCAATCAATGCACAGTGGTTGTATACGTTTTTTGCCAATGCATGACGCATAAAATAAATCATTAAAAAGCCTCTCCACCTTACAAGTAAAGCACCGTCGATCGCGAAGCGACTGCGCATGCTCGATGAGTGCGCCTTATGAGTTTTTATAAGATCACTATACTGTAAAACTATATTTTGTGAAATAAAGAAAGGTTATATCGCTATTGCTATGTATACACCGTGTTATTTCCAATATTATATATACAAACGCATTGAAACATTCAATAACATTTCATTGCTTACACAAAAGCCTCTGCGGAGGAGAGTGGTATTGAAATACTGTCGCGGGAAAAAAATTGACTCACGTGCAGTCGTTTTATAGGATTTTCATATGCTTAGCACGTATACACCTACCCAGCTAGATCGTAGCGAACTCCAAAATCGTCGAATTTGATCAGGCCCGAAGGACTTGTGCTATATGTTTTGTTATTTTCTTCATATAGTTATAACACTTGGCCTTCACCTCCTAATGATTCTACTGACAGTCATCTTACTTGTATCTGGATATGACATACTTCCAATTGATTTCGGTGGGATACCACTGGACTTGCCCGAAGATTCAACCAAGTTACGTACTGATGCTTGGCAGTTTGCACTGGAAGATGATAGAATAAGTCCGATGAGTGGAGGTCAATTACCACGAGGGGTACAATACCAGGTCATTCAGTTTATTTATGAAGGAGATAATGTCTTCACAAAAGAAAGTCTCAAGACAATCAAGTATAACGAAGAAAAACTATTCAATAAAAGTGACTATCAAAATAAGCTTTGCTTGTTGATTCAAACCGGGCCAAGCAGTAACCGCACTTGTAAAGCACCATTGTCGATACTCAGATTCTTTGACGGAACATACAGTGGTATAAGCTCTGTTTTCAATGATCCGCACTTTGACAACATCACTGGGGTATTGTATGCCGCGATAAATACTAATTTAAGTAAATCTTTACTTAACTATCATTTAGGTGAGTATGTTGAACTTTTATTAAGCTACCACTACCAAAAGGTATTACATAAGTAATTTGCTTTTATTTCTGCGGCAGTTTATTCGCAATTTAGAAATATTGATTTTTGAACGAAGTGTAAAATATATTGGTATAATACGTTATAATTATTTAATCCATAAGTAAACCATTTTGCCTGGCTGGACCAGCTTGAGTACAGCTGCCACGCCACGCGCTGGAATGAATAATTTTTATTTGATAAAATGTTCATATAAACTGTATTGTATTGATTTCTCTTCTACAGGAAAGGACGCGAAGATTACAAAAACCAAAGCATATTCGTCTCATACAAGAAGTCTTATGTATATTGGCTGGCCTCATGTTGGATACAAAAGTACTGAAGAACGAAAAGATGACCAGTCTGAAAAAATCAACGACATTATAACTGATACATATGCTGAAACTTTGGATGAAATGTACAAAGATGGAATCGATGATTTAAAATTTTACTACTCGAGTGGTGCATTATTAGTCGATGCTATAACAAAACAAGTTGTTTTAGATTTGATGCTGGCTGTCGCGAGTTTTTTATTTATATTTCTTTTCATGTGGCTTCAAACCGGATCCTTGTGGATCACAAGCTGGGCTATTTTCAGCATTTTATCCAGCTTCAACATAACCAATTTGATATACAGGATTGTCTTTGATTACAGATACATTGGTATCTTCCATGTCCTATCGATCTTCATAATCTTAGGTATTGGAGCTGATGATGTATTTGTTTTCATGGACACCTGGAAACAATCTCAAGGAAACAAGTATAAAAGTCTCGTTCATCGTTTGTCAGATGTTTACCGCCGTGCGTCAAAAGCTATGTTCATCACATCATTTACCACTATAGTTGCCTTTCTTTCCAATGTTTCATCGCCGTTGTTAGCCATATCATCATTCGGCCTCTTTTCAGCTGTTTTAGTAACTGTGAATTACCTTTCTGTCGTTCTTTTCTTCCCAACGGTCGTGATTCTACAGCACTTCAGTCGTAAAGGTCGGTGTTGTTGTTTTCAACTATGCTGTTGTAGTAGCTCGTCTATGGATAACGTTCCGACAGAAAGCAAGGAAAATTTGGAAACGGATCATTCCTCAAATGAAAAGAAGACGTTTTTGGAACACATTATTGATTTCTTGGGAGGATGGTTTTTCAGAAATATTATCACGCATAAAATTGTGCGTTGGGTAATTCTTTTCCTATTTTTGGTATTTATCGGTGTTTCAATTGGGTTTGCCACTCAACTCGAGCCAGCTAAAGAACAGGTGAGTTTACAATGAAACGACGTAATATTATAAACTACCAATGAAAATTCTATGAAATTCATTGAAAATTCCATGACTGAATATTTCATGACAATTTAGTAGACATAAACTGTAGCGCTGAATATAGAAAAATCTGCATGGATATAGAAATACTTGCAATTGTGGGCAATGGCTCATTGCCGGAAATTGCTAGGGAATATCAATACAATAAAATTTCCATAGCTCAAGTATTCGTAAAGCGTTTACTTTAGTGGAGCCGGCAAGAAAGGGAGTAAGAATTTCTCAGCGTGCGATAGAGATCAATCCTAACAGGTCAACACTTATTTCTTCCTCGCTAGACCAAGCTATGGAGTGCCAATACAAATTGGGCAAAGGTTGACGACTTGAATCAAAATGCTTTTGTCAAAAGTCAAGAGGATAACGTCGTTGTTGTGACTATTATTTGGGGATTGAAGGAACAGGATCGTGATGAATGCCATCATACTGATTACAAGTGCAAAGGGAAAACTGTTTTGGATAATAGCTTTGATATGAACCCACCGCCTTGCCAGACTGCCATGTTGGTAAGTTGTGTCGTTTAGCGGTTACTTCCATATATAGGTAAGAAAAAAGGCACGTCTAAACACCAAACATACGGCGAAAATTTAGCTCAACGTCGCACTCCTTATAGGGATGTTTTGTATATGCCATAATTAAGGCTGCATGGGGATATTATTCAATAAATTAAATATCAAATTCAATAAATTAAACTCTATCGGGAAATTTCCTTTTTACAGGACTTCTGTCAAAATCTCAAAAACTTACCTCCTGAGAAGATAGAAAGTTTAAAGATACGTCGAAGTGAAGTAACTGGTGAGATTGAGACAAAATGTTTTCTTGAAAGAATGGACGAATTTTTAAAAGTAAGTTATAATACGTCATCTGCATGAATACGCGTAGTTTGTATATGCACTTTGCATCAACGTTCATCCCACATTTAGGACTATAAACATGTTCATTTTCCATGTGTTTTAACTCCCACTAGGAGGAAGGAAAAAAGGCTTTGTATTATCCCGATAATGGATCAGATTTCTCCTTTGTGATCAATGCTAACAAAATGAAGAAGTTGATGAAATATAACCCAAACCTTTATAATGTCTCCTCATTACCAGACACCTACTACAGGTACTTTGAAGTGGGACTTGGTTTTTTTATAACAAATGGCGGCGACCGGCGATATGCCGAAACATACGACTTTAAAAAATATGGGGATTTAATTGGTGGAGCTGCTGATCCGACACTATCGCAAAATGCGACCAGAAGCCAATATTTACAAGGTATCTAAAACTATTTGTAAATTTCGAGGTGGCTATTTATTTTCCTGCATTCTGATTGGTCAAGATTCACTGTCTCTGAAGGGATAGTCACTAGACTAAGAAATTTGAAGTAATTATATTTTTTTTATGAAATTATAAATATACATGATCATTATGTGTAAACACCTCGAAATTTATACTAAAACAATTAGTCACCTCAGGCTCGGTGATTACGAGCCTATATTCACTTCGCAGTGAATAAAGGCTTGTAATCACCCCGCCTTAGGCTTGACTAATTGTTAAATATCTCAGTGGCGTGAAAGATCAAATTGATCCTATAGATCTACATTTATAATCATTAAAAAAATAGCGCTATGTATACATGACCGTTGCATGTATAATATATCAGTATATATGTTACCTATATCCGGTCTTTTCCAGGAAATAAATACGGTCATCGAATAGCCTACGCTGGCATTGCAATAAATACGACCTTAAATCCAAATACACTTGGCTATGAGGAAGGACTTCCAATTTACAGAAAGTGGGAAAGTTTCGTGGTTGACCAGGTAACGCATACAGTTGACGTTGAATTATCAATGGTGCAAGGGCGTTTTAGCGCTATATAGCAATTACGATTTTGATGTTAAGAAAACATTTTCTCTCGCAGATGAAAGAACTACCTTCCTCTTGCAACAATGGATTTCAAGCAACGGTATCGGGATACAATATATGGCATTGGTTAAAAGTCCAGGAGGTAAATGTGTATATACCACCTTAAAAATCATTGCAAGTTGCTTGCTGATATCATGTTGCATGGAGTCAAATTGTTCAACCAATTTTTGCTAAGGTCGATTGATCTAATAACGTCTTCGCCAAGCGTCTGTATTCATTTTTAATGCTCGATTCACGAAAGAACATTTTGCTGTGCGCCGTTATTTTCTCTCCCTCTCCCTGTGAACTCACAGAAATCCCTCTAATAAGTGAAAAACACTGCATGGCCGTTATTTTGATTTCATATATACGATACTAGCGATAGGCTTGCATGTAAAATTGTTTTTCTTTAACTTATACCAATGTTTTGATTGTTTCATCTCAGATTCTTGTTATCAACGCTATGAAAGGAATTATAATTGGACTGTGTTTGGCTTTAGTAATTCTTGTTATAGCCACCACAAACCTTGCAGTTGGTGTCTTGGCAACGCTTATCATCGCTTTAATCACGTGCTCCGTACTTGGTGTTATCAATATGATCGGTTGGAAACTTGGACCACTGGAATCACTTAACCTTACTCTTGTAGTCGGGCTTGCTGTTGACTATGTTGTTCATTTGGCAGAAGGATACATGGAACACAAGGATGAAACAAGAGGAAATAAAGTTCAGCATACTTTAAGTCACGTTGGTATATCAGTCTTGTCCGGAGCTTGTACAACATTGGGTGCTTCCATATTCTTGCTGGCTGCAAAGATCCTATTCTTCTTCCAGTTTGGAATTTTCATTTTCTGTACAATCGGATTCAGTATTATGTATTCAATATTCTTCTTCCCGACTGTCCTAGCTTTAATCGGGCCGGAGGGTGAGAAGGGTTCAATTCTGCCCGCAGTCAGGTGGATTCGTGATGCAGTGCGCGGGAAGACGAAGCAAGACAAAGATTGTGAACATTGTAAAGGCAAAGGTTTTTGTAAAAAGGAAATGAACGGCCTAGATCCCACAAATGCAATCGCGAATAGTTCGGTCTAAGACAATGTAGTGAAGATGAACTTGTATTATTTACGTTCAGTGACGTTGAATGGTTTAGTTTAGTTTGGTGCATATCACTGCAAGCATGCAGTCACTATTAAAGTTGATCCTGGTATACCTATTGTCCGTATTGTGTAAATATTGTACAGGTCACAGGCTTTCAAATGTTGATATGACTATATGTAACTTATGTAATATCATGCACGTATAATAAAATATATTCCAGTATTCACTTATAGTTCAGGGGCCGGTTGTTCGAAAGGCGTTTAGCTTAAACGGTGTATGGATAAGCCAAAGTTTGAAAATATTCTCACAAAAAATATTCTCAGATCTTGTGAATGACTGAACCTACTACATCTTATGCATTTAATATGTACTTTCATTTTGACAATTAAACTATTTACATCGAAATATTTCAGCTCATTTGTTGAATATATAGATAATTTTGTTTTCCATTTTTAACAGTCCCTGGCCTTCAAAAGGCCGAGCCCGCCTTGGGATAATATTTTGGTTCGTGGATCGTGCAACGTTAATCAGGGGAGGTAGTACCATTTTTAGGACTGACAAAGAGAAAAATTTTTGCAGCCTCCAGAATCTAGATGGTCGCAAAAGGCCTATAATATATCTACTCAATTCAGTGGCCCTAGTCCTCCAGGGGGGTGATCACCCTGTGCCCCTCTCCTCGACGGCACTGCTGCTGAATAGATTTCGTTTCTTTCATTAAACTTTGGATCGATTTAAAAACATTTAAACAGGGCATATAATCATTCAAGACAAAATCAAGAAAACGTTGAAAACATGTCTATATTGTTGTTATCTTCACACAGGACTGATTATTATTAAAAAGCATTCATTATTTAATCATATAGTATACATTAAGTAATGATTGTATTTTACTTCTACAACACAAGGGTTTTGAATAATTAAAAATTAATAATGAATGATGAGAAATTAAAAACGAATGCAATAATCCAATCAGTTATGGGTTGCATATATAATTTTATCTTACGTTTAATTAAAATATGAATTTATGGGTTGAAACAGTGTACGCTATTTCAAAATTTCGAATTCATACGATTATTTTTCGAGTTTCTAACCATAATAAAATGAATTGATTAGCCAGATGTCGAGAATTGGCTCGCTGGATGCATGTAGGTGGAAAATTTTCGGTCTAGCCTTAACCGTTTCAGATCAAGTTAATCTCTCCATTACTTCGGCATACAGGTTTCACAGTACGAACGCTTAAAATTATACCGACGTCAGAAATATCATTTCAAACGCTGCATCTAAACATGCAAGGGTTCGTCGTAAATATGCACTAAAAACAATAAGATTAAAAAACAAATACCATCCTAAGATCAAAATGGCTGTAGCTTTCCTGCATGGCGAAGAGTGAAACCCAGGATTGCAATTATAGGATGGTCGCCGACAATTGCTTTTGCAGATATAATCGGCAATATTTACGCAGAATATTGTTTATTCCTTTTTTGAAAATACGAAAGTATCTTAGCGCCCATGCAGCCATGCATATGCACACATGTAGCTTAAATTTAAGTCCGTATGAGGGCGAGTTTGCGTCTGTATAATACCTAAATTTTTCAGTTGTACTTTTTCCCATGACATGAAACCACTCGAGTAAAGACTGAAGTATATAAGGGCTAATTATCAATTAAACATGCATCTATAGATTTCTTTCGCCTTTAATTTTGTAAAACATATTATATAAGGAAACTAATCATGATATTGTTCAGGATTCAAAAGTAAAAAATAATTACAAAGACGTTTAATGCAACATGCAGATTTTTTTCCCATGCAAAGGAATGTCAACTTTACATTTATAATTATAATTTTCTGGAGATGCAATTAAAGCATCGTTAATCGTTGATTCCTATTCCACGTAATTTGTGTCTGATCCTGGAGTACTTCGAATACAAAAGACATGCAAGAATTACTATTCCTAATCAGCGGGAAACTCAATGCTTCGATATTTGGCATGGGAACCAAAAACCTGCTATTTGAAATATTATTGTTTTACATCCTGACGATAATTAATGCAATGGCTATAAAAAGAGCGTATATAAGCATGGCCTGACTCAAACATCGCGCGCCTACATTTTGTGTGATATACAAGATGGATAAATTATCTTTTCTTTTTGTCGGTGTTCTTTACGCTATCACAGGTAGGTTAAATATCAAATTGCTTTTGTTCTTTTTGAGCTAACTCTTTCTGTTTTTCAACTTTATTGTCAAGTCTTCTACGGGCCATATAGGGATCGACCAAATCTTTTTGGTATCTAATTATTAAGTGTTGATCAAACTCAATGTTACATATGTCCATGCATGCATGCATTCTTGTGTATATTGTAACCCCAGAGTTGTCCAGGTAGAGTAATGTCACCAAAATCCGGCTCAATCATACTATATGAATAATATGTATTACATAAAATTTAAAATGACCTAAGATCAAAGCCGAAACGATTTTTGAAAACGTATTTTATCTATGATTTGAATCGATCCCTTAAAGAAGAAATAAAGAAGAATACATTTTGCGACATTTTGAAACGGCAAGAAGATATATGTGTTACACGTCATCAAATTTTATATTATCGCTAGTTCCACACTTCTATCAACTATGCTAGTTCACATACATTCGTGACATCTTTCTCGATTTCATTATTTTTCAATATGTTTCTGTTATAAGTCTGGCAGCTTTCGATGCACGAGTGAGAGTAAGACATTAAGGATGCCGCAATTTCAAGTTTCAAAATACAAAGCGTTTCTCGATCGGTGATCGAGCAGAATTTTGGATGTCTTTTGCAATCACATGATGTCATTTGACAGTAAATTTATTTGGAATTTTATCAATATTCCAAAAATCCGACTTGTTTTTTGCAGACATTAAAGGTTATTTCATTCTACATATCAGATGGAAAAATTGTCATTTTATTAAACGGAAATTATTGCGCGCACAAGCACGCATACATTTATGATCTATATATATATATATTTTTTTTGTTTCCGGCCGGGACAATTTATGTATAGCCAATAAGTATCTTTCGGGGAAACAAAAGGCTCCCGTTTAAAAAATGTTTCAATGTATTGACGGGCAAAACCAACTTTTCATTTTTTTTCGATTTCTGACCGTTTAAGGCACACTGAATCTGAAGGTTACTGGTAGTTTTGTTGTTTGTGTATATAGATTCTTACATTATTACTATAACATTCAATTAAATTCAAAACAATCTAAAGGCATAAACAGTAGGTGTTCATCAAACTATGGATCAGTAACCATGGTTAACATTATATTTTTATAAAAAGTATAAACAAAAATCTTAAGATTACGAGAAATTGGTGACAAAATGGCTATCGCTTGTGCGTTAATTTACATTTAACACATGCATACACAATGACTTCGAGTTTTAGTATAAAGACTAAAGTAAATTGAGTGAAAATATTAAACGTCGTAACATCAGAGCCACAGACTTGGAGCATTGTTTGCCGACCTCTAGATGGATAGAGCAGCTTCTTGGAAAGTAATTTTTGTAACCGAATTTCTTACCTTGGGTATTTCTGCAGTAGGCCAAATTTAAAAATATATTGCTCAAAATTTTGGACGTGTTCTCTCAACGAACTTATAAAATCGCTCACATTCTTACGCACATTTCGATTCGGATTGTTGATGAATTGACGTGTAATATACCAAGAATTTTTGTTAAAGATGTGGTATATATTTTCCTTTACGGTCCAGATTTTTTCTGCAGTCACAAAATATTTATCAATCTCATATAAGGTATATAGTTCAACCATACGAAACGTATATATACATTTGAACACATTCAGTTGGCGGAACGTAGAAACACCAAAGGTATTAAGTAATTCGATCATCAAAACGTTGCAAAACGGCTATTCTATATTGATCCAGAGGTCGGCAAACAGTAGGCAACAAACAGGACAACGGCAATTTTGGTATATGTATTTTATAATAAAGGTTAAAGGCCGTTGTTGTTGAAAGTTAAACGCAAATTAGTGTATATGGAAATCACTAGAAATGTCACAAATTTCTGGTAATAGGCATTATATACAATAGCACATACGCAACCCATATAGATAAAACCATGTTTTTTAATGTTATAAAAGTCATACCACCATAAAAATGAAAGTGCGTTTTTAGCCGGAAGAATCATCGACGCTCAGCTTTCAAATTGCGATGTCAAAATGGTCAAAAGAGGATGCTTCAAAGATACGGGAGCATCAAGCAGGGATAGCGAAAAACGACCATTGAATAAGATGCTCTACAACTACGGAAAAAACCTCGACTGGCAGGATGGTTGGGATAAGTACCTTCATGACACTGCATGCGCGTAAGTATATATAAAAGTCAGTAATTATCCTGTTGACCCAAAACATCTCATGCACACTCAGCCTCAGCTTAAGTTCAAATCCCGCTGCTAGACAACTAGCGTTTCACCAATGCAATTGAAATGCTTCTTTAATGATTTTAATTGCAAAATACACTTGAGTTTGGGAGCAACGAGATAAATGTAACTCACGCCTGCATGGTTTCCAATCAGTCAAGTATTCAGTTATCGTAACGTGCATCGTTCTCAAAGGTTTCCTGGCCGATATGTTAACCATCAAAGGGCCTATTTACACCATGCATGGGATAAGTCGTGTTAAATAGCTAATTCTGGCTGGTGTGAATGTATTATGTATAGATATACGAATGCCACATTTCAATTTCAATGCCACATTGCAAAATTGTTGTATTGGCACTTGTTTCCATTCACCTGCATGAATAATAATCGCATATAAATATGACCATATAGTGTAAATAGGCTTTAAAATAATCCTATATATACATGAAACAACATGAAACTGTGAAGGAAAAGAATACTAGGGAATAACACTGCTTATTTTAGTTTTGCGCCTGCAATTCTCTTTCATGATTTTCTTATTGTTTTAGTTGTGCTAAATTAGCAAAAACCTTCGGCTATCGATATATCGGCATCCAGGCATTCTCAGAATGCTGGTCAGGTGATCCAACAGCAGATTTGTTTAAAGATCGGGCAAAATCACCAAATAAATGTTGGGGTGTCAGACCCAAATATTCAGAATGTAACGACGAAACGGATACAGCATGCACAGGAACGCGCGGGTATAATTACGTCTACGAACTTTATCTTTCTGCAAGCAAAGGTACGTATGTTGGCTTGATGCACGTATATTTTTTTAAATATAAAAGCATCAGATATGGGGGAGGTGTAAACTGCAATAACTTGGTTGTTGGGATATAACAATAAAAACCATTGTCTCGATGCATATATAAAAATATAATGAATTGACATTTCTTGTTAATGCATACTTTGTTAAAGATATTCATGTCCAGATGGCGACGGCCAGATGTTTTCGTTCGAATTTTGTACCTGCGTGAATTATAAAAAATAATTCAATGTTCAATTTGTGTCATTTAGAATCACCTTGTTCGTCTTTGCCATGTTATAATGGAGGAAGTTGCACGGAGGTTCGGGATTCCTTCGTTTGTAAGTGTACTTGTGGATACAAAGGCAAACAATGCGAAACGAAAGGTAAGTTAAAGTAATTTTTACAATCGATATCACCACCAGACAAAGCTAACTTTCAACTGTAGAGAATTGAGTGGATTTCGATGGACATTATGGGACGTGCATGGTAATTTATCTTCCATACATTGTCATGCATTGCATTGACCCTATATTCATACAGAACGAACATTATAATATACCCAATGATAAATTCACTGTTTTAGATCTGATTTGGTCGCATGCATGGATCAAATTGTGAAACAATTACTGGGTCGCTGTCAGCGACTTTGGTTGGGGACAAAATAAATAATTGAGACGAAAAAAATTCCGTATTAATTATGATTTTTTTATCTTAATTGCTCGGGATGACCGCAATGCGTATCATTTCAACAAATGCTTGTATACAGAGAAGTGGAGAGCGACTGCACGAGATAATATATTATATATACCAACACCATGGATAATAGCATCTGATTTCCAATCTAGTAAACATATACACATTTTTTTTAAAATATCTTAGTGTCGCCATGCTCTTCTGCCCCCTGTATGAACAATGGAAATTGTACAGATGTTGGAAATTCTTTCTTATGTAAATGCCCATGTGGTTTTAAAGGAACTCGCTGCGAGCGAGATGGTATGTAAATCATGCGGTTGTGAAGCATCTTGTAAGAAAATTAGTCAATACTAAGGTTCACGCATCGCATCACAATATGGTATAAAACAAATTCCAAAAAGACAAGACATATAGTTTTTAACAAGTTCCAACTTCTAAACAAAATGGCAGATCATCTCTTTTCAAATTTGCTATATGTTAGCAAATTCCATGAATGGTAAGATCACTTAAAATGCTGTTCTGAAAAATTTCAGTTCGTCCGTGTGCGTCATCGCCTTGTGTGAATGGCGGAGAATGTAAGAATCTTAAAAAAACGTACCAGTGTGAATGTCCAACCGGATATAAAGGAAAACGATGCCAGATTAAACGTAAGTATACAACGTAAGTATAGCTGTCAGTGTAATTCATGATCACTGGAGAACCGTTGCGATTACGACATGCATGCGGTCATGCATGAGAGTCAAAGGCGCCTTACAAGCTATAGTAATCACAAAAATGGAAAGCCATTTTGAACTCTACTTGACGGCAAAGACTTTCACAAAAAAGTTTTTAGGGCATTTTTCAACCGTCTTTGATAAAAGAAAAACTTGACAAAAAACATCAAATAACTGGTTTGAAAACGTGCATATATGTAAATCTATTTTAAAAACCCCATGTACATGTGAAGTCGGTCAAATATTCTGAGAGTGTCTTCTAATTTTCTAAGAAATATTGAAATAAAGTCTCAACTAACCTCACAACTTTAAAAACTCAGTATTGCTTACCTCAATTTTATCATTATATATCATATACATGCATGGAGCGTGTTTTTCTTTCATCACTTGGATGTAATCTTTTATAGAATCCCCATGTGGTTCAGGGCCGTGCAAAAATGGAGGTAGATGTCGTCAACTTGCAGCTTCATATCGCTGTCTTTGTCGCCAGGGATATCGAGGAAGACTCTGTGAAATAAAAGGTAAAGTGGACATAACTGAACTGAACGAGAACAACACGCCATATACGAAGGTCAACGATACACTAGGACGTTTGAGAGGATAATTATATACTCTTCTTAAAGTGATTGAACAAGGAATAAATATATTTTTATTAATATTTTTATTAAACTATATGTTTTAGATACGGAGACGTTTCAATGTATTTATAAACAAATTAAGGCCAAAACTCTAATAAAATGAATTAGAATCGCATATGATGTGGTTTGGGTACAACCCACCTATATTCTGTTCGTTCTGTTTCAAGAATATTAGAAAATTTTATATATCTATTTTCACTATAGTCACACCATGTTCATCTGGTCCATGTCAAAATAATGCAACATGTAAAGTTCAAGGAAAAACTTTCCAATGTTTGTGCCCAGCTGGATATGAAGGAAAAAAATGTCAGTTCAAAAGTAAGTTGAAAGAGTTGTTCAGGAGACAAGCTCCAGGAGGACATACATATAATAGACTTACTTAGGGGGAAAATGATGATTAATTATAATCTACGATGGCTATATTTAACTAAATACGGGACAAATTCATTGTTAAACTGAAATATCTTTACCTCATATAATTAGAACCGCCATGTTATTCTTCGCCTTGCAAGAATGGTGCTAGATGTAATAATAGTGGAGGTTCTTTTGAATGTTCTTGTCGACCTGGATACAAAGGGAAGATTTGCGATGAGTTAGGTACTGCAACGTACAGTAGCTATGTATTATATGCAAACATGGAAACATTTATTCTGTCTTCTTAATGCACGGACCTATTTATATATAGACGGTCAATAGTATTTGCTTGTTAAATATGAAGTTCAAACCAACATAAATAATTATCAATGACAATGGTTATATATATATATATATATATATATATATATATTAATATATATATATATATATATATATATATTCTGCTTATACGACATTCAAACATCATCAGTTCATGCAAGGAATGGTTGGTATGACATATAGCAATCATTATATGCACGCATGATCTATATCACGGTTTGATAAAAATCCTAATTGAACTTCCACGTTTCAAGCAATGTTTAACATTTAGTTTTAAGCAGTATATTTTCATTTTTGATTTTTATTTCCAACCATTTATGTAAAAAAGTAGTATCTAGTATCATATCATATTTTACACGGAAAAATTTCCACGGTTATTAATAAAATCCATGTAATTATGGAATATCTATAGAGCCTTTCCATCCCCATGGAAATTTAAAAGTGCTTAAAAATATAAAAAAACTTTAAAATATAAATATTTTAATGTAGAATATCCCTGCGTTTCTGGACCATGTGAAAATGGGGGAGAATGTTTAAATATTGGCGATTCGTTTGAGTGTAAATGTCCTCGTGGTTTTGAAGGAAATATATGTCAAACAAAAGGTAACAATTAGGTAGATTAATTATAGATACTAATATATACTGTAGTACGAAAAGATTACAAAAAGTAAGGTTTTCTGAACATAAAATATTCGGTTTCAATTAAATAAGTTATTCGGAATCAAAATTTGTTTTATAGTTGTTAGCCTTTGATACATAGTTTTTTTATTAGTATCTCCTTGTGATTCTGGACCATGCAAAAATGGTGGTGAATGTTCAAATGTTGGTGATTCCTTTGAATGTAAATGCCCTTCTGGTTTTGAAGGAAAACGATGTCAGATAAAAGGTAATTATGAAATCGGAAGAAATTTAGATTATACTTCATAGTATTACGAACAGATTAAGATATTAATGCAAAAATAATATAAATAGAATATTTCCCCATTCGTCAAAAAGAGGATAATTTCAAAATTATTTCAGTATCT
This sequence comes from Dendronephthya gigantea, assembly GCF_004324835.1. Classification (NCBI taxonomy): domain Eukaryota; kingdom Metazoa; phylum Cnidaria; class Anthozoa; order Malacalcyonacea; family Nephtheidae; genus Dendronephthya; species Dendronephthya gigantea. Next base: position 812,572 of record NW_021163041.1, on the reverse strand, counting down.
CCTTGTGATTATGGACCATGTGAAAATGGAGGTGAATGTTTAAATGTTGGCAATTCCTTCGAGTGTAAATGTCGGGATGGTTATATAGGATATAAATGTGAAAAAAAAGGTAACGAGTTACTCGAAATGAAAATATAAAATAATATATATGAAATAAGAGAAAATTTTTTTATGAATATCCCAAGAATTATTTTCATAGTATCTCCTTGTGATTCTGAGCCATGTGAAAACGAAGGTGAATGTTCAAATGTTGGCGACTCGTTTGAGTGTAAATGCCTTCCTGGTTTTGACGGAAAAAGATGTCAGACTAAAGGTAATCAAAAGGTGGTTGGAAGGGTGTGACGAAAAAAATTCAAATTTTTATGAGCTCTGTGCGTGCACTAAATATCAATTCCTAGCGATAAAAATTAATTAAGGACGCGAATTCGAGCAACAATTGCCATTTGCAAATAATTCTGCGATTGCTTGTTGTTATGATATCAGAACAGCATTCTCAGAAATCTGAATTTTTTTTTCTAGTTGTGTTAAAAATTATTCATCAAACGTAATATTTCATGCAAAACCATATTCACCTTCAAGGCCCACACAGACCGGACGCGATTTGGCAAAGTTTTTGATTTTCCTAATAAATTTTAAACTACCATCATGTTCTTGTAAATTACTCAACTATAATACATTTTGACCGCTCTGGCGACCATAGACACAATGATTTGCTGCAAGAAATTAATTTATGTGCTTCTGAAAACTAAAAATACGCGTCGCTTTGTTTGCCGCATCGCGTCCGGTCAGTGTCGACCTTCACCTATTCACTTTTTAAACGAATTCACGCTGTAGTGACGTCACTCTCAAATTGTTTGAATATACATTCCTAGAATCTTCGTGTGACCCAAATCCTTGCAGAAATGGAGGAAGATGTAAAAATACAGGAAAAGGGATCAAATGCATTTGTCCTCCTCGTTTTGTTGGAAAACGATGTCAATTCAAATTGAAGAGTAAGTCACTGTAATTGACTAAACTTTAAAAAAAGTAAAATAAACTAAAAAACCTTTCAAGATAAAAGTAATAGAAACGTTAATAGTGCAAAAGCTTTCAAACATGAGTACTTAACTATTTCTATACCTCCCAATATAAAATCATAATTTAGTAACACAGCCACACAGGAAAATTTCAATCCGCTCGCACACTACAATGTTTATCAATCATACGATATTCGCCAAAACATTATTTGATCAACACACCACACAGAAAAGGTCTAACAAATAAACACTTATCAAATTCCAGCTCTAGCGGTATGCCGAGCAACAGGTGATCCTCACTACCGAACATTTGATGGAAAACGCTACGACTTCATGGGAAAATGTCAATATGTGTTGGCCAAAGACTCGAAAGAAACCTTTACAATTCTGCAAGATAACGAACCTTGTGGTAGAAGAAAAGCTACGTGCACCTATGCTATTACGGCAAAAATACAAGGAAAAACCATTTACATGAGTAGAGGAGGAAGTGTATTAGTAAATGGTGAAAATGTCACATTGCCGTATAAAGATAAAGGTATTTATTTTTTACACATTCTGTAGAGACATGGTTAGAAAAGTCGACTGAAAGTCGGCTTAAGTGAAACGTTCTTTACCGTGAAGAAAATCTTTTAATGGAACAATCGTCTATGCATCATCTGTTTGCAATACAAATTATGCTACTGTACATTTGAAATTTAAAAAATGATTGGAAACATTTCAAAATATTTTCCCATGAATTAATGATGAAAATCCGTGTCAACATCAAAGCTCATTTATTTATTGACATTTCACGATTTTGATTAATCACTTATAGGAATTACTGTCAAAGTTTTCATGAAACGTGGCATGAAGATCAAGACAAAGATTGGTTTAACAGTTGAATACAATGGTGTATTTAACGTTTTTGTGAAAGTTCGAAACATCTATAGGGGAAAATTATCAGGACTTTGCGGCAACTTTAATGGCAAACGTAATGATGAGTTCAAGACACCAGAAAATGCACTTGTGAAGAACGTAATTACATTTGGAAATTCCTGGAAGACTGATGACAGTTGTCCAAATGTCACAACTGTTGAAGACCATCCGTGTAAAAATAACATCAAACGTGCACTGAAAGCTAAACAAGAATGTTCAGCACTTAAAAAACAACCTTTCTCAAAGTGTAATGAAGTTGTAGATCCAAATGATGGTCCTATAGAAGAGTGTGAATATGATGTCTGCGCATGTGAAAGTAATCCGAAGGCGTGTGTGTGTGAATCATTTGCTGCTTATGAAGAACAATGTAATAACACAGGGATTGAAATCAAGTGGAAACATCTCAAAAAGTTTGCAAAATGTGGTAAGTTAGTAGAAATTAGGAATTTGACAAATTGATCGCACAAAAAGAACTGATTCTCCGTGCATAATAAAAATGCCAAACTTTTGAAATTTAAGAAAATTGGAAACATGCACGCATATCATACAGATTAAAGTCATATGTCTGGTTCTAATTGTCCCAATATAATTTCATTACTGCAGTTTCATTTAAAACTCCGTTCCAATAAAAGATGAAACTGATATAATTCTGGGATAAATTATTTTAGGTTCAGCGTGTTCCTCAGCTCCTTGTCGTAACGGTGGAATATGCACCGAGAAAGGAAACTCTTTCGAATGCACTTGTCCTCCTGAATTTAAAGGCAAAAGATGTCAGCGGAAGGCAAAAGGTGATTGATTAATTAATTTAAATGACGTAGTTGTTGAGACAATTCTGTTTAATCAAACAGAGTAAAGCTTGAAATCAGATAATCAATATTTAGAGGGTAGATTCGAGGGTTATTGCATGGGTGTTATTTGCGGAAAGGAAACCCGCGCGCGTATGAGAAAAAGTCATAAGACATAAGGAACTGTTTTTATGCCACGTTCAAGTCCTAGACTAAGTGAACTGTAGTGTGGTCACTCTCAAATTGTTTGAATATACATTCCTAGAATCTTCGTGTGATCCAAATCCTTGCAGAAATGGAGGAAGATGTAAAAATACAGGAAAAGGGATCAAATGCATTTGTCCTTCTCGTTTTGTTGGAAGACGATGTCAATTCAAATTGAGGAATAGTAAGTCACTAATTGACTAAACTTTAAAAAAAGTAAAATAAACTAAAAAACGTTTAAAGATGAAAATGATAGAAACGTTAATTATGCAAAAGCTTTCAAACATGAGTTTTAATATTTCTATACCTTGCAATATAAAAAAATTTTAATTTAGTAACAGAAGATAATTTCAATCCGCTCGCACACTATACACGTACTATGTGCATCAATCATACGATATTCGCCAAAAATTATTTGATCAACAAAACCCACAGAAAAGGTCTAACAAACAATCTCTTATCAAATTCCAGCTCTAGCGGTATGCCGAGCAACAGGTGATCCTCACTACCGAACATTTGATGGAAAACGCTACGACTTCATGGGAAAATGTCAATATGTGTTGGCCAAAGACTCGAAAGAAACCTTTACAATTCTGCAAGATACCGAACCTTGTGGTAGAAGAAAAGCTACGTGCACCTATGCTATTACGGCAAAAATACAAGGAAAAACCATTTACATGAGTAGAGGAGGAAGTGTATTAGTAAATGGTGAAAATGTCACATTGCCGTATAAAGATAAAGGTATTTATTGATTTACACATTCTGTAGAGACATGGTCAGAAAAGTCGACTGAAAGTGGGCTTAAATGAAACGTTGTTTACCGTGAAGAGAATTTTTTATGGAACAATCATCTATGCATCATCTGTTTGCAATACAGATTATGCAACTGTACATTTGAACGTTAAAAAATTGATTGGAAAAATTTCAAAATATTTTCGCATGAATGATGAAAATCCGTGCCAACGTCAATGAGCTCATTTATTTATTGACATTTCACGATTTTCATTAATCACTTACAGGAATTACTGTCAAAGTTTTCATGAAACGTGGCATGAAGATCAAGACAAAGATTGGTTTAACAGTTGAATACAATGGTGTATTTAACGTTTTTGTGAAAGTTCGAAACATCTATAGGGGAAAATTATCAGGACTTTGCGGCAACTTTAATGGCAAACGTAATGATGAGTTCAAGACACCAGAAAATGCACTTGTGAAGAACGTAATTACATTTGGAAATTCCTGGAAGACTGATGACAGTTGTCCAAATGTCACAACTGTTGAAGACCATCCGTGTAAAAATAACATCAAACGTGCACTGAAAGCTAAACAAGAATGTTCAGCACTTAAAAAACAACCTTTCTCAAAGTGTAATGAAGTTGTAGATCCAAATGATGGTCCTATAGAAGAGTGTGAATATGATGTCTGCGCATGTGAAAGTAATCCGAAGGCGTGTGTGTGTGAATCATTTGCTGCTTATGAAGAACAATGTAATAACACAGGGATTGAAATCAAGTGGAAACATCTCAAAAAGTTTGCAAAATGTGGTAAGTTAGTAGAAATTAGGAATTTGACAAATTGATCGCACAAAAAGAACTGATTCTCCGTGCATAATAAAAATGCCAAACTTTTGAAATTTAAGAAAATTGGAAACATGCACGCATATCATACAGATTAAAGTCATATGTCTGGTTCTAATTGTCCCAATATAATTTCATTACTGCAGTTTCATTTAAAACTCCGTTCCAATAAAAGATGAAACTGATATAATTCTGGGATAAATTATTTTAGGTTCAGCGTGTTCCTCAGCTCCTTGTCGTAACGGTGGAATATGCACCGAGAAAGGAAACTCTTTCGAATGCACTTGTCCTCCTGAATTTAAAGGCAAAAGATGTCAGCGGAAGGCAAAAGGTGATTGATTAATTAATTTAAATGACGTAGTTGTTGAGACAATTCTGTTTAATCAAACAGAGTAAAGCTTGAAATCAGATAATCAATATTTAGAGGGTAGATTCGAGGGTTATTGCATGGGTGTTATTTGCGGAAAGGAAACCCGCGCGCGTATGAGAAAAAGTCATAAGACATAAGGAACTGTTTTTATGCCACGTTCAAGTCCTAGACTAAGTGAACTGTAGTGTGGTCACTCTCAAATTGTTTGAATATACATTCCTAGAATCTTCGTGTGATCCAAATCCTTGCAGAAATGGAGGAAGATGTAAAAATACAGGAAAAGGGATCAAATGCATTTCCTTCTCGTTTTGTTGGAAGACGATGTCAATTCAAATTGAGGAATAGTAAGTCACTAATTGACTAAACTTTAAAAAAAGTAAAATAAACTAAAAAACGTTTAAAGATGAAAATGATAGAAACGTTAATTATGCAAAAGCTTTCAAACATGAGTTTTAATATTTCTATACCTTGCAATATAAAATAAAATTTTAATTTAGTAACAGAAGATAATTTCAATCCGCTCGCACACTATACACGTACTATGTGCATCAATCATACGATATTCGCCAAAAAATTATTTGATCAACAAAACCCACAGAAAAGGTCTAACAAACAATCTCTTATCAAATTCCAGCTCTAGCGGTATGCCGAGCAACAGGTGATCCTCACTACCGAACATTTGATGGAAAACGCTACGACTTCATGGGAAAATGTCAATATGTGTTGGCCAAAGACTCGAAAGAAACCTTTACAATTCTGCAAGATACCGAACCTTGTGGTAGAAGAAAAGCTACGTGCACCTATGCTATTACGGCAAAAATACAAGGAAAAACCATTTACATGAGTAGAGGAGGAAGTGTATTAGTAAATGGTGAAAATGTCACATTGCCGTATAAAGATAAAGGTATTTATTGATTTACACATTCTGTAGAGACATGGTCAGAAAAGTCGACTGAAAGTGGGCTTAAATGAAACGTTGTTTACCGTGAAGAGAATTTTTAATGGAACAATCATCTATGCATCATCTGTTTGCAATACAGATTATGCAACTGTACATTGAACGTTAAAAAATTGATTGGAAAAATTTCAAAATATTTTCGCATGAATGATGAAAATCCGTGCCAACGTCAATGAGCTCATTTATTTATTGACATTTCACGATTTTCATTAATCACTTACAGGAATTACTGTCAAAGTTTTCATGAAACGTGGCATGAAGATCAAGACAAAGATTGGTTTAACAGTTGAATACAATGGTGTATTTAACGTTTTTGAAAGTTCGAAACATCTATAGGGGAAAATTATCAGGACTTTGCGGCAACTTTAATGGCAAACGTAATGATGAGTTCAAGACACCAGAAAATGCACTTGTGAAGAACGTAATTACATTTGGAAATTCCTGGAAGACAGATGACAGTTGTCCAAATGTCACAACTGTTGAAGACCATCCGTGTAAAAATAACATCAAACGTGCACTGAAAGCTAAACAAGAATGTTCAGCACTTAAAAAACAACCTTTCTCAAAGTGTAATGAAGTTGTAGATCCAAATGATGGTCCTATAGAAGAGTGTGAATATGATGTCTGCGCATGTGAAAGTAATCCGAAGGCGTGTGTGTGTGAATCATTTGCTGCTTATGAAGAACAATGTAATAACACAGGGATTGAAATCAAGTGGAAACATCTCAAAAAGTTTGCAAAATGTGGTAAGTTAGTAGAAATTAGGAATTTGACAAATTGATCGCACGAAAAGAACTGATTCTCCGTGCATAATAAAAACGCCAAACTTTTAAATTTAAAGAAATTGGAAACATGCACGCATATCATACAGATTAAAGTTATATTTCTGCTTCTAATTGTCCCAATATAATTTCATTACTGCAGTTTCATTTAAAACTCCGTTCCAATAAAAGGTGAAACAGATATAATTCTGGGATACATTATTTTAGGTTCAGCATGTTCCTCGCTCCTTGTCGTAACGGAGGAAATTGCACCGAGAAAGGAGACTCTTTCGAATGCACTTGTCCTCCTGAATTTAAAGGCAAAAGATGTCAGCGGAAGGCAAAAGGTGATTAATTAATTTGAATGACGTAGTTGTTGAGACAATTCTGTTTAATCAAACAGAGTAAAGATTGAAATCAAATAATCAATATTGAGAGGGTAGATTCGAGGGTTATTGCATGGGTGTTATTTTCGGAAAGGAAACCCGCGCGCGTATGAAAAAAAGTCATAAGAAATAAGGAACTGTTTTTATGCCACGTTCAAGTCCTAGACTAAGTGAACTATAGTGTGGTCACTCTCAAATTGTTTGAATATACATTCCTAGAATCTTCGTGTGATCCAAATCCTTGCAGAAATGGAGGAAGATGTAAAAATACAGGAAAAGGGATCAAATGCATTTGCCCTTCTCGTTTTGTTGGAAGACGATGTCAATTCAAATTGAGGAATAGTAAGTCACTAATTGACTAAACTTTAAAAAAAGTAAAATAAACTAAAAAACGTTTAAAGATGAAAATGATAGAAACGTTAATTATGCAAAAGCTTTCAAACATGAGTTTTAATATTTCTATACCTTGCAATATAAAATAAAATTTTAATTTAGTAACAGAAGATAATTTCAATCCGCTCGCACACTATACACGTACTATGTGCATCAATCATACGATATTCGCCAAAAAATTATTTGATCAACAAAACCCACAGAAAAGGTCTAACAAACAATCTCTTATCAAATTCCAGCTCTAGCGGTATGCCGAGCAACAGGTGATCCTCACTACCGAACATTTGATGGAAAACGCTACGACTTCATGGGAAAATGTCAATATGTGTTGGCCAAAGACTCGAAAGAAACCTTTACAATTCTGCAAGATACCGAACCTTGTGGTAGAAGAAAAGCTACGTGCACCTATGCTATTACGGCAAAAATACAAGGAAAAACCATTTACATGAGTAGAGGAGGAAGTGTATTAGTAAATGGTGAAAATGTCACATTGCCGTATAAAGATAAAGGTATTTATTGATTTACACATTCTGTAGAGACATGGTCAGAAAAGTCGACTGAAAGTGGGCTTAAATGAAACGTTGTTTACCGTGAAGAGAATTTTTTAATGGAACAATCATCTATGCATCATCTGTTTGCAATACAGATTATGCAACTGTACATTTGAACGTTAAAAAATTGATTGGAAAAATTTCAAAATATTTTCGCATGAATGATGAAAATCCGTGCCAACGTCAATGAGCTCATTTATTTATTGACATTTCACGATTTTCATTAATCACTTACAGGAATTACTGTCAAAGTTTTCATGAAACGTGGCATGAAGATCAAGACAAAGATTGGTTTAACAGTTGAATACAATGGTGTATTTAACGTTTTGTGAAAGTTCGAAACATCTATAGGGGAAAATTATCAGGACTTTGCGGCAACTTTAATGGCAAACGTAATGATGAGTTCAAGACACCAGAAAATGCACTTGTGAAGAACGTAATTACATTTGGAAATTCCTGGAAGACAGATGACAGTTGTCCAAATGTCACAACTGTTGAAGACCATCCGTGTAAAAATAACATCAAACGTGCACTGAAAGCTAAACAAGAATGTTCAGCACTTAAAAAACAACCTTTCTCAAAGTGTAATGAAGTTGTAGATCCAAATGATGGTCCTATAGAAGAGTGTGAATATGATGTCTGCGCATGTGAAAGTAATCCGAAGGCGTGTGTGTGTGAATCATTTGCTGCTTATGAAGAACAATGTAATAACACAGGGATTGAAATCAAGTGGAAACATCTCAAAAAGTTTGCAAAATGTGGTAAGTTAGTAGAAATTAGGAATTTGACAAATTGATCGCACGAAAAGAACTGATTCTCCGTGCATAATAAAAACGCCAAACTTTTAAATTTAAAGAAATTGGAAACATGCACGCATATCATACAGATTAAAGTTATATTTCTGCTTCTAATTGTCCCAATATAATTTCATTACTGCAGTTTCATTTAAAACTCCGTTCCAATAAAAGGTGAAACAGATATAATTCTGGGATACATTATTTTAGGTTCAGCATGTTCCTCGGCTCCTTGTCGTAACGGAGGAAATTGCACCGAGAAAGGAGACTCTTTCGAATGCACTTGTCCTCCTGAATTTAAAGGCAAAAGATGTCAGCGGAAGGCAAAAGGTGATTAATTAATTTGAATGACGTAGTTGTTGAGACAATTCTGTTTAATCAAACAGAGTAAAGATTGAAATCAAATAATCAATATTGAGAGGGTAGATTCGAGGGTTATTGCATGGGTGTTATTTTCGGAAAGGAAACCCGCGCGCGTATGAAAAAAAGTCATAAGAAATAAGGAACTGTTTTTATGCCACGTTCAAGTCCTAGACTAAGTGAACTATAGTGTGGTCACTCTCAAATTGTTTGAATATACATTCCTAGAATCTTCGTGTGATCCAAATCCTTGCAGAAATGGAGGAAGATGTAAAAATACAGGAAAAGGGATCAAATGCATTTGCCCTTCTCGTTTTGTTGGAAGACGATGTCAATTCAAATTGAGGAATAGTAAGTCACTAATTGACTAAACTTTAAAAAAAGTGAAATAAACTAAAAAACGTTTAAAGATAAAAATGATAGAAACGTTGATTATGCAAAAGTTTTCAAACATGAGTATTTAACTATTTCTATACCTTGCAATATAAAATAATAATTTAATTTAGTCCCAGAAGATAATTTCAATCCGCTTGCACACTACACACGTACTATGTGCATCAATCATACGATATTCGCCAACAAAACCCACAGAAAAGGTCTAACAAACAATCTCTTATCAAATTCCAACAAAACCCACAGAAAAGGTCTAACAAACAATCTCTTATCAAATTCCAGCTCTAGCTGTATGCAGAGCAACAGGTGATCCTCACTACCGAACATTTGATGGAAAACGCTACGACTTCATGGGAAAATGTCAATATGTGTTGGCCAAAGACTCGAAAGAAACCTTTACAATTCTGCAAGATAACGAACCTTGTGGTAGAAGAAAAGCTACGTGCACCTATGCTATTACTGCAAAAATACAAGGAAAAACCATTTACATGAGTAGAGGAGGAAGTGTGTTAGTAAATGGTGAAAATGTCACATTGCCGTATAAAGATAAAGGTATTTATTTTTTACACATTCTGTAGAGACATGGTCAGAAAAGTGGACTGAAAGTCGGCTTAAATGAAACGTTGTTTACCGTGAAGAGAATTTTTTAATGGAACAATCGTCTATGCATCATCTGTTTGCAATACAGATTACGCAACTGTACATTTGAAATTTAAAAAATTGATTGGAAAAATTTCAAAACATTTTCCCATGAATGATGAAAATCCGTGTCAACAACAAAGCTCATCTATTTATTGACATTTCACGATTTTCATTAATCACTTATAGGAATTACTGTCAAAGTTTTCATGAAACGTGGCATGAAGATCAAGACAAAGATTGGTTTAACAGTTGAATACAATGGTGTATTTAACGTTTTTGTGAAAGTTCGAAACATCTATAGGGGAAAATTATCAGGACTTTGCGGCAACTTTAATGGCAAACGTAATGATGAGTTCAAGACACCAGAAAATGCACTTGTGAAGAGCGTAATTACATTCGGAAATTCCTGGAAGACAGATGACAGTTGTCCAAATGTTACAACTGTTGAAGACCATCCGTGTAAAAATAACATCAAACGTGCACTGAAAGCTAAACAAGAATGTTCAGCACTTAAAAAACACCCTTTCTCAAAGTGTAATGAAGTTGTAGATCCAAATGATGGTCCTATAGAAGAGTGTGAATATGATTTCTGCGCATGTGAAAGTAATCCGAAGGCGTGTGTGTGTGAATCATTTGCTGCTTATGAAGAACAATGTAATAACACGGGGATTGAAATCAAGTGGAAACATCTCAAAAAGTTTGCAAAATGTGGTAAGTTAGTAGAAATTAGGAATTTGACGAATTGATCGCACGAAAAAAATTGATGCTCCGTGCATAATAAAAACGCCAAACTTTTAAATTTAAAGAAATTGGAAACATGCACGCATATCATACAGATTAAAGTTATATTTCTGCTTCTAATTGTCCCAATATAATTTCATTACTGCAGTTTCATTTAAAACTCCGTTCCAATAAAAGGTGAAACAGATATAATTCTGGGATACATTATTTTAGGTTCAACATGTTCCTCGGCTCCTTGTCGTAACGGAGGAAAATGCACCGAGAAAGGAGACTCTTTCGAATGCACTTGTCCTCCTGAATTTAAAGGCAAAAGATGTCAGCGGAAGGCAAAAGGTGATTAATTAATTTGAATGACGTAGTCGTTGAGACAATTATGTTTAATCAAACAGAGTAAACATTGAAATCAAATAATCAATAATTAGGGGGTAGATTCGAGGGTTATTGCATGGGTGTTATTTGCGGAAAGGAAACCCGCGCGCGTATGAGAAAAAGTCATAAGAAATAAGGAACTGTTTTTATGCCACGTTCAAGTCCTAGACTAAGTGAACTATAGTGTGGTCACTCTCAAATTGTTTGAATATACATTCCTAGAATCTTCGTGTGATCCAAATCCTTGCAGAAATGGAGGAAGATGTAAAAATACAGGAAAAGGGATCAAATGCATTTGCCCTTCTCGTTTTGTTGGAAGACGATGTCAATTCAAATTGAGGAATAGTAAGTCACTAATTGACTAAACTTTAAAAAAAGTGAAATAAACTAAAAAACGTTTAAAGATAAAAATGATAGAAACGTTGATTATGCAAAAGTTTTCAAACATGAGTATTTAACTATTTTTATACCTTGCAATATAAAATAATAATTTAATTTAGTCCCAGAAAATAATTTCAATCCGCTTGCACACTATACACGTACTATGTGCATCAATCATACGATATTTGCCAAAAAATTACTTGATCAACAAAACCCACAAAAAAGGTCTAACAAACAATCTCTTATCAAATTCCAGCTCTAGCTGTATGCCGAGCAACAGGTGATCCTCACTACCGAACATTTGATGGAAAACGCTACGACTTTATGGGAAAATGTCAATATGTGTTGGCCAAAGACTCGAAAGAAACCTTTACAATTCTGCAAGATAACGAACCTTGTGGTAGAAGAAAAGCTACGTGCACCTATGCTATTACTGCAAAAATACAAGGAAAAACCATTTACATGAGTAGAGGAGGAAGTGTATTAGTAAATGGTGAAAATGTCACATTGCCGTATAAAGATAAAGGTATTTATTTTTTACACATTCTGTATAGACATGGTCAGAAAAGTCAACTGAGAGTGGGCTTAAATGAAACGTTGTTTACCGTGAAGAGAATTTTCTAATGGAACAATCGTCTATGCATCATCTGTTTGCAATACAGATTACGCAACTGTACATTGGAAATTTAAAAAATTGATTGGAAAAATTTTAAAATATTTTCCCATGAATGATGAAAATCCGTGCATGCATGTCAACAACAAAGCTCATTTATTTATTGACATTTCACGATTTTCATTAATCACTTATAGGAATTACTGTCAAAGTTTTCATGAAACATGGCATGAAGATCAAGACAAAGATTGGTTTAACAGTTGAATACAATGGTGTATTTAACGTTTTTGTGAAAGTTCGAAACATCTATAGGGGAAAATTATCAGGACTTTGCGGCAACTTTAATGGCAAACGTAATGATGAGTTCAAGACACCAGATAATGCACTTGTGAAGAGCGTAATCACATTTGGAAATTCCTGGAAGACAGATGACAGTTGTCCAAATGTCACAACTGTTGAAGACCATCCGTGTAAAAATAACATCAAACGTGCACTGAAAGCTAAACAAGAATGTTCAGCACTTAAAAAACAACCTTTCTCAAAGTGTAATGAAGTTGTAGATCCAAATGATGGTCCTATAGAAGAGTGTGAATATGATGTATGCGCATGTGAAAGTAATCCGAAGGCGTGTGTGTGTGAATCATTTGCTGCTTATGAAGAACAATGTAATAACACAGGGATTGAAATCAAGTGGAAACATCTCAAAAAGTTTGCAAAATGTGGTAAGTTAGTAGAAATTAGGAATTTGACAAATTGATCGCACGAAAAGAACTGATTCTCCGTGCATAATAAAAACGCCAAACTTTTGAAATTTAAGAAAATTGGAAACATGCACGCATCATACAGATTAAAGTCATATGTCTTGCAGTTTCATTTAAAACTCCGTTGAAATATGAGATGAAACTGATATACTTCTGGGATAAATTATTTTAGGTTCAGCGTGTTCCTCAGCTCCTTGTCGTAACGGTGGAATATGCACCGAGAAAGGAAACTCTTTCGAATGCACTTGTCCTCCTGAATTTAAAGGCAATAGATGTCAGCGGAAGGCAAAAGGTGATTAACTAATTTGAATGACGTAGTTGTTGAGACAATTCTTCTGAAATCTGTTCATTAAACAGAATGAAGATTGAAATCAAATAATCAATAATTGGAGGGTAGATTCGAGGGTTATTGCATCGGTGTTATTTTCGGAGAACATACGAACTCCAGAATGTAAACAAAAGAAAACCTGCGCGCGCATGAGAAAAAGTCATAAGACATAAGGGATTGTTTTTATGCCACGTTCAAGTCCTAGTTTCGAAATATGACAATGTAGGGTAACATATAAATAATATAATTTTACTTGATAGGATATTGATTTACATTTTTTCTATATTCATGTTGCATATACACAATACAGAGACAATCAAGCTTTAACTGGGATTTGAATGGCTTACTATAATGCTGAACCAACGCGTGTTTGCAATTGATACGTTAGATCAGTCATTCAAATTCAACCTATTTTAAAAGGGATACAATTAACCTAGTTCTAGTGAACTGAAGTAACTCTAAAATTGTTTGAATATACATTCCTAGAATCTTCGTGTGATCCAAATCCTTGCAGAAATCGAGGAAGATGTAAAAATACGGGAAAAGGGATCAAATGCATTTGTCCTAATCGTTTTGTTGGAAAACGTTGCCAATTCAAATTGAAGAGTAAGTCACTAATTGACTAAACTTTAAAAAAAGTAAAATAAACTAAAAAACCTTTCAAGATAAAAATAATAGAAACGTTAATAGTGCAAAAGCTTTCAAACATGAGTATTTAACTATTTTTATACATTTCAATATAAAATCATAATTTAATTTAGTAACACAGCCACACAGGAAAATTTCAATTCGCTCGCACACTAAACTATATTCATGAATCATACGATATTCGTCAAAAATTATTTGATCAACACGCCCCACAGAAAAGGTCTAAATAAATAACCTCTTATCAAATTCCAGCTCTAGCTGTATGCCGAGCAACAGGTGATCCTCACTACCGAACATTTGATGGAAAACGCTACGACTTTATGGGAAAATGTCAATATGTGTTAGCCAAAGACTCGAAAGAAACCTTTACAATTCTGCAAGATAACGAACCTTGTGGTAGAAGAAAAGCTACGTGCACCTATGCTATTACTGCAAAAATACAAGGAAAAACAATTTACATGAGTAGAGGAGGAAGTGTATTAGTAAATGGTGAAAATGTCACATTGCCGTATAAAGATAAAGATAAAGGTATTTATTTTTTACATATTCTGCATTGACATGGTCAGAAAAGTCGACTGAAAGTCGGCTTAAATGAAACGTTGTTTACCGTGAAGAAAATTTTAAATGGAACAATCGTCTATGCATCATCTGTTTGCAATACAGATTACGCAACTGTACATTTGAAATTTAAAAAATTGATTGGAAAAATTTTAAAATATTTTCGCATGAATGATGAAAATCCGTGTCAACATCAAAACTCATCTATTTATGGACATTTCACGATTTTGATTAATCAATTATAGGAATTACTGTCAAAGTTTTCATGAAACGTGGCATGAAGATCACGACAAAGATTGGTTTGATAGTTGAATACGATGGTGTATTTAACGTTTTTGTGAAAGTTCTCAACAAATATATGGGAAAATTATCAGGACTTTGCGGCAACTTTAATGGCAAACGTAATGATGATTTCAAGACACCAGATAATGCACTTGTGAAGAAAGTAATTACATTTGGAAATTCCTGGAAGACAGATGACAGTTGTCCAAATGTCACAACTGTTGAAGACCATCCGTGTAAAAATAACATCAAACGTGCACTGAAAGCTAAACAAGAATGTTCAGCACTTACAAAACAACCTTTCTCAAAGTGTAATGAAGTTGTAGATCCAAATGATGGTCCTATAGAAGAGTGTGAATACGATGTCTGCGCATGTGAAAGTAATCCCAAGGCATGTGTGTGTGAATCATTTGCTGCTTATGAAGAACAATGTAATAACACAGGGATTGAAATCAAGTGGAAACATCTCAAAGAGTTTGCAAAATGTGGTAAGTTAGTAGAAATTAGGAATTTGACAAATTGATCGCACGAAAAGAACTGATGCTCCGTGCATAATAAAAACGCCAAACTCTTGAAATTGAAAGACTTTTATTATTATCATACAGATCAAAGTTATATTTCTGGTTCTAATTGTCCCAATATAATTTCATTACTGCAGTTTCATTTAAAACTCCGTTCCAATAAAAGATGAAACTTATATAATTCTGGGATAAATTATTTTAGGTTCAGCATGTTCCTCGGCTCCTTGTCGTAACGGAGGAAATTGCACCGAGAAAGGAAACTCTTTCGAATGCACTTGTCCTCCTGAATTTAAAGGCAAAAGATGTCAGTGGAAGGCAAAAGGTGATTAACTAATTTGAATGACGTAGTTGTTGAGACAATTCTGTTTATTCAAACAGAGTAAAGATTGAAATCAGATATCAATATTTAGAGGGTAGATTCGAGGGTTATTGCATGGGTGTTATTTGCGGAAAGGAAACCTGCGCGTGCATGAGAAAAAGTCATAAGACATAAGGAACTGTTTTTATGCCACGTTCAAGTCCTAGACTAAGTGAACTATAGTGTGGTCACTCTCAAATTGTTTGAATATACATTCCTAGAATCTTCGTGTGATCCAAATCCTTGCTTAAATGGAGGAAGATGTAAAAATACAGGAAAAGGGATCAAATGCATTTGTCCTTCTCGTTTTGTTGGAAAACGATGTCAATTGAAGAAGAGTAAGTCATAAATTGGCTGAAATCCAAAACAAAGAAAATAAATTAATTATTCAGATTAAATTTCTCTCTGGTTTTGAGACTTTAATAGTTAAAAATACTTTACTTGACGCATGAGTGATCTCCCCAGGTCCCCAGAATCCTAATGATATGCATGGGTGGAAAAGCGGAGAGGAGGATTGCATGGGGTATACGCAGAGCAGAACGGGCTTTTTTTCGTTTCGATAACGCGAGTTTTAAAGTAGGAAAAATCCCATAATTGGTCTGGAGCTATAGGGGTCAGATAGATCGGTTTTGAAAGAGGCCGAAACACACGCACTAGAAAGAGGGTTTGGCAATACCGGCCTGGGGTGGGCACATAGCTCCAGATTACAGATCAGTCGTTTCAATTTTAAATTCTTCTTTAATTTTAAATTCATCATTGGTAGCTATCGTTACATAAGCAGTGGAGTCACATGAAATTTTAAAGCAAGAATAATGTAAAAGGAATCAATATTAGCAATTCAATGACGAGTTAAATAGACATCAGTAACAAATTAGATTTCAGATCTAAGTTCAACCTGCACCGGCTTACTACAATAATGTCAATGACAACATCCATAGCTCTTGCAGCCGAAGTGAAAGCATGGCAAGTACTACGAGATCCATATATAATTTATTGTATCAATTCCAACAACTTCAAAGACTTTCCTCCCTTTTCTATCATGTTCCTAAGATTTGGATGCCTCGAGCGAAATTGGTCCGAGCAATATATAGGAATGTAAACGCTGTACAAATACATAACCTAATATCAGGCCTAAACGGAGGTAGCTTGATTGGAGTTATAGACTATGACCCGCTAGCTCTGAACGTTTTTAACAATGTACCATGATAATAAAGGTACAGCTATCTGATGTTAGCTGAATGTTAGGCGGTGGTTATCCTGACAGTAAACTGTAAACCTAACAACATGACAACTAATATACCTTCAAGGCCAGTTCCTTAGACGGTCTGGGAAGGATGTCAAAGGTTTTGTATTGGGACAAAACTAATACCGTTAGTAAAGCACACTTCTGGCTGTGTCCATATCCGCGTCCCACAGTGGGAAAAATGTCATCAATATTGCCATCACGACAGAACTGTCCCCCCTTACAGAGGCATGAAAGTGATGTTCTTATGTTCTCCAAGAAGATAAGATGGGGAACAAAGCTGGGCTTGGAAGGCCACTATTTTCGAAGTGTTACAGGAGAACAAACTCATCAGTAACGTCGGCTCCAGATGAAGAAGATGACACAGCTCTGGGTTTGTCAGTGACACCAGAGTTTCATTTGTCCGACACAGAAATATTGTTCGGTATAATGATCTGCATCAAGACTGTGCCGGGCAATTTAAGACCAACATTACATAAAGGTTCCTTCTGCATGGGCCTGCTGGAGGCACGCAGAACGGCAAAAGTAAACATCGGTCAACTGAAGCTATGAAAAAACTCTAATTAACAATAATTCTGACACTTGCAATTAAGAGATTATATTTTAAATTAAGAATTTGCGATGTCCCATCTCTTTTGGGCCTTGTAAATATTGAAGAAATAACCCCTTCATGGTCACATGGAGCATAGCCCCTCTGTATACTTAAGAAGACTCTGTATTTTGTGTTTCAAATGTTTGTGTTTGGGTTTCGTGCCAAACATCACGCTCTCTAAGAGCAGACGTTTGGGACAGAGGATCCGAAAATTCAAGTTTCTGACCTGATATAATTCTAAATCTCAGTGTCAGAGGTTAAAGATGCCCATGTAGCATAATTCTTTTGTCCGCGTTCTAAAGCAAATAACTTAATATATCCTCATTTACATCAGTAAAAATTTTCTGCTCTGATGCTTCGCGGTCTGCTTGGATCGGTTCTGATACCAGTGGTTTTGCCCATCCCGCATAAAAAGGGTTTATCGCCATACCGGGATGGTATTATGCCAGTACGAATAGCGCGAGACTAAGAGTTCGGGCGTTGTTGGCTTATGCACTGGACCAGGTCGTTTTCTCAATTATATTTGAGGCTAAAGCTTAAAAATCATGTGAGTTGCCCTTGCAGTTCATCGCCAAAGAGAAAATCTGTTGTTAGGGGTGTTCGTGTCGAGCAAACGGCAACATATTTCCTCATTAGATAAGGTTTTATCAATCCAAATGCAAATTAAAGATCCATATTCAAAAGGCCATCTCATCAGCGTTGCCAGGTATAGCCAGTTATAGCCTAGAAACAGTCACCTGCTGACTTTCGTTAATATACCTTCTGAAAATTTACGATACCTGAAGATCGTGTGCCGTCACTCAACTTTCCCCAATCATTAAAGTTGACCTTGCCAACAAGCAGACAATTACAGTTTGCTGGCCGGTCAAACTTGTCTGATTTTTCGGACCAACTTTTTAGTGTTCGCGAGTCTCTCGCTCACTTTGCGCCGATATTACCCCAGCGAACCGGAAGTCCCGGTATTACCCCGGCGAATCGACAGTTCCGGTATTCCCCCGGCGAACCGGCAGTCGCGGTATCACCCCGGCGTACTGGCAGTACTAAGCGATTTTGCTCCATAAATGGTCGTTGTCTATGTCGCTGTCGACCTCTTTTCAGAACCGCGGAGAAAGCGTTTGAGGCCCGGGGCATAATTCGTATTTGGAACCATAATATTCTTTAAGAACCAAATTTGGAAATTTAGAGTGCAGCAGATGAGAGGCTCAGCGTGTGAGGCTCAGGCTTTGCTTTGAGGCTCCCCCTGCCCCTTCTGGGCGCTCCCTCCGGCGAATGAATTATCCTTTTGAATCCTTTTTGAAGGCCTCGTATTTTTTTTGAGAACATCTTTTTGTGCTATCATTGAGCATTTTGAACATGTTTGCCACATGTGCAGCTTCTGTCGTGTCCACATCGGCTTTAGCCGCAGGCGTAACCGGGGAGTCCCGTGTGGCAGTGAAGGAGTCCCGTGACAAAAATAATGTAACCATAGAATATTGATACTGCGTTATACAGTGTTTTCACGGTTCGAATTAAGTCCTAACTTCGTCCTTTAGTATGGTAAATACCAATAAAATACAAATATTAATTGTTTTCAGTATTACTTTGATGCGTCATAATCTAAGCAATGTAACAGAGTTTAATCCGTGAAAAAATATATTAGTTAAAATGGCGAATTAGTGAAACAAAGAGGGCCCACAAGTACGACTAACGGCAGAAGGCCCACAGCGGTTGCATCACGCTTCGGTTTAGCAGGCTTCTTTTTCATTGTAATCAAGCAATTCTTTCTCTTGATCGATTGCCCTATCGTGAACCTGAGTTGGTCATGAACAATCTACATCTATTTGATCACACCTCTGAAGTTGTAGCCTAACACCAACAGTCATATCGTTTCATATTTCTAGTCCATTCTAGATTGACACCATCCTTAAACCCAACCTATCGCAGGGCCAGGAAACGCTATAGTCAATTTTCAAACATAATTTGCGTCGGTCTATACTCTATACTTGCCAATTACATTTCTGACCTGTATAAGCGTTGTTTGTCTACACTTAACTCATTTCTTCCGTAGCAGCTTTGACATTGACCGTGACTGTTGGCGCAGGCGAAAGAAATGGCCTTCTTCGTTCGGTTTATTGTATCCAACACTTCGGTTCATTGGTAGTCGTGTGTAACGCTGGTGATGCTTGGATAAAGCTAGCGCACCTCTTCCCCATTTGATTTTTAATATCCACGTCGTCGGTTCAATTTTAATTTTCACGTCGTCATTATGGGGTGGGGTTGTCTCCTTTGTCGCAAAGTCTCAAGTGTCATTTTGTTAATTAATAATTAATACTTCGATACTAAAAATTAATAATCGGAATGAGCAAAATAAAATACGCACATTTTTAAATTATTCTAATCCGAGTTGTTTATTCTAAGAGACCAAAAGATAATAATAATATGGTAATTTTGAAACAGAAGATAATTTTAATCCAGGTGCACACGCCGCAGTATGAAATGTATAATATTCGCCAAAAACTCTTTGATCAACACACCCCACAAAAAGGTCTAACGGATAATCTCTTATCAAATTCCGACGAATAATCTCTTATCTAAATGGCTGTACCTATGATCACCGGAGGACTACCAGGCAGTATAGAGTAAATTTTAAGGAAATTGGAAGTATTGTCTTTATTTAAAATATGCAATTCTGCATCAACAAAACATAAACAACAACAATTAATTAAAAGCATTCAGTTCCTAAAAATTAAATATTTAAATTTCAGGCTTGGCATGTTCGTCAGCTCCATGCCTGAACGGAGGAAAATGTACAGCAAAAGGACGTTATTTTAAATGCACTTGTCGTCCTGGATTTAGAGGAAGAAGATGCCAGCTGAAACCAAAGGGTGATTATTCTAGAATTCTAATTGGAAAAGTACTATAGTTCAAGGCGAGGGAAAAAATTAAATTGATCAAAGGTGCAAAAAAGCGGCAAAACATTACACTGCTAGAATTAGAGCAGCCATTTGATAACAAGTCCTTTGCTTCGCTTGTTTATAGGATCACCATGCTTCAGGACTCCATGTCGAAATGGAGGAAAATGTACAGCAAAAGGACGTTATTTCAAATGCACTTGTCGTCCTGGATTTAGAGGAAGAAGATGCCAGCTGAAACCAAAGGGTAATTATTCTAGAATTCTAATTGGAGAAATACTTATAGTCCAAGGCAGTTGGCAAGGAAAAAAATTAAATTGATCAAAGGTGCAAAAAAGCGGCAAAACATTGCACTGCTAGAATTAGAGCAGCCATTTAATAACAGGTCCCTTGCTTCGCTTGTTTATAGGATCACCATGCTTCAGGACTCCATGTCGAAATG
This sequence comes from Dendronephthya gigantea, assembly GCF_004324835.1. Classification (NCBI taxonomy): domain Eukaryota; kingdom Metazoa; phylum Cnidaria; class Anthozoa; order Malacalcyonacea; family Nephtheidae; genus Dendronephthya; species Dendronephthya gigantea. Next base: position 791,739 of record NW_021163041.1, on the reverse strand, counting down.
GAGGAAAATGTACAGCAAAAGGACGTTATTTTAAATGCACATGTCGTCCTGGATTTAGAGGAAGAAGATGCCAGCTGAAACCAAAGGGTAATTATTCTAGAATTCTAATTGGAGAAATACTTATAGTCCAAGGCGGTTGCCGAGGGAAAAAAATTAAATTGATCAAAGGTGCAAAAAAGCGGCAAAACATTACACTGCTAGAATTAGAGCAGCAGCCATCTAAGAGCAGGTCTTTTGCTTCGCTTGTTTATAGGATCACCATGCTTCAGGTCTCCATGTCGAAATGGAGGAAAATGTACAGCAAAAGGACGTTATTTCAAATGTACTTGTCGTCCTGGATTTAGAGGAAGAAGATGCGAGCTGAAACCAAAGGGTAACAAATTTATATATAGTCGCTATATATTTGGTACAATTGTGTAGCAAAAGCTGCTCATCTCGCACTTCTTTCTTTTCCCTGAGGTTCAAGCCGGTGTTGTTCACTTTAACAAGAGCTAGGGGTTACCACATGTAAACTTGATTTTTGTTGCAAAGAATTCTAATTGGCAAATTTTTACAGTCAAAGGCGGTTGGCTAGGGAAAAAAATTTACACAATAGGTGAAAATGGGGCAATTTGTAGAAACTGTAAAAATCGAAGCGTAAAATAACACATAGAATGGTTAAAACACAAATTTAAATATTGTAATTCTAATTCCAGCTCTGGCGGTATGCAGAGCAACAGGTGATCCTCACTACCGAACATTTGATGGAAAACGCTACGACTTTATGGGAAAATGTCAATATGTGTTAGCCAAAGACTCGAAAGAAACCTTCACAATTCTGCAAGATAACGAACCTTGTGGCAGAAGAAAAGCTACGTGCACGGATGCTGTAACAGTAAAGTTACAAGGAAAAACCATTCACCTGAGTAGAGGAGGAAAAGTATTAGTAAATGGTGAAAATGTCGCATTACCGTATAAAGATCAAGGTACCTAAAATTTATTTATGTAAATAATTCAAGATATACGTAATAACGACTGAGCGCCATGGTTCTATAAATCCCTTACAAATAATAGAGACCGAGACCACGGTTCTTGTAATAAAACAAAACTGCTATTGTATACGTGATTACAACGTTTCGTGAAAATGTGATGTGATTCGTAAGGAAAGAAATGGGACATTTACTAAGTCAAAATATGTATGACAAAATATAGTTGATGCAAGAAAACTAAATGCAGTCTATATGAAAAGTTATATAGCTCCATGCATGATGACATCTCCAAATGCGCATGTTAGTGTAGGTCAGATTGCTCTTAATATAAATGTTTAGAGATCATATATATACGGAAGCGTTTAAAAAGGTTGATTGCTGACTTTTAGGATATATTATCAGAGCTTTCATGAAACGTGGCATGAAGATCACGACAAAGATTGGATTAATAGTTGAATACGATGGTGTATTTAACGTTTTTGTGAAAGTTCCAAACATCTATATGGGAAAATTATCAGGACTTTGCGGCAACTTTAATGGCAAACGTAATGATGAGTTCAAGACACCAGAAAATGCACTTGTGAAGAACGTGATTACATTTGGAAATTCCTGGAAGACAGATGGCAGTTGTCCAAATGTCACAACTGTTGAAGACCATCCGTGTAAAAATAACATCAAACTTGCACAGAAAGCTAAACGAGAATGTTCAGCACTTACAAAACAACCTTTCTCAAAGTGCAATGGAATTGTAGATCCAAATGATGGTCGCATAGAAGAGTGTGAATACGATTTCTGCGCATGTGGAAGTAATCCCAGAGCATGTGTGTGTGAATCATTTGCTGCTTATGAAGAAGAATGCAACAATGCGGGAATTGAAATAAAGTGGAAACATCTTAAAAAGTTTGCAAAATGTGGTAAGTTAACATGAGGAAAGAAAATAACAAAAAATAAGTGTATCTAAGTCTGTTCTAAACTTGCAATTTCCATTAAAGAATCAGAGCTGGCCTAATGTTAATCAAATGGTGTAAAACACAGAAAAAATTAAAATATTTTTTTATGTTCGGTTGCTGAAATAGACGATGTTTTATTAGTAATACCAGGCTTTCCTGTTGAATAAAAAATTTTAGGCTCACCATGTTCGTCAGCTCCTTGTCGAAACGGAGGAAACTGCTCAACAGTAGGGAATTCTTTCAAATGCACTTGTCCTCCTAAATTTAAAGGAAAAATATGTCAGTGGAAAAAAAAAGGTAATCAAATGTTTTAATAGCATAAAATAGCTACTATTTAAGGCAGCTATTTCTCAGATTTTTTTCATCGTTAATTTTTGCAGACGGATACTGGGTATAGTCTGTTGTTAGACGGGCGTCATTTTGTAGAGTTTCAGCAACTAGTGGTTTGCAATATTTTTTTTTTAAATTGCCGGATTCAGCAACAACATAATACAAAATATAACGCGCATTTTGTTCATTAAATAATTTTAGGTTTGAGATGTTCGTCAGCTCCATGCCTGAACGGAGGAAAATGTAGAGAAAAAGGACGTTATTTTAAATGCACTTGTCGTCCTGGATTTAGAGGAAGAAGATGCCAGCTGAAACCAAAGGGTAATTATTCTAGAATTCTAATTTGAGAAATACTTATAGTCCAAGGCAGTTGGCGAGGGAAAAAATTAAATTGATCATTGGTGCAAAAAAAGCGGCAAAACATTACACTGCTAGAATTAGAGCAGCCATCTAAGAGCAGATCTTTTGCTTCGCTTGTTTATAGGATCACCATGCTTCAGGAGTCCATGTCGAAATGGAGGAAAATGTACAGCGAAAGGACGTTATTTTAAATGCACTTGTCGTCCTGGATTTAGAGGGAGAAGATGCCAGCTGAGACCAAAGGGTAATTACTTGAATTCTAATTGGAGAAATACTTATAGTCGAAGGCGGTTGCACTTGCTTAATAAAAACGCACTAGTGATTATTATTAAACACTCTCCTAATCTTTTTCACTTGAATTACTGACAAATTTTGTCCATGGCTCCACGTACCTATAATCACAGGAGGACTACTAGGCAGTATACAGTAAATCTTAAGGAGATTGGAAGTACATTGTCTTTATAATATGCAATTCTGCGTCAACAAAACATAAACATTTACAGCAATTAAAAGATTTTGCTAAAAATTAAATATTTAAATCTCAGGCTTGGCATGTTCGTCAGCTCCATGCCTGAACGGAGGAAAATGTACAGCGAAAGGACGTTATTTTAAATGCACTTGTCGTCCTGGATTTGGAGGAAGAAGATGTCAGCTGAAACCACAGGGTAATCGAATTTATTCGCTACATTTGGAAAATTAGTTATCTTGAACTTTTGATTATTTCAATGATAAAAGAGATGAAACTCAGGTCATTCCTGTGACTGACTTTTAATCAGAGGATTGCCAGTTTGCCACCATGCAGTATGTAAGTCGAAAGTGGCTGTCGCTTTCTATTTTAGGTAAAACTTAGTTTCTCAAACAATTAAGTATTAATTGAGGAATTATTACAACACATTAATTCAATGCATGCATAAGAAAATCATGAACATCTATTACATATTTATAATTGCCCAAAATAGTAACGCAAAACGGCGTACAATGTTTCATCATATAGTTAATATGAAGCGTGCATTAATAAATATCTTGGTAACGCCAAACAAAAAAAGCAATGTTGCTCGACGTCTAATCAGTAAAGTCTATAAACTGTGAAAATCGAAGCGTAAAATAATACATAGAATGGTTATAACAAAAATTAAAATATTGTAATTTTAATTTCAGCTCTAGCGGTATGCCGAGCAACAGGTGATCCTCACTACCGAACATTTGATGGAAAACGCTACGACTTTATGGGAAAATGTCAATATGTGTTAGCTAAAGACTCGAAAGAAACCTTTACAATTCTGCAAGATAACGAACCTTGTGGTAAAAGAAAAGCTACGTGCACCTATGCTATTACTGCAAAAATACAAGGAAAAACCATTTACATGAGTAGAGGAGGAAGTGTATTAGTAAATGGTGAAAATGTCACAATGCCGTATAAAGATAAAGGTACCTAAAATTTATTTATTTAAATAATTCAAAATGTACGTGCGTAATAACGACTGAGCGCCCTGGTTCTTTAAATCCCTTACATATAATATAGACAGAGAGAACAGTTCTTGTAATAAAACAAAACTGCTAAGAACAAATGTATACGTGAATATAACGTTTCGTGAAAATGTGATGTGATTCGTAAGGAAAGAAATGAGACATTTACTGAGTCAAAATATGTATGACAAAATATAGTTAATACAAGAATACTAAATGCAGTTCATATGAAAAGGTATGATGTATGTTGACATCATGTATGATGACATCTCCAAAATGCATGCGCATGTTAGTGTATGTCAGATTTCTCATAATATGAATGTTTAGAGATCATATACGGAAACGTTTAAAAAGGTTCATTGCTGACTTTTAGGATATATTATCGAAGCTTTCATGAAACGTGGCATGAAGATCACGACAAAGATTGGTTTAATAGTTGAATACGATGGTGTATTTAACGTTTTTGTGAAAGTTCGAAACATCTATAGGGGGAAATTATCAGGACTTTGCGGCAATTTTAATGGCAAACGTAATGATGAGTTCAAGACACCAGAAAATGCACTTGTGAAAAACGTAATTACATTTGGAAATTCCTGGAAGACGGATGGCAGTTGTCCAAATGTCACAACTGTTGAGGACCATCCGTGTAAAAATAACATCAAACGTGCCCTGAGAGCTAAACAAGAATGTTCAGCACTTACAAAAGAACCTTTCTTAAAGTGTAATGAAGTTGTAAATCCAAATGATGGTCCTATAGAAGAGTGTGAATATGATGTCTGCGCATGTGGAAGTAATCCCAAGGCGTGTGTGTGTGAATCATTTGCTGCTTATGAAGAAGAATGCAACAATGCGGGAATTGAAATAAAGTGGAAACATCTTAAAAAGTTTGCAAAATGTGGTAAGTTAACATGAGGAAAGGAATTCGCGAGTAAATAACACAAAATAAATGCAGCTAAGTCTGTTCTAAATTTGCAATTTCCATTAAAGAATAAGAATTCAGGCTAATCAGGGCTGGCCTAATGCTAATCAAATAGTGTAAAACAGAGAAAAAGTTAAAATATTTTTTTAACTTCGGCTGCTGAAATAGACGATATTTGATTAGCTCCGCAAACTAACGCGAGCCAATCATATTCGTGTAACACCAGGCTTTTCGTGTTGATTAAAAAATTCTAGGCTCACCATGTTCGTCAGCTCCTTGTCGAAACGGAGGAAACTGCTCAACAGAAGGGAATTCTTTTAAATGCACTTGTCCTCCTGAATTTAAAGGAAAAAGATGTCAGTGGAATAAAAAAGGTAATCAAATACAATTGTTTTAATAGAAAAAAACACTACTAAAAGGTAGCTATGTCCCAGATTTTCTTCATCGTAAAGTATTGACGACGGATACTGGTATAGTCTGTTGTTATACGGGCGTCATTTTGAAGAGTTTCAGCAACCAGTGGTTTGGTTTTGGTTTTTTTTAAATTGCCGCATTCTGGAACAGCATGAATCAAAATGTGCTCTTTTATTCAATAATTTTAGGCTCGACATGTTCGTCAGCTCCATGCCTGAATGGAGGCAAATGTACAGCAAAAGGACGTTATTTTAAATGCACTTGTCGTCTTGGATTTAGAGGAAGAAGATGCCAGCTGAAACCAAAGCGTAATTATTCTAGAATTCTAATTGGAGAAATACTTATAGTCCAACGCGGTTGGCAAGGAAAAAAATTAAATTGATCATAGGTGCAAATGCACTGCTAGAATCAGAGCAGCCATTTAATAACAGTTCCCTTGCTTCGCTTGTTTATAGGATCACCATGCTTCAGGATTCCATGTCGAAATGGAGGAAAATGTACAGCAAAAGGACGTTATTTTAAATGCACTTGTCGTCCTGGATTTAGAGGAAGAAGATGCCAGCTGAAACCAAAGCGTAATTATTTAAAATAATGCTTTGATTGTGCACTTGCTTAATCAAAACGCAATAGTGATTAATATTTTAAAAACAATTTCTGCTAATCTTTTTCACTTGCATTACTGACACATTTTGCCAATGGCTCCATCTATAATCACAGGAGGACTACCAGGCAGTATAGAGTAAATCTTAAGGAGATTGGAAGTATTGCCTTTATTGAAATATGCAATTCTGCACCGACAAAACATAAACAACAACAATTTAAAGCATTCAGTTCCTTAAAACTAAATATCTAAATTTTAGGCTTGGCATGTTCGTCAGACCCATGCCTGAACGGAGGAAAATGTACAGCAAAAGGACGTTACTTTAAATGCACTTGTCGTCCTGGATTTAGAGGAAGAAGATGCCAGCTGAAACCAAAGCGTAATTTTTCTAGAATTCTAATTGGCGAAATACTTATAGTCCAAGGCGGTTGCACTTGCTTAATCAAAACGCACTAGTGATTAATATTAAACACTCTCCTAATCTTTTTTAACAAAGATTAAAAGCATTTTGCTGAAAATTAAATATTTAAATTTCAGGCTTGGCATGTTCGTCAGCCCCATGCCTGAACGGAGGAAAATGTACAGCAAAAGGACGTTATTTCAAATGCACTTGTCGTCTTGGATTTAGAGGAAGAAGATGCCAGCTAAAACCAAAGGGTAATTATTCTAGAATTCTAATTGGAGAAATACTATAGTCCAAGGCGGTTGGCGAGGAAAAAAAATTAAATTGATCATAGGTGCAAATATACTGCTAGAATTAGAGCAGCCATTTAATAACAGTTCCTTTGCTTTTGCTTCGCTTGTTTATAGGATCACCATGCTTCAGGACTCCATGTCGAAATGGAGGAAAATGTACAGCAAAAGGACGTTATTTTAAATGCACTTGTCGTCCTGGATTTAGAGGGAGAAGATGCCAGCTGAAACCAAAGGGTGATTATTGTAGAATTCTAATTGGAGAAATACTTATAGTCCAAGGCGGTTGCACTTGCTTAATCAAAACGCACTAGTGATTAATATTAAACACTCTCCTAATCTTTTTTAACAAAGATTAAAAGCATTTCGCTGAAAATTAAATATTTAAATTTCAGGCTCGGCATGTTCGTCAGCTCCATGCCTGAATGGAGGAAAATGTACAGCGAAAGGACGTTATTTTAAATGCACTTGTCGTCCTGGATTTGGAGGAAGAAGATGCCAGCTGAAACCAAAGGGTAATCATTCTAAAATTCTAATTGGAAAAGTACTATAGTTCAAGGCGAAAGAAAAAATTAAATTGATCAAAGGTGCAAAAAAGCGGCAAAACATTGCACTGCTAGAATTAGAGCAGCCATTTAATAACAGGTCCTTTGCTTCGCTTGTTTATAGGATCACCATGCTTCAGGATTCCATGTCGAAATGGAGGAAAATGTACAGCAAAAGGAAAATCATTTAAATGCACGTGTCCTCAAGGATTTACAGGGAAAAGGTGTCAACTGAAGGCAAAAAGTAATGAAATATAATGCCTTTAATAATGAAAACGCACTAGTGATTAATATTAAACACTTTCTCCTAATCTTTTTCACTTGCATTACTGACAAATTTTGGCCATGGCTCCACCTATAATCACAGGAGGACTAACGGCCAGAATAGAGTAAATCTTCCGGAGATTGGAAGTATTGTCTTTATTGAAAATATGAAATTCTGCACCGACAAAACATAAACTAGAACGTTTAAAAGCATATTCCTAAAAATTAAATATCTAAATTTCAGTCTTGGCATGTTCGTCAGCTCCATGCCTGAACGGAGGAAAATGTACAGCAAAAGGACGTTACTTTAAATGCACTTGTCGTCTTGGATTTAGAGGAAGAAGATGCCAGCTGAAACCAAAGCGTAATTATTTATATAATGCTTTCGATAGTGCACTTGCTTAATCAAAACGCAATAGTGATTAATATTTTAAAAACACTTTCTCCTAATCTTTTTCACTTGCATTACTGACACATTTTGCCAATGGCTCCATCTATAATCACAGGAGGACTACAAGGCGGTATAGAGTAAATTTAAAGCATTCAGTTCCTAAAAATTAAATATTTAAATTTCAGGCCTGGCATGTTCGTCAGCCCCATGCCTGAACGGAGGAAAATGTACAGCGAAAGGACGTTATTTTAAATGCACTTGTCGTCTTGGATTTAGAGGGAGAAGATGCCAGCTGAAACCAAAGGGTGATTATTGTAGAATTCTAATTGGCGAAATACTTATAGTCCAAGGCGGTTGCACTTGCTTAATCAAAACGCACTAGTGATTAATATTAAACACTCTCCTAATCTTTTTTAACAAAGATTAAAAGCATTTTGCTGAAAATTAAATATTTAAATTTCAGGCTTGGCATGTTCGTCAGCTCCATGCCTGAATGGAGGAAAATGTACAGCAAAAGGACGTTATTTTAAATGCACTTGTCGTCTTGGATTTAGAGGAAGAAGATGCCAGCTGAAACCAAAGGGTAATTATTCTAGAAATCTAATTGGAGAAATACTATAGTCCAAGGCAGTTGGCGAGGAAAAAAAAAATTTAATTGATCATAGGTGCAAATATACTGCTAGAATTAGAGCAGCCATTTAATAACAGTTCCTTTGCTTTTGCTTCGCTTGTTTATAGGATCACCATGCTTCAGGATTCCATGTCGAAATGGAGGAAAATGTACAGCAAGAGGAAAATCATTTAAATGCACATGTCCTCAAGGATTTACAGGAAAAAGGTGTCAACTGAAGGCAAAAAGTAATTAAATATAATGCTTTTAATTTTAATAGTGCACTTGCTTAATAAAAACGCACTAGTGATTAATATTAAACACTTTCTCCTAATTTTTTTCAGGACTACCAGGCAGTATAGAGTAAATCTCAAGTCCTTTTCTTCACTTGTTTATAGGATCACCATGCTTCAGGATTCCATGTCAAAATGGAGGAAAATGTACAGTAAGAGGAAAATCGTTTAAATGCACCTGTCGTCCAGGGTTTAGAGGAAAAAGATGTCAGCTGAAGGCAAAAAGTAATTAAATATATATAAAGCTTTTAATTGCAAATTTAAGATATATATCAAAATGTAAGTTTATTATATGCATTGCAATTAATGATGGCATGAATATTTGTACTGGATGGTTGCATTCACTTAGAGGGAAATTAGAGAAAGATACTTACTCAGGTCATTTTAGGTTCACCATGTTCCACAGCTCCATGTCAAAATGGAGGAAAATGTATGAAAGCAAAAGGAAATTCATTTAAATGCACTTGTCCTCCTGGATTTAAAGGAAAAAGATGTCAACAGAAAGGTAATAAAATTCACATGTCCTAATTTAGCTACCAAAATATATTTGTTGGACGTACTATTCTTATTTTGAGTATTTATATTTAAAGATTGGTTTAAGGGGTTAATTCTGCTCAAAACAATGGGAAGCCACCTGGTTTAAAATTATAGCCCAATTAAATCACCAGTATGACTATGTGTGAATCTGCATTCATGAGCATTTTTTGCCATGTAGAGAAAGGACTCTAATTCTCTAAACATTGTCCTACATTGTTCCCAGGCTTCTATCCTCTGGACTCCTGTTCTTAGCTTGTCATTAATATGAATATCTGGGGCACATTTAATACAGGACTGAATAGCCAAACTGTTTATTTCTTATATTTAAAAATCAAAATATACAGAAAAATTAAATCCCGGACTTGGCAATGTAGTGTACCCCAAAGTCAATGATAAGCCAGTTTGGATTAATTGATGGAACCGTGGAACACATTGTATAAATGTTATTTAATTGTTTTATATGCACCCAATGCACCCAAAATCATGCATAGTATTCCTGCACGTTTGACGTTTCAGTGTTGAAAAATTGTTTACCTTACTTGGCTTGATTATTTTAACGGTTCACAGCTTACAATTTATTGAAATCGTGAAACACGGCTCGGAAATCGAAAATATACAAAATCCCCAAATTAGTAATTTACTGGCCAAATGACCAAAATCCTGGATTTGACCGCGCAGAAAACTGGAACGACAGCTCACAGCTTCAGCTTTCAGGGGCCAGTTGTATGAAAGCTGGATAGCGCTATCAACCGGTTAGTGATTTTTTCAACCGTTCTAAAAATGCTCGAAAAGCGATCAAATTTGATTTTTGGAACCAACAATGATTAAAGAAGATCCTCGATTTAGGAATACTAAGATTTAATCAGAGTTATAGCTAACAACGAGCGATTTTAAAGCGATTCAAAAAAACACTAAAAACACTGTCCGGTGGATAGCGCTATCCGGCTTTCATACAACCGCAGTTGATATAATATACATGGTTTGGATACTAAATTAAGTACAATACAACTCATTAACTATGTTATTGTCCAGGTGTATGCAAAAAATGGTTCCTTTCTCGTCACGTGTCTATTGTATTTTAGCCAAACTTACCAATGGCATTCGTCTTGCTGAAAGGAACAATTTTTTGCATAAAGCTACCTCAACATAGTTATTAGTTAATGAGTTGTATTGTAGTTTTATATGTGATCTCCAAACCATGTATATTCTATTAATTCTTGATTCGGCCGGTCGTAGCTTTTAACCCGATGGTGAGCCGTTATCTTTTCGCTTGTTGTTAAATTGAAATTATATAAGGGAGCGGTCATAAAGTAACTGCTAGGGTGGGCCGGAGGAAATAAAGATGGGCCATGAAATTATTTTCATTAGTTTGGGTGGGCCATCAATTACTTTTTGTGAAAATGGATGGGCCATGAAACAAAATACAGCCTGTTTGCACTCAATACATACTATAAGCGACGCTGCATGGTTGGTTTGATCAAAGTGATAGACACGCTGTACATTAACATATATAGCAGGATGGGTCATGAAACTTTTCCAATGACTTATGATGGGCTTTTAGATCTTTTCTAGATTTTCAGGATGGGCCACCGAATTTTTTTAGGAAAACAGATTTTTCCCTCCGGCCCACCCTAGCAGTTACTTTATGACCGCTCCCTAACAAAGAATGAAAAACTCTACTTGGTCAGAAACTGTTCACTTTAAGACACTTGAGAGCAAGTTTTTTACAAAAAGTAATGCCTAGCTCAAGTTCGCCGTTTTTTGGCCAACTATCAGTTGTTCAGTTGTTATTGGGATTTTTTAGCTGTCTGATATTTTCAATTATATTTTTAGTTCGAAGACTTCGCCCTTGGTCGTAAAGTTCCCGCGTGAATAACATGTACTTGATGAGATAGAAATATTATACGCAAGAACTAAATAGAAATTAGTGGCGTCGCCATAGATAAGTGGGGTGGAGATATTCATACACTCATGTTCACAGACCGGTAAAACGATCAATTTGAAAAGAAATGAATAATGTAAAACACGAATATATGAAAAAGTCCCCCCCCACTTACCAGGCTGGCGAAGCCACTGATAGAAATATAATAATGTCATACTGATGAAAATAGTAAAATGAGATCGTCATAATTGATATTCTGTATGTTAAAGAATTAAGTAGAAATAGATATACAATAATCGATACCTTGATTGCATTACGTTGATGGGGCTGGGTACGATCCGTAATAAATATCGATCAAGCAAATTTGAAAAATTCTTGAAGAAAGTAATGAGAAGGACTACGGTGCGCAGATGCAGAACCCCCTTTGAATCTCGCTTTAAATAACTTGGAAATATCGAGTGTCAAAAGCCATACAGAAATGTCGGGCAGGAGTCAGGACTGAAATTTTGCAATTAGTAGTTTCACTTTTTACATCTATAATGTGGTCTAAAACTGGAAAGGTATTTTGTAACCGAATTAATTGATCACCCATCATCGGAGAAAGTAACGTTAACAGATGTTGTCATATTAGGACGTCATTAAAATTAACGTATTTCTGGGTTTTTCTAATTTCGTACTCAGGCCTTCTTTACATTAATTTTCATGTAAAATTTTTTTAGCAATGTAGCAAACATTTGAAACGCTTTATAGAGTTTGGAATGCCAGATCCTGACATCCTATATAAACTGTGGCATTAAATTCAATCTGCGAAGTATTATTGCATGTTTGCAGCATCGTGTATAATATGTCTATATGCCCCTTTCATTCGTCGTATGAATTAAGTTGATCACTCCATTGTTATTCCCTGGCAGCAAAAAGACTATTTATGTTTGGACTAACTCTCATCTGCTTTTTCAATTTCCAATTATGAAACTACTCTTTCTCTTAAATTATCGAACTGGAAACTATCAAAGAAACTTCTCTTTGTTTCTAAATCTAAAAAGAAACAAAAATTAATCAACTTGACCTAATGGGCTATGCCTATGAATACAAAATTGTTTCCTCGAGTGCGAGAGTAATGAGTTCCCCTATTAAAATAAATTAAACCCGGAACACCCACTCTATATTCATGTGCATGTGATAGTATAAAAATCAAGGCTGAGCGTAAATACAAAACAGACTACATTTACTGATTTCGTGGGTTTCAGTCCTGCTACCAGTTTCAGTGATTTACTATACATAAAATATGGTTAACAGCTCAGAAAACGTTGACCCAACAGTAACGTATTGGGTGCATAAATGGAATTACGTTTCAATGCCTTTTGAGATTGCTGTTACAACTTCCGTTTTCAGTGCACTTTTTGGTGTCTTCGGGGGATTTGCCAACGGTTTGGTTCTGTACGTTATATTTCAAATTAGAAGATTCCAAGAACGGGACAATCTCGATATACTTGTTCTAAGTTTGTGCTTTTCAGATTTTCTATCCAGTGTTGTTGTTCAGCCAGTTTTAATAACACGTCTACTTTCACAGTCTCATGTATCCAAATTCCACTCACTGCTTATCCACACTTCAACACATTTCACTCTTGTCTTGGGGTCTCTAAGTCTTCTCTCCATAACCTTCAGCAGATATTTGTCTATCAAATTTCCGTTTTACTACGCCAATCACGTCACTGAAACAAAGATATGGCTTTGCCTATTAACAGTCTTTTCTGCTACTGCTGGGATAATTGTTTGGATTTTTATCGATGGCCAAAACGAATCTGCAACATTTCCTATCATAATCAGTACTATATTTGGTCTCACAATATTTTTCCAAATCAATATATTTACGATTATCCATGCCCAAAATCGTAATATGCGTCGACAAGTCATGGCAGTTGAACATAACCAAGGACAAGGCGAAAGTGAAACTTCGTACATGACGAGAAGAACCAACGCGCAGCGTTCAAAGACAAACAAAACAATCCTATATATTTGTGCAGTTTTTATCTTAACATGGCTACCTTCGGTTATATTTCGTGTTGACTTTCTCTTTCATGGAAATCTTACATTCTACATACAATGGCTCCACATTTTTAACATAATCATTCAAATCCATTGCTGCATTAATCCTTGGCTTTATGTATTACGTACTACCCGCATCAAAAATTTTTTGATGCGAATTTACCACCGAGAGTAAAGAGACCATGCATGTATGTACATACAACTATATGAACAAGTAACTATTTGCAGAGAGTAAGCCATCTGGATGATAGCAAATATTTAATTTAAGAGATATCGTATAGTCGTATTCGAATTAATTTTAAAGTCCTTCAATATATATATCACTGATAATTATATACTGATTTCATGTAAAAATATATTATCACAAAATTGTCGTGTGATCTGGTTATTAGTTCGTATATACTGCTTGGAATGCTTAAGTAAATGTTGGCAATTTCATGCTAGCAAACTGAATTTGTAGGCAATCTATTTCTCGACGACAGGCCGACGTAATATGCATTCTCGCTGTCCCCTCAATTTTACACCTCTGTCGCTAATAAAAGATTTACTTGGGAAAGCATGAAAAACTCAAGGCCAAGGGAAAACTTGCAGGAGGAGGACAAAGAGAGTAATTTGGCTCAGGCCCCAGCTTTTTTTGAGACACTTAATCCAAAAAGGGTATCTGCTGGACTCTGAATTTTAAAATTTACTTTGGGTTTGATTTTGGGTTTACTTAATATTTCCTTCCAAACTCATTGAAAGTGATGATGGATATGCATAGTTTTTTTAGTTGTATTTGGGACTGGTTTCACGACGTACTCATTTTTACACCCAGGCAACATGCACACCCAGCAAAATAATACCAAGCAAATATACAACAGTAAGAAAATCGAAAACGTTGACGTTTCACGGATTCATGATTTTCAGTTACCCATGCATGCATTAATCTGATTTCTGAAGTCAAGATAAAACTGTGAATAACGACTCAACAATTTGTACTTGACATCTTTATTACAAATACTTTCGTGCCACTGTCACTGATGTGGCACTCATCAGATAAATTTAAATCAGCCTATTATATACATGCCAAGTCAGTACAAATTGTTGAGTCGTCAAGATATTGTGCCCCGCAGTCGGCAAATTGATATTGCATTTGGTCTTGCATGGATACCGTTTTTTCTTTCAACCTAGTTTCAGGCAACCTCCACTAATAAAATAAATAATAATCTGATAAGAAGAATACTAGCTTATTTGCCCCAATGTTAATGATTTCCAAGGAGAACTATTCTTGTAACGTTGTGAAAAGATAAAGCATGACAGTTATATTTGATTCAAATGTCAATTTTGATTTTTCAAGGCTTTTTGTTGTATATATGATTTATTAAAAGTGTGAAGAAAACTTTTTCACGCCAAAATTAAGCAATTTACCCGGATGTGCGGAAATTACATGCATATTGATCGTGAATTGCATGCTTATTGGCTTATTGCATGCAACTTTTTGATTGAATTTTACTGCAGCAATTTGTATTCAAGGCAATCTTGACTATATATTAACAGGAACTTCACAGATAACACTTAATCGTGACAAATAGATTTTCATGGATTTATTAAGACGTTCCAATTCCAACGCGTTAAAAGCACGATATGTTGCTGATGTTTGCCGGTTGATACATGAAACGTAAAGTAGTAACTTTTTATTAACTAATAACTATAACTAATTGGAATAAAAAATATAAAAATGCAATGAAGTAAATGATTCAACAAGTTTCACTAGGCAAATTAATACTTTCGTACCACGCACAAATTGAATAATGAATATAGATCAAATAATTTGATATTGCTATAGCTATATACGATGAAATTATTTTTCAATTTCCATGCAACACAAGTTAATTACTTTAAATATAGTTATTACTTTAAATGGTTATATATCAATGAATTCAGTAACAGTGCATGCAATCTTTGTAATAGTATATCATTATGTATATTCGCGTCTCCTGCCTGCATATATGAATGACACGGTTACAATCAACGACTCTGTCTCTAATTGATTTACTTGTATTTACTTTACTTATTTACTAAAGTAAGCAGATATGGCAAGTACAACAATTTCACCAAGCACCAATGCACTGGCCGCAACGTTGTTTTGGAGCAGAAAGTGGCCTGATACTAGAATGTCATTCGAAGTTACTGTTGTTGCATCAATAGTGAGTGGCATTCTTGCCCTAGTTGGTGGGATCTCCAACGCAGTTTTGATATACCTAATATACGAAATAAGAAGAAACCATGAAAAAAAGATCGTGGACATACTTGTTTTAAGTTTGTGCGTCTCTGACTTCATGTCCAGTGTTGCCGTCCAGCCGCTCTTGATTAATCACATACTCTCTCCCAGAGCAAACATCAGCCTTCTGCAATTACTAATGCTTCAAATGCTTTCACATTGTACGTTATTGTCAGGCAGTCTCGGACTGTTTATAGTAACTTTGGAGCGATTTGTAAATATACGATTTCCATTTTTCTATCATAACAACGACACTGACGTAACGGTGTATCTTTCCTTGGCTTTTGTTTGGGTCACCACGTTTCTGCTAGGAGTGTGGGTTATCCTCGATCCTGAAGGAGAGTCGAAAGGTTTCCCGATCTTGACTAGCGCTGCATTCTCAATTACAATTCTTCTTCAAATAATGATATTCATGATTGTCCACAATCAGAATCGCAACATCCGTCGACAAATCGTGGCAGTTCAGCACAACAATCAACCCAACCCAAACGACATGGCCAGTCAAACAAATGCCCACCGTTTAAAGACAAACAGAACCATCCTCTATATATGCGTTGTTTTCATCGCGGCCTGGCTTCCGTCGATCCTCTTTCGTCTGTATTATGCTGTCAGTGGGAATGGCACTACCTTTTTAAAATGGGTGGCGGTTTTCCGAATAATAATTCAAGTTCACTCCTGCATCAATCCTTTTATTTATTCATTGCGAACTGAGCGCATGAAACGAGCTTTACTTCGACGTTTAGGCCTTTTTGGACACTTATCGTAAATCGCAATAACCAATCATTGTATTAGCATATATGGCTACATTTATTGTATTCATTTGAAATTGCAAATCTCCATTATCATGACGCTTCGAGCATCGAACTCTTGCAACCTCATCTTCTTTGGTTTAGAATGGGGCGGTCATTCTTGATGTATGCATGCCATTGGCCCATTGAACTGTATACTTTGAACTATAAACTTCTATTAATGTAAATAGCTAAGTTAGCTACTCTTGTGCTTTATTTGCAAAATCATAGTAAATCGTCTTTAAAATATTTTCTTCTCTTTATTTTGTAGTTTTAAAATCCCTCAGACGCGCTATAGCAGCTTGCACACCTTACATGCATTTACACCGAAAATCTGCCGAAGTGAAATGACATTCCACATAAATCGTAGAGATATACCATATCCAAAGAATATAAATACAGATCTCCGAGTTCAATTGCAATAAAATGAATAATTTATCTTCTTATACTGTATTTTCACGTCGTTTATCTGTAAAACAAATATGGACATCCAGTCTCCCTACACATTTTTATTCCCTTTTTCCTTTACATTTTTCATTTCTAGGCCTGGGGGCTTTTTTACCTTACTACCTTGGGTAGAACATATCATTTTAGTAAATCGTTTGTTTCTCAAACTACTACAAACTTCTTCAAGAATGATCAACGGGTAAAAAAACTGTAAACTGTCATTATTTGTGAAATGCTTCTTCTATTTGTTAAATGCGATATGAGAACGTAAAAAACGTCGGATACGAGTGTAACCGGGCTCGTAGGGCGAGTCCGCACAAAATAACCAACGTGTGATATTTCTTTTCATTACGGAACTATAGAAAGCGAGGTTAGTAGCTAAATAGTTGGCTTTTTTGCTGAACAAAATATGACACTTAACAGGTATTTTTGTTCGCGATTCGCAACTCGCAAGTGCTTCGCTGACTTATTGACTTCGCTGACGCTCACTAAGCACTGCTTGTGACATTAGGCAGGAAAAATTTGCCTTATGTTCTTTAATTAGTGAGGGTGCTTATTATCGGGATTTAAGAAGTTATTGCAATAAAGCAATTCATATATAATTGGTCTGGTATTGGCAGCACACAATAAATTCAAATTTAAATCGCCTACTCAAAAACTAATTTCCGTCACTGCCAGACCAGGTGGCAAAGTGTTGGTTGGTAGTACACGCTTTAGACAGGTGAAACGCAATTGGACATTACAAGTAGAAAATAGAATAAAGAAAAATTAATCAAAATTGGTTTTAGAACATGTTAACATATTGGTAAATCATCAATTTATTTCATATGCTTGCTCAGTTACACTTTGTTACGACTTGTTATCTTCAGCATGAACAATCTAAAAACCCAACATATAATGTTGTATCAATAGTTGTTGATAATATATTATAATACTGCCCATTTTTTATCAGAAAATAAAGGTAGGGACTTTAAAATAGGCAATATTTTAAACAATAATGCTGTACAGCATCGAAACGTTGTGAAATAATAAATTTTATATCGCTTTTATTTGTGTCAAAACTTTATTCAAAGAGCTTACTGTTTAATAACAATTTAGTATATTAAATTTCTCCACTTACTTGGCCTGCAATAAGATCTAGATCTTTCCGTCCTTGAGGGGTAATTTTTCGTCCACTAAAATAGATTTCAGTTAACATAACTTCAACAAAAATCACAATTGTGCCTAACTGTTGTTGTCTCATACAAGCACGTTTTGTAAAGGTTCTATAAATCAACCAGAGATATCTTGAGATATCTCACAGCGCTAGCTATGCAATATCTGTTTGAAGTTTCAAATAGTTTTTAAACCTGGGAAAGTGAGGTTGGGCTAAGTAGATAAATTATCCAAAATACATACATACATACATGGGGTTCCAATGAGCAGCTGCTAACTGTGAAAGGGTCTACCCTAAATCTAGATACTAGGTCTACTCCAAAACTAAAACTATCATAGAGCAAGTGAAGTAAACACTGCAAAAAAGTTTACCAGATTCTTATAGGGAAGTAAAATGACAAAAATAAATGACAAAGTTACCCATTTGGATGTTGCTCAATTAAATTTAGTTGTTCCAAAGACTGTAACACCTTTCGTGCCACTGAAGATGATGCCTTCTCAAAGTGACATGGTTTTGACCCTCTTCGTTTCCGTCCTAATTCACAAGTAGAGAATGCACACGAATCACTAAGAGAAGCTAAAAATTCCACAGGCTTTTTCTTACTTTGGGGAATGATACAGAATGTACTGGGATTTTTAACTAGATCTTAACTAAGACCATGCCAATATATGCAGCGCATGCTTCTATCTATAAATGTAATGCCAGCATTGATATCAACCTGCCAGAGAAAGTACCACAAAGAATATTACCTCCATAGACCTTTGTGAGGGCTCCAACCCCAACACCACCTCTTAAGTAAACATGGCGAAGTATGGAAGCTATCATAAAGGTCAAACAAGAACATATCAGTTAAACTCGTCAGTTGCAAAATTGAAAGATTTATCATGACAACTAAAAAAGAGCTATATTTCATCTACCAGCTGATGTTTACCTACCTGCTCTTGTATAGAACCAGTCAGGATCATAAGGGGCAAGTTCCTTCCTTTTTGCTGTTTTAACAAGATCAACCCAATCAGGAACTTTCAGTTTACCTTGTCTAAAAGTAAACATAAATATTATATGCAAAGTTGAAGATCTGAAGAATACTGTCAAGTTGACATTGGTCTTATGACTCTTATCTAAGTAAATTTGCAAATTTTAGTCCTTTTTGTGTATTCATGCCAAAAAATGTCACATTTTCATCCCTGCACCATTTGCAAAGGATGCATTTTGTATGGGCAGTTTTTGACACTATCTGCAGGGAATACCTCAGAGTCATCTTCATGTTTATTGCATCAGCACCATCTATCATGATCTCTTACTCAGTATGTACCCTTGTGGAAGTCATATATAATTTGCACAAACCACTTCTGAATATTTCCAGAGAGTGACCACTTTCATTTGGGGTAATTTCTGAGTGACCAGTCATGATAAAAATTAATAGAGATAGCTCTGTGGGTACCCCTCTAGGGACACATACCCCTTTGCAAATTCTGATTGCAAAAGAAATAAAGTAAAACTTTCTGTAGTCTGGTGTCCAAATTATCACAATTATTGTAGATAATTATTGCAATTCTGAACCCCGGCAAACATTATAAAGGTTCAGGGACCATAATTAGTATGTAGAAACTATGCTTCTAGTCAAATAACAGTCACTTTTTTTTACCCTGACCTAAATATTTATTAATAAAATTTAACCATAAGTATCAGGCTGGTTAAGAATATTTAAAAGCATATCAGAAAATATTTGTGCACAACCGATTTGCCTTCGCAAATACCATAAATTCCCATCGCATAAATAAAAATAATTGCTAGTCCACGATTAGTTATTTTGCCGATACAGCCACAATAAAGGAGAAAATATAGTAACCTTTTTAAATGGGCTGAAAAAGCCTTAACAAAGTCATGTGGATTTACGTCTTTTACTGTCACTCCGTGACCGTGTCCAGTCGACATCTAAAAATGTTTTCAGGTGTTAGCTTTTATCTAAAACGAAGTATTTTCGATATGAAATAGGCACGTGTATGAAAAATACACCGCCATTTACCTTGAACGTGAAGGAAAAGAATGATCGAGGGGAGGACGAGAAATGACATAAGGGGTTTTGTCGTAACCAGCCCCCCACAATTTCTCACACGAATCAGCCTCTCTGGGTACAAGATCGAGTGCAATGGCCTCTTTTCCACCCGTTTGTTAGGACGTTTTTCTCTCGAGTCAGTTTCATCCACAAAGACCTCATAATCAAATCATGAATGTCACGGGACACCAATGACCTAGGACTATGGAACCGTTCACAAAAAATGAACGGGTGCAGCACCGTCTAATATAGTACCCGATTTACCATGATTTACCTGTATGACCGACATGGTCATACATGTAAAGGCAGCGAAATATTTTTTTAGTCCGTCCAACTATATTGGAGCAGCTTTTGTTAAAAATATACATACATGGTCACACTTAACTTTTTCTGTGCTCGGCCTTGGTGGCCTGTGCACGCCTGCACGGATACCAACGGTAACAGGTGCCAATTTTAGCCATGCCGGGCCTGTGCTAATAAATCAAGTGTGGTGTAAACTGTGTAAACGGGGCTTTCATTAAACTGACTCTAGTTCACTCATACCCAACCACCATCCTAATCCTGGGTTAATTTAACCTAGTGAGTTAACTATCCTTTGAACCACTTGTCCAACTTCTATATAAATATAACTAGACTTGGGACAAGTTAGATTAGTGCGGGATACACAGGTACTTCTGATGAAGAGGACTGAGGAATAGCTACTATTGGAAGATTACTATTATTGAAAGATATCTACTAGTAATGAGTGACTATTAATGTCATTTTCTTTTGACCTCCCTACAAGAGAAATCGTCCTGTGTCATGTTGTCATGCACGGCATTTGTTTTCGACAAACCAGTTTTGGGCGCATGTTAGTTCAGGGTTAGAACTAACGATTGGCCTAGCTTCGAAAAACTGGCTCTGGGGCAAAGGGAATTTGATATTACACCTGAAGTATTATATATCCTAAGAGGGTATCATTTTATTAAATTTTACAAGAGTTGCAGTCAGTTCAATAACTTCAATTCACTGGTTTAAAATGGAAAAACGAAAAACAAAAAGCTGCTAAAATATTTTTAATTAAAAACACTTTAAAATAGCAGAATTTACTTCCTGTACAAAATACAATACATATACAAATATTAAAATTCGGTAAGTCCACAAAATATCCACATCTCATGATTTTCATTTAGGTGTACACCTAGTGAAAACTTACGAGGAATTGGCCATTTGGGAAAGGTAACCAAAGCCAACCATATAGATTAAACAAAAAACAGCATTTGTAATGTACTCAAAAGATAACGACAGTACTGTTAGTATATGATTAGTACACATGTGTTTAGTATAGACAAATACAGGGAAGCTAAGGAAAAAACTGGATGTGAACTTGAAACATATTTCTTTGTTGTGCTATTATTATCGTCCAACTCTCATTAAGAGAACAAAGCAATGAAACAAATTTTCTCTTGGTTTAAAAAAATTCCCTGGCCATTTGGGTGAAAGATCCAGAGATGTAGATGTTTCAGAAAATAATGAGATCAGATTACTCTTTCAAATCACATTATTTGGCACACAAAAGCTGACTAAAAATTACTACTTACAATTTGTGCATATATTGTACTATATATTGATGACAATACTAGTGTTTTTGTTTCACTAAAACCAATAAACAATATCAAGTCAATCAAATACCTAGGGTGGATTTGTGGCAAATGCTTGAAGGTTACCCATCTGACTAAGTCCTGATTGAATATGTGCAATATGAATTTCTACATTGTTTTGAAAAGAACTTACATTGGTTGAATCTACTGACTTCTTTAACTCTTGTACACTGTCAACTAAACTTTTAAATTCAAAGGAATTTAAGTCACTCTCAGCAAGCATTTTCACCTGAAGTAACAAAGCTGTGAGACTCGCAATTAATTGCAGCATAGAAGCATTCTCTACATCATGATCAGCATCACCTGATAAACGCTCAACCATCAACTTTGCCTGTTTCTCACATGATCCCTGTAGCCCATCTGACTGATCTAAACTTGCAACACCCTGGACAGAATTAATGTTTTGACAATATTCCTCCACTTCCTTTAAATAATTGTTCAAATCAGTGTTGAGTCTCTCAAGTTCAAGGACAACCTCTGCATATTTCTTCTGAAAATCTCGTTCAATGGGTATTTGGTACGATTTTAGTTTCTCCGCTTCACTATTCAATTGTTTCAATTTATCAACAAATTCTCTTTTCAGAGTTAAAACCTTAGACAATCTAGTTACAAGAGCAAGAAACTTAATTGGAAAACCACCAACTGTGGTATCTCCTTTGTCAAGAACTTCTTGTAGCTGAACACGTGTTGGTGAATTGCTCAGTAATGGATCACCAACTGCAGACAGTTTTCGGCGCACAGAGCTAAACGTTGGCACATTGGCAAGCTTTGGGCGTTCCTTCAATGCAAATGCTGAAATAGGCATGGTTTCTTCACACTCATTACTTTGAATGTCAATATCCATAATCGAATGGGTTCCAAGCTCTGGAATATCAAATCTTACTCTGTATGTAGATGCAGTACTATCAACAGCATCAATCTGCCCTGTAAATATACCACTCTGTGGTTCGTGCAGCCTTGCAGAAACTTTAGTACCAATCACAAGTGGTACTGGAATCTCTTTTGGAAGATCTTTGAACTTTGCTAACTCTGTAACTTTTCTTTGTTGAAGAAGCCGAATTTTCTGCCTTTTGTCCTCTAAAGCACTTCTTTCCTCGTTAAAAAAGGACTGTGAACATCTCCTTGGCTTACCCATTAGTCTTCTCAATTCTCTCCACTCAACTCTACGAAGATTTTTAGCATTTAAGTTTGGAAAATGCTCTCTAAGACAGACGCAGAAGTCATTATCAGTAAGAAACAACGACTTATCAATACTGGAATAAAACCATTCAAAATAACACCATTTGAAAGCTTTTGGTAACTTCAATAAATTCCGTAATTTTGACATCAAACTCGCCGCTGTTTTCTTTGTTGGGGAACCTTTAATGGACGTATTTTGTAATTTTATCGGTTTTCTAGCTTTTCGACGAGGTGAGCCAAATGATGCTTGTGCAATGGCGTTATCGGAGAAGTTAGGAAAGTGCAAAACATCGTCTGTTTGTATTTCATCATCTCCATGCGAGTTCCGTAGCGAAGGCTGATTTCCTCTTAAACTAACTAGGGCTTGCGCAGAAAATTCCATTGCGACAGAATCATCACTTTCCATCTTGTTGCCAAGATAAACATTAAGTTATTTTCTCAACAAGTAGACATATTAAACAATACAACATTCACAAATTGTAAGACCCTTTACGCCTTTTGTGTGAAAATTTTAAAGATGGCGGTATCAATGACGGGCGAGATCCTGGTCATGCGCAAAACAAACATGACGCGTGACGTGAAAAAAATAGGTACGCTAAGCGTTCCCTCACATTTTACTATTTGTGGAAATTTGTGGTCTTACACAAAACAAAATTTGAGAAGTAAGGAAGATAAACAAATTTTGTTAAAAGGCTCTATAAGAAGTTTAAATTTCCTCTTCAACAAAACAGAAATAATTTTTATCGCCACATCCCTTTAATTAAATTTATATAAAGTTATAATATTCTTGATCATTCGTCTTTTCTCAAGTGGTAGCAGATTGAGACGCACATGTCTGACACTCTGTACACGACATTGCGGTCGGGTACTTCATTATAAATTTGGTTTCTCGTCGTTCTACGTCTTCGACCAATGCCTGATGTTTAGTTGTGAAGGCCGAATGGTGACAATACGCTAGAGCATACTCTAGAGTATGCAATACTTTCAGGTCTCACTTGTACAGTAAAGCAACCTCCAGGTGGTGACATCATCAACATCACAACATATTCTTTTTACCAGCCCCAACGTTCTGCTTGCTTTCGCGGTGATCTCCTCAATATGTCTTGCCTACTGCACTAGATAGACGCAGTCACACCGAGGTCCTTGATGTTAAGCACGCATCGACGCATTCAAGCAAATGACTGTCAATGTGGGGGAGAACATGGGGCTAGGCGAATTCTTTTTGGAGATGTGGAGGCACTTGCACTTCAACGAATTGAAGATTTTATTAGTTAAATGAAAAATTCTTTCTGACGTTGAAGAAGGACGCTTTGCACATAGCTCGTGAGAGTAAAACTTGAAATCTGTTTTATTCAAGGTGGCTCTAAACTGGAAACGATAAAGTTGTGACGTATTACCGGAGTCCGGAAAGGTGTATTAAGACCTGCTTGGCATGGTCTACTCAACCTATTTCGGCTATTTGGCACTGAGTATGTATTCTGTGGCAGTTGGCACGACTCACAGTCAGTAGTGACCACTGATAGTGACGGTGGCACAGTTCAGATCCACGACAAAAATTAGAAGTAAACAGGGAAAAAAAGTAGTCTTGCGCCCTTGCCTGGGTCGGGTTTTGGCTTTTTGCTTCTGTTTGATATTGTAAAACCGTTGAGTATTTCCCACTTGAATGGTGACGCAAATCGTTGTGATATATTTCATCTACTTGATTGGATGACGTAAATCGTTGAACTTTGTACTTATGCATTCTCATGCATATCTAATTAAGTACCGGTACAATAAGAAAATATAAATAGAGAAGTAAAAAAATTATATTGAACATAGACAACGGAGAGCCGAGATGGACCACCTTAACAGTTCGAAGAAGACGGAGATTATTTTAAACTTGTCTTGCCAGGATGTTCATGTCTTTCCTACAAACACAAATTCACAAATACAGCCGTACATGTGTACTCATCTGGACCTAAGTGGAAATCATCTAAAACACGTATCAGACGACGAAATATGGCATTTTCTCAACTTGACTACTCTCGATCTCTCCTCAAATCAACTAGAATATCTTCCGTACGGATTATGTAACCTTTCACAACTAAAAGTATTGCTTGTTAGAAATAATGTTCTCCGTGAGTTGCCTCAATCGGCCCAATGTATAACCTCGTTAGAAATATTGAATATCAGTGGTAATGAACTGGATCAGTTTCCAATGCAAGTACTACATTTACCACGATTAAAACAACTTCATCTTGGGGGGAATCGAATTCCTTATATACCAAAGGAGATCAGCCAAATGACAAGGTAATAAATAATATATAAAACGTGTTCGAAATTTACAATCATTCTATGATTTTAATATTGATATATACATCATAGTGATCATACCTTCATTACTCAGCGAAACATGTAATGTCGCCGACCGTTGGGATAATTAAAATAAGCCACAAAATCGTATTTGCAGCAAAGTTGGCCATATTATCGTTTTTTTATTCGGAACATGGTAACATTATGCTCTGTTTCTCAAATATGGCACAGTCATTACAATGTGAACAAAACGGCTAGCTCAATAATTTCGGCTGACGGGGTACATACCAGCTACTACATGATGACTTAGCAGTAGAAATTCTGACTTGGCTTGTTTTCACATAACTCATCATTATTATTACATCACAAGCCTCCTCCTCCTTTTGAAAGTTTACAAACATTTTCGGCCAAAATAATCCTCTTTTAATACTCATATAAAAGAATGACAACTTGATACCCTATCCTACCCCATCATTTATTTCATTATTTAATTAATGGCAGGAATGTGATACTAATTATACCTGACAAAATGCTGTTATACTTCACCTTTTTACCCCTATTTTACATGTACAATGTCCCTGGATAAATTGTATGATATTGATTTTTATTTTTTTTTAGTTTGGAAAATCTGTATTGTGGTGGCAATAAGTTGAGTCAATTGCCTGTGGAATTAGGAAAATTGAAAAGTCTTAAGGTTCTGAATTTGTGTGATAACCATATCACCATTTTACCGAAAGAGCTTGCCAAACTCTCCCAACTCGAATCATTGAGTTTACATAACAACAACTTGACTGCACTACCAATTGCAATTGTGAAGCTGAAAAATCTTCAGGCTATCAGCGTACGTGGGAATCCTTTAGTTATTCGGTTTGTCAGATCTCAATTTTCCAACTTGCCTAGTTTACAGGAGCTTGCAGGAAAGACAATAAAAAACAACCGAATTGATTACTCTGTGGAAAATCTTCCTACATTTTTAGTAAAATACCTTGACAGTGCAAGGAAGTGTGTCAATCCAAGGTGTCGTGGTGTTTTCTTTGATTCTTGCATTCGCCATATAAAGTTTGTAGATTTTTGTGGTAAATACAGGCTGCCATTTGAACAATTCTTGTGTTCTCCTCATGATAATGAACATTGGGAAGATTTGGCAAGTGGTAGCAGTACTTGCAGCAGCAGTGATGATGATGATTCAAGTGTTGAACCATCTTGGATGAAGAAAATTCTATTGGGTTAATAAAATATAACTGCTGTTTTATGTAATTTTTCAGTTATTATAACTGTAAAAAATCACCCCCAAAAGACCCAAAGATATAGAATATTCTCTACTCCTTGATTGAATGTAATACCTGAAATTGGTTGGTAGCAATGAACAAAGCATTTCCAACATATGTCTTGATGTACTAATTGAATGACAGCTAGGATATATATAAAATAATCTCAGCCATGGAATTTCATCCTCGCCTTGGTTTGTAAATGGCTTATGTAATTCTAGCCTCTTTTTTATAAGAACCAGTTTAATAAGAACATTGAGCCTGAATTTTTAAAAAATAGTTCAAAATAAGAAAAATTGGACTGGAAGGGTAATGATACACCTAATCTTGCATGAATTGTTGTTTAGGTAAAGTTTATCTGAAAGGCAAGTAATATACCCGCCCCAGACTTAGAGAAGTACGTACAATACTGAATTCGAGGCATCACACAATAAATTTTTAGCGTTAGCGAATCAAATTGCTCATTTTATTAGCATATTAGGCATATTGGAAGGTAAAGATCGTTCTTTAGCGTCTGTACGTGCAGACTCACCCAATCCATACGGCATTACGGCCTGCAGTTTCTTTATATCACCCGGTTTTTTATGATAGAAAAAATAACAAAAATCTAATTTTATTGAATCTTAATCTTTTACTGAAAACTTGGGTGACATCGACATCAGATTTCGTTTTCACACGAATACCTGATCAGTTTTGATACTGAGCAGCCTGTCATCCGTTGTCACTTCCCACGGTTATTTTTTTTAATATTTAGATCCGTTGAATATTATACCATTTTATACCATATAACGTTTCGCGATGTATACCATTATCAACATTGTAGATAAAACCACAGAAAGCGTTGGATAAGGATTAGAATCATTAGAGTATCACAGTTGACATAAATCTCGATATTTCAAAGCAGTAGCCTTGCCTCTGACAGGTGTTGATTATCTTATAAGATCTCATATCTCTTATAGAATTACAAATTCTGGGCTGCCTTGGATGATGAGAAAAATTGAAATCTGCTAAATCTCAAAGACAAAGGCGGATATGTCTTTAAATCTTTTTTGGCTAGGGCAGGTCTCCCATACGCGACTACGTCCGTCATTTGCATTCCCGATATTGTCAGTTTCCCTGATTCCTCGGCCACGGGCGAGATTTTAGAGCGAAATGCGAAATGTTTCGCCTGCTCCTTTAGAACTGTGAGCAATCAAGCATAATTCATTATCACAAGCGAAATATTTCGCATTTTGCCGAGAAAAAGCGCCCACGGAGAAATGAAATTAAAACAGTGGCGTTCCTGCATGCATATCACGAATATATGAATATGCCCCCCTCCCCCACAATTATACTAAGCTATGCCTATGGTTAGGATGACTGTACGACAACCAGGATTATGTTATTTACTTCTTTCAATAGCGAGTTTAAGATTCACCAAATCTACGACGCGGACGTGAAGTAGCAGATAAATATTCCACAGTTTCCCAACTGCGATGGAAATAATATGCTCTTTTTGATAAACAAATTCAGAACCGTATGTAAAAGAAATTAAAACTGGTTTCTTAACACTAGTAGGCTATAGTAGCAGTTTTCATGTCACGTCCGCGTCGTAGATTTGGTGCATCTTAAACTCGCTAATATCTTAAGCCGGATAGTGGTTTTTTCAATCGCTTTAAAATCACCCGTTTTTTGGAATAACTTTAAATCTTAGCATTCCTTAGGATCCTCTTTAATGTTTGTTGGTTCCAAAGCTGAAATTTCATTAATTTTCAAGCAGTTTTAGAACGGTTGAAACTTGAAAAAATCATTATCCGGTGTATAGCGCTATCCGGCTTTCATACAACCGGCCCCTGTTTCATATTATTATTACATTGCGTCACATGACGTGTAGTAAAATAAAATGTGCCAGATTGCTTTGTCGACGCACATTTGGAAGACATCTGGTTTGGTGCTTTGAATTTGAAGCGACAACTCAAAAAAAGAATGCTGAGAAATTCAAACAAGCAAGTGCTAGGAATTCGGCATAAGAGACTATACGTGGTATGACCGTTAGAAGATATCGCTCAAGATAAGAAAAAGTTAAAAACTGCGTCATATAACATACAAGGTTAGGACAAACAAAAGGAATTCTAGTGCATTTCGCGAAAACACTCAGATGAATTAGAATTTAGTGAATATAAATAAAGTGACAGTACATCTACGGGTTCTTCCTTTTAGATCCAACAATCCACGGAGTAGCCAAAGGCAGAGACTTCAAATTCGTGGACCTCGTCTTCAAGGAACGCATTCTGGCTTGATTCATATTTACACCAGTATTGTGTAGATAATTAAAGCATTCCAGCGGAAAACAAAAAAAAATATTTGTTGTGAGAAAAATGACTGGCCAAATAAGATCTTACAGTATTCTCCCATCAAAATCGCTCAATAGTGTATCCACATCATTTTATGATCACACAACAACTGCAAGAAGAAAAAACAGTGAGCAAGATGAAGACTTTATACCGCTTATTATTGTTCCCGTGGTCATCATTATATGTATATGTTGCAGTCTCCTCTATTTAGTCAAAAAATATAAAGTTTGCCGAAGAAATCGAGTCGCGCAAGAGACCCATGGCCACGAGGAGCGCCATACGGAAATTACTAACGACCGTGGAAATACTGTGGACCACGACTCAAAAAATGAAAATAAATGAGAAATGCGTCAAGTGGATGGATGTCAAGTCATATCAAACTTAATTTGAAGTGTAAAAAGGTGCAAAAAAGGGGAGGAATTAATGGCATACAAGGCTTCATTCGTCAAAAGATTCATCGTTGAGCTGTATTGTAGAGTTAAATTAGTAAATCTTAGTTTATTCAAAATGCAGATTGGATTTACCTTATGCTAGTTAATTAAGAAAATGCAACGATATTTGCATATATCATACGATATACCTGCCAGTGGATTGCTATGCCTATATATGCATAAACCATGCTTACAGTGGAGCCCATCAAGAAAAAAATTGTTTTCATATGTTTCCTAACTTTTTATTGCTTTGTAAAAGAAATATATCTCATTCACTAGGGGGGGGAAATCCGTCAGTGGGGGGGGGGCTGGGGGGCCCTTCGCCCCAGTGATATAGTTAAAAAAGGCCCTGTGAAAAAACCAAAAAATAGTTAGGAAATCGCCAGCTTGGGAAACGAGATTATAAAAACAACGAAAGGAAAAGCATCTTCGTATGTGTTCCCTTGCTCTGTGACAACAACTGAAGGAACGGGATATTAACGGGAAACCGAGAAAAATCTAAAAACAGTGGGAAAATGTACACAGCAGGGTTTCTATGGAAATTTAGGTCTTCGCTGATTTCGCCCAGTCAGCAAATGCGAAAGGAGTTTGTTGTTGTCTAGGTGATATAATATGGCCGCCGCTTTTTCTCAAGAATCAGTAACTTTCACTGAAACATCATGCGAAAATATAGGATACGCAAAAGAATTTTGGCGAGCAATTGATGGAAATTGGGATGAAAAGTCACGACTGTTTGTCTCAGGGGTAGATCATCGGTTGCATACTGCTGCATGGAGCGATAGAAGTAAGTTTATAGAGCGGAGGGATTTCAATTTTCAAAGAATGGTCTTGACTACAAGTTTCTACAACACGGGAAAAGAAATTTAACTGGTCTGACTCTTAAAATACGCTTCAAATACACAACCTAAGGTTATAGAGTTTATTAAAAACTCAGGTTCCTTTTATGGTGTAAATAAATTCAGCCATAACATTTGACTTACAGAAACATCTACTGCAAGAAAAGTAAATGATAATCGTCTAAATCCTGATGCTGAACCAGGTGCATATTGTTGTGAATGCAAGTTTTTATTAAAATTTTGAACATGTTTTTGTCAGTGATAATTTGAATAATTTTAAGGTTTTGAGAGAAATAGAAATGAATGTAACAGAAGACTCAGAATCGAAGAGGAAGAATATATTCAAACAGTTGTAAGGGCCTGCGGCATGATTTTTTTTATATTAAGGTGGTTGGATAAGTGGATATAAGGTGGATGTGTTGCTTGATTTTATTTAAAAAAAATTGAAAAAATTGCCACTTTTAAAACACCTAAAATATGTTTTTATTTACACAGCATTGTAGTCTTGTAAGTTGTAGTGTTGTACTAAGTATAACCAAAGAGATTTTTGTGGCACGACCTATAGTAACTAAGGTTATTTTTCAAGAGTATATGGCTCCTCATTCTCTCATACTAACTCTTCATCTGAAGGCCCTATGTTAAAATGTTGAGTGTTTTAAGCAGATCAAATTTGCTTTCCATCTTTAGCTAGGTCAAAAGAAGGATCAGCAAGGTCTTATGAAAAAGCGAAGAGAAGAACGTTTGGCAGTGAGTAATTCGTAATTGATGCCAACACAAACAGGCTAAAACCAAGCACCTAAAACCTGAGAACTGAAAACATGCATCAACTGAAAACATATGAACATAGCATGTGCTATGTCAATTAAAGCCCTCAATTCCTGTCGATCTCTACAATTCACAGCCAGCCTTCTTCACATTTATCAAGAAAAAATTATTAAGTGTGTTATCATTTATGTGTGGCTATTTTGTAGAAAGAAAGCATAAGAGGGATCATTAAACAGACCTTTCTGGAGGAACTGTAAGTTTCAAAGACCATTTGTTTTACTTTCATACACTACAATGATGAATGTTAACATACTGCTGTCCATAATGGTAACAGTCTAAAATAGTTACTAAGCAGATGTATCATTTCATTTTCTATATACCTATG
This sequence comes from Dendronephthya gigantea, assembly GCF_004324835.1. Taxonomy (NCBI): domain Eukaryota; kingdom Metazoa; phylum Cnidaria; class Anthozoa; order Malacalcyonacea; family Nephtheidae; genus Dendronephthya; species Dendronephthya gigantea. The sequence continues at coordinate 760,633 of NW_021163041.1, read as the reverse complement.
GCAGATCAATTGTTGATGCTGATAACGATGATAAATTGAATAATATGGAAAATGAAGGTCTTCAAGCAATGAAAGATATTGACAATTTTGAAAGAAATATAAAGATGACAAATGAAAGAAGAAAAGAGAATCACTAAACTTTTTTATGCTAAATTATAAAGCTATTAACTGTCATATGATGGAAATTATGCAATGTGAAAATAACCCTATAGGTATAAGGTTTTGTTAATAATTTATTGCTATTTGGATGGGTATGTTAACTGTGTTTGGTCTTTGGGTATGGGTTCTCATCATTCCAGCAAAAGTACCATTGATGGCCCACAGCAATAGAGACTTATGACTGTTCTAGGTTATTGTGCACAATAAAAACAATTTAGCAATATATACAAATAAAGGCAATCTAAATGCAAACACTCATGTATAGCAGGTCTTTGTAAAATTTTGCAACTATTACATGCCCAAAAAATGTCCCACCTCATACAATGTCACACCTCACATAAGCAGCATAATATAGTTTGTTCATCCACTAGCTTCACTTCACCAGATGTTACCTTAAACCCAACTTCTTCTTTTCTTTCACTTTCTTTTTAACAACATCAATACTTCTGTCCTTCCATGTACTTTTACGGAGTTTGATTGGTCGGTTGCCAACATACTTTCCTAAAAAAAACATTTTCCTATAATTGTATAAAACTGGGCAAGTATAGAACGGGGGAACTCATTGTTCTAAAATGTTTATAACTGAAAAAACACAAAAATGTTGCTCAATAAAACATAATAGTAGATTGTGGATAACCTCTTGGTATAATAACTCTAGTTCACCTGATTGATAACAGTCATAACACCTGCATCATGCATACAGAAAAACCAGCTTAAAACTACCATACCATATGTTTATATAGTAAACGTAAAAATAATTGTTTTATCTGAACTGTTTGCAGGGCCGCGTTTCCACACCGCGGGGCCCGTGTGATTTTCTTTGCGCGGGGCCCCAAATTTTTGCTTTCTCTATAGTGACATAGTGTTCCTAAAAATGCAGTTAGAAGCACTGACTTAACTGTGTAGTGTGTATATGTGTGTTATGTTATATATTATTCGCATTTCGCATAAGGTGATGTTGGGTCACTGAGACGACGATTTATATGCGCATGCAGATTTTATGCATATAGCATGTCTAAAGTCTTAAGGGTTAGTTTTAACCCATAAGACTTACAAACTTACAAACACCAGATTATAGCACATTTATTAACATATATATATATATATATATATATATATATATATAATTATATATAATTATTATATATAGTGTAAATCGCGGGGCCCTAAAAGGCGCGGGGCCCGTGGCATTTGCTACATTTGCCACTGTGTAAAACCAGCGCTGACTGTTTGACACTAAGGCTGTCTTGCCCTAAGGACTATATTTGCAAAATATGCACTTTAAGTGCATATTTTGTTACTTTAAGTGCATATTTTGTTTTATCATTAATTTACTAGGATCCCAATCAGCTAATGATTTATCTTTCCACACTACAGGCCTCTACATGGCAAAAAACGCTCAAGTTGTTCCTGGTTGCTGAGAACAGGCCTCAACAATGTTGTGCTGCACCCCAAAAGCAATGATATCAACAACATGTTGCAATATTGTTAAGCGTAACAAGGTAGAACAACATTGTTCATCAGGTGCAGCACAACATTGTTGAGGCCTGTTCTCATCAACTGGGAACAACTCGAGCATTTTTTGCGGTATATATGCAGGCTGTATTTGATGAATTTGTGGATCATTTAACCAAATTATGTCCATGAATTCTGTATGAGGCAATTTTATACAGTTACCTACCATTCATTTCTCTCATTGCTTTAATAAAGTCACTTGATTCCTTGAAACTGACAAATCCATAACCTTTTGTTTTATTGGTTTTCCTCTCTCTAATAACTTTGGCTTTTTGAAATGATGGATACTTGGCAAAAGCTCTTGTTAAAGCTTCGTCTGTTACTTCGTTTCCAATATCACCAACGAATATCCTGAAATCATCTTATTAAAAAGAAATTTAATTCACTTTCACATATAATGTATTGTCAACAGATGTTTTATGTTGTATTATTAATTTACTTACTAGGATCCCAATCAGCTAATGATGTATCTTCCCAAACCACACCTCCAGCGACTCTAACAAATTTTTTATCTTTCTTTTTTGCTTTACCTCCACCAGATTCTTGTTTTGCATAAGCAGACTCCCATTCCTTTTTTTGTTCTGGTGTAATACCAACATGTTCTGTGGGTACCTTAACAGTTCCTGGTACTTGCATTGGTACCATAGGTACTATACCTGACATAACATTCTGTTGCATACGGGGATGAAACTGTGCTGGTATTTGTGGAGGCATTGGTGGAATAGGGAATGGTACTTGTTGTACAGAAAACTGTTGTTGGGAGGGCTGATTAAATGCCATATTGTTCTGTGTAGGCATATCATGATTTGTTGAAGGCATTCCTTGGGGATTATTGCCTCTAGGAGGCATCCTCCCATGCATAAAACCCCCCCGTGGCATGCCTCTTCCTCTTGGGGGTATGCCATCAGGATTGCTACCAGAGAGAAAATGTCCACCATGGGCAGGGTCATTATTAGGAAAGTGGCCAAATCTATTTGGGTGAGAATCTTGTTGTCCTATACTATGCACATCGTGGATAGTTCGTGATGCCTGCCGAAATGTGCCAGTTCCAATTATGGGCCTTTCTATTGTATGTCCAGAAATCTCTTCTTCAAATCTAAAACACAAAAATAGTTGAATTTTTTATATGCACAGACAAACTCTCAAGTTTTCTAAAAAATTTGCAAATTAAATGTATGCTTTTCAATGTATATTGTCTCAGCAATTGTTCCTCTGGTTTTAAGGTGCCTACTTCAATGAATGGCAGCTTAAAAATTCCATTATAACAATCTACCTAGTTGAAATACATTTTGCTGCAAATAATCAAAGAGCCTGAGAAAGGTTGTTGGATTTTCATTGGGAATGGAAATCATGCCACAAAATTATTGCTATATTTTTTGTCTTGAAAGGTCAGCAGGTTTGTAAAATTATCCAATGAATGATCACTGGAAATTGTTGGATATACACCACAGGATCATCTATATATCAATTAGAACGCTGTTAATTTTATAAAGATATACTAGTCTAAGTCGTCTAAGTCTAAAAAGAAGAGAGTCACATAAAGAAGTGGAGTAATTTTCATTTCTGAAACTTTTGATCAACTTCAAATCATCTAAAACATACCTTGACATTTCATCTTCAAGTTCACGTGCTTGCACGTCATTTGGACGGCTATTTTGCATGTTTATTTTTCTTCTTTAACAAAAATATACTTTCTATGTTTCTTTCTATGTAATTTTGTATTGGAAAAGTGGTAGTTACTTTATGTGACCCCTATTATAATGTATCACATATTATAGTGTATCACATACTTAGTCCTCCTCAGTCTCCCTCAGCCATCCTTAGCCCTCCTTAGACATCCTTAGCCCTCCTTTGGCCTCCTTACACCACCTTAGCACTCCTTAGCCCTCCTTAGCCCTCCTTAGGCCTCCTTAGCCCTCCTTAGCCCTCCTTAGCCCACCTTAGACCTCCTTAGCCATCCTTAGCCCTCCTTAGACATCCTTAGCCTCCTTAGCCCTCCTTTGGCCTCCTTACACCACCTTAGCACTCCTTAGCCCTCCTTAGGCCTCCTTAGCCCTCCTTAGCCCACCTTAGACATCCTTAGCCCTCCTTAGCCCTCCTTTGGCCTCCTTACACCACCTTAGCACTCCTTAGCACTCCTTAGCCCTCCTTAGGCCTGCTTAGCCCTCCTTAGCCCACCTTAGACCTCCTTAGCCATCCTTAGCCCTCCTTAGACATCCTTAGCCCTCCTTAGCCCTCCTTTGGCCTCCTTACACCACCTTAGCACTCCTTAGCCCTCCTTAGGCCTCCTTAGCCCTCCTTAGCCCACCTTAGACCTCCTTAGCCATCCTTAGCCCTCCTTAGACATCCTTAGCCCTCCTTAGCCCTCCTTAGGCCTCCTTAGGCCTCCTTAGCCCTTCTTAGCCCTCCTTAGACATCCTTAGCCCTCCTTAGCCCTCCTTAGCCCTCCTTGGACCACCTTAGCCCTCCTTAGACCACCTTAGCCCTCCTTAGGCCTCCTTAGCACTCCTTAGCCCTCCTTAGGCCTCCTTAGCCCTCCTTAGCCCACCTTAGACCTCCTTAGCCATCCTTAGCCCTCCTTAGACATCCTTAGCCCTCCTTTGGCCTCCTTACACCACCTTAGCACTCCTTAGCCCTCCTTAGCCCTCCTTACCACTCCTTAGCCCTCCTTAGCCCTCCTTAGCCCACCTTAGACCTCCTTAGCCATCCTTAGCCCTCCTTAGACATCCTTAGCCCTCCTTAGCCCTCCTTTGGCCTCCTTACACCACCTTAGCACTCCTTAGCACTCCTTAGCCCTCCTTAGGCCTGCTTAGCCCTCCTTAGCCCACCTTAGACCTCCTTAGCCATCCTTAGCCCTCCTTAGACATCCTTAGCCCTCCTTAGCCCCCTTTGGCCTCCTTACACCACCTTAGCACTCCTTAGCCCTCCTTAGGCCTCCTTAGCCCTCCTTAGCCCACCTTAGACCTCCTTAGCCCTCCTTAGCCCACCTTAGCACTCCTTAGCCCTCCTTAGCCCTCCTTGGACCACCTTAGCCCTCCTTAGACCACCTTAGCCCTCCTTAGCCCTCCTTAGACCACCTTAGCCCTCTTTAGCCCTCCTTAGGCCTCCTTAGCCCTTCTTAGCCCTCCTTAGACATCCTTAGCCCTCCTTAGCCCTCCTTAGGCCTCCTTAGACCACCTTAGCCCTCCTTAGCCCTCCTTAGGCCTCCTTAGCTCCCCTTAGCCCTCCTTAGGCCTCCTTAGCCCTCCTTAGCCCTCCTTTGGCCTTCTTAGCCCACCTTAGCCCTCCTTAGGCCTCCTTAGCCCTCCTTAGGCCTCCTTAGCCCTCCTTAGACATCCTTAGCTCCCCTTAGCCCTCCTTAGGCCTCCTTAGCCCTCCTTAGCACTCCTTTGGCCTCCTTAGCCCACCTTAGCCCTCCTTGGGCCTCCTTAGGCCTCCTTAGCCCTCCTTAGCCCTCCTTAGCCCTCCTTAGACATCCTTAGCTCTCCTTAGCCCTCCTTAGGCCTCCTTAGGCCTCCTTAGACATCCTTAGCTCTCCTTAGCCCTCCTTAGGCTTCCTTAGCCCTCCTTAGACATCCTTAGCTCTCCTTAGCCCTCCTTAGGCCTCCTTAGCCCTCCTTTGGCCTCCTTAGACCACCTTAGCCCTCCTTAGACATCCTTAGCCCTCCTTAGCCCTCCTTACCACTCCTTAGCCCTCCTTAGCCCTCCTTAGCCCACCTTAGACCTCCTTAGCCATCCTTAGCCCTCCTTAGACATCCTTAGCCCTCCTTAGCCCTCCTTTGGCCTCCTTACACCACCTTAGCACTCCTTAGCACTCCTTAGCCCTCCTTAGGCCTGCTTAGCCCTCCTTAGCCCACCTTAGACCTCCTTAGCCATCCTTAGCCCTCCTTAGACATCCTTAGCCCTCCTTAGCCCTCCTTTGGCCTCCTTACACCACCTTAGCACTCCTTAGCCCTCCTTAGGCCTCCTTAGCCCTCCTTAGCCCACCTTAGACCTCCTTAGCCCTCCTTAGCCCACCTTAGCACTCCTTAGCCCTCCTTAGCCCTCCTTGGACCACCTTAGCCCTCCTTAGACCACCTTAGCCCTCCTTAGCCCTCCTTAGACCACCTTAGCCCTCTTTAGCCCTCCTTAGGCCTCCTTAGCCCTTCTTAGCCCTCCTTAGACATCCTTAGCCCTCCTTAGCCCTCCTTAGGCCTCCTTAGACCACCTTAGCCCTCCTTAGCCCTCCTTAGGCCTCCTTAGCTCCCCTTAGCCCTCCTTAGGCCTCCTTAGCCCTCCTTAGCCCTCCTTTGGCCTTCTTAGCCCACCTTAGCCCTCCTTAGGCCTCCTTAGCCCTCCTTAGGCCTCCTTAGCCCTCCTTAGACATCCTTAGCTCCCCTTAGCCCTCCTTAGGCCTCCTTAGCCCTCCTTAGCACTCCTTTGGCCTCCTTAGCCCACCTTAGCCCTCCTTGGGCCTCCTTAGCCCTCCTTAGGCCTCCTTAGCCCTCTTAGCCTTAGCCCTCCTTAGACATTCCTTAGCTCTCCTTAGCCCTCCTTAGGTCCTCCTTAGGCCTCCTTAGACATCCTTAGCTCTCCTTAGCTCCTTAGGCTTCCCTTAGCCCCTCCTTAGACATCCTTAGCTCTCCTTAGCCCTCCTTAGGCCTCCTTAGCCCCTCCTTTTGGCCTCCTTAGACCCCTTAGCCCTCCTTAGGACATCCTTAGCCCTCCTTAGCCCTCCTTAGACACCTTAGCCCTCCTTAGCCCCTCCTTAGACTACCTTAGCCCTCCTTAGACATCCTTAGCTCTCCTTAGGCCTCCTTAGCCCTCCTTAGCCCACCTTAGCCCTCCTTAGACATCCTTAGCTCTCCTTAGCCTTCCTTAGCCTACCTTAGACCTCCTTAAAGTGCTACTGCAACGAAATTTTCGACACCCGATTTTTAGCCTAAACAAATATTCAGCCTTTTAGAAACAATTTGATGTATATATGACTTTTGTGTGTGTTAAGTAGAAGTTGACTAATTTTACCCTCAAACCTCGGTATCAAATGCGAACTTTTATAGCCGCCATGTTTGCTGATGTGACGTCATAACGAGTACCGATATTTCGAAGCTTATGGTAATATATATAGCTTGTGTGTTGTCCGCTTCAAATTTTCGAGCTTGACGCGGAGAACCAAATCATTTTATTTTGAAATGGAAGTTAATTCTGTTAACTAACATATATTGAAGAAATGCCTGGTAAAGGGTCTGAAAATATACGCCGATTTGTTAGAAAATTCAAACTAGTCTTAGCCCGTCTGACAGAGATATAATGTAGTAATATATGCCATATATAAGCATGTATATCTTGTGCCGCATAGTCCTTTATGCCACAAAGTCCTACGTAAGACGATCTTGAAGAACTTAAAAAAACTGCTTAGCCTTTCAGTAAAACAAGACGAAGGCAATGATATGATGTCCTTGTTACTGATAATATTGGTGTATGCTATGCGATATATTCCCGCAAACCATAAACAGTAATATACTGGCTATTGTAAATGCCACATTGCCACTGTTTTGCAATAGCGCGTATCGAAATATATCAAACTGAAACACACACTAACACAGGTCCTTTTATCTACATGCATAAATACTCAAGAAACACCATCCTTGCTGATTTAAATTGAACTTCAATGTCTTATGAAACGGCACTCGCCGTGCACATTAAGACACCAAGGCCAACATCAGCTTTATTCAGCATGAATGCATGTGCGCGCAAAGTATCTCCGCATTGATGGTAAAATCAGCCTTTGCCTATATATCAGTTAGCTTTCAACTTGTGCTACGATCAGTTCAGACATCAAATGTATGCACAGAATCTTCTTTCGATACTCTTTTATTTAAGGGATCTTGCTAAACAAGAGTCATATACGAATCTTTGAAATCGACTTAGCCGCGCAAAGAACCGCACCATGAAACAGAAAGTCGGAACAAAATTCAATATTTTCTTCGACTTTGGCGATCCATTTTTTCGTTAGGAACATATGTATAGATATTTAATAATTTTGATGAATACTGGCTTAGTAGGGACTGTAAGAAACGCAGCTTCTTCGTCGATGAGGCTACTTAACACTAGTATTTTTACGCCATGCTAAGAATCGGTACTCTTTTCTACGTCACAAACTACATTATGGCGGAGCAAAAGTTCGCATGTCTAAGTGGCAAAAATCGCGACTTTGGAAAGCTATAAAAATCTTTTGAGAAAGCCAATTTTGATTATGTTTTCAAAAATGAAATCAGGAAAGTGAGAACTTTAAATTGAGCCAATAAAAATGGGGTCAAAAATTTCGTTGCGGTAGCACTTTAAAAGGTATGTTATGTATTTTCCGTGTAATGTGATATATTTTTGGAAAGAAATAAGAAGATGTATAGACGGCTAAGGAGGTCTAAGGTAGGCTAAGGCGGTCAAAGGAAAGCTAAGGAGGGCTAAGGAAGTCTAAGGTGGGCTAAGGAGGGCTAAGGCGGTCTAAGGAGGTTTAAGGAGGTTTAAGGAGGTCTAAGGAGGGCTAAGGAGGGCTAAGGAGGTCTAAGGTGGGCTGAGGAGGTCTAAGGTAAGCTAAGGAGGGGTAAGGAGGCCTAAGGAGGGCTAAGGAAGGCTAAGGATGTCTAAGGAGGGCTAAGGAGGGCTAAGGTGGTCTAAGGAGGGCTAAGGTGGTCTAAGGAGGGCTAAGGTGGTCTAAGGAGGGCTAAGGAGGCCTAAGGAGGGCTAAGGTGGCTAAGGCGGTCAAAGGAAGCTAAGGAGGGCTAAGGAGTCTAAGGTGGGCTAAGGAGGGCTAAGGAGGTCTAAGGAGGTAAGGAGGTAAGGAGGTCTAAGGAGGGCTAAGGAGGGCTAAGGAGGTCTAAGGTGGGCTAGGAGGTCTAAGGTAAGCTAAGGAGGGGTAAGGAGGCCTAAGGAGGGCTAAGGAAGGCTAAGGATGTCTAAGGAGGGCTAAGGAGGGCTAAGGTGGTCTAAGGAGGGCTAAGGTGGTCTAAGGAGGGCTAAGGTGGTCTAAGGAGGGCTAAGGAGGCCTAAGGAGGGCTAAGGTGGGCTAAGGAGGCCAAAGGAGGGCTAAGGAGGCTAAGGAGGGCTAAGGAGCTAAGGAGGCCTAAGGAGGGCTAAGGGAGCTAAGGAGGCTAAGGAGGGCTAAGGAGGCTAAGGGTCTAAGGAGGGCTAAGGTGGTCCAAGTAGGGCTAAGGAGGGTAAGGAGGCCTAAGGAGGGCTAAGGAGGGCTAAGGAGGCCTAAGGAGGGCTAAGGAGGGCTAAGGGGCCTAAGGAGGGCTAAGGAGGCTAAGGTAGGGCTAAGGTGGGCTAAGGAGGCCAAGGAGGGCTAAGGAGGCTAAGGAGGCTAAGGAGGGCTAAGGAGGGCTAAGGTGGCTAAGGAGGGCTAAGGAGGGCTAAGGAGGCCTAAGGAGGCCTAAGGAGGGCTAAGGGGGCTAAGGAGGCTAAGGAGGGCTAAGGGAGGGCTAAGGAGGCCTAAGGAGGCCTAAGGAGGGCTAAGGGGCTAAGGAGGCTAAGGAGGGCTAAGGAGGGCTAAGGAGGCCTAAGGAGGGCTAAGGAGGGCTAAGGGCTAAGGAGGGGGCTAAGGAGGGCTAAGGAGGCCTAAGGAGGGCTAAGGAGGGCTAAGGATGTCTAAGGAGGGCTAAGGAAGGGCTAAGGAGGCCTAAGGAGGCTAAGGAGGGCTAAGGTGGTCTAAGGAGGGCTAAGGCTAAGGAGGCCTAAGGAGGGCTAAGGAGGGCTAAGGAGGGCTAAGGAGGGCTAAGGTGGTCAAGGAGGCTAAGGAGGGCTAAGGAGGCTAAGGAGGCCTAAGGAGGGCTAAGGTGGGCTAAGGAGGCCAAAGGAGGGCTAAGGAGGGCTAAGGAGGCCTAAGGAGGCCTAAGGAGGGCTAAGGGGAGCTAAGGATGTCTAAGGAGGGCTAAGGAGGGCTAAGGAGGCCTAAGGAGGGCTAAGGAGGGCTAAGGATGTCTAAGGAGGGCTAAGGAAGGCTAAGGAGGCCTAAGGAGGGCTAAGGAGGGCTAAGGTGGTCTAAGGAGGGCTAAGGAGGGCTAAGGAGGCCTAAGGAGGGCTAAGGAGGGCTAAGGTGGTCTAAGGAGGGCTAAGGTGGTCTAAGGAGGCCAAAGGAGGGCTAAGGAGGGCTAAGGATGGCTAAGGATGGCTAAGGAGGCCTAAGGAAGGCTAAGGTGGTCTAAGGAGGGCTAAGGTGGGCTAAGGAGGCCAAAGGAGGGCTAAGGAGGCCTAAGGAGGCCTAAGGAGGGCTAAGGATGTCTAAGGAGGGCTAAGGAGGGCTAAGGAGGTCTAAGGTGGGCTAAGGAGGGCTAAGGAGGCCTAAGAAGAGCTAAGGAGGGCTAAGGAGGCCTAAGGAGGTCTAAGGAGGGCTAAGGAGGGCTAAGGAGGGCTAAGGAGTGCTAAGGTGGTGTAAGGAGGCCAAAGGAGGGCTAAGGAGGGCTAAGGATGTCTAAGGAGGGCTAAGGATGGCTAAGGAGGTCTAAGGTGGGCTAAGGAGGGCTAAGGAGGCCAAAGGAGGGCTAAGGATGTCTAAGGAGGGCTAAGGATGGCTAAGGAGGTCTAAGGTGGGCTAAGGAGGGCTAAGGAGGGCTAAGGAGGCCTAAGGAGGGCTAAGGAGGGCTAAGGTGGTGTAAGGAGGCCAAAGGAGGGCTAAGGATGTCTAAGGAGGGCTAAGGATGGCTGAGGGAGACTGAGGAGGACTAAGGTATGTGATACACTATAATATGTGATACATTATAATAGGGGTCACATAAAGTAACTACCGGAAAAGTTGGAGAATGGTGCTGACTGCTGAGTCCGACGGTCGTTGCCCGGTGTTACCGATGGATAATTGTGATGGATAAGTAGGAGTAAAGCTGTGAAATGTTGAGGTTATAAATAGATAAATATGGATAAATTATGCGTTCTAAAGTGGTCAAAATTCGAAATATTTTATTCCCGAAATGCTCTCAATTAGATTCAGTATTCCTAGGTGGTATTCTGTAGGTATTTCAGGGTTTGTTACAATTTATCAAAAATTATCGCCATCTAGAGATAGTACTGGATTGTTCTTTGTTCTTTCCAAAATTGCGTTTATTATATTTACGATCTAGATCCGTTACCCGCAAGCAGGCTTATATATAATATCACCGCTCCATATAAATTATTCAGTAATCAGTATATTATATTATAATTCTAAATCTCAAAGTACGTGTTTTATAGTTGGCTGTCTTTTTATTTTACTAAATTTCGAGTATGTTTGTCACTGTTAAGTATGGAGGTATGTCATAAGCTTACTATTTAGTCTACCACTATAAAACCATATTATTTCATGATAAAATATATATCACAAATGACCAAATTATGTGATGTTGTTGGTCGTCACCTTGTCGGCATAGCAACATGCACACGCACTAGAATTAGAACTATATGGTGGTTTAAATTATTGGGAAAAAATAGTGTTGCTGGCACATATTTTTTTCACTAAAGTAATGTACTAAGAGGAAACTAAGCACCAGATCAAGAACATCTCACTTTGTCATGTTCATCTTTGTGTCTATCAGTATTTGTTTCACCGTACATAGTGTAGATTGTCATTTAGTACTGCCCAGTGCAAACTCTAAACAGATGGTATTGCCAGGGTTTATTTTAATTTTCTTGAATCGATCCTGTGTAAATGCAATCATTATTAGGATTCAGTTTTAAGGTCAACTATATGCATGTTGTAACATGCTGCTACTACACATACATGCACTGCAACATTACAAACCAAGAACCAAACATCATGTGATGACCTGAATTACAATATCCCATCAAGGCAAATTAGTTTTAGTTTTATAATAGATGGTGAGGTGCTAGTATGTAATCCCGCATGTAAGACAGATGTCTTACTTGATGATATCAGGAAAAGATGTAGCTATGAAAAAGAAGGTAACTTATATAACTTATAATTTACCATTTTAGTCTATTGTAATTAGTTATGAAGAAAGAAATGACCTTTAGCTGTTTTGTTACACTTCACTAATTTTGTGAAAGTGTATTTCTTAGAGTATCACTGAAGTATATTGTATAGATAAATTTTTTTGTATCATTACATTCAGTGATGGTCGATTTGTCAGATGAATCTGGTAACTTAAAATATTTGAGAGGTCATCCAGAATCTTATGCAACAGAGTTTCTAAAAGACAGAGAGTCATTGGTACTTATAAAAGTAGACAGTAAGTAGAAATTATAGCTTTACCATACTGATTTTTCATAAAATGACATTCATAATTAATTCATTGGCTTGCGCCATTTGATTTGACTTCAGCATTTTTGTTTTTAGAAAACCCAGTGGATGATGCCACAACCTACACTCCCTTACTTGAGGATGTTTTCATTGTCACCTCATCCTTTATTGGTAAGTTCAAAACTGAAACATTGTAGCAACGATATAGTTTCCTCTTATAGCACATGCTAATGAATCATCAACGCGGAATAATTTTTGGAGATTCATGAATCTCGCGGACCAACCTCGTGACGTAATAGACGTGAAAACGTTAGTCATGCCCATGCGTAGTCTGCGAACCCAGACGTCACTTTCCACGCTCATTACCTCAAGCGAGGTAATGAGCGTGGAAAATGACGTCTGGGTTCTCAGACTATGGCATGCGCTGCCAAGATGAAACCTGTCAAGCGTGCTTAATGCCACACCTCTAATTTACCTTAATTTCAGAACGCCTTACACGGTGTGGTGACTCAGGAACAAAACAAAATCATGCAAAAAATACCACGAATTCTTTATCTGCCAGTGTGAAGAAACATCAAGCGGTGTCCAAAGCGAGGAACTCGTTCCTCACCAGTGCAAACAAAACCCCTCGCAGTACTTCAAACAGATCTTCGAGCAGAAATCAATCTAAGGAAAGAAAGTCCAAGTAGCTACCTATTGGGATTCTGAATAGCTTCGTTACTACGTCAGATTTATTGATTGTATAAGTCTAAACAATAATAAGTCTGTACTGATACTGACTTTAACCCTGAAAGTAAAGGTCTGTTCACAAGATCCAATTTTGTTGGATCAAATTCACTTCTGACGTATGCAATGGAGTCAATTATTAATAAAGCAGTACTGCGTTGGTTTAATTTGATTTGTTGCCAGCATACATTGCATGTCAACAGACTATAAAACATCCATCAGAAGTGAATTGGACCAACAAAATTGGATCATGTGGACAGACCTTAAAAAGAAAAATGTAGTTTTGGTTACTTGTTTGTACCAGCTATACAAGACATTTGATTGAATTATTGAAGCGTTCGTAGATAATTTTCTTGTTCGCACGCATCTATCAAAATAATAATCGTAGCCTACAATCGAAAAGCAAAGTTGCCGTAATGGTAAACGACCAAGTACAATTAGAATATCAATTAAAAAAATTATGGATATGTTCTTATATCTTCAGAAATCATTAACACACGATGTGTATTTTATAGCACGGTTTATGCGACTTTAAAGCATATTTCCACAAATTCTACGTTTATCGGTCAATAACTCAATCTAAGAAATTTTTTTCATGTATGTGCTGAGACAGGGTATTTCGTATCTCTACAGAGGTCGCAGGTTGTCATTACACCACTTCAAGTGACATGCCTTCATTGCCTTGCACTAAATAAGTATGTAAAGCTCACTTTTACTTGTGCAACGCTTGTTGCAAAGTTGCTAAAAAATTGCACCGTTAAGTACTTGCTGGGTCAAGTGACGTAATTTCCGGGAAAGATAGTCGGGTAAAATCACGTAAAATGATTGAAACCGCGCGGCAACCAGTGCACGGAAATATATTTATTATTGCTTCGAGTCAGGTGCAGGCATCGACTCCTCGGTGTTTTTTTCTGTTATCCTTATGCCCAGGTACATGCTATCACAGATGCGAGTGATGTGATTTCTTGTAATATAAATTGAACAAAGCTTTCATTAGTTTTGAATTCTGTATCAGAACTAAAATATCATAATCCGTCTAGGGTTCTAAGCCTATAAAACTTTAAGCCCTCATAATGGTCGCAGTAACCAACCAACCCGAAAGGGCGCCTAACCCGAGGTAGGAGGTTCCGCGGTAACTTGTAAAGTTGTAATAGTATTTAGAAAACATAGCATCGCGAGCAGCTCATATAAAGTAGGTTCACACTACAACAATATATTTATTAATATAGATCTTTTTACAAACAAAATGTACTTCGTACAATATTTTACAGTGTGTATCAAAAAAGTTATCTAACTCTGACAAGTGAAGTGACCGATACGAAATTACATCTCTTTGACTTTGTCATTCACGAAATATCTTGTTTGAATCGACTTATTCAATTAATGGGAGATTTGAAGACCAGCGGCTTAATTTTTTTATCTCCGGGTACGCCTACGATTATGAATTATGTGTATGCCGCAAAAATCCCAAGTCCATAAAGACTGATAGAGTATAGTATAAACATAAGCGCCGGATGATTTGGCAAAGTTAGATTACGCTTTTGATACAGAAGACTGTAGCAGTAGCACTACAACTATAATTCGTGAATCAATAGTTAATGTACAATCAATGACTTTTAAATTTAAAAATCTTTATATAAGCACAGAGATGACCGGCTTTGTTTTAAAAACCGATCGCCAGTAAATTGAATTGTTGGTGAACAATTACCATTGAAAATAATTGTGCCAATAGCCTTATAGAGACAGAAATATACAACACAGACCGGTGGGCACAAGTACACCAGCTGCGAAAACAATCGTGAAGGACCAAATTGTGTGTTCGTACAAAGGCAAAGCCATGCTGTGGGGGATTCTACGTCTGCCCAAATTTCTTTGAAATCACAAGAACATACGCAATTTTTTATTAAAAAATAAAAATAGTAAATATTTACGCATGCAACTCACATTACTATTAAAGTTTTACGCAGTTACGCTGTATAACAAGTGTGTAGGAGTGAAAATTCGACATGTATTAACCATAGCAATAGCATTAGCAAATTGGCTTCACACCGAGAACATAGTCGTGGCGTAATATTTGCCTCTCTAGACTTTACACACAAAAGTAAGTTTGGTCGAGAGTTTGGTTTAAGATTAATTTACCCTTTCAGTACAATAATTGCGAAGGGGCCAATGATTCCCGTTAGGAAATATAGATTCTGTAATTAACAAATGTGAGGGGGATACTTATAAGCTACAACAAAGGCAAAAACTATATATATTACAATTATATAATTACATAGTATGTACATACTCAGAACATACGTTTAAAGAAGATTAGTTACACCACTTTAATATGAGACTTTGAAAACTAGCCAGCAATGTAATCCAGGGGAAGTATGTGTTGACAAAAAATCTTAATTCAAAAATATTTCGAATTCCGTATAGTTGAGAGTATATGGTGTATCAGTTCTCTTCGTCATAGAAATTAGAATCGTCCCACAATAATGCAGAATACTTTATAGATTATATAATACAAATAATTCCATAAACACTCAATATAATTGTTACTATTTTTCAAAACCTTTCTTCTTGTTTTTGTCTGTCAAATGTACTATCAAATCAACATATCACGAGAGAGATTTCCGGTCTTCGTTCACCAGGAAGGAGACCGGTTTGTTTGAAATATGAACACGTTTACCGCCTGTTGGGTTTATTAAATAGTACAACACCTTGGTGTTGTGAAAGATAACGTTGTATTCTGAATACTTGTGTTAGAACCTATTCTAATTTCTATTAGAACGTTTAAATAGCCCGAACACAGCAAAATAGAGCAATTATCAGACTTTCTTGTCCGCGCCGGAGTTTAACTTTTTAAACATGTACACATCTACAAACATACGTGATATTATTCCTTAATCTGGTCACTTTCTTTTCTTCTTCGACTGCTGTTTGCTATTTTGACTGGCTTTATTAATATCTTTTTTCTCCTGTGAACTCGGGGAAGTCACCAGGAGGAACTCAAGAAAAGGATTGGATAAAATGATAGCAGCCTGAATTGAAAGGACGCGTTCCTGATTTTTAACGCCGTCAAATGTCTCCCAATAAACACTATGCTCCCACAAATGTTTTGTAAAACATACTTTTCCCTTATACGATTTTCCTAGAGAAATATCACAGACAGTGTTAGTAACACATGGACACGATCGAGGACACGCCGACACGATGTCGTGTGGGAGAATGTTAGTAATAAATTAAAACTTTACAGATTTCCCTCCTGCAGGACAAGTGCAGTAGAAAAGTATCAAATACAGTAAAAACTTTCAGCCTTCAGAAATTTCTTATGTAGCTTTAAACAGAAAACACACTAGTAATAATTCGGTGTTTACAAATGTGGGCAGGAACTACTGCAAGTCACGGGACTCTTGTAATATAATCCAGACACTTGTGAAATATTAAAAAATTTTCTTACCTACCGCAAGAGACAAGTATCTGAAAATTCTAGCCAATACCTTGCTTATTTCGAAAAGGTACAAAACTAGGAATTTAATTTAGGCTTCACGACTGACAGTGGTTAATGTGTAAAAGTTCACAGCAATCAAAATATGTCTACAATAACACCAGACGCTATTAAATACTTCCTACACATAATTATACTTTGTCGGTCGATAACATTTTGAAAGTCCAAGCATTACTGAATAGCACTCATTCTGTAAGAAATTAATACTTGTGTAATATGAAAGTGTCATTGAATGTTAGCAAGCGTGAAATTGAAAACTACTGCGGACATCCTTAATCGGAATCAAATGTAAACACAAGATCAGTGTATAAGTTGTATTTTAGCTTCCATTTTAAAAGACAGAAGTGAAACTAAATCATAAATTCGAAATAGACTTACCACACATACAACAGTTAATATCATTTCCTTCTATACTTTCATACTCTTTGAGTACTTCTATAACACCATTGAGTTCTAGCGTCCTCTGTATGGGAGGACTGTTTGAAGACAAGCTACTTGTTGAATCGCACCGTGATCTCTTACGTTGCTTTGTAAAAATATCAATCGGGCCAGAGTTTGAGCTTGTTAAGGTTTTCTCCGGCATCGTAGTAGTATTAATTAAGCACAGTTCTTTGACTGGCACTCGTCCAAATTATATTTAGACAAAAGAGTCAGAGAGCTACGTACTTTTAAAGAAATAAAATTACTACAAAAAATTCTATGATACCTTTAAACTGCACGCGGTCAGCAACGACAGTTGATGAATTAGCATCTTTAGTTTGTTTATGTCGCTTCTGATTGGCTCGTTCAGCGCAAGTACAAGAATGATTGTCATTTCATGATAGACACTACTTCCTACGTGCTTTTCAATTGGCTGCCTCAATGCCTATTATGACGCACTTCAATGAATGGTTTGAGTGTTAACCAATCGAATTAACCGTTAGAAATTTTGGCGGGTAAATGCTTGGCTGACTTCCCGCGTTTTTTTAACCCAAATCAGCTGCGAGAAGCTGCGTCGGTTTAATTTGGCTGTCTGAATCACTGAATTTGAATAGCGAGGGCGGATATCCGTATGTAAGTATAAAGTACAAAGAACAAATTTTATCTTTCATTCATCCTTATATAAAAAAATTTTTCCACATTAAAGTTTAAAAATCCAAAATACTCGCTATAAATTGATATGCGTGATATTGTTAATGTCTGAAATTATGCACACTTCGCTGCTTGCGAGAATCTATATGGTGATAAGAGATTAATATAGACATTTCACCTGAAGTGGGAAAACAGTAAAAAAAAACTCCTAGCCAACGCCACGTAATACTCAAAATTTTTGGATGGAATTCCCAAATACATAGAAAGGATTAACTTAAATAAATATACCTCTTATAAATAACAAAGATTTATCGAAGGTTTTTGGGAAAATATAGACTGCGCGCGCCGCTGCTTACGAAAGCAATGGTAAGCGAGGATTATCGCCGGCGAAAAACAACTGTTTGCACGCGCAATACTATTTACTTGCCTAATTTTTTATATCAGATGTGTAAAAAAATCTGCACCCGCTTACATATTCAAATATGTTCGCTTGTATTCAATAACAAAAGATCGTAGGCTTCTGGGAATTATTAGGGTGGCTTTTTTTGAGACACCCTGTACACCGAAACAGTTAATTCAAATTGCTACGTATTTAGCTGTCAACAACCGTCACGAAATTCTTTGACTTTAATGCGGGGTGGCTGATCCAGTTGTAAAAGTCTTTTCGCTCAGACTTAGACCGGGGCGCCGAGACGATCATTGGGCGGGGGGGGGAGTTATTCATATTGTTCACATGCCGTAAGAAATATTGCAGAAAACGAATACTGCATGAATATTGCCCCCCCCCCTATTTATCGTTCTTCTATCAGTTCTCTATCGGGCTTAGACCATTGATCAACTGCGCACTTTTGGCAGTGGCTTCCTTAGTATATCGTATCTAGTGAAATGGTATATCCGTCTTAAAAGCGTTTTCTCCTGATGCGCAAATCACCAAAAGTTAGTCACATAAAGTCATAAACCTTTAACAAAAGGCAACGTACTTAAGTAGTATTGCCACGGATAGAATCCTGATGCTATGACAGTCAATTGCAGTGGAAGAGCCGAAGCCAGCTCGATAAATAATCAGTTTTATCAATTTACCAGTTTAGTCGGTCCGTATAGGGAAATATTTCCCTCGATCTCAGCCGAGGGAAATATTTCCCTATACGGACCTTCAATCTGGTAAATAACATATATATTTACTGCAGAGGGAGGGGGCTCTCTTGACGATCTTGAAACCAGTGGGCAGTGAAGATGCGTGACGTCATCCTGTGACGAATTGTTTAAATTCACAACTTCTGACGAATAATGACTAAAATGAGTCATAGATTCAATCATACATTGTAAGATTCGCCGTCTTGATAAATCGGACATTTATCCCTAGAAAAGACTTAAACGCACATACTGAGATAAACAGGGTACACATAAGGAAATATGGAGGCGTCCGGATCAGAAAATTCCGGAAAGGCAAAAATATGTATGGGACGAAGAAAGTCAGTCTCCGGAGATCTGTAGTCTTTTGTGCAACCTATTATGAAGCCTACATGAGAGGATATTTACTGTATTTTTATCGAGATCTCCCTGCCTAAACACGTTCGAATATTTTCAGTGCTGTGTAGCTAAGTTCATAAAGCTGCGCAAATTAAATATTTTTTGTGACATGCAGTGATACGAAATTAATAGAACTTGTATAACTGAGTAATGTTTGTCATAGTAAAAGTAAATAACATAATTGTTTAGGTCAGCTTGGAATTACTGGATCTTTCTTACAATTCCGACTGATAAATTTAATTTAGTATACCGAAGGTAAATGTGACTAGTTTTGGTCATCGCTTACACTACTCTGAATGATGATTGTCAGAGATACGTAGAGTCTGATAGTCACACCACAGTTGTTTCATAAACGAATGGCGAATGCATACGAAGTAAATATAATACATGCAATGTAAGGGGTATAGTTGACAGGGCATAAGTGAACAGTTCTGATACAGTCCAGAGGAGATTGACCTCAGTTCTCATCAGTATAATTCGTATAAGTTGTATGGTACAGTTTTCACGGCCAATCGAACTAAAGTTTGGCTTAGTTTTGGTTAAGTTCAAACTCGACCACGTTCTCAAAAAATTTCATTAAAAGATTATTGATTTCCGTTTTTATATACCGTTTAATACTTTAGTTCATAAACCGGCTGAATCGTATCTGTATTAAAGAATACTCCAGGATTATATGTATGTATATATGTATGTAGATGAAATGTGTACAGATCTTCAATACGGATCATCTTTGACTTTTTTATTAAGATTTATATATATAGAAAAATTGCATTAATTTGGCCAACTCACCAACACTCATATATATTTCCGAAATATTTACGCAAGTTTAGACAGGCTCGCACCTGTTCCATTTGTACAAACATTTCGGCGATTTTGTTAATTAAAAACGACTAATTAATTTTCCATCGTTTCTAAATATTCATTGTCACACTAGGTGTCACTAATAAAAGTGAGAAATACCAGTGATTGATCAAATTGAAAGCCGAAGCAAAAATTATAACTGACCTTATAACTGACTTCGGACGGTATTTAGAGCTTGAATCTCCGGTTATTTTAACTTATCTTTACCTATGGCTACACAAGCTGCCACTGTCTATATACACTACTATATAGACAGTGGTAGAAATACCCTTCTTCAACACGACAAATGTAGGTAAATGATACCTGTATTTGTGGATTAAATTTTGTGGATCAAACGAAACAGTAAATTAGTATTTCATAGCCTATACTTGCATGGGCATGCAAAAGTTGTAAAGTGACATACTGACATTACATCTTCATCTGCACTGACAGTAACTGCACAACATCCTTGTAAAAAACGAATGCATCACCACAGGAAAACTAAATCTGGCTTGCTTTCTCAACATATATATAAAGAGTAGGAAAAACCTATAATCTAGCCATTTTAATCTTTTTTAAAGACAGGGCAAGATAATAACTATCCAGACATAAATTTACTGTATATAACTATAATTATATACATATGAAAGCAAATATGCACTATATTTCACAGCACAAGCTGGTATTAAGAATATTATCAACGAGGATTACCGTGCATACCATAGATTATATGCAACCAGACAATATACTCTCAAAAGCAATTAAAGACAAAAGATGCCGATCTGCACAATAAATATAATTCTCGCTAAATTCACCTAACCGTTGTCACCTTTAAAAGCCGACCTATAAAAGGTGATAATTAAAGGTACCAGAATTAAGGGATATTTACTGATATTCACATCACAGATTCAACCCATGCTCATAAAAACGGGTTATACTCAAAGTCATTCTAGCTTATATCCCAAAAAGTACTTCTTTTGAAATTAGGCTTAATAGTGATAATTTGAATGCCTGATTATTAATGCTAATTGTCTCGTTTTTCAATTTTACGCATTCCTTGGTGGTTTTGCATAATAAAGGCATTAGAAAGAGGATAATTCTTTTGGGACCATTGCATATCATCATACCATTATGCCATTGCACAAGCTTTGGACTTGCTTATTAATCACGTTGTAAATTTCAGTTTGTTTTTTATTTTCTTTTTAAAAGTTGAAGCTACGAAAATTGTAATAATTGAAATATTTAATTAATCCAAGTCTCCGGGGCATTATTAACGCATCATAACTATGTCATCATTATTCAAAAACACCATGAATACAAGTTCTACTTTTCTCAAAAAACCTTTACTTATATTCAAGTGTCGAACACGTTGAAATTTGGAGATTGTGGAATAGGTATAAAACAGTTTACAATATAGTCAATAAGACAATATAAATCGTGGGAAACTGGCCGGGGTGTAGATCATGAATTATGATAAAATTATGTTGCTAAGCGATGTGTTCTCTAAACATGTACCGACTTGAAATCAAACCGAAATAAAATAATTATGTGTACACATTAATAACGAATAAATGACAAGTACCAACACGTTAAATCACTCACTTGTGTTAGTATTGACTTGTTGCTCCACAGGGTGCTGCTATATATATAGAGGTAACGCCATCTAACTTTGGGACAGTTGCTTTGAGTGCAGCCGCTATACGTTTGGCTATAAATTATGAAGTTCGGTATTATTGCACTAACTGGGCTTTTGCTCACAGTCAGTTTTATTAATGGGGACATTTACCTACACAATTTGAGAGGATCCAACAATCGGTTAAATGAAGCTGGAACTGCTCGATCAAACAACAATAGAATGTTCGATTCTCAGGTTGGTCGCTCCGGCGTGGCTTTTCCTGAACTACCTTTACGACACCGTCGATTGTCATGAAGTCTGTATATATTTCAACTACTTTGACCTATATTTCCTTTTATAGAATAACAATAATGGAGGTTACAACGTTGGTGACAAAAATCAAGCATCGAGCACCGAGGACACACAGTTTAACATGGTAAAGGCTTCAGACCGCCATCAGTTCGTATATCTGTCAGCCTCTTTTTCACAGGCTTTTATTCTTTCAGCAAGATAAGACGCCACGCAGGGTATGGGATTGTCCCACTATTGCAGGTCTCAGTGGTCTGCGCCATCTGCCAGATTCCATTTCGTCCTAAATTTTCTGTTATTTTCATAGTATGATATAGTCACCATTTTACAATATCATTAATCAACCTGCCCAAGAATCGTATATGTCAGTTAGAAAATATCGCTGCAGTGAATTATAATAGGGCTATTATTTCTTCAGCATTACTTCCAGAGTGGAAAGCATCATGCAAGTTCTTCAGGGCTGACAGGAAAATCTTTGCTCACAATTGAATGGACAAACCAACACGGCTGCGGTGATCGGGATCTCTATTGTAATTTTGTTCTTCAATATCGATGTCAAGATGATACCAAACATCAAACGTTGAATCACCACTCGATAAGGAATGGTAAAGAATCTATAAAGCGTACTGCACTTAACGTCTATAGACGTCGGTACCGCGAGATAAGGGCTTGTATATAAGGATTTTTAACGATGTCGATTCTGGGGACTTACCCAAAATGTAAAACAAAACCCAAAACTTACCCAGTTAGGGCCCATCTCTACACAGAATAATTTTGCTTTACTGGACTGAATGTTCTTGTTGATATAGTTGCGCGGAAAACGAGACGGAAACTCAGAAGCAACTTCCCTATTAGTTCCTGCATGATTGATATTGGCATATATTTATATTTTCAATATTCTAGGACGTTATACACACACCCCACAATACAACAAAAATGTTTTTACCCGACGCCATTCTAAGAATTCAAGATTACATCATGACTCAGTTAGCTACACCCGAGGTCTTCATGAATCTTGGGAATGGTATGATAAATGCGTCAAACGACATCGCAATCATGGTTAGTATATTGAAATTATTCTTAATAGTCATCATTATATAACGCATACAATAAGATGTGTGGGAGCTCATAGGAGAAAGCTATAGAGCTGCGTGGGAGCTCATAGAAGCTATAGGGCTGTTACTGAAGGCTCAAAGGAGAAAGCTATAGGGCTGCGTGGGAGCTCATAGAAGCTATATAGGCTGTTCCTGAGAGCTCAAAGGAGAAGCTATAGGGCTGTTACTGAAAGCTCATAGAAGATATAGGGCTGTGTGGGAGCTCATGGGAGAATACTATAGGACTATGCAACTTATTGTTTCATATTTTTTTTTTCAATATGCCAATTTATATGCTTTAATCAAGCAGTATCCTTCTTTATACTCTTCGTTTAATTTGTTAATCATTTCCCTAAATATTGTAGGGTTGTTCACCGCTGATCAAAAGATTAAAGGTCAAACAAGTATCTATACTCGTCAAAATCCAAATGGTGGTCGTAGCGGTTATGAATGTCCCGAAGAAAGAGATTATTATCCTTACTGGCATCCTACTGACTGGGTTGATATTGCAGTATTCGCTCATAATGAAACACTCTGTAACTACTATCGAAAGGAAAGTTTTAACGTCAAAACTAAGGGTATGTCTCGCTGGAAAACACAATTAACACCTGCTATATATCTTTTCGATGTATAGTCACAATGGACCCTAAAATACATGGTCTTTATCTCTATTCCTAGGTGAATGTCTTCAGTACTATCAAACGAAATCAGATGGATTTCGTCATGATTCAGTACATAACAACAAGATCGATTGCCAAAAAAATGGTGGCTTTTGGGTTCCATTCAGCAACTACTTAGAAGAATATCCAAAGTACCAAACAGAACGAGAATGTAAATCTGCTAGTTCTAGCAAACTTCGCCTAATCTGGGCCATTCCGTACCGATCAGAAAACATTGACAATCTGAAAATGACAGACGACAATGTAAATTCGCTGAAACGCTGTTTGGTCGCGCTTGATCCACCAGAATGCAAGAAAACTCCGTATACAAGATCAAATCATTTAGGAAATGCCCACAATGTTGTTCCTCTTAATTATACATGGGTGCTTCCACATTTCCCGTCTGGGCATGCACAAAGATGTGTCTTCAGATTAAGGTTAATCTCCCTATACTAGGCTGATGCTTCCTGAAAGTTTGAACTGCATAACGTACTTTATATCTTTATATATGTTATAATCTGTTACTTTCCTTTTTTCCAGATACAACATTTCCACTGGTGATTATCCACCATTTAACACATTCAGTGATGAAAATAATGACCCGTACGTATTCTCTATATTATGCAATCATGATCACAATCCGTACTAAACGTGAAAAGGTTGCATCTTCAACAATGCGAATATAATATAATGCGCTTCGTTCCAACAGGACCGTGCTTGTTCTTGAATTCGTTCGTTTCAGGTGTTCACGCTGTGAAAACGAATGGAATTTAATGTGTGCGCGCGTTTATACAAGGAGCTAGAGCAAACGATTTCAAGCATGTTCTAAGTCGTTGCACCTGTACTACGAACGTATTCTCGATCTAAAATAATTGAAGATACTGTTTTCTGTCTAGGAACAACGGCGTATACTCCCCAGTTCAAAACAATCCGAAAGTAAAAGTTGGGCATGTTCAGCTGCCGCTACAACTTGCAATCAACACAGCTCAGTTTGGACGCACTTTTCAAGATCGTTCTCACTTGTTCAAACTCGTACCCAGACCTAAAGGAGTCTCGGACCACGACGTGATATATAACTTAAACGTGCGAGGAAAACGCGGGAATATCGTACAGGTTTATCCTGCAGTTGAGTACGACTTCATTCCAAAACGATTGCATATTGCAAGTACGACCCTGGTACATATCCAGTGGACCGGTGAGATTCTTGATTCATTAAATGAACTTATTTAATGGATACAAATCTATTTTAAAGATTTAAAGAATATTATCCTTTACCATTCATGCAATTTTACAAATAATTTGCAGCTTGATGTACTGCTAACATGAGGAATTTGTTGCTGTATGGCTGTTCTCTAAACTTTCCCTTTTTGCAAACATTAGGATCACCAGATTTATTCTTTTATATTCATAGGCTCAAATACCAACCCTCGAGGAAACGCTGGGCAAGGCACTGCAGGTGAGATTATTACTGAATACGATGATAATAGTCCAGCAAATTTTCTTGAACGCTCACACTAATTGATAAATCACTTTGGTCTTCGGACCATGCACGTAGACTGAAAATTTTATGAATTGTAAATTTTCAATTTGTAATGCGTATATACAGGTACTGATCGAAACAACATGGTTGAAATGCACAACCCTTCCGTAAATTACCCGATAACATCAGAAAAAACACTAACCATGTTCCCTGATGCTGAAATCGTCTGGTCAAGTGATAAAGAGACAAAAACCAAAGAAGATCTTATTCTGAGTATGGCGTCATCAGGGTACTACAACAGCATGACACTCTGCAAGGCTTCGCCACAGAAACAAGCATTTAACGACTTATTAAACAACGCCCCTGCCTCGTATCGCGGCATGCTACTGAGGTTTAGACCTGGTACATATTACTACATGTGTACAAGGAATAACAACTTCAGCAACCGAAATCAAAAAGGAAGACTTGTGGTCCGAGGTGCACGCCCGGTTCTCGATAAGTGAAAATTTACTTCACGTAACAGGCTTAAGGCTTAAATCCAATCTGATCATTGATTGTAAAATGATTTTTTAGATAAGTTATCTGACCATATCGGTTACCAACTGTAAGCAAATATAAAACTTGGGAGAAAATAATGATTATAATAATAATAAAATGATCCGACGAAAACCTCGTTCCCAGCGTAAAATACTTTATATTTTATGAATAGCTTCACATTAAAAGTGATTTATTAACAGCCTGAAATACAAAAAACTTCATCTCAAGCGGTCTTTATTACGAGAGGCACGGTAGGACTTAGGAGTGACCTTAGGTCAAAACGACGAGAAGTATAAGTTATTTTAGGCAGAACCACATTGATGAGACGCTGCCACCTGCTCATTGGTTATATTTTGTGAAAATGTATGGGATACTTATTAATGTGCAATACTATATAAGATAATCAGTTAATCACTGAACATGCACTTAAAAACACGTAGTGGTGAAGCATCACACAATCCCCCCCCCCCGAGTCGTGTATTTATAGGAGTTAACTAGGATTTTGCAAAATGTAGTTCTGTGAAGTACTGAAGCCTATAGCTATAATAAAAAGATAGGGAGAATAATAAGGAAAGAAACAGCTGTCCTGAGGCTCAGTATGAACAGTATATAAAACAACATCAGTTTGAATTCAATTTTGAACAATGATATTCAATTCATATTCACATGATTGAATTATACTCATAATTTACGTCATAATTAAGAATCACATCGCTGCATGTAATTATGCAAATATCGCACAGTGTTCAGACTTTGCATTATACTATGTTTTGGGTATTGAGTGAAATGTTTTGCGTCGTAAAATAAGGAATATCTGCCCTGTCTCTTCCTTTGCTTTTGAGATACATGGTCATGGTGTAATAGCTTTTTGCCCTGTTACATACAGTCCTCGTGGACATGCAGTTGATAATGAAATTTTAAAGAATGACCAAATCGCCAGACGTAATATTATTACTGCAGCTATACCAACATACGAAACATTCAGGTGATGTATTAACGAATAATTTATCAAGCATGCAGTTATAAAAGATTTTAAAATAATTCCTGTGTGTGAACTCTAAAATATACACGGGCGGACGCACCATTTTCAAAATCTCAAAGACAAAGAAATTATGACCCACATCGTACACTATCGTAATCTATTTAGCTAGAGTTTTTTATCGTGCTAAGTATATTATAATTTACAACGCTAGCAGGACAATCATACGTTATTAAAATTAATCTGAATCATTAGCAATAGAGCGGGAAAACGTATTCTATTCAATAAATTCATGACTGAATAATATTCAAATATTGCTATTTCGAAGTAGCATTTAAAGGATCGTCAAAAATACTTGGTGAATCTTCATCAAAAATCGATACTTTACTTTTATTACCTTTCTTTTTACCTTTCGTCTTTTTTGTTGTTTTCGACGTTGACGCTTCTCCACCTGTCGCTGAATCTAAAGAACAGACACTCTGGCGCTGAATAACTTTTTTCATGCATTGTTTGAAAAAACACTTTACTCCCGATGGTACATTTATGAAAATGATCCATTGATGTAGCGATTTATTCTAATTCATATAATAATTTGATAATTAATACATTGCATGCATTCTAATCATACAAAAGTTTTGTGTTGGAAAGTTCCATTCATATATTCACACAAGATATCTAAAAGAACGATTCGACTATTTTTTTTACCTTGTGGTTTATCAAAAATATTTTCTTCTTTTGAAGTGGTTGCCTTTTTCTTCTTTTTCTCCTTTGATTTCTTTGGAAGATCATCAAAAATGGATCCAGTGCCAGCAAAGAGATCATCGACATCGTCTGTTTTCTTCACTTCGCTTTTGGTTTTAGTTTGCTCCTTGACACAGAAAAAAAAATTCTTATCGCACAAGAAAAATCAATGCGAATACATTTTGTTTTTCCAACCCAGCATTTAAGAAAAACTGGCCTGCATAGTCGCTATAAGTTTAACCAATAATATAAATCTATTAAAATTCTCTTCCAAATTACCTCAACATTTCATGGAGCATGCGACAAATTGCATGCAACAAAAGTGCAACTAGTGTACATCAAGTTATCATTCCTTAATTCCTAATTCTTTATTCTGCCTGACAAACGTATATGAAACTGAAAAATATACCTCCCGTCGGAAGTAAAATATGATGTTAACAGTACGTGATATGTTACCTGTATCTCTTCCTTCTTTTCATCTTTTACATTTAGTTTTGTTTTCTCCGATATATCCTCACTAGTTTTCTTTTTCGTGGATTTCGGAGCAAAAATATCATCATCGTCACCAAAAATATCATCACTGACAGTTTTCGCATTGCTTTGTGCTGTAAACTCTCCAGAAGCACTGACCTCCGAGTCGAAATCCAGAGGTGGAGGCGAAAACACTGCTCTATTACTAGGCTTAAATATATCGTCCTCATCGTCATCTTCAACTTTATTTACCTGTACTTTTTGTAAACTTGACTTGTTGCTCTCAGTCGACCGGCTGAATATATCATCCGTTGGCGTGTTTTCTAAAAGTAGACCAGTTTTTTCGTCTTTCTTTGCAGGAAGATCAGACGTCTTGTTTTGTGACAAGTTCCTTTCGCTCGATTGGCTAAAGAGGTCGTCTTTTGGTTTACTATGAAAGAGTGGGTCAGATTCAGGCAATTGTTTCGTCGTTCCAGAAGTATCAGGCTCGATTTTTGACGCAATATCACTTTCAGTAGACTTGCTGAATAAATCAACTTTTTGTTTGCCACCTAAAAGAGGATCAACATTTAAACCATCACTTTTTGCAGGAGAAACGTCGTCAGCCTGTTTTCTTTCCTGTGCGATATCACTGCCACCCGACTGGCTGAACAAATCATCTTTTGGCTGGTTATCAAACAATGAATCGGGTTTTGATTTTTGGCTTTTTGCGGAAACTTTCTCTGTCGGTTTAGTTTTTTGCGACCTGTTACTTTCGGTTGATTGGCTGAAAAGATCATCTTTTGGCTGACTATCGAATAATGAATCCACTTTTGTTTTCTGGCTTTGTGTTGTAGGAAGTTTTTCCGTCGTCTTGGACTTTTGCGATCTGTTACTCTCCGTTGATTGGCTGAAAAGGTCATCCTTTCGTTCAGTATCGAAGAGCAGATCAGTTTTTGACTTTTTGTTCTCTGCTTCACTTCTCTTTGGTTTTGTCTTTTTCGCTATTTCAGACGACGAGCTAAACAAATCATCGTCAGACTTTTTCTGAGATTGCTGTAATATTTTACCCTCACTTTCAGTAGATACGCTGAAAATATCATCTTTTGATCTCTCTTTTGCTTTTTCTCTTGTATTTTGTTGATTATTAGGTACGCGTTTTTCAACGTCTGATTTAGGTAAAAATGAGCCGTCGCTTTCCGTCGATGTGGCGAAAAGATCGTCTTTCAGTGGATTACTAGAAAGTGCATCCGCTTTATTCTTATTCCTCTTTGTATTTGATGCAGTGTCTTTACCCGCAGTGACGTCATCTGGAATGCCATCAACGGAGTCTTCAAATGAAGGTAAATCCGACGTCATCGTATTATGAATAAACAATGGATCGAACTTCGAATAATTTGATTGTGTACTATGTGATTTTTGATTGTTCTTTGCGGGCGTTTTGTAAGAACTACTGCTAAATAAGTCATCAGAATCACTAAACAGCGATGGTTGACCGCCTTTAGCACTATCAACCCTATCTTGTGAAACAGATGGTACGGCCAAGTTAGATCCAAATAAGGAGGCATCATCCATACTTCCCTTAGCAGCTTTCTGCCGGGCTTGTCGAGTCGGTGGTCTTCGGTTTCCGCGAGGTCGAGCACGATCCTATAAACATTTGTATAGTGTTAAGATCTTAACTTGGTTGTCATGCAAAAACAGGATTGTTTCAACAATATATTTATCTGTACAATATGATACTAAGGAAGATTGCTCCATTAAGGTTAACACATCGGTAGCTTCGTGGTGAAAAAAGGGGCCGCTACCATAAGTAGAAGAATAAGATTGATATTCATATTAATATAGTAACATGCTGTTGGCATTGGGCAGGACAAGCGAAAAACAAACATTTAAAATATTTTGACAATCGTACGATTATTAGACTGGTTTCCACTCAGAAAATTATCCTCGGGACCAGATGGGGGCAGGAACGTTTTTGCCGTCCGTGAGTTAACCTTGCCAGAAAAATGGTTTGAATACGAAACTAGGAAACGTTTAGGAGAGTAACAATAAATTAATGATACGTACCCTGCCAGATGTTTCCAGCGTGTTCACTGACGCAGGTTTATCAAACGTCGCTTCTGCTGACGTTTCCTGTTTCCTTGGAGGTGGAACAGCGCCTGGTAACATTGTCGCTGGGTTGAATATTATTGGTTTCTGAAAAGAAAGTCATTAGCGAAATCATTTAATGCATTTTTAGACTAACGTAAACAGCTTGGTTGTGGTATTATATGATCCTATATGCCACAATGGGCCAAAAAACCTTTTAAGAGTGGCGTATCATCATAAGGAATGGTTTTTCCATGTTATATTAAACAGACCAAAAATTTCCTGACATTCGAATGGTTATAATGGAATAGTCTAACATCAGGGGACAGCGGGGGGAAACGAGCAACCAACGAGCAAAGCTCTCTTCTTGACCCCCCCCCCCCTCCTGGACGTTTGTCGCTCATTTTTTTCCAATTACTATATACTCACCCTTGCAGCAGCAACTGGTTCGTCTGTTGTCGTAGTTTCCTGTTTCTTGGGTGGTGGCCTTGCACCAGGAAGCATCGCTGTGGGATTAAACATCAAAGTTTTCTAGAGCAGAGTGAACAAATCGCTGTTAAACAATATTTCCATTTCATAAACATGAGATCTAATTCTTACTGTTCAGTAAAAAATATCGTAAATAGTGACCGCATGAGATGAAATTACAATGGAATGAACATTTGACATTTTCTCTGCAGAAGAAGAGGCGAGGTTCTGCAGAGAAAATGTCACATGTTTTCTTTTATCTGCGGTAAACCAACTACACGGTATTCAGTATTTTCACCAATAATTAAATCACGAGTGCATGAAATTACTACCTGTAACTTCCCAACATTAGTATTCTTCTCAAAAGAAACTTGTTCAGGAACTTTTGCTTCTTTCAGAGGTGACGAAGAAGTCGGAGTTTTGGTTGGTGCCTAAATAACACGCAGATTAAAGATTGACTATTGCACTAGTGATAGTGCATATGACCCACGCGGGTGAACTAATATTGTGATGGTGTGAAGATCTAATTCTTACTATACAGTCGCTTAAGACACACAGATATGTTACGGACTATATTGAGTGAACGTACTTCCACCGCTGGCTTTCTTGGTTTAGCTTTGGGTGCAACCGTCGGAGCAGGTTTTGGTGGAGTAGCAAATAAATCATCTTCATCATCCGCAAATAAACTGTCGCCTAAAATTACAATTTTCCGAAGAAGTGCATTTAAGTGGATTGATTAAGATTCGGGTTAACGGACCGAAAGCTTTGCAGTATTTAATACTTACGTGGTGTACCTACAAGTTATTATAATTACTAAAGTCGCCATGCAATCATACAAGAAAATTATTAAAACTGTTACAATTATAACACGCGATGGTCAAACTCCTCATGCGAAGTTCGTTACCAGTAACCAACAAAGCTCGAGGCACATGTTCCTGGGTCTGGTCTTGCAACGATCCAAAGCATGTCATTCACGTGAGAAAGTGCTTAATAAGAGAAAGTTGCCCTCCCAGGGAAAGCACCCCAGAAAAAAAAAGGAACCTACATGTAAACAAATTTTGGGAAGGAAGGGCGTGAAATATTAGCTCATGATAGACCTATTACAGTCAAACTAAATTAGGCAACTGTAAGGAATGCCATTATTTTATTAATATTCATTAAGTTAAGCAGCAAAAGAGAGTGATAAACAGGCAAAATTACCTTGCGGCTTAGCTTTGGTTGTTTTGCCAGGTTTTTGTCCACCGAATATATCAACACCACCAAACATGGGGACAGCCCCGGGTAATATCTTACGAGCTGGCTTGCCACCATCCTTGTCATCATCTTTTTCATCGCTATCTGTGTCAAACAAGTCTTCTGAACGTTTGTCTGTTTCTTTCTTTGTTGGTTTATTCACTGCTGGTTCTTCTGTACCCTATTGCACAATTGATAGCATCCGAATTAAAGAAACATTAAAAATTATATGGTACAGTGGTATACAGTGGTATATGTACAGCGATCATATACGGTTTGGCTGTATTGAGGGGATGAATCATATTCATCATTGTATCTATAGGCATTATGTCCCGGCTATTTCTTTTGCATCTTGGTAAAATCCGAGCTTAACCGACAAGCACATATTGCTAAAATTATATTCTCTTTATAATCTTAAAATATTCAGTACCTGAGGCTTTGGCTCGCTAAAAAGGTCATCTTCGTTAGTTTCATCAACATGAAGTACTTTACTTTCTTGCTTGTTTGTCTTGACTTTGGGCTTGTTATCCACAGTATCAACGTGAGTCTGATGAGAAAGATGATCATTTGTTTCATAAAATTGTGACACTAATTTATATGTTAGCTGTAAAGAAACTGCTCTATGGGAAGAATAAATGGAATTTACAGGAGAGTGCAAAACTTTTCACCAAAACTGACTTCAAAGATATAAAAACTTTATAAGAAAATGTACATATAAACCATGCAGATTTTGCGTTTCAGTTTCTCACTATAGTCGTCACAACTATATTCTAGCATGAAAAATTCACGGGTAAGGGTAAATGAGTTAGCATGAAGTGATTATACACATATTGCTCATCATTATTCATAAATCCTCCTACCGCAATGGGTTTTTCTCCAGAGAACAGAGGATCATCAGCAGAACCAAACAAACCATGACTAGGTGTAGATGGTTTTACTGATGGTTTTACTTCCGGTGTACTCTAAACAAATGCAATAAAATGACAACGTCTACTCTTCTCTTAGTTGTTAAACATGTGACGTAAAAGGCACCGGAAAAACCTTTGCCGACGGTTTGATGGTAAACATATCATCTTCGTCATCATCATCATCTTCCTCGTCATCATCAAACAGACTGATAGTTGAACGTTTTGGAGCAGGTTTAGAAACTTCAACAGGCTGAAAAACAGAACTCGCTGTCTCATATGAATTCATGAGGTAAATTATGTCTTTTTTTATGAACATATCCAAGCAAACTTGCAAGATGAATTAGTGAAACTAAGCGGTTTATATTCTATATAGACTGTTTATATTCTATATAGACTTCAGTTCCATAATTTACATGAAATGATGATATCGAGATTAAGATTTGGTTGTGAATATAGCAAAAAGATTACCTCCCCACATTGTGTATTCATGAAATATTCAACTTAGTCTCGTCTCACGTCTGCTTTATTCTGGGAACATTCAACATTTCAACTTTGCTATGTAATTTTTTATGCAGGCTCTATGTATCACTTGGAGAAACCTTACCTTGGCGCCTGAAGATTGGTCTGGCTTTGAAATTGTCGCGCTTTTATTTGAACTGAAATAGTAAAAATAGGAAAAGTGAGCAAAATCCTGCACTAGAATAGCATCATAACAGCACTATACGATAAAGAATAATTGGACCAATATCCAATGAGTTTTGGAAAGCTCGACATAATCAACTTACCCCACAGATTTTAATGGGGCAATTGACGCAAAAAGATCATCACCACCATCATCATCATCATCATCATTATCATCAAACAAACTAATTTGATTAGTTTTTCGTTTGGCTTGTACAGCAGGTGCAGTTTTGACAGCGGTACTGGATACCGCTGATCGTTCTGAATTAAACGAACTCGTTTTATCATCGTCATCGTCAAACAAACTATTTGCCTCCTTTGAACTCTTTGTATTAGAAGTAGTACTAGAAGCTGGTGGCTGTGAAACCTCAGGAGACTGGAAATAGAAAGTCATTGCAAATTTAAGACAAGAAAAATAAAATTCAAAGATTTTAGTCGTTCTTTTTTCCGTGCAAATCTGTTTTTAAGAGAAAAAGTCATTAAATGAAACGTTTGATGAAAAATGAAGATTTAATTTTTCAAAGTGTATGCAGAATTCACTTTGGATATCAGCAAAGTGCAACAATGCCAGAATGAACTTTGGATAACTGCACTTTTCAACCTAAATAAGTAATGAACTGACGACATGTGGAGCACGCGATTTGAATAAATAAGGAGGAACTATAAAATCGCTGGTTCAAAGGTGCCTCATAGGTGATGCGTATCATAGTTAGCACTCTGCCATAGTCGTACCACACTATATATCGATAATACACTACATCCCATACGCCAGAAGTGAATTGGATCCAACAAAGTTGTATGGTGTGAGCAGACCTTTACACAACCATTATATTCAAATATTAAACAAATAATATTTCGATTCTGTTTGTTAATGTTTCTATATGTACCAGAATAATACATGCACAAATTATATATATATATATATATATATATATATTATTATATATATATATATATATATATATATATATATATATTACACAACCATTATATTCAAATATTAAACAAATAATATTTCGAATTATTTATTAGTAATTCCATTATTAAAGCTTATATCTCGACCAAGAGTCGAACGACTACGAGCATTATAGCAACAACAAGCGATAAAGCAGGAGGCTTTAACGTGGATCTAGCATGGCTTGTAATCATTTCATTTGTTCCTTCTTTGCATTTTGATGGATCACATTCATTTCCTTCAATTGTGAACACAGCTGATTTACTGGCAGCCGTTACAGAGACATAAATAGTCTTTGTGGACCCGTCTTCCGTTGATCGCCTCATTTTAGCAGTTACAGATCCCGTGGCTGAAATAACTATGATCTTGTCTTCCTGCTGAGATACATCAAAGGAAAAATCGTTGTCGAACTCATAGGGATGAGGGTTACTACGAGAGACGTACACGAGTGTGTCGCCAGCCAGGTCACTGACTTTTATCTCGAGGTTTGAAGATTGATTTATATTGTAACTGAAATATTGAAAGGAATCTTTCTCTACATCGGTTTTGATTGTCTGGTTTAGGGATAGAGGTTGTGGCTCGTTGCATGTTGCTGATGTTATAGTCGTAATGAAATTTTTCAGCCTAAAATAACTAGACAAGATATGAACATGGGTCGTGGAAGTAGCGATTTTTCTCAGCTTGTCCTTGTCAAAATTGCCAATACCAACTACATAAATAACGATGTTATTGTCTCGTACATTCTGCGAAGGAATTTCAACACCGTCACTTGCCACGCCATCTGTTAGAACAATCAATATACGAGGTAAGCCATCTTCTTCAGGTCGCAGTCCTCTTTTGTTCGTGAATTGATCGACTAATATCTGACCCAAAGCTGCGCCAAGATTGGTATAACCACCTTTCCTTACAACGCGACTAACTGCCGCCATGTAACTTGAACGACTAGTGTAGTTTGATAAGTAGAAATGTGACTGGTAGTTGGTGCTAAATGTAGACAATCCGAATCTAGTGCCAGTGTTGCCCTTCAGTTTATCCTCGGGAAATGCTCGTATAAAGTTCATTACAAATAGAAGGCTTTCATGAAAACTTTGGAGTGAGACACTACCTGATTCATCGATCAGAAAGATGAGGTCAACAGAGCGGTTGCATTTCTGAAGAGTCGCTTCAATTATATCTGCTTCGTTATTCCGCCTTCGCAAATCACCTCTTTGTTGTTTTTCTGGAGCCTTGTAAAAGTTTCTAAGTTCCTTAACGGCGCCAACCCAGTCATTGCTCGTTACTAGACCCCAAAACTTCGGGTATGCTGGAGGTTTGCCAAATTGATACCAAACGCTGACTATAGCTGTGCGAATACTGCGAGGGAGGAACGTAAAAGGAATTGCATCTTTATCTATATCGGAGTTGTATTTTTTTGAAACATCTTTAATTATTTTGCTAGTTACAGCGTCTGTTAATTGGTTTGTCTCGTTTGATGATAATACCAACGGACGTTCAATCACAGAACAAGCCGCCAGATTCCTTCTCAAACCAAAGTACGGACTCAGCTTATCAAGAAGAGAGATT
The DNA here is from genome assembly GCF_004324835.1 of Dendronephthya gigantea. NCBI lineage: Eukaryota > Metazoa > Cnidaria > Anthozoa > Malacalcyonacea > Nephtheidae > Dendronephthya > Dendronephthya gigantea. The sequence goes on along the minus strand of NW_021163041.1, from coordinate 725,329 downwards.
GGCAAAAACTCTAAATTCATTCTTGACTTGCTTCCAAGGTCGATTCCAGCACCAAAGGTGACGCCACTACGCCCAAGAACTTCGCCATTCTTTGGGTTAATAGGGACATATCCGCAGAACGAGAAACCTTCGTGACATCTGAGGAACTTCTTGTAAATCATCGGGAAATTCGTCTCGCTTCCTTCGGGTATCCCAGATTTCCAAGAGCGTGGACAATCTGCCATGCTCTGGAGATTGCAATTTGTCGGAACACGTATTTTGCCAACATACTCCGAAGGCCGAAAGGCACTCTTACATTGGTGCTGTTTAGCATAAACAGTGCCAAGAGCAATCAGGAAAAAAAAAGAAGAAAATCTTAGCAACATACTTGGACGTTTGTGCGTTGCAGGTGAGCGATAGAATGCGTTTAGGGGTTATAAATTTGAAATAACTTCATTAATTATTCAATGGCTTTGAGGTAGGAGCATGCTCAAATTCGATTTCGATTTGCAGTACTTGCCACTAGTTTCTGTCGTAAAACAGCAGCGCCACGTTTAAACGTAATGTAAATGCAATAGTCTGGAAAATATAAAATGAACTGGGACTTCAAAATACTTTATAAGAAAAGCTAAGAAATGAGTTTAAAAGCATTGATAATTGTCCGTGGAGTCAGCACATTTCCAATGAATGTAGACATTTCCAATCTCGTAGAATATTAATGATTTTTAAAATAATTTATTAATGATTTTTAAAATCATTTCTCAGCTTTTCCTACAGCATGAATATTTAATGTGAGGTCAAATATCAGCATGCTTATCTAACTTATAACATTGTGAAATAAATCATGGAAGTAGCCGTAGCCCACATGGATGTGAAGCTTTGCTATTACTATACAAAAACGTTATCCACGTGATGAAATTCGCGAACGTACCCATACACCCATACGTGACAACGATTCAACTGTGCATACGCTTATGTCATGACTTTATACGAAGTGGGAAACAGTCCAAAGATTTTTATGAAGACCGAATGCTAATTATACTTGATTCGTAAAAATACCCAAGAGGATACCCCAATTCTTAAAAATATTTACGGTAATAAAATAAAAAACCTCAGCTTTCTAACGCTATATTCATCATTTAGTAAAACAGAATAAACCCCACCTTATCGGCAATATTTATCGGTGAACCACTTCCAAAAATAGAGACCGCTCCAGCTGGTAGCTACGACAAAAGATCAAATTAACATTAAGAACATATACATACTGTATATTCAGCGATTTTTTTTCTTTCTATATTCATTTTCTGATTTGAATTATGAAAAGTGCAGCTCTTTAAAAAATTGTGTTTGTTTTCTTCTATATCTGTGTGATTTGTGTGATAGAGCGGACATGAACGTGATTTCGCGCTCATATTATTGGTTTGTCGAAATAGAAAGCTGAAAGCTATTCTCGACAATATCTTTTGTTATTCTTTATGAAAATAGTCGAAATCTGTGATTACAGTACGTTAAGTTATGAGAACTATAGCTTTAAAACATGAATTTGAAACTGAAATATAACCGAGAACTGGGATTTTATTTGACAGCTAGTCCTAGTCCTTTCCCGCCATCTCAACACAGCTACGGCTTTATCAAATAAACGTTTAATGAAGAACAGAACACAATGCCAACAAACAAGTAGAATGTAGACCGTAGAATGTAGACCGATCTTACTACACGAGTCACTGCACAGTTAAAACTGACGAAGCGCTAAGGTCGAAACGTCGAAAAGATTTTTGTGTATTTTAGGCAGTTGTAATGCCACAATTAATAGTAAGTTGTTAGGAAACGCTGCTATGCTGCTTCCTGGTTATATTAAAAGGCAAGCATCTGAAATGCACATAATTACCTTCTTCTTTTTTGGTGGTTCGACTTTTGGTTCGCTCTTCTTGGTTGGTTTTACACCAAACAAACTGTCATCATCTTCTTCTTCTTCATCACCAGAACCAAATAAATCTACAGATTTTGTAGATTTTGCTGCAACTAAAAGATATTTGAAAGTTGAAAGTTTTTAAAAGGAAGTTAGTATAGCGTATATAGATACCGTTGGTATCAAGACCAGAAATCCGCAAAATGGTAACATCGTAAGGGACAATAATATCATCGGGTCACTAAATATTTCGTACTTATAGGTAGTTAAAATTTTTTACAAACAAATGGTCAACCGCAATCGGTACTTTGATCAGATTATAATATTCATGTCGTGAGGCAGTCACATGATGTCACATGATGTACTCAATAGACCTTTCTTATAATGGCGTCAAACGCGGGAATTCTAATGTTACACGAAATTTTGATTGGCTCAACAAACCGAGCCATTGGGTTGTGAAATCATATGTCACGAGGAAGATTTCCAACAAAACTCTTCAACTGTATTTGAAAAGCTCGATTATTAAGAACCAAAAATAAGTACTGCTTACCTGCGGGTGGTTTGTTTGAAACTACAGACGAGGTTTGACTTGAGGTAAAGATATCATCTCCTTCATCAGAAAATAATCCACCTCCTTGATTTGGTTTAGTTTCTTTCTTTTCAACTGGACTACTCTTTGTAACATGATGTTCAGTCTAAAAATTACAATAAAGCGTTGGTTATATACACACAGAAAAATAACATTATTCGCATCCCAAACTTCTTCGTGCTTGCACGTTACGGTGCTGCCATAGGTAGGGTCAGGTTCTTTAATGAAAGTCAACCATGAGTTTTCGTATGTAATTTGGAGTTACATTTCATAGAAATGACCATTATTACTTACTGCTTGTACTGGTACATGAAATGGTCCCTGGTCTATAAAAAATAAGCAACTATGTATGAGACGAAAATCAATCTTTATATATAGAGAACATACGCCTGCTCCATCAATACGTAAACTTGACAATTTGCCAGAGATTTTGATCCTACAGCAATGCCGTTAACTTTCTATTGTCTTCAACCTGCTTGCATTATTCTGACTGACTAGCAATATTCGTCATATATTGGTTCAAAATATGTCGTCCCCTATCAAGCATTAACTATTTCCAATTTTCACAATGCACGTCTTCCAATTATAATAGATAGATAGGGAACTAATATGCTACATATGGACAACATGGTACAAGTCACGAAACATCATGCAGCACTGTACGTATATTGAAAGAGCATATTTCTATTTGACGTCCTATCCTCTTACTTCCAAAAATTGCAACTGCACCAGCAGGTAGTTTCTTTCCGCTTGCCGTCCTAGGTTTTTGTTTGATGATTTCTATTTAAGATATAAATACACGTTAGGGTAAGGGAACACGAGGAACTGCGATTTCTATCAATTCATGCGGAGGATATTCAAGGGAGTATCTGGAGGACACCTATCAGGGATTATGATATCAGTGTATTGGGTCTACATCAGCCAAATACTTCATAAAATTGTCATTCAGTAAAGGTAAATGCTCAACCTTCATCACTCTCGTCTTGTTCGTGGTCTGATTTAGGAGTATCGTTGTCTACACTGCCAGGCTGGAATAAAAAGAATGCGATTAGAAAAGCTTAACGTTTGTGGAATTTGTCAAAACATTATCTAAATGGGCATTGGTCTACAATAGACCTTATGCATAATGACGTAACAAGCGGTGACAACTGCAGGGAATTCTGGTCTTAGTAGTCACGGCGGGAAATTTCAAAGTTTGAATTTTTCGCCGTTACTACAAAAACTAGAATTCCCTGCAGGCGTCACGGCTTGATACGTCATTATGGGGCGTGTGGTTAAAAGATCGTTCATAATCATGACCCATGCAACCACAGTGCAACCACCAAGTCTCAACCCACCATCACATGGTAAATAAATAGAGTAACATCAATCATATCGAACAAATGGTCAGATTTAAAGTGAAGTGGGGGAAGAAGGGGGTATGTATGTAGAATATGGGGAAAATTCTGAATATTGCACTACGCTTCCCGTGGTAAACTCTACCTTTGATATTTCCGCTTCATCTTCCGCGACATCATCAAACAGTCCTCCTCCACCACTAAACATCCCTCCTTTTTTACCAAACGGGCTTGTCTCTTCAAATAAATCTCCTTCCGGACTGGCACTGAATAGATTGCTTTCTAAATACCGGAGATCTTATTAAAATTGCTGAAAATATTCTGGGAAATGCAAAACGCTTTATTATATTGCAATTGCAACCTTACGATATACAGGGTGTATAAAAAACTACTCCCTATTCAAATCAAGCTTCTGTTAGAATTAGAAAGCTACATATATTATTATGATAAACCCACGGATGCCTAAAATGAAACGCGAGACTTTATTTTGAAGGCCTCAACCTAATTACCATTAGAAAATGGGGTAATCGGGGAGATTAAGGGGTACTCTTTAGACTATTGAATGCGCGTTCTTCTACCATGCAGTCGGAATCATATGTAAATTGACTCAATCACTACAAGTGAAGCATACTGTTACTGTTATGTGGAGAATAGCACCGGTAAACACAGTTATAAGCCCCGTTTACACTACACTCGATTTATTGGCACGGCACGGCTAAAATTGGTACCCGTACCCAATTTTATTAGTATTCAGGCTACCAAAACAAAGGCTGAGCACAGATGAAATGGGCACGGGCACCCACTTTAACCGTGCCGTGCCAATAAATCGAGTGTAGTGTAAACGAGGCTAGAGAGACGTTATAGTAATAAACTATAGTTGATTCCAGTTGCGAGTGCTTTACTCTGGCCTCGACATCAAAATCTTTCATTAATTAGTATCAAAGACAAAGTTCCTACGCTTACCATCTTTGCTTGACGTTCTTTTCTTTTCTTTGTGGGCACTCTTGGAACTAGCATTGCTTACTTGACTATCACTTCTAGACGTTTTCCTCTTGTGCTTATGTTTAGATCTACTGCCTTTGCTAACGACGCTTGATGTTGTGTCAATAGAACTTGTGAATAAATCGTCATCATCGTTATCTTCATGTTTTTGACTTGTTTCAATATCATTCTTAACATTGCTAGCAGCTGGGGTCGTGGTTGTGCCCTAAAAATATTGAGAAAACAAAGTGAATTTCAAGGGTACACCTAGTCCAAGTCTCGCTTGAACTAAGTCCTACCAAACGAACATCATCTAACACTCGACGGATGGATCTACCTTACTATAAAGTGAACTGATCTCATAATACACACTAGATGGATCTATCAATATCTAATTCTAGGAAGTGTATATTTACACACTTACACTATCACGGCTTGCATGGCTGCCACTTCTAGACTTTGGTTTCTTGTGTTTTTTCTTTCTTCTACTTCCTTTACTAGAAACTGTCGTGGTCGTGTCTACTGACGCCGAGAACAGATCATCCTTCGTCGCCTCGCTTTCGTGTTTTCCACTTTCTTCCCAATCATCTTTATCATCGTCTTCATCACTATCATCCACAGGCGTCTTTGGTTTCACTCCCAGTTTGGCAGCAAGCTCAGCTGTGAAATCCATTGGAGCGGCAGACTAAACAGTGATATAGTAAAAAAATACATTCTTTCCAAATACGCGTTAATAACATTTCCTACTCAGTTGTGGTGAGTGTAGTTACATTGGGCGACTTTTGACACAGAAACTACACAAAAACGCCACCTAATTTACAATCAATACCAAAAAAAGAGAAGAGAAAATCTGATATTCACCACCGAAAGGAGCTAATAAAGTGTTCAATCTTTTAGCTAAGGCAAAATGTGTAATATCTCCTTATTCATGTTTGGTGAAAAATTAAAAAAAAAGAAAATAGCGCACCTTTCGTGATTTTTCTTTCACTTTATCCTCTTCTTCCATACTTTCCTCACTATCATCATCATCATCTTCTTCTTCATCATCCTCATCTCTTGATTTTCTCGACTTCTCTGTTCCTCCAGCTGCGAATAGCCCATCATCCGATTCTGAATCTGAACTTTCCTGCAGCATTGTTTAGAAACACAAGTCAAGACAAAACTTGCATGATAGGGTTGATCTGAGAATGGGATCTAATACTCCTTTCAATTCTAAACTCATTCTGTAGTGCATCTATAGTCGTAGACAAAAGCAATAAAGTATAACAATTATGTACGTAAATTTCGTTTGTACACATGTTAACTCATGAGATGGAATAATATTTTTAGACACAAATTTCAGTATGCTTTGCCTATAGAAAATAATGTGCACATTTAATTTCATCGAATATAATGTGGTCGTATCAATCCGGGATGCATGCCACCCTACCCTACGCTCTACTGAGCCTCACTTCCGTGTTGTTTATACTCGACCCTCACTTCCGCGTTTAGAGCAACCTTGAAATTCCATTTAAAATTTCTGAATACATACACGAATGAAGGTTCGATAGAAGCGCTGTATAGTGAGGAACTTTTGATGTGTCATCTTTCAATAACCCCAATATTCAACACAAGATAAGATAAATTTATATCTCTACCTTTCTGGGTTTCTTTTTTACCACAACTTCCTTCTCGTCTTCACTTTCAGTCGCAGTCGACGAAGCCTAAATAAAAATATTGCGTAAACACTTCAGGTTGGACATTATACAGTAAGTTTCCGAAGAAACGCAGGAAACGTTGTTGTTGTTATGACTCTACTGTATTTAAAAGACTTCAACTTTGATTAGGAATCAAATAACAGAAATGTCTATTTATACAAACAGAGATCATAACGATTAGTAAAGAACATTATCTACATCACGCTTAGAGCATGTCCTCAAACTACACGGAAATGCTGCATGGTTTACTCATGAAAAAACATTTACCCTGGACATACATTATATCACATAATGTACGCGTTATCCGCTAGTAATATCCTGGTTTGATTAACCGTAAGAACCTCAAATATTTGAAAGATATAGCGAGGGTCGTACCTCCTCAGATTCTGATGCGCTGACTGTATCACTTTCTGACGTTTCTTCATCTTCTGTACTTTTCTCTGACTCGCTTTCTTCCATGCTGGCTTCTTTATCGCTGCCTTCATCTATAAAAACAACATGTGCATGGTATGTATTTATATCATATCACAGTTAATTATCCCATTTTATTACCCAAAACAAAATCATTAATATTACACAACATTTCAATTAAAAGAACAAAAAAAATTTTTAATCTCAATTAATTGAATAGACTAATCAATAGCAAAGTTGACACAGCACAGTTTGCATATTGCAATAAATTGAAATCCTTTAAGGCAGTGTTACACTATGCAACTTTCCTTCCAACTTGCAATGCAATTCTACTCCTGAGGCATCTAAAGTTGACAAATACGAACATTTCTTACGATCTGCTAACGTTCTCTTAGCATTTCGAACACTCTTTACTAATTAACATCCCTCGAAATTATAATTGCATTGCAAGTTGCAAGGAAAATTGCATAGTGTAACACCGCCTTTAGCATTGACAAAAATATTTTAAAGGATACACTTAATTCAGATTGGTTAAAGAGCATGCAATTTTATCACTACTGGTGTACCTTCACTAGATGACTCTCCCAAACCAACAAGATCATCTTTATGAAACTCTGCTGTACCAATAAAACTCGGCAACTTTCTATGTGCATAAACATCCTACAAACGGAGGTAGAAGCAACTGGTTGAGATTAAAATGTTTGAATAAGACTTGTGATACTGTAATTAGCTAAGATTTTGTGTGAGCAAAGCTCCCAGGGAAAATGATGATACTATCCAAGGGGTAACAACAACAACAGCAAGACATTCCATACCGTTAACTCAAGTATTGGTTCAGGTTTCAGATTATCTGGCAATGTTCCTTCATCTTCATCATCAGACACCTCTGTTAGAGTAAGTGCACAATTTAACCATTTAGCCCCATTTAAATAAAACCATTAACTTTGTCTTAATTTGCAAGAGAATTTGAATAGCTATGTGGACATTTTGAAAACTAGTCCGGGTTCAACCTTGAAAGCATATTCTAAACAACCTGACTGTGTATTCTAAACAACCTGACTTATATACAGATATACTGTAAGGTACTATTATATATCTAACTTACGCTCAGGAGTAATTTCTACAGTGACAAAGGCACTATCCAATACTGCTAGCCCAGACTGAAGAGCTTCATTGATTTTTGGAATAACTTCTGTTTCTAATTCCTCCCTTGTTTTCTCCTGGAACATGACACAATGTGAATGTTGATTATCTACTAGGCAACAATGCTATGGTTTCATAATTATGGATGGTATAGTAAACTTCTGTGCCATTTGATGATTTTGATCAACTCACTCATGTAAATAATTTTTTTGAATTCTTCTTTCTTTTAAATTTGTGGGTTAGTTCTAACTTGAGAAAGTATTACTTGAGCATATATGTAATGTACCACACAATTAAGCTGCTTAAAGGCTCAGAATGTAAAAGGTGTACCTTTTCCTGAGGGGTAGATGTTTCCCCTTGTTTTTCTTCTTCATCTTTAGTTTCTTCTTCATCATAGACTCTCTAGAATGCATATAATATTCCAAAGAGTATGATTATGTTTCAGACATAAAAAATAATTTAAAATGGTGCGTAACTGCTGGAAATATTTTATAAAAATATAGTAAAAATCCTCACATTTTCAATAAACTGTGTGTTTGATAACATCAAAAAATTATTGAAAGTGTTATGCACTTTGGCAGAAATGCCCTAAAAAAACAAAGTGATAAGATTACTTATCATAAATATACAGTATATACAGGCCAGTTATGCTCTTTTGATATAAATAAGGAAGTCAGCAGGGTACACATTTCAACATTATGGACTGTTACTTTACACATTTATACTACTTTTGCAAAAAATATTAAATATCTATTTGGGTTTCACCTGCAGTCAGTGTCGTGACCATTTGCAATCAGTATATTTCTGATGTTTTATTTCTATGTCAAACCCACCATCCTCTAATGTACATCTCTAGCAGCTTAGTTAGAACAAGGTATTTGACAATTGCTGTATATGACAGCTAGTAAATGAATTAACCAATAAAAATTGATAGAAAACTAAATTATATACCTTGGTTTCCTGGACCAGTCCATCAACCTTTTGTTCCATACTGTGTGTTTGTGATAACATGTTTTGGGAAAACTCTTGCATATACAGCAGCAACTGAAGCAAAGAAGCAATTTGTTGCTAGCAATTGTATATAGTAAGTCATTCTGTTGTGATTAATTAATCAAAGGATTATGCATTAATATGCAACTTTCCCATGTCTGTTTATAAGTACAAAAGGATCCTTGCAAACTGCTTTGCCTGGCTTTGCTTGGGCAAGTTTGTTTATATTAAAAGTTATATTTGTAAATATTTTTTTAAAACTCTATATGCAATTGTAAACAGAAATGAAGAACATTAATAAACAGCTAAACAATAATTGCTATTGTGCAATTCTATGGTGTTCTATGTGAGTACAGAATGTACATTAAAGAATGATATAACCCCAGAGCAGGAGCACAAATCAATAATTCTTTTGATGCTCAAATTGAAATCTACATGGTTGTATGCAAAGAATGGCATCGCAATGCTTGAAAAAACAGGAAATGTTTGTCACTTTATCATGTTTATAATTCTGTTGTGGTAGTGAAACAGTGCAGTAGATTACAGTAATTTCAAGTAAAAGCTGGAAGGCACTTCCCACCATGGGGCCATAATGTTGGGCAATCTGAATCAATGTTGATAACATAATTAGGTTCCAAACTGCACAAATGAGACATAAATCTATAGTATGAAGTATAGTCAAGAAACACCCTAGATTCATATGAAATTCCACCTGGAGACAACCAAGTTTCGCACGTAAACTTATAGATCATTGTACTAAGAGTTTTCATTTGTTCAAGTCTATCAGCATTTATGAGGCTGATACATTACTGACAGTTAGCCATTAAGCCATAATTTGTATGAATGTATACGTAGAGAAGATAAAATTTATACAAGCAATGCTAACAATGAACCGAACTCAATAATTGTAGATAATAATAGGTATAAGTTGCAACAGATTTCAAACAATCAAGCTCTCTAGTTACCCCAGCATCTGACGCAAGAGACCAATTCGTGGCTCCCTTTCGCATTTCGTCGACTGACCAAGCTCTTTCCCATGGTTTTGTTCCGTCTGTAGACGTTGTTTGTGCTCCATTGTTTGTGGATTGTGCTGTGCTACTAGTAGGATCATTTGTGTTCGTACCATCGTTATTTATCACCGGTGGCGGTGGTGGAGGTGGTGGTGGTGGTGCTGCGGAAGCCATTTTGAGAACTTGCAATTGCATGCATCATGTGACCACTACTCACTGAAACAACTGAAACCACTTGGCTGAAACTGATTTTCTTCCATGCGCACTGGTTTACACTTCCTTCGCTTCCGGTACACGGAGTGTTCCTGTATCCATAGGCAGCCCGGTCAATGCGGGCACAGTATACTATCTTATGTATACTATCTTATGTATACATAAGATAGTATGCGGTACCCACATTGACCGGGCTGCCTATACTGTATCCAGAAATTTGGGGACTTTCAGTTTAGACAATTTCGTTTAGTTTGTCAACCTGGAATATAGACTGTGCATAAAGAATTATTGTTTTTATTTTATATTTCATCACTTCTCTCATTACTTATCGAAGCATCATAGATGATGATACCTTTCATGAAAGTGTGAAATCTTGAATACGTTGAATCACATTGAAAGGCTAGTAACTGTAACAGTAAATAAGTGGATGGTTCTAAGGATATTTGTTTAATTGCTCAGTGGGGTCCTCCTTCAGTCTTCAGAAATCATTTTGTATTTTTCTCGATCGAGTCTCTCCGCTTAAGGCCTTCTAAACATGGTTATTTCGCAAATATTTACACTCAAAAGGGACCTTCACCAGGGGGCATTACCGGGGCAAATAGAAATTCGTGGGGGGAAAGGTACTGGGGGTAACGACAAATCAACTTCCCTCTTTAGTGTGGAGATGTCCACCAAGGATCGAGGCTTTTTCTAAAATTGAATCTGTTCGTTCGCTGGTGAAGCGTACCTCATCCCAAAGATTTTAGTATAACCATCTCTAGGAATCAATACTAGCGAAAACATCTTTAATATATTTTAGTATATTTTTAGTATCACCATATCATTTTTGTGAAATATATATACTCAAAGTTATTCGATCGCATAATCGCAGTGATCAATAAAAATCTCTTTTTTTTTTCATGTACACAATTTTTTTTCTTACTGTTTGCATGTGTGAAATCAGTCGAGCATGAGACGAACATATGAATATACACCTCCCCAATTACCAACGACACAGCCCACGGCCACGAAGCGGTCGAAGCTGGGTCGAAGCCCACGATACACCCTGCATGCATGTAGTTCCTTGAGTCACTGATCTCTAATTGTAGCTGAATGTTTTGCAATAAGGCGTCTGGGTACTCAGCAGGGTTCCACTAATAATTCATGTTTATACTGGCCTATGCTTGCCCGCTTGCACTACAATCAATATACTCTTACATGGTCATTTCCATCAGGCATCTGTGACAATTTCGGGGAAATTCGTCAACTTACTCAATTCACCATTTCGTTAACTTACTCAACTCACCATGGAAGGCAGATATATTGAGCAATAATGAAACTGCAAAATGAAAATGGTCAACAACTCATAACTATAATTGTCATATAAATTTTCATTTTAAAATATTTGTGTTCTAGCTGATTTCACATTATAATATAAGTTATGGACCGCGAACAAGAAGATTCAACAACTGCTCTAGTTCGTGAAGGAGTTACTGTAAACGTTGGCTTCTATAGACGTTGTTTTCAAAATCCTCCTGTACAGGTAAACCAATATTTAATATGATTAATTATTTAACTAATTTAAGTTCGTATTTCGTTTACAACGACCATACTGATTGGATGGTTCGATTCCCATGGCCGAGTAGGTGGTAGGTGGTAGTCCAAATTTCATCATTCAACCGAAACTGGAATTGATTAAAGTGAATACGAATATGTACAGGTGAAATTTGACTAACTATCTAGCAGTAAAATTTGATCCGTTTTTTCGGTACCGCAGCAAAAATTGCGCGTAATGTAAATCCTTAATTTCAAATTTTGACCTCTTGACTTTTATGAACGTCCAAATTCTTTTTGAATAGCCCAGCGATACAATTTTTGTGGTCCTAAACTACCCATGTAATATCACTGTCACTATGTCAGATGACATGTTATGTTATTCATTTCTAGATGAGTTTCGTTGTGCTCCATGCTGTACTCTGCTTGGCAACTCTTGTCTGTCTTGGGATAGCGTCAACATTTGACTCTTTGTGCGCCGTAAAACAGGCAAAATCTATCGTAAATTGTACCGAGAATGTACTTGTAGAAAAACCGCAATCTATCGTCATGGCATCATATCTCATGATCATTACCAACGCCATCATTGTCATTGCAACATTGTACCTAAAGCCAACCTGTTTGCAATTCTGTGGAATCAAGGAAGCTTTAAGGCGATTAGTGAAAAAAGGATCTTTCTGGTCATACAATATAACGTATATTTTTGTCGTTTTTGATTATATACTATTAACATTTAAAGACTTAGACATCGTTAATAAGGCATTAGCTATAACATTGGTTGTTTTTTTAGCATCAAAATTAATTGTTGCGTACTTTTTGAATTACGTATTTCCAGTAAAATTTCCAGCGGTGAATGAAAGAAGCTTTATAAGACTCTACCTTTGGCTAGCATACTGGATAACACTTGTGGTATTTTTCCTTGCCACCGCGCACGCTGTTTTGGCAATAACACTAGACGTTGCTGAAAAAATATCTCCCATAGGCAACGTACAGACAGGATCCCATAATTTTACAACTGTTTGCCAACTTGTGTTTCTGGGAATAAAAGCAACGTTCGAAGGACGATTATTTATATTTTATTGGAACAAGTTTTTTCATGGAGACAAAGATTTGTTTTCTACGTTTTTAGTTTTAAAACCTATTCAAGAACAACCAATTCCACCTGTCACGGTGGAAGGGAGGTCAGGAATAGAAGTTGTCACAGCATAACCGGTCATTTCGTGTATTGAATATTGTTATAGATACAGTACCGTGAATTGAGAAATGCAAAGTGATATAGCTTGATGTAATTTTTTATATCTTTCTTTTTATATTATTTTTATTATTCTTATAAGAATAAATATGTCAATAAAATACGTTAACAATCCATGAAAATACTTAATATTAAAACGTATTATAATGCTGCAAAGGTGCGCTACTTCATTGACCTTCACAAGTTCATTGTATCCCCTCGTTTGATATGGAGATAGGATGATATACATATAAGTTTTTCTCTCATTAAGAATATCTATAATATATAACTGCTTTCAAATTTAAAGCCCATAGTACAAGCCCTACATAGTCGTTGTACCCTAGCTTCAAATTCAAAATCGTCAGGCTGGCTAAGCCACTGATAGGGTGATCCAAATTCCAAAACTGTCTTTAAAACCTTTCTTTTTTCGATGTTGCTGCCTTGTTCCAGGAGGGTGTTGTTGTTCATCTAATCATTTATTCAACTCCAACCAATCAGGGGCTCTTTACTTAGAAGCAACACCAGGATTCGTCGATTTCATTGATTTACATTGATGGCATATGTCACGATGAGTGTCTTCCTTATGAGTGGCCATGTGCCTATCTGCTGGAACGCCATGAACCCCAGAGACATCAACACCATAAAAACAGGTTGTGTGGGGTAGATCAGGTGAGAATATAACTGCCAACTCACGTATTTGATTATTTCTCTCTTCCATGGGCCACTGCCATTCAGCCATTTCTTTAGAAGAAAGTCTTCTGAGCATGACTCTAACTGTAACTTGATTGGACCATGTTTGACCCAAACATGGTTGAACTTTATGATATTTGCATGTATTATAAAACACTGCTGAAACCTAGGAAAGAAATTTTGCATTTTAATACTTGCATGGCAACACAAAATTATGCTAACTAATTTGTTGAAATTGGTTTCAAAATTTACTTTCAGAAGCTTTGTCCAAAGACAACTTGTACGTGTGCTGAGATTATGATTAGATTATTAATTATCATAGGTTAAATTTTAGTCTTGATATTGTATGCTCACTTATTTTCTTTGAAGACCCAACATGTACTTATATGAAAGCTAAATTGTACTATAGCTACAATGAACGGTACATGATTTCTGGGATACTTAAAAGAGTGCCAGAAAGCTGACATAAAATAATGCTGTCAAGGATCAAATTAACAGATAAAAATATGATTTGACATTTTAATGTGGTTTAATTTGGCAACATTCAACTTTTTGCACAACATAAAATTAATATTTATATTATTGATTATATATCATAGCAAAAAATTATTATTTACTTTTAAATATTAATCCAGACCCTGATAATCATATATATAACAGTTATTATTTCATGCAGCATCATAAGCTATATTTAATAAGGAATTTAGTAAAGTTTACAAAGGAACTGACAGGGTGGGTTTAGAGAAAAAAACTAGCAGGTTTTATAAATGGAAACCTTCAGACCTATAGCCAAACTCACCTGATTGATACACACAACTGCCATGTTATTTTTGTTACTCAGTTGCATTAACTGAGCACCAAGTTTAGTCAAAACTTTGCTTCTTTTATCCATCTCATTCATTGAATATTCAACACGAAATAAGGCTGCAATGGAATCAATGACAAGAAGTTTCACTTTCTTGTACTTCATTAATGAAGGTAATTTGTTTTCTAAGACGTCACTCAATTCTTTAACATCACAGACATGATTTAAATAGATATTATCACCAACACTGGTATCTCCTAAAATGTTTTGGTATCTCTGAATGAACTGTGGTTTTATTTGTTCGAGTCTCTTGTCTGGAAATTTATCCTCTGTACATAAATACACAGCTCCACCGTTAAGCCCTCCAAGATGGTAAGGTAATTGCACCATTAAACATAACTGTAGGCAAATTTGAGTTTTGCCACTTGCACTTTCACCATAAATCTCAGTGATTCCTTGGGAACGTATACCACCTTTAAGACGGTGATCTAGAATTGAACAGCCAAGGCTGAGTCTGCGAAGTATAAGAATGTCATCGCAGTTCTCAAGGTACAAATCGTCAGCAGAAACGAAACAAGGGCGTACAAATATTTCACGAACCGCTTTCTTTAGAATTTCAAACTCGTGTCCAGATAAGTTTGTCGTTTTGACAAGTTCAGGTACAGAGCTTTCAAGAACAGACGCAATAGAAGGCGCTGTTACTCCTATTCCCCGAAGTGCTTGTTGAACGTTTGGAGGAAGATTAAGATAATTCATTTCTTTGTTAAATAATTAGATCTATTCTACAGACACTGAGACTCTTCTAGTCAAACTGTCAAACTGTCAAACCAATTTACTCAAACCACGATCACTGTGCCACCAATCAATCAAACACCCGCCGCACCCCTCCCCCCTTCTATTACAGGGTAATGGAAGCTTGCGCTTCAGGCTACATCGACGATAAAAAGGACATTTTCTGAGAAAGCTTACTAAAATTAGTAAAATTTGCTGGGAGTTGTTGTAAATTACGGAAAATATAGCCATGCGAAGTTGCAAAAGTTACAAAATTTCGCAGCCGAACTTTGCATTTGAACTTTCTAGCTGTGGTGATTTATTTCCTTCTAGTTATTTCCATCAAAATTTAGTCTAAAGCGCAAGTCGTCCATTACGTATGCCCGGTTCCCGGGGCCACCCATGGTAATTCGACGTCATGCGCTGTCCAAACCTCCGGTCAGGTGTGTGTGTGGCGATCATGTATAAAGATAAACATTAATACCCCAGAAGTGCACTTTCACCGGCTTTCACTGTTGCGTTATCAAATTCTAAACCAATGAAATAGCTATAGTTAATAATTTATATTTTGTCAATACGAGGTAGTTCACAGAATTCGTGACGCTTACTACATGGGTGTGGAACAGTATCGTCACATCCTGATGCAGCTGATGCAGGAAATAAGGAGGTGTCAGAGGTAGCGTCACACGACAGGAGGTTTATATTTCGAATTACGTCACTATCCTTCTATGTGGAAAAGATTATGGAAAAGATCCTTCCAGAAACACAAATAAAGCGACCATGTTGAATTTGTTCGCGCAAGCATAAAATAAGCCGAGAAATAAGTACCATCCAAATCCCTGTACAGGAGATTACTATATAGCTACATAGCTTATAGCTAGTCACCTCGCGGAAAAAAATAGTGCCACTTGGTAATGCCTTGCGGCCATACTATAACCTCTCATGACTTTACAATAGATAGTTCTCAAAACCTAAAACGGATAGTAAACTGGGGACTTGACTTGTTGGTAGCAACCACTACCCCCCTCCTTCCCTATGCCAACCTCATTGAAAAACTTCCACATTCTTTGAGATATAAACTCTCCTAAAAAGTTTTTAAAATTGCAGCCCACGACCACTTAAAAAACACTCAACTCAATTATCCTTCAATATGATAAAATTGGTGGACCTAATTACCTACGAAAGGTAGAAGACGTGGACATAGTCTTTATATTCTTCTCTGTCATTTAAATTTCCTCCGACTGTTAATGTTCCTTTTCTAAAACGTATCAGATACTCACAACTCACAGTCACAAAGCACTGTCGTCGGATTAGATGGTGAATTAATGGCGGGCACTGAAGATATTGGTAAAAATCTCTCACGTCAAATATTGTAGGAGAATTTTTGTTGTTATAACGAATTATTTTGTGGTCACGCATGACAATCAACTTATCAAGTTGGCATCAAAATTGGGAAGAATATTGGACAGGTTTACTGTGGTGAGTTCATTCATATAGTTTACATGACCCCGTTCGTCGTGCTGGATATATTGATGTACGGTTGGATATACTGATCTATATATGCTGTGCAGCACAGTAAATATCGCACGAAAATTATACACAGCATCGGTGCTAATATATTTCGACCGTCCATGTAAATTCATTTCAAAGATTCTCGTCCTCTGATTCTCGTCATGCCAAGCCCAAACTCGTGAGGATTGAGAGATACAAATTTTATCCGCCATAGAAGATGCTGAATCCAAAAGTTATAATATATGGCCATATCATTATAATGATATACGTCATAGAGTTTATATATAGCGATTGTATTGGTATTATTTCCGAAAAAAATTCGTGGTTAAATTTCTAATTTTCTACATACAGCTAATCTTTGAGATATAAGACTGATATGAGATATGAGATATCAATCAATTGCCGGATCATTTTTGGCTTCAGTCTGTTTCATTTATCAATATAATGTCTGTTGAAAGTCAAGCACAAAAAGTCTTTATATTTGCAGAAAATTATTTGGCGTCTTGGCGCCAATCAAAATAGCAATTAAACATTTTTATTTCTAAATATAAACTACAATGCATTGAATATAAAAAAAGCTGACTCTTGAAATATGTAATATTATATTAATCTATATAAGTCTATGCAATCTAGTAGCTACCGTGTCCCTATTTATGGCTTTCTTACACTTTCTTAGTTCTTTAGGTATTCCTGGAGCCTGCAGGAACAGCACTAAGTATAGGAAAGTCAAGAATAGGTAGCTAGATCTCGCAGCAACTGAAGGCAAATGCAAAGCGGAAACACTATATAATTTATGACTATATCTGTAGGGGGGCTCTTTCAGCATACCTATTACCTACAGCTGTATAAAGTGTATATTTATATCGCAATTGGCAATGGGAAGACACCGGTTCGATTTTTCGGGGAGTTCAGATGTTGTCTGAACACAAAGCTATTAAAACACGACTAAATTATAACCAACCTTAAAAGAACACAAGGCCAGTGAACTGTAAAACACACTAAATAGGTAAATTTTAACCAAGTTTTATCAATCAAACCAAATCAAACCACCCAGTGGTTTCCGTAATTATGATTTTCCGCCTGTTTACCGAGTGTATAAACTGTATAACATATAATTGTGTGTTAATGTCGGGTACCCACAGTGACTGTACTACATTCGGGTTAGCGACGAGTTTGTGATTTTCCTAAAAACTAAACAGGGCCTTAAAAAAATTATTTCTTATGTTAACGTTAACTTCTTTATTATTTTAAGATGGTGCTTTCCAATGGAACAATTGGTCAACGCATCAACAGCACTTCAGGAGATTTCAAATGTGATATTCCATTTAATCTTTCCCAAGACTTCACTTCATTCGATACTGCCTCCTTTATAAGTCGCGTCACTATTGCTGGTGTACTCGGCATTCTCATCTTACCCACGATATTTATGAATATCATCATACTCGTTGCTATATTTAAAAATAGGAACTTCTGGCGTTCATCGCACATTCTCATTGGATTCTTGGCTGTTACTGATGCAATCGTTGGAACATTTTCAATGCCACTGTTTCTCTCTACGATATTGATCGAATTATTTTACGGAAAAAGTGCTTTCTACAAAAAAGCATACTGTATGCTTAGTGAAGCTGCTCTAAACTGCGGAGATTTGGGTATGGGCTGGTCTTTTATAACTATAACAACGATAACATTTGAACGTTATGTTGCAATTTTCGCACCATTTTGGTACCGAAAGTATGTTCGAACGTCAGGCGTGGTAAAAGCAACTCTCTTTAGTTGGTTAATTTGGGCGGTTGCGGTTGTATTTTTGATTGTAAAAACCTCATTAGAGTTCGCACTTGGTGTTTCCATTTTAATCCTGGTTGTAGTGGTGTACTTTCTTGCAGTACCTGCGTTTATCCGCATTTTTCGTCTTTTGAAGAAAATTGAGTCAAGTCGCATTCCAGAGGCTGAAAGTCGACCTAGAGTGGATCACAAAGGAAGCATGACATGTGCTATAATGCTATTTTGTTTAATTTTCTGCTACACGCCTTTGTTAGTAGTAACTGCAGTTATTTTGGTCAGAGGAGTATCCGAGATGTTATTAACATATTTGCTACCATGGGCTAGGCTAATGCTGCTTGCTAATTCTTTTTGCAATCCAATAATATACATGTATCGCAATCAATTGATTCGAAATTCGGTAAAGGCCACTTTTAGACGGTTTTTCAAGAAAGCAAGTTCGCCACCTACAGTTGGAACCGCTGGTCCAAGTGTGCCTGCAATGGACTGTGGAATAAGTAACAGGGCGGTCGTGATAAATCAAAATAGCAAGTTGTGATACTTATTTATATATAGTTAAATTTTTTTATGCTTCGCCATGTAAAGCCTTTGATTTTGAAAAATGCCTTAATGCTTAAATAGTTTACAATCAGTAGAAAGTTGCTAGTATTAAATACATCGAAATATTAATCTTATAATGCGTGCTGGTACCGGTTGTTTAAGGGTGGTTAGATTGAATTTTGATATAAAAATGCCATCGAATGTTCTTTTGATGGTCGCCGGAGTTGGAACTCAATTTAAATTCGAAGTTCAGCCAGACACAGGTGATGATAATCCACGACCTATAGGAATTAAGTATTACCTGACGAAAGCTATTACTAACTTACAACTGACGGAAGCCCTCAGGTCGACATTTTTCAAGCAGTTGTTATAGTTATACCACATTTGATTGGATGTTGTTGGAAGACGATGTCACAATAATTAACTAACTTTTAATACCGCACTTTAATCCGCTTTCTTTCTGCAAAGTGGAATTAGCGGTGCTCTCGTTTCAGCAAAATAATTCATAGCATATTTCCTGGGTACTAAGGTTGATTCAGCATCATTGTTGCTGCATTTTTGTTTAATTGATTAACCGTGGAACAACATAAGTCACAAACGTGACCACCACTGTTACAGAGGTTATGAGAATTGTGCCCACTAGTTCAACTGTAATTCGGATACCAAGAATTTTAAGACCCATATCAGGTTCACTGCTGACAATGAATTGAAATAACTGCATATCCTCCTCAGGCATTCTCTCGTTGGTCGAGGTGACATCACACCTTTTTGCTGCCTCATTTATCGAGCAATGTACCTTAGCAGCTAGCAGTGCCGGGGAGAAAAGCTTGATTAATATTGATAAAAAATCTTGGAACACTCCCCAAGCATACTGCCATATTTCATAGTTTTTTCCAAATGCATTATCAAAGTATGCAAAGCTGAAGATCAAAATATCTAAAGCATGGTAACTCACAGCAAACGATATAAAAAAATTGAAGTCCTTTTGTGTTCTGTCAATTGAATTCCGTACTTGCTGTTGCTTATACAAAATCTCGGTCGGACTCGATTCCTTGGAGCGAATGCAGCTTATAAGACTGTCAATTTGCAGTCGATGTACGTCACAGACATATGCATAGATACTAAGCCAAACAGCCCACCACCCGGACGTGTATATGATAACAATAATATAAAGGACAAATCGGTAAGTTGCTGTAAAAAGAGGTCTCCATTGGAATAGAAAAAACCCTGCCGATAGGAACCAAAGTAGCACAGAAATCCACGTATAGATTCGCGCTCTCTTATGCAATCGAGCCTTGTACTGAGCGGATAGATTTTGTACGCTCAGTACAAGGTCTGTGTACTGCCCACGCTGGAAGTAAATTTTGGTGAAAACAAAAGGACACAGTAGATTAAGATCCGTTGTTATGCTGTTCAATAGATCAGAAACATGTATTCGTTTTTGTTTAAAACCGTAACGAATAAAATCTTCTGACAAGACAGTCACAAGCGATGTCACCCATACCAAAAGTGTCATGATATAATGTATTTTATATAGCATCTCTTTGACTTGACTGTTGTTACCGGAAGGTCGCCACATCCCAAAGAATTGTAAGAGATAATAACAAGGTCTTACACAAATATTCGCAGATGAAGACTGCCTTTGCCTTTCCTCCTGCCTGGTATTATCTGATACTATCAGCTCACAACTATTTGATGGTGACAATTGTACACCATAACGACTCGGACCAGCCATTTTGGTTTCCTAATTATACACTTGACTTACTTTACTTACTTGATACAAATACTATTTGATTAATTCAATGGCTTGGAATAACAAAAAAAACATGAAACAATGAAAGTGAAAGGGTAAGTGATGTTTTGTGAGACAGGCTTTGAAATGCAGGCTGCGGTCCATGGCTGCGGTCGTCAACTCCAAATGTTGGATTGTGTCCAGGACTATAGGGAACAAGCCAGTTCATGCACACGGATGTTAAAACATGAAAATTTTGTTATAAACTATTTTATTGAAAATTCTTTTCAGCGTTTTTAGAAAATAGAAGAGTATTGAGTATTAAATTACTGCAATATCATCAACGAATTCAACCAGACGAAGCTTGTATATTTCCAGCAATATTAAGAGTGGCACACATTCCCTCCTTGCGGGCCAGATTGTTGTGACCATGGGGATCCTTGCATGACTATAGAGATGCCATTCCTAATAGCATTGCAATCTCTTTTTGTCTAATAGTTGCAAAATATGGTAACATGGCCTGATACAGATATCTATGGGAAAAAATGGCCTTTCCTCCTAAATATTACTAGTTGACATTCCTGACAATCTGATTTAGACGCATGCACGTCCATGTTCTAAAATCTAAACCGGCTCAGGCGGCTATTGATGGTAACAATAATGCATTTATTGTAACAATGTTGCATCTATTTGATGCTAACATGGTGGTAACAATATAGTCAATATTGATGGTATAACAATATTGCATCTATTTGATCACTGGTTGCAATTTCCGTGTCTCGACTCAATAATTATCACACGATTAACTGAATTAAGATTAGTTTACCCAAAATTTGTGTGTCTATATATAATAAGATATATGGATTTGGCTTTTTGTATGGCCGCTACACTGCGGGATACATCACGGTGGAAATCTGCCAGTATGCCACACTGAAATTTTCATTGTACTTAAAAACATAACTGGGCGTAAGAAACAGTACTCCTGTGATTTCTTGCAAGTCAAATCGAAGCAGTTGGCTACGGCTACAGAGCACAGGGGCCAGTTGTTCGAAAGACGTTTATCTTAAACGGTGGATAAGCCAAAGTTTAAAAATACTGTCATACATCTTGTGAATGACTGAAACTACATCTCATGCATTAAATATGTTCTTCCATTGAAAACTGAACTATATTTACATCAAAATATGTCAGCTCAGCTTCAAAAAATAGATCATTTTGTTTTCCATTTTGAACTTATCCACCGTTTAAACCAAAAAACATGACCAATTTAAAAAAGTAAAGTAAAAAACAAATTCCGAATAAACAGGACATCTTGAGAGTCAAAAATATGAATCAAGCAAGATACAGGTTGAGACTGTAAATTTTCGACTTTATTTCCAAGTCATTCTGTCTGAAGATGTTCTTTCGAAGTTCGAACAACCGGCTCCAGGAATCGATCGAGGCAAAATTTAAAACCGTGGAACGTGCACACGGAGGAATGGATGTAGCTAATACTTTTTCGTTAGTAAGATGACCTTGATAAACCATTAAATGACTGCATTGGGTGTTTATTAAATAATTAATAAAAGCATTATACATAGTAAATTCAAAATACTTATGTGCTCAGTTCTGTGAGGCTATGTCTGAGGACTGAGGGTATGACTATGAATGGTGGCCGTTTTTTTACGAGATGCATTATCCGTCTGCGAAAGCATAATGTCGTCTGTGACTTTATATTTATATTATTTGGAACTCATGAGAAATAAATCAAATAAACAAACGAGTAATGAAATTTTCAAGCTTAAAATTTTTTTCTTCGTATTAATTTTGGCGAATAACGGTTCGTTTGTAACATATTTTTTAGCTTATTCGTCTAGTGCCTGTGACGTTAAAACGACGAATCAACTTGTAATTCGTTTGGATGTCTTCAACTTTTTTTCCGGTCCCTTTATCAAAGGACAGACAAACCAAGTTTTCCCTATATCGAAGAACAGACAAACTATAATTATAAATTTGTCCAGACGGATAAATTTCGTCCCTACGAAAACGGTCACTGATTATTACTACAGATTATTAATTTAGACTAATGTGTTAGCTCTCCTCGTCCTCGGGAAATCCTAACACATTAAATCTGACTTAAAAGTTAAACGCTAAAATATCGCAATCTATCAGTAAACTTCGCGCGTTCGATTATACGCATGCACCAAATATTCAAAATGTTATGCCTGTCAAGTGAAATTTCATTTCACATTTTTTTTGCACGAGGTGGTTTTAGAACAAAAAAATCACAAGCTATAAACGATGCGTGCGCTTATGGCTACAGTTAGATTCTAGAAGACAGGAATCACTTGAGAACATAATTGTGAAACCTCTTTTTTAGCGGTAAACTTATTTTTACATCAATTGATTCTATATTTTCGGTGGGAGTGCTCAGTGTGCTATAGCGGCGAGTACCTATGGCTATACTATAACCAAGAAACCATAACTACCATTAGTATAAATTTCGAGGTGACCATTGATTTTCCTGCATTCTGATTGGTCAAAATTCACTGTCTCTGAAGTGATAGTCACTGGTCGGTGACAAACTATAGCTTTTTTGTATTTTTGCACAAGTAAATATAACAAATCCTACATATTGATTGGTCAAATTTGACGTATTATGCTGTTATAAGCGAACAAATGCAGTTCTTCTGTCAATCCACTTGTGCAAAAATATAATAATACGTCTTCGACGAAGATTTGTTAATTGTTGTTGTATTACAAATAAGAAATTAAGGTATAATAATAAATTTTTATGAAATTAAGTCAACTGATTATTATTTGTAAACACCTCGAAATTTATACTGAAACAATTAGTCGCCTCAGGCTCGGTGATTACAAGCCAAGAATATAGGTTTGTAATCACCTCACCTTCGGCGACTAATTGTTAAATAGCTGTAATAATAGCAATCGAATGAGAACCTACTGCATCTAATTAATCATCGTCAGAGTTCGCGGCAACGCATATTCCGAAACAACACAGACAACAGCAAAGGAATCCAGCGATTATGTAGGTGCAGGTTGTAATCCAAAACGCAAACAAATAAAGAGTCTTGTTACAATAATCATCGTCGCTTTTGTTAAACGATGGCTTGTTAATATGATAGATCCAATAGTTGCCAGTTATAAACCAACAAAATATGAAAAGGTCGAGAATTGAGTCACAACATTTCCGCATCGGGTTCTTCTCATTTTCGCTGTTGTCTTCATCTTCGTTTCTTTCAGAGGCACGTGAACACATACTTGAGAGGTTTCGGACAATCAGGACAGCGCCAGCAACGATAAGATAAATTGGAATTTTATCTTCTCCTGGGCAATCGTCTTTATATTTTGCTCCTGGAAAAAGTGCTATTTTAGCAATCGATTATCCCTCAGCAATTTCAAATCGAATCAATTTTATTTAATCAGGGTAATCACATCAGGGTAAAATATAAGTTCTTCTTTGCAAGTCCTGTTCGACCTACCTATAACAATCATGGTGATTGGAATAGCCAACAAAAAGCCAAGCAATACTGCAAACCCAACTAAAATTCAAAATTTCTTCAGTACTATTAATTAAGTAGGTAAAACAATATATTCATTGGGGAGGTGTTAGGATGAATTGACAAGGGCTGTGAGATTGAAAGTGACAATGACTCGCTGACTGTTCAGTAGCCAACGAAGCAATCTAAATGAAACAAGGGCAACTTTAAACAAAAATGCATGCCAGTTGTGCATAAGGAGAAAATACGTCAAGCTATTTTCTACCTATTGAATATATGGAATTGTGTAGATGGGACAAATAACTAAAACATACTTGTATTCGCAAAAAAAAAGCATATCTTGACCAGAAATTCAGCAAAATTGTCTGAATGTCTCCTCACATCTTTTATTTCTCCATAAAGTGATTGATAGGAAGGGGGAGGAGCTGGATAAAAAATTTGCAATATAACTTAAACACTCTGTCTTTATAATTCTACATGTGATACAGAATTTATTTCTTTAAATTAGTTTATATCCAATAGGTTATCCCTTAGGTTAATGAAACATGAACTTTTGCATACATTTAATGTTTTATTAACTCTTAGCTATGCAAACTCATTACATGTATAAAATAATAAAACTACCACCATAACATTTACAATATTGTGTAATCTTACCAACTGCTTCTTCATAGGTTGGGGGGACATCCTCCTCATTTGTTGACATTGTCTATATGAAAAACTCAATCCAGATGCAAACCATGTACAGTGTAATAGACCTAAAATGAACAGAATTTTAACATTATTCTACCTATCTGCATGCTATCGACAAGAAATTTAATTATCAGTTCAGACATGGTGTAAGATCGTTTGGAATAGATTGTATAATTGACTAAATGCTTATTACTCTTGTGTTCTGTAGTCACATTGAAAACCAAGTGGCAATGCATGCAATCTAAGGCTTTGAGAAATGTGTTTGTTTAACAATCACTAGTTTGGTTTTTTCTTTATCATGACACACTTATCATGACACACATTTAAAATCACACACAATCTAAAATCAATCAGGATACAATTAATTTCCTTAAACCTAAATGTCCAAACCAAAACAAAATCCTCTTTCTTGGCATATAAATATTCAATAATGCTTTTTTAATTGCTCATAAACCTTTGTAGAATCATGCAAATGATGCAATTTATGTAGCCAAGTATTTTGTTATGATGTCTTACAACAATGTTTAAAGATTCCTGATATAATTATCAGGATTTATTCAGGATTGATTCACAATCGGGATTTATTTTTTAATAAAAATACATTCTTGTTTTCAACAGTTTAAATGTCTGAATATTGCAGTCTGTCACCTGGCAACTTAAAACTTAAAAGGCTGTGATGCAGGCTGAAGCTCACAATGATAAATGGTGCAATGTCAAACATGAAGGATAAACAATTTGATATTTTGATTGTATCAGCTAGTTTGACAAAATGGCTCCTATTTCATAATCTTGTCATATCATACCATAGCGTACAGTAGATTTTTATATGCATGACAGGACTTAAACAAATGTCTAGGAATTATTAGTTACGATTTAAAATAATAATGAAACCAAAACAATAAAGTGCTTTAAGCACACTTTTCCCATATTTCAATCAGTAGCTTGCGACAAATAAATGTTTCATCTACTCCAATGTATACATAACGTTTACATGAAACGTTAGCTACAAAGGATATCTTGCAAAAAATTACAAAGAATAACAAATAATTATTAGGTGGCTAAATTACATCGTAACTTATCAAAATATCAAGGATATATACAAACCGAAAGCCTACAACGAACATACATAAACTGAACCTGACTCCTTTATACTGAACAACATGAAACATACATAAAAGTACAAAACAAAAACTGCTTACATACCTATTTAAAGAGTCGCCAAAGAAAAACATTCGACGTGCATTTGATCTCTTAGAACACTCAACACTTGGCACTTGCAGGCTGTGCTTCCACAGCGCACTACTCGACTTCATCCACAACTCGACTTTCACTTTCCTCAGTTCACTGCTTTTTCTTGTGCTCTAAGTTTTTATAAGCAGATATTAGGTAATAGTTTTTTTCTTTAGTTTTAGTTTTAGTTTTAGTGACAGATTTTTCGTTTGCAGCCAAGGTCCCAAGGTAAATAGTTGGTCGAAGGTTTGAAATTCAAACTGGCATGCAAGGGCAGCGCAACTTCTGTGTGACGCCAATCGAACTAAAGCCTGATCCCGGTGATAATTTTGTAAATATTGTATTTATTTTTCTGGCGCTGTGAAAAAGGTTATATATTAATTCTGGCACTATGAAAAATATTTCGTTAAATCGTGTGGCCGCATTTGCTGCAACATATCAGTCTTGATTCTGATAGTCAGTTTATAACTGCTAGAAGGCTAATTTTTATGTATAATTCAAACCCTGGTGAAATCTACAATACTACGTTATGTTACTGTTGTTTGTTACGGACTTACGGTTGTGTTGGAGTTGAGTTGGAATCTTCCCTTCCCCCCCTTCCACTTAACGATCTTCCGCGGGCACTATAACCAAACGTCTCGGAGTAAATGTAGTGAACAAAATGCCCAGGGAAGTTTTAGAAACGAGAAAATTATTTGGATAGTAAAAAAAAAGGATATTAGATCGAAGAAAACGTTTGCGCCGTCATCGCCCCATGAACGATCATCACACGCATGCAGAATGCAGATTCGAATTTGATTAAAACGTCATCAATGAAATGAAAACGACAATATACTATGATGTCATTTAAACCGGCTAATTCAACGTAATAATCATTATGACGGCAGAGAAGCACAGGACGAGAAGCACAAATAGGGGATACGGAGACGCTATATTCAACAGTTATGTAAATTCAATGCATGACATGCTGATCTGCATAAATATGAATAGCAGATGTTTAGCAGGAAAACTAAAGTTAGGGATTACTACTACTAGAAAAAAACTGGATCTTTCTAAAATTAATCGTGATGTTAAGTTGTTTGAGAAACACGCCACTTTAAGGCACGTGTCAACTGTTGTAAAAAATACTTTGCCAAGCCAACAAAGTAAGTTTTTTTTCTGCTTGCGTCTCTCTAATCTGACCCAAGACCCTCTTTCTGTTGAATTTCCCACAAAAAACAAATATCAGAGAGAGAAGCTCCGCATAGCTACAGATAGAAGTCCTTTTACACGAAATTTTAATTTCCATTAATAATTACTTATCAATATTGACCAGTTGCCGTGTGCACAAATACTGTACGCAGCACAGTACAATACACAGCACAGTGCTGTACGCTATATAGCCAAGCCAGGTCGCACTGAATTTAATATTTTTGTATCTTTAGCAATAGATGAGGAGAAATCAAGGCTTATATATGGCATCAAAAAAGAGACAATGAAATACATGTGCTCAGTAAATAACAATCATGGCCTGACACGATCAAATGTCAGACAGAATGAACGAGACACATAAACAAACTGCGAGATACCAGCTTAACAAGTCATACGGTTTACCATGTATACCACTTTACTTCATGCAGCTCACTTTTACTTCATCATGATTATACATCAGAAGTGATTTGCAGCCGGAAAAGTACACGATCTGATAAACGTAGTTGCTTCATCACTAATTTAATAACCCACTTTTAATCCAGAGGCTGAGTAGCAAGACATGTAGGAAGTTGTGAAAATGTAACAACACAATTTTAGAGTTCTTTCTAACTGAACTTAGGTTATGATAAATTTTATCGTTAATTTCTAAGATAGATTTGAAATGATGATTAACCTGGAACATTTAAAGTTAAGCTTGGATTCATTCAATATTGAACTGTGCCGTAGTAACAGCATATAACGCATGGGCAACAGAACATAAACATGCCGAGAACGATGTAATGGATGGTAGTGAACCAGAATGCGAACAGATACGCAACACCATTACAGTAGGATGGTGCAGAGCTATCATGATACTGCACTTCAGAGTAATTGCCATAAACCCACACGCTGCCAGTAATGAACCACACAACGAGGAACAGGTCAACGAAGAAAAGAAGAACATTGAAGAATCGTGAGGTATCCGTGTCACTTTCTGTGGCGATTTCATCATCATTTCTTGAACCAAAGCGAAGACAAGTGGCGATTGTATAGCGAGTTATATAGACTGCGCCAAATACGATGAGAAATACAGGAATCATGCGTTGAATCTGACAGTCATTCAAAAATGTTGCACCTAAAACATAGAGTATTCAGTTTTACCCGTGAAGACGTAAGGCGATTGGCTCACGGTCCCACCAAGGCTACCAAGCCAAATGACGCAATTATCGAAAGCGTGTATTTATCGCAGTATAGTGCAGTTATGGTACATATACACCACTTATTATATACCGTCCAAAATAGCGCTAATTTTCGCCATTTTGCCGTTGCAAAGATCCTCATAATTCAGTATCATTATACCTCACTAAGCCGAAGGTAATTGGAAAAAAACATAAACACCAAAACAGACACTTATGATTTTACTCACCTATGATAATGACAGTGATAGGAATAATGTTGAAAATCGCCAGTATTATAGTCCAAATTACTAAAAACAATGACATTCTTAATATGATTCTATACTTCATACAACATATAACAAAGAAGCGGCAAGTGGTCTTTTACGGCGACTTCGCATCAGATGCAGATCAGGTATAACAATCGAATAATATAGACAAAAATTAAACACTTCTAGACGTTTCGACCTTATAAAATCTCGATTTGAAATCAAGAACACTTACACCTGTCCGATGGATCTGATCACACTAATTTGGGGGGAGCACCACCCACAACCAAACCCAACAACCGCGCAACACCCCCCCCCCCCCGACCCCCCTTCGCTACGTCCATGATCTCGAGTAGAATTACTCGCAAAGAATTCAAAATATAAGGCATATCATAGCAGTGGATAAAAAATGTTAGGTTACATACTTGAACTAAAGATGATGTCACAAAAACTCCTTGCGAAGCTGTAGGAAGATTTTGATTTCCCTTTGGCTTCTTTAATTTCTTCGATCATCGATTTCTTCTTCGGTGGTCCTTCTATTCACGGTATTGATAAAAAAATCATTATCATACCCCTTAGGCTGAACAAATAATTCTTCATTTAGGGAAAAAAATACCTCCATCATTTCCACGTTCTGGATCAGAAGCTACTAATTTTTCTGTTTCCGGCATTGTCTTTCACAAGAACGTCTATATCTCTGAAATAAAAATTTTGTGCATAAAAAAACCCAGTGCAAGATGCTAAAGGCAAATAAGAAACGAAGAACTATTAAACTACAAGTACAATGAAGCATGAACGATATCTATAATTTATATCCAAACACAAGACTATGTAATCTCCGAACATAAACATTTTCATACTTTTTTCAAGCTTTCGACTATACAATGTACTAATATAGTCATGATTTCATTTCATATGATTACTATTAAGTAAAACAAAAGACCGTGAAAATAAGTGTGAAAATGTTTCTGTAGAGTAGTTTTTTAAAATAGTCTGTATTTATCGACACCTTTACCATTATGGCATTAAGCATTCATTAAGTATCACACGTTTTACACTTACCATGCACAATTAATTAAGGATGGATAGTATACTTCACTATAGACGAATTTTCATGTTTGATAAATGTATGTGCGTTTTGAGGATCTGCACTTCTCTTATCTAGGTTAATTTTTACATTTTGCCTCACTGCATTTGCAGGTAAGAATGGCGAGAACAATACAAATCATGTTAGATATCTTCGTATCTCTGTTACGCAACCTGCTGGCTGTCGAAATAGTGATAAAACTATTTCAAACCAAAAATAAGAAAGAATTGTAAAGCCTAAAATATAGATTATTGCATTTTAGTATTATTACTAAGTGTTAGAAGGTGAAGAGTTAGAGGTTATAGCCATATAGGTTAAATTCGAAAAAGGATTTAGAACAGTGCATGAAAAATATCATTAGGACATGTTTAGGACATGTTTACACTATACCAGCCTATATTTAAGGCCGATCTTTGAATTTAAATCTTGCAGTGTAAACAGACTGCGACAGGTCAGGAAGTTAGGACTTTTCAGGATATATCATCATATTGTAAGCAAGGGCCAAGACCTTCCAAGTTCGCCCCTTTAATTAAATACAAATATAGTTGAAAGCTATAGCCTATACTATACGCTTAGGCCAGGTCTATATAAGTAGTACATGGTCATGGTGTAGGCTACCACGGCATTTAACATTGCGGTAGAGTATAGATATATAAATGAATATAAAATAATCAATTTTATATGTCGATAATATTATGCTTTAAAACAAAGTCATTAATATGCATTCAAAAAGGACAAAGACGAAATGGCATCAATACAATGACAAGTACGCTGTATAAACAATAGATGCTCGTGACAAGCATTCAAACCATTTCTTTACCTACGATTAATGATGTTTAACTTTTTAGAGAATCTACCCGGGCCGTTGAACTTCATATAATAATTTTTACATATACAATACCAAGTATTACAAATATTTTTGTAAATATGCACGTTTAGACATTAATGCATATGTAATTAAAAAATATATATACGATATAATTATTATACAATCATTCATAAAAGGACAGCATCTGCGCAAAGGCAAAGCCGAAGAATTATAGCCGTAATATTCAACCTCGCAGACCAGGCTCTTCCACCTTGGACATTATAACCAATACGCATGTGATGTGTCTAATATATATATGAGGTGATATTTTCCGCTTAAAGGATCAAGGATGATCACAAGTTAGAGGATTGTCAGAGACAAAGGTGTATGCACGAGTGGCCGGGTGCAGTGATGACTGACTCCATATGCATTATTGCCACATTGTCATTGAAAAAAAGTGGGATTATCGCTTGAAACTGAACATTTTGAAATGCTACTCTCCAAATATAACCAAGAATCATCTCGCAGAGACATTGTAAATTATTTTTTGTTGACCGAAAACGATAGCTGCACAAGGTACAATTTGAAAAGCGTGCGCTCATTCCCCCCGCAGATGGCACCGAGTGCTTATCAAAGCATCGCCATCGCAGCTTGCGTTTGAACTAGAAACAGGCAGGCAATGTCCCATCGTGCTCAGGTAAATTTGGGTTTGGTTTCTCACGATGATTATTGATTACAGTACACATACTATATATATACTAGACTAAAATATGGACTAATGTGGGGGCTGGATGAATATATAATTACTGACCAACATCAAACCGCATATCGCATATAAACATGTGGAGCTGCTTTGTTTCAGTAAATTGGCCTGCCAAACTCATGATCTGCATTTTCGTTTTTAACATTTATAAAATATAATTTTCTTGATAACCTACCTTAACTCAGCACGAAATGGGTTTCCGAAACCAAATGAAAATCTTTAGTATAGTTAGCTGCTGTTTGACACCTTGGCTTTAGCTCGTACTATGCTATAACGGCTATGCCTCAGCTTCATTTTGCTGCATGCATAATAATAAAAACATCGACGGCCAATCATTCACTTAGAATACGACATAAACCAATCAGAAGTTAGAATAGCCTAGGCCAGCTGGATGTGAGATTAATTTTAAATTCGTTGAAACTATTATTCATTGAACGACTTTTTTATCTTTACGGAATTATACTTTGCAAGAACTTTTAAGACGTTTTGAATGTCTACTAGCTTGGCACAAAACCGTTGTCAATCAAAATGCTTTTTCTTCAACTAGTAATTTAATTAAAGTGAAGCCGCGAACTAGAAAACAGAGTGGCAGAATATAGACAAAAAACGCACATCTTACAAGGGGATATATTATATACTATGCACATAAGAAGTTGATCTTTTCTGACTGTGCATATACATCCGCTTTTGTTTTGTATGTAAATAATGAACTGCGCGTATTTGAATTGGGCTAAGTGTTGAATAAGACAATTTTAACATCTTCTGTTGCCTTGCGGCAATGCGGTTTGCTGATCAAGTGCAAAGTGACTTAGTCGTAGAGAAAATCAAACTGCCTTTTTGAAATTAATATGTAAACTTTTGTTGCATGCAGCAAAGCGGGGATGATTACGCTGATCGAAGAAGTTACGATTCTCCGAAAGCGTTGACAGGCACAGACGGGCAAGTTTTCCTTGCCAAGCTTTATTTGCTCGTGTGTACGCGAAAGATTTGACAATTTTTCTTGACAAGTTTTACGATAATATGGGTTTATTTTACGATAATATGAGCCATGATAAAATGAGTAAACGAACGACCGAAATCACCGAATCTCAAAACAAACAGAAATGATAAAACTTCAAAAACCTGCCCGATTGACTCGAAGATTGTTGCGCTGTCCCGTGCTGCGCAATTCCTTGTCAAGTTTTCCTTGACGGCCGTACACACGAGCATTTTTCCTTGTTGAAAAGCTGGCAGCTTTGAACAAGGTTCCTTGCCAAGGAAAATTTGTTAATTTTTTCGCGCACACACGAGCAAATAAAACTTGGCAAGGAAAACTTGCCCGTCTGTACGGGGCTTTAAGATTAGGTGATTCACACACTTAGTTAAGGCACCGAAAACATCAGATATGAGAGAATTACTGCAAATAATTATAATTAATAATTCGGGTTGTACATGTTTACGGTTGGACTTTTCAAGCGCAAGGGAGGGGGGTAACACGTAACTAAACTCAAGGAATAAAATAGAAAATTTAAGGTCTCTCTCTTAAGTTACTATCATTAAACTTTCGCCTTGATTGACGTTTATGGCGATGTAAATAAAAGCACTCTGCAACCTATACCATGGCATTTCCTGGAATCGTAAGCCTGGTATATTGATTATCCTTTGTTTACTTGTTGTCCCTGCCAGCCGCTTTACTCTTGTTAACCGCCGCTTCAACAGCGCTTATTACTGTGCCTCGAAAACAGTTTTTCTCCATTTCATGAATAGCAGCAATGGTACTGCCACCTGGTGAACAAATCTCATCTTTTAACTGAAAAGAACATAGTATCGTTGTCCATAACTAGAGTTCAGTGCTGGAAAAGCTACATCACGAAAACTCTAATTTTCAACTGGCTTGTTAATCGATTCAAAAGGGTTTTTGGGTTGCTAAAGTGTTAGTCTTTTTAACCCACTTCATCAACTACAACAACTACCTTCTTCACTAACAGGGAAGCTTTTTGCTGAATCGTACCTGGTCTGGATGTTTACCACTTTGAGTCACCATCTTTGCAGCACCTCCAACCATATTTGCAGCAAGTAATTGTGCAAGATCTCTTGGCAAACCACATTTCACAGCACCATCAGCCAATGCACTGATCATGATATAAATATATGCAGGACCACTGCCACTGACTGCTGAGATTATGTCAAGATAATCTTCTTTCACCTCCTTACACACCCCTGTAGATAAAGGTAAAGTACAGTAAGTTCGGATGTAACTGACTGTATCTTTAACTGACAATTAATCTCATATAGTAAAGTATTAGACAGACTAGCCTGCCAAAATGTAAATTCTATTACTAAGGATTTGAACAGCATCACGCAAAAACCAGTTCACCTGTTGCTACTAACAATTCATCAAGTAATGTCACATCAGCATCACTTGCATTTTTCCCTCGACAAAAAGCTGTCATACCAGCCTGTACTGCGCAAGGCATGTTGGGTAATGTACGAATAACACTTGTACCAACAGGCAAACTCTAAAACATAAATACATAATATGAACCTGATTTTTGTTATTGAGAAACCATTCAACTGCTTATTCAAAATGTTTTTCAACTGTTTATTTAAAATGTTTTTGAGCAACTCTTCTTGGGCATTTTTTTAACCAATCAAATTTCAATTCGCTTCTTGTTTCTTATCAATGAACAGATAGTAATTAAGGAGTTAATTCCCAAACAAAATTGATGAACTCTGTAAATCAACAGAAAAATATAAGCAAATGAATTGCTTAGCATTTTTGTCAACGCTTCTATTCCAGTTACTGTAAAAACGAAAATGTTAATTTTTTCAAACCAGTTGCATATTTCGGTTTGGACTTGGGATAATTAACTCATGTGAGTCATAAGAATTAATGCGCATAGCTAGTGTACCTTTTCAAATGTTGTTGTGGTGATGCCATTTGCAACAGATACAATTATATGTTGACCAGTGACATTGTCATGTATTTCTTTCAGAACTTGCAATACAAGATGAGGTTTTACCCCAATAAACACCATTTGAGATGTGTCCACCACTCTTTTATTACTAAATGAGGTTACACAACCCCATTCCTTAAAACAAAGTTAATCACACTAGTAAAATAGCAATAATCTCCTATTCTCTTTCGCACAGTTTATTAGGTTTTTGGGTGAGCACCAATCATAGTGGTGCATCCTCCTGGGAATCTGGGATTTGCCCTTTTCTTAATGGCTACGTACGTACCAACTTCTTTCCCAAAGTCAATTGGGCAATGGGCACACATGAAATAAACGTTGAAAAAATTACTTGTTTTTTTTCTAAATAAATCACTGTACATCTAATACGTAATGTAAGAAAAAGAATCTCCTACAATAATTTTTCTTATAGGCGGTCCCACAACAGCGGCAGGACTTGCCGACTTGGGCAGACTGACTCACGTGTTCCTTCATGTTTAAAGATACGTATCTGTAACTAATATAGTAAAATAAAATTGAAACAGTTGCAGATAAAACATACTTTCCAGATATTGAGAGTCTTTTCTGTGGCAGCACTTGCTATGATATCAGATGGTTTTACAAGGCCAGATAAAAGAAATCCTGAAGCGATGGCTTGAGCCATCTTACCCCCTCCAATAAAACCAACCTTTACATTGCCCGCCATATTGAGATAATTACGTCACAACTTTTTAACACGGATTTCAAGTCTTACTCTCACGAGCCACGTGCAAAGATGTGAACATCCTTCTTCAACACATTCATGAAAAATTATTTTTTTGTTTTGAGCGATAAATCTGAAAATAAGCCATAACACGAGAACGAGGCTAAGGGGCCATATGGCTTATTTCCATACTTATTAGTCAAAATGAAAAATTATTTTTGATACACGGGTTATAGAAGGATGTTTTACATCTTTGCACATAGCTTGTAAGTGTAAACTTGAAATCCATCTTTTTTAAGGTTGTTCTTAATTTTATAACAATAATGTTGTGACGTAATTAATTACCGAAAAGAACAAAAGGCAATGCCCTGCATCCTCGTTCCCAGATTTTCCGGGAACGAGAATTAAAGGGTGTGTGACACCACCATCGTAAACCTTGAATAAGAGGGCGAGAATTTATCATTTTGCGTCGAATGATTATAAACTTGAATACAATAAACTTGATTTTGCGTAAAATTTTTCACTTCTTTCACTTCGCTGTATTTTGGAGGATCATTTCGCACCACGCTAATGCTCGAATTATGTTCAGATCGCAGTAATCACGGACTTACAGATTATGGTGCTTAAAAACCACATGCCCTAACCCTAACGTCTATAGCATATTGTAGATAGGAAACATTACGTTGGAAAGGTCATTGTTCGTCCGATGAGTAGATATGAGTAGCGATATAACAATATATACAGCACTCAGCATAATTTTAAAAAAAAAATCCTTTATATTTACTGACAACCATGATCTTATTTAATTGATATTTATACATACTATAACGCAAACGCTCAGTTTGCGCTTTTCACTTTTTTATCTTTCAAGCGCGCAATGCGTGGGTAAAAGAGCCTGACTTGCGAGGTTGTTATCCTTATTATTCATCTGATAAAACCCTTCCTTATTTTATTTTACCACAATTCACGGGACACAAGCCAAATAAGATATTAAAGCTCCTACTTAAATAACTACATAATTATAACCCCGCAATGCAAGAACCTGACACTAATCAGCGCATGCAAATCAAATTCTTATTCTTTTGTTAATGTTATGAAGCTTATGAATATAGCCGAGCATAGTCTCTATGTTAGAGATTCTCCGGTTGATGAAATACCATAATTCGTCTTTCACATGGTTTCCATAACGCAGGAAATGTCTCGCATCTCTGTCGCAAATTTCTGAAAGAACAAGTACAAATTAACAGGAATAGATTATCTTCGAGACTAATCAGATAATTTTGTTCAGATAGATTGGATTCATTAAATACAAACAACTGTTTAATGCCTTGGAACAGCACCAAACTACTTAACATTGGCCAAGGCTGTTTTCCAGTTACTCGTTTTTCAACATAAACGAACATAAACGTTAAATTTTACATTGAATATCCTACAATACGACAAGAATTCAAGAAAATGAATGGAAAGAGTTTTATTTCGGTACAATTTCGGCGAACAGCAGCCTTTAGCCAATCAATTGTTGGCAAAATGACCGCAATTAGCTATTTAATTTCCTAAGGTGTTCAGTGTTGGTACTATTCATGCATGTAAATTCCTCCTGGGAAATTTTAGCGATACACTTCCAAATTCAATTCTCAAAATAGAAATATTTCTCATTTTGATCGCGCGTAATCAAATTGATACCACTGAAGGATTATGTTTGACGCCTGTCATATTTTTGTCCTTCACACCATTAGCAACCAAAAAATACGCGTGCGCCATCAACGAGTTAAATGATCACATGTTTATTGTTTGGAAATGTCGGCATAACAGGAAGTGCAGAGATAGGACCATCCTGAAGCAGGGTTTCCATAATCTAAGGAAATTTCCTAAGGAAAGAACTCCACTATAGTTGTATAGAGGTCATTATTAATTGCAGAAATAAGTCGGGAAGTGTAAAATATTTCATATTTAAAAAATCATCTCGCTCGGCGCAAACAATTGGAGGCGTTTTTTGGTGGTGTTCACTCCATAAAGTTTGGTTGTGTTCTCTCTTTCTTTATCGTTTAATTATTCGAGGTCGCTGACCAATCAGTGATCTCTTGACCACTCTGTGGTTAATTAACATGTTTGAAGTCTTGTTTTGAAGGGAAGTACGAGATACCGACAGGAAATATTGTAATATATGTTTACCTTAAATTCTGATAGCGTCATTTCGAATGAATGATTTGAAATTTTTCCAAAAGAATCAGTCGACTGGACCAAAGCATTGATATAGGGAGACTTTAAACCTTTGCAGTGACTTGAACTCATGCCTACACATAGTTTCCACTGGATATCTAGTAACTATATATAAAAAATGAGATATTCTGATATATATATATATATATATATATATATATATATATATATATATATATATATATATATATATATATGTTTATATAGCAAAACAATGATACAATAAGTCTATTTTCATATGTAAGAGACCATAATAAGTGAAGTTCATTACCTGACCCACATTAAAACTTTGTTCCGTATTTAAGTGTGAAACTAAATGACCCTATGAAACAAATTTATGGCAACAAAATTATAAACAACTTTAATAAATACAATTCAGTTGTGTATGTGTCTTAGAAAATTCACATGCACACTGGGATACCTCATTCATTGTCTGATGAAAACCTACAACTATATCACTGTCAAAACAACAAAAATTTTCCTCCACTGTACACTTGCACGTGAAAGATTCTCTGATTGGTAGTAGTATTACAAAAAAATTAAACAAGTTTTTATCAGTTGTCTGTTGAATATTCTGTGATATACAGTTCAATTCATGTTGTTACCATCTCTGAAAATCACCAGGGATTTACCAACCTTTATCTCGGGCAAAACTCCCACACTTGAGGAAAACAGAAAGTGCAATTCCATACAAACTTTTTGTGGGTAGTCCAGTTAAAATTAAACCAATAATAAGCTCTAAGCGCTAAGGCAATATGGGCAAAAATTATACATACTTGATCACTCCAAACATGTTTCAAGGTGGTTAATACTTGCTCTCTCAAACCACCATTAGTTTTAAGATCGTTGTAAAGTGATTCTCCTGTTACTTTTGCTATTGCAGCTGATCTAAATACACAAAAATGATTGAAGTACACAAATGCC
Source organism: Dendronephthya gigantea (assembly GCF_004324835.1). Classification (NCBI taxonomy): domain Eukaryota; kingdom Metazoa; phylum Cnidaria; class Anthozoa; order Malacalcyonacea; family Nephtheidae; genus Dendronephthya; species Dendronephthya gigantea. Next base: position 687,002 of record NW_021163041.1, on the reverse strand, counting down.
AAAAACTAACAGTAAATGAGTAAACTATATAAACTGCACAAAGAGCTTATTATCAAGGCACAATAGATATTGGTATAGTAGCAAAACAACTCAATAGGAAACCTCTTGGTAGTGTGCTGAGGACACTGTTTGCTTAGTGTGTACTTTAATTTAATGATTCTCAGAGGGTGCTCAATACTGGATAATTTACAGTCTTAATTACAGTCTATAACTATATAACAACTTAAACATTTATAATTCTCAATACTTATTGTTTCAGATTTTACAGAACAAGCTTTTTCACAAAATACAAAATATTGCAAAATCATCAACTATAATAAAATTAATAAAATTAAAATATAAATCAATGCAATAAAATCAAAATATCACGAACTCATCCTTGTCTTGTTTTAATTAACCTATTTTTTTTCTTAACCTATGTTAATCTTCGGATTTTTTGTTTTGTTTTGTATTTTTTGAAATTGTCAGCTGGTATTGTTTTTTTAAGTTTTTTTCACATACACCCATAGCATATATAAAAAAGTGATATTATACCTGAAAATGTGGGTGAGACCATTTACCACAAGTTGTGGTTCAATACTCTCGCCTGAATCTGTGCGTTTTAAACACTATAAAATATAAAACAATTCAATATAAGGATCAAAGATAACTGCAAGAAACCTACATAGATTTCCATGGTTATGCAGTAGGTATAAAAAAAAGATAGGTATAAAAAAACAGTCCCTTAAACATAACAGTTATGATAAAATGACGAACCATTTTGTAATGATCCAATGGTATAAAGCTGGTTTTATATTGTAACATAGCTATAACATCTTGGCACTAGAGAATATAAATATATGGTGAATTATAGTTACTCTTAACATGGACTTAAACCAGCCTATATATATATGCATGCTGGCAAGTAAAAGACCTAGTTAACCTAGTTTACAGTCTGATATCTCAAATTTGGTAATAAGATGACTTTCCATGGAAGAATATTGCACATTATTAAATTTCCATAACAATCTGCTCTAATACCATTTCCAAAAGAAGATCTTGCGGCACTTGATCGATCGCCTTCACAGCTGATGAGAACCCTAGACAGATTTACGTGTATTTTTTAAAGTTAATTTAAACCAAGTTGCTTGGCAAATTGTACAATTTGAACATGTTATGCATAAACTTACCACCAAGACTTTCCAAAGACTTTAGCAAAGACATTTTAAAACTTTAAGCTATTGATCATAATCTATCTATATCCTACTAACATGAAGTATTTCTAGGCTTCTGAAGTCTGAAAAAAAAACTGGTGAAAGTTGATGAACTTATATATGGTGAACCTTGGGGGCCAGTTTTACGAATTGTTAAAGATTCGGATTGGCCAATCTTGTCACTAACTTTTAAAGTTTAAAAGTTGAAGTTGAAACAGCCTCAGGTAGTTGACACTGGACTGGACAGACAGAATCGACTCTTACGTCGAAAAGGGGTGGGGTCGGATAATTACTCTGCGGTCCGGCTTCATTTAGCATTTACTGTGTTCAGGGCACAAATGAAAAAAGATAATACGTTTACTGAGACCGTTTACGTTGCCAGTGGCGTAAAAGATATGAATACGTAATTATGCATATTTTTTACATTTTGAATATGCCACCGTTTAATTACGAAATATTTCACCTGAATGACAACTAGTGGTGTTCTATCAACTTCTATATTATGTGTCAGTTGCGTCCCATTTATAACTAAGCTACAATATGACCTGAACCATTAAATAGGCCTTTAAAATGATATAAATTCATTTATTAAATCAACCTTCGCTCGTAACACCACTCATCATCATGACTCATCATCGTTATCTATCTGCATTATATACTGACATGTGGAAGTCTAATTTTTTTACTCCTCTCCAAGGAGCTAATCAGCTACTGTTTGGGATGTAGGGGATTTCACAACTAGCAGCACTCAACCATATGTCAGGATATGCGTACAGTATGTGTTGAATCATCGATCGTGCTAATTTAACAGCTAGGTTCATACCCATTTTATTCACTGAATTTATAGAATGCTAGAAACAAGAATAGAAATATATTTTTTTCATACTACAATATATATAGTCTATAATTTCCAAAAACGATCGAAGTTGTATAAAATAGACTGATAAATCCTTAATTACACCAGTATCATATTTACTTACAAAAACGAAATGGTACAATGTATTCAGTTTTACTGTCTATTAGATTTTAGATTTAGAGTTACTTTCAATGAGATGACCGGCGTGGGTGATTGACCTTTTCAGCCTGCCATTGCCAATATTATTTCAAAGTTGAATTATTTCTAAGTTAAATAGGCGAATTCGATATAGTTATGTTAATGTTGTTAGCTTTGTTGACCATACTGAGACCAGCAGCCGAGCAATGCAGCCCGGTATCAGATACGCTTTGCTTCAAGGTAAGGCTCAAGGACACTAAAGCTGTGAACCAGACTAACACCACTTGAAACTGTGGGTTAACTTTATAAATCAAGTGTTTACATACTAATTCCATCCGATCCTCTTTACTCGTGATGCCATTTCTTTCAGCTTTAAGGTGGTCTGGAATTCTCAGTGTTAATTGATTTAGTAACTCAGTACTCACTATTAGTCATCTTTAAAGAATCACGGGAAGAAAATAGCCAGGTCTATGATTGATGAGATGTTTGAGAACTTTTCAGTGAGATGAACGTCACTGTATGTACTTGTCATTATAGACGGGATCAGGTTTTAAAAAAACAAAATGTCGTTTAATTATATATAAATAAACAAATCGTCAGGCATGTATGCCTTTCGTACCTTTTTTACATATATATAAATATAAACGTGATATGTCATATGTGTATACCCCGAACTCGAAGTTTTCCCCTTTTTCCCCTTTTTACAAATTTATGATTTAATTATTCAAGTTGTATTAAAGTTTAGAATAAAAATTCAATTTATCCCAGACTCTTCAAGAATTTGCCTCCTCAAAAAATTCCTGGTGGCGCCACTGTCTCACCTTGTCATTCGAGATCACGTTTTAAGTCGTTTTTGTCATGCAAAATTTTAAAACATATGGAGTAAAGTCGTAACCAAATGCGCTAACATTCGTATCATTATTATCATGCATGTACGTAGTACTTCCATTGTTATATTCAAAATTTTTACGCTTTTTCCAAAACGATGAACGGATGAAAGACCTCAGTGTTGTTTTAGTGAAAGATGAAAGACACTCAAACATTTTTTTCGGTAGCTATCAACCACTTTCTCAATTGCGAATATAACTCCGCCAGACACATAGTCCAGATAGTGTTGGCGCTATTCTTGGCTTACAGTTAGAAAAACTACTACACATTAAGTGCATTTATATTTCATCATAACAAGAGTTCAGGATATGGTCATTTTCATCAACAACTTCAAGTTCTCAAGCTTCTCAAGCTGTACTATAGTCTATACATATAAATCAATTGGTGCACTTACATATACTTCTAGAATTATTGCGCTATAGCAGCTCTCAACCTGCCTGGTTATAAAACTAAAGTTAAAAAATAACATATATCACAATATCATATTCTTATGTTGTCATTGTTTCTCGTGTTTAGCCGCGTGTTGCTACAGACGGTACCCGGCCAACATCAATTTTCACTTCTTTGATCTATTCCGCCACTTTTGCCCTTAATTTCTCTCGTTTGTTTTCTCATTGTGTGTTTGTATGGCACAGTATGCAGTAGCATTTATTTCTTCTTCCGGCTTCATTGATTTTTCTAAGAGTTCAACTACAATTTTAGTATCGTGTGATAGTGTGACATGAAATATATTCTTTCCAATATAAGAAGCTTGCAAGTCTTAAACACGAACTTGGACAATATAGACACTTTCAGATTTGAACTTTGACAATCCAATCCAAACCTATTAGGCCCGGCGCTACTTTTTACAAATTACCTAATTTAGAGCTATTTAGTCGGTGAAAGAAAATTTTGTCAACAGGAAAGATGGCTTGGTCAATAAAATACCTGTAGTTAGTAGGCTATATCAACTTTATCGATTCTAATAAGAGTATTATTGGACTAAAGTTAGGTTACGTGATCTGATGATCACACGGCTCGCAGTGCATGCAATTCCAGTACAGTTCTTCTCTCCCTTTTCCGCTGTCTTTTGAGACCTAATAAACCACTATTGTGTTTCGTCGAAACGTGGGGATGTCATTTGTATAAACTGATTCTTCAAAATAGCGTGGCGGTGTGATAGAAAAGGCTATTAGTAAGATTGAATAGTTTGACGAGAATTTTGAAGTCTCAAGGAGTCTTTTCCAGACAAAAAGCCTTTTTCTTAGGTAGTCTATCCAATCACAGCACGCTATTCAAATTATTTTTTGTGAAAAAATCTAGACAGCTTTAATTAGGTTAATTTAAGTATGCTAGTGTTTACCTGCATGCAATCCTATGATTGAATATTTAATAGAATACCTGCATGGTATTTATTTGGATTAGATGCATAAAGCTCATTAACGGTGCGCGTTAATGCCAAAGTTCTAGAATATGCGTGTGCCTATTGTACTTTCTCCAAAGTCCAAATCAACCAATAGTATTAAATTGGTTTTGAGTTGAACCCTAGACGAACAGTTAAAGAAAATAATCAAATTGGCACTGCATGCTATTAGTTAATTAAGCAATAATTCAGGAACACGCTACAAGATAGCGAACACTTTTCAAAGTTGACATTATCTTTTATTGTGAGTTGTATTTTTACTTCTTGTTCGGTCTTCAAACCAGACTGGCTAGATATGTCTGGATAGACTTTTTGGGTATAAGCATAATCCAGTTGGGACTCACGTGCCTATTAGACATGCATGTACGAGTGCATGTATAGCTATATCAGTTGCGAATTCAAAAATTTCTCTTCCGCAAAGAAACTGGCCGCCTGATGCTTTAAACAAAGGTGTATCGACATTCGACACATTAAAAAACCTACAAGATTTTCAACATTTCAAAACAAATTTTTAAAAATCTCTTGGGATTTTGGTGATTTTAAGAAGGAAATTTCAAGGTTTGTGGATTTGTGGATATTCTAAAGCCGATCTTTTTCTAGGTCGTAATATGCCCTTCCGAAACTGATTATCTACTCGGAAAAGGTTATTTGTATTTCCTACTAATTTAAGCAGTATAAACAACTTCAGCCAATCAGCTGGCTAATGCTTATGATTAAGTCAGATCACATGTTCAGATCAACCGACGTTTGTGGGATGACTGCATGCTTTCACAGTTTTCAATTTTCACGCAGTCTGCAACACGCGTTTAAATTTCCGCTTCACTGCCTATAAATACTGCTCCGATTTAGCTTCTATATATAAGGAGTACGCGAATAAAAACGATCAAGTTGTTCCCGGTTGATGAAAACAGAATTAGGAATATTGTGCTGCACCCCACCAACATGGTTGTCAACAACATTGTTACAAATTGCTAAACTTAAGATGTGGTAACAACATTGTCGACAATCATGTTTGTGGGGTGCAGCTCTTTCTTCAATCCTGTTTTCATTATTCATGCAGGGACAAGGCTTTTGCGTTTCCCCGTGTATATAATTCGCAAAGAATCCCGATTTCTATTTTCAGCCCGATATACCATGTGCTATCCAGCGCAATAAAGAATTTTCTTTATTCTTGCGCTTATCATAACTATATATGGGTCTTGCAATACTCTGAGAAGTCGGAGGGGAAAGCTATGCACGCGGATTGAGTCATCCTAAAGTGCACCATTGTTTAATTTTACCTAAAGAAACAGGGAAACGTAAGGTAGCACATCTCCCGTGCTCATTTTTTAATCCCTATAGGCCACGTACGCGTCTTAAAGTAAATAAAGCAACAGGACTTGTCTAATATATCTATGATATAACTTTGCAAGAGTTTTTCAAGTTCTTCAATAATCTATTAGCTTTTCTTACGATGACAAACATGTCCCATTTTTGGGGTTCTTTCAATTTTCAAACGGGTTTAAATAATTACAACAATATATAAAATGCTATTTATCATAAATTTTACACGGAAAGAAGGGGATAAGACAACAAAGTTGCAGTTCTCAGTATACTCAGCTTAAGTGTCTTCATATCTGTTACGTCTTAAACAATCCATGATGTATGCCCAAAAGCATGTATAACTCCCTTCAGATGCGAGTAACATTCTACATGCAGAATACGTGTGAAGATTTGCCATTTATTTGAACTCAATCGAACCAATCGAATTGCCTGCAATCGATCCTGAAAATCCGATTAAATTCAAAGATGACAATAGCAGCGAAAGAGCAGGTTGTATATAATATAAAACAGCATGTGGGTGGTCAACATGTATTTTCGTGGGCAACGCAACAGAATTCGCTGTTTTGTGTCTATTTTCCAGCCGAGTCACCGTATGAAAGCAACCTGCATAAAATGGGAAATAATCACCCTTCAATGCTCTGGGCTACCTAAGCTTTAGAAAACACCTGAAATGGAAACGTAGTTTATTTTTTATAATAAGAATTGATGAGCTAATTTAAAAGGTTTTAACCTATATTTGTTATACCATCTGATTAACTAAAATGGAAAACTGGAATAACTCCAGTACTACTCCAAACTTTGAATCAGTATACTGAGTTCTTATGAACTTCCCATGATGTCATTTCATTCTGACGTCACACGCGAAGTAAATATCCGGCCACAACTCAGCGAAATTTTCTTAAGTAAACAGAATCGCATCCCCAAAAATTTCAAATATCTCAAACATGAAAGTTCAACCATGGTTGAACTCATGCCATCTGGTCTATATTTTCCCAATTAGGTTAGTTACTATTCATGCCCATAGTTAAGATTATTGTCAAAAGGAATTATTCTTATTTAAACACTTTGTCGTCTTTGAGGATAATTGTTTGATGGATGAAAGAAAATTGCTGAGTTGGTGACATTGGTGTCAAAAACATAAGCTGTAAAATTAAAATAGAATTTGAGTTGAATGTTCAGTTTGGCACCAAACAAGGACACATGAAAGCTGTGTGACGAGCTTGTTCCTACACGTGTTTCTACTTATTTTTTAGTCATTTCATATAAGAAGATATGAATGAAGAGTATAAAGATAAACATTAAACACTATAGTCAATTTCGAATTTTAAATTTGTCTTCGTTTTCAATCATTGTTGGAGCACGATACTGACTTTATCAATATGAAAGAAAACAGAAAAAAGAGAATGTTGTAAATCTATGTATGATTATATATTGATAATGTTAACGATAACGACAAAAGCACAAAACCCTTCACAAATTTAAATATCTAATCTAATCTAATCTTCTTTTCATCCCCCTAATAAAAAACATTGTTTCCCTTTTAGATGAACTTGAAAGATAATGATGAGAACGGATTAATTTGATTCAGTTTTGTGATAAAAGAAATTAATACGGAATCAAAATATAAGAGGGCAAAGTTTGTGGAAGATAAGCTGGTTTGATTGGTCCCACTAAGACTGACCTCCCCGTGAGCTATGGCTAATTAAAGATGTCTTAAAGCTGGGGATTTGTACGCGCCGTCACTTTTTTTTCGTTCCAGCCTGTTAAAGCTTTGTTTGCACACTAGCTGAAGCTTCGCCCAATTTGATTTAAATCCAAAGCTGATTTAAATCCATTAAGCGCAAGAGAATAATCGGAAAGTATATTACGAGAATAGGGAAGCGTCTAACCACCATCATGACATGCACCAGGGATGGTCCCATGCTGGGGGTGATTCAATGCTTCCACCTGACGTTATATAGTTCAACAATGGGAAATTGGTTTCCCCACTACTTCGTTTAAATTCTCACATTAATAAACTTTCGAGTTTCGTAGAGCAATGATACCATTTAATAAGCGAACAACGCACTTTAATAGATACCCAAATAATCGAATGTCATCGATCTATATGACTATATAGCATAGATTGAAAATCAATTTTTGCTTCTTACTGAAGAGGGAAATGATTTGGGGTATTGACATGAGTAAATAAAATGATCTTGGCTTTGTCGTAGTTACCCCAACAATAATCCCAAGAACAATTGATTTTACAAAGGCTTATTTTATTACCTTAAAATCATTCCACGCATCGTTTAATCTCAGGTAACCAAGATTATGTAAACAGTCCCCAAATACCCGACGGACTAAAAAAATTAACTTCACAACTTTTGGCATTGCTTAAGGGCACTGAGATGTTCTCATGCTTACTGTACTGACTACAGTATGACTATTCACGTCAATACCCAGATAAGCCGTGTCTATTCGAGTACTTGCTCATTTTTGTGGCTAAGATTCTTCTTGAAGTACTTAATATCTTAGACGCTGATTGAAATTTACAAAAAGTATACCGTATATGTGATGTTATGAAAGGGTGTTGGCAACATTTGAAGTGTTTGTTGGAGTTGTTTGTGAACTTCCCTAACTTCGAAAAAATGATTATCGCTCATGTCCTTTCGTCTTATCTTTGCGGTGTTAGACCTTATTCGATTTGACACATATACTATGTGATAGTGACTAAAAATATTATAAAAATAAATTATGTACATGCAATATGTGATGTAGGCTATCGGCCATTGCATCCTGGCCACATTCCTCATGGCAATACTCATTTCAGGTGTTCAGCATAGAAAATCCCCAAACAAGGCCGTAAATGTCGTGTTTTTCATAGGCCAAGACCTGGTTCTTAGCAATACTCGGATGAGTGTATGGGGGACTGTTTAAGAATCACTTCAATTTAAAAGAAGAATATTGAACGACACTTCATGTTTAATATATCAAAGTTCTTAAAGTAAAGTTCTTCGTTCTGAAGTGCTCCAACCCCCGTCTTTCTATATTTAAAACTAAATGCGATTTTGTGCATTGACCTAGATTTTCTGTCCATATCATTTGAGCAACTATAGAATTACATGAAGTAGATTGCGTATTGATGAGAGCAATCTATTAATGTCAATAATGAGTTTTTCATCACTCATATAACTTTTATGGTTTCCGTATATCCACATTAATGCTTTGCTCTGGAATGTTTACTCTTGTCTAAAGCAAAATCTAGCTATTGCCAATATTTAAACAAATTCTAAACAAATATTTAGCAATAATCTATGAAAATATTTCACAGCAGAGAATACGGAGGATTAGGTAACACTCAAATGTATCAATCAATCAATTAATAAAGGCTGAAATAAATTATAGCATCTCTTCATAATTATTCCGTTCGCCAAAGACAAAGACATGCAGACTACCAAGTCTAACATCCCAATAAATATAAATAGGAAATAAATGTATTCGCGTGACGTTCATTCATTTGTGGTTTTTCCTTCCTGTCTTTTTACCGTTGCCAAAATATTGCGAGCTTAATTTTTAATATGCGGTTATAATTATATTGGTGTCGATTTTTATGACCTAATATATTCGAAAGCATTTGCTCAAGTAGGCAAAGGCAAAACTTCCTTTCATTCTGAAAATTCTTTTCACACCAAGAGCGCCTTTGAAAATTGACACCAGTGTTAAGTTGAGCATCTCGACTCAGAGGTGAGCGATGATTAACACAACTCTGTGCGCACCTAATATATCCGCCAGATCACACCACACTATATTTATAAGAGCACCTACATCAGCGGAGGATCAAGTTCAAATTATAGGTACGACAAACACCACTTTAAGACGGCTTCGGCTGCTTGTCTAACACGAGAGGATATATTAATGATTTGAAGTCATGCTGAAATCGCAAGGAGAAACCCTATCGTTAATCACAATCCTTCTGGTGGAACTACTGATAAGAACAGAGGTAAGGAAGATCAGTTTCATCATAATTCGGCAGCATATTCAGCGTCATAAACAGCACGAGCACTTGACGCAAACATTTTATCGTATCTTATGTTTGAGCGAACATTATCCTTGCTCAAACAACTACGGTAAACCGAACTCATCCTGATTTACATCACCCCGACTATGTACTTTAAACATCAAACTATAAATCTCCAAGATAAACTCAAGTTTACAGAACAACTTTAATAATTTAATTACGGCGTCTTTCAGATGAAAATCACGTCAGCGCATATTATAATCTGTTTAGTTCGAAGCTTCGAATCTGCGTCAACGAAGCTCGTTTTCTACGTGTAATTTCCGAAGATACGTTTGAGTTGTGTAATTGGTAGGATTCAGTATAACAAAGGTTAAATATGATACTTGTAGTACGCGTTCACAGTTCCGAACGCAAGACTGCGGTTACGCAGTGAACTCGACCATTCCTGCTAAAAAGGGTTTATATGACAATGTTTCAAGATAGTTCGTTTATCCAATGCATACATACAAAAATTCACAGCGCACAATTTCCTTGGTGTTATGTTATGTGTTCTCTTATTTAATATTTTAGCATATTCATCTGTCGTAATATTGAACTTTCCTATTGAAACGCAACACCAGTCTGCAAAGAGAGGGCCCCCTGATGATGTTGAGATAAACTAATAAACATGCACGCGAAAATTGCTAATTTCTTAACCGCAGTTTTTCAAACTATTCATGAAACCTCTCCACTGTTTTATACTTATTACAAATTATTCACATATGCAAATTATCTGTCTTTTCTGCATTCAAACGTCATCTCCTAACTTTCCTTGATTTTTGGTCGTGACATTTTTTCTTGTGACATATCTTGTTTTTAGTGAATGTACATTGCTTTTTTGTTTTTATATCTCCAGAACTAAACAAAAATCACGTAGAAGTTGATGTATAATACGGAAATACATTTTTTTCGATTGATCGAAGACTAAGGAATCCTATTTTTTTGAGAACACTTCATATAGCTATGTCGATTTTAGAAAACTCAGACCAACGGCTCAGACTTTTTTGACAATAACTTTTGTGTTCTTTCATTTTTGGCATTCCAAGACATTATCCCTATATCAGCTTATGGTTGTTTGTTTGTTTCATGAGAAATTAAAAATTGAAGACTATGTCCATAGCTAATAACCAAACGTTCGGAATAACATTGGTGGCATTTCGGGACTCTGTTAATTCGATTGATATCGCTGAAATAGCTGATTTAGAAAACAATTCAAATAAGCAAATATACTACGAAGCGATGATAGGAAAAGGTATTTTGAATTTTCGACTGAACAACACGCGTATACTCTCTTCTTGCCAAGACGTACAATTAACATAATGCGGAATTGATCTAAATGCATCAGTGTTAAACGACGAAAACGAAGACTTGAATTTCATGTATGTTAAAGTGAAAGCATGCAATCGTTGTTGGCGAGGTTGTTGGCATAAATTCGTCAAAGTAAAAAACTACACTTTTAGTATTTAAGTAAGCAAAATTTCACCAGATTCGGGCGCAGTCAAGCGTCCGGCTTAAATTTAAGCATAGCGAATTTCTAAACGCGAGACTTCTTCAGTTTAGTTCGTTAATGCTATTGGGAACTACTCATGCAGTGTAAGTTACTGTGTAAACAGCAGTACAGCACGCACGGATGTCGAATAGTCGATGCGGTTCTTTTTGTAAACACACAATTCACGAAAAACGGCATGCTTTTTTTCTACAGTATATTTTAGTACTTACTGCCGAAAATCGACATAAAACGAAGGGTTGCATAATTCATTAAAATGCGGCATGCTTGTTCTCACGGTAGAGGTATTGCGTAATCGGCGCAAAACTATAATTTTGCTTGTTTGTCAGTCTTCATATTCAGTTATTTAGCGTGTGAGATAGTATTGCATGAAGACTATATGACGCATCCTCCCACACATGCACATGATAAAATGCTTCAAATATAAGCTTCTAGTACTATCGAGGAATATCCGACTACCTGAGTGGTCAGAGTGGAGATCCGTTATTCCAAAGTTTGAGAAAAATCCAATTTAGACAATCTAGAGGAAACGTACTTGGAATATTTGATTTAAAATCGAATCTTCTCCTCAAAGTCAATTTCTGATAGCAGGATGAAGAGCGTTCAAAGTTATGGGAACGTCTCCTCATAAATAAATCACATGCAAGTTGAAGAAGAAACTGAGACATGCATACAACGTACTAGTAATATCCCATTAAAATCTTCATTTAATAAAACATGCTGCATGAGTATAGGTGAGGAAGAGTTAGTTAATAAGAATACACATTCAAGCCCCAGGATTTTTCATATGCCCCTTCTTAAACGTTACGAGGATATTTAGTAAGCCAATTTATTTCTTTTTGGCATCAATCTACGTGCATTCAAGCTAAAATATGATTTTTAGGCCAAACGTCACTATAAGCTCAATAATTTCCTGTAGCAAATGCGAATAACAAGATCAGTTATTAGGCAATTTCGATTCGTGCAGAAATTTTTCAAACTTTGTTTTTTAATTTTATGATCTACACTTGACTGGGATTAACGTTAATATATTGATTATATAAGTGAGCTAAGTAGCTGTATTTACTGCTCTTCCGCATGGTAACGGGAAAAATTGAGCTGCGGTCAGCTGCCTGTCAAATGCTGAAGACGTGAAGTGGCTTAAACGAGACCTTGTCAAGCTGTAAAAATTTATGCCATTAATGCCAACACTCCCACAGTCAAAAAACATCGCAAAATACAAAAGTAGCTTAAAGAATGAACTATAACATTAAAAATGCCTATAGCTATTATAACGGTATATTTATGCATGATATATACGAAATCTTTGCGTTTCTCCGTTTCTCTTGCATTACTGACAACAATAACCATAGGTGTAGAGTTTTGTTTTCTTCTGGGGGGAGGCTCAAACTTTAGATACATGATATCTAGCTAGGAACACCTTCTGACATTAGATACGATTGCAATTAAATAGGAGTTTTCCTCTTAAAGCTGTTTTCCACTTACGCGTTTTTCATACGCACGTACACGCACGTAAAAGTCTAAATCCTTGTACATGATACCTTTGAAAAAACTAAGTGAATAAATCGAAGGAACTCAGTTTTCTGCATATTTTAGTATGCATTAGTTGACCTGAATGTTAAATAATAAAAAATTAAAAGCATTTAACATTTTCCGTACGTGTACGTGCGTATAAAAAACGCGTAAGTGGAAAGCAGCCTTTAGTATATGGTTGCATCGGTAGTCATAGTTTATAGGGGGACTGAGCCAGCCAGTAAGATGTCTCGAGGGGCTTCAGCCCCTCAGCCCCTAAGCCCCCCCATACTCTACGCCTATGCACCAAGTTCGATTACCTCGTTCAGCAGTTCAACTTTACTAACTTTCCGGACGGGAAAAGAGGCTGATAGCTTTCTCACACTGCATGCGTGAAGCAATGAAAAGCCCAAATAATAATTCAATACTTCCTAGCTTACACTTCTGCTGTTTACTTCCACTACCATGCATCCTTCCCACGAATCACATTTCATCACAAACAATTCGATCTATTGTAAATGTAAATTGTGATGCTTGCATATAATTCATCAAAACCTACTGAAAACAAAATAAAAATCTATCAAAACAAAAACGAAAAGGGTCGTGCGAATGAAACATCCGTTTCACGGTCAGTGCACCACGTGAATAATACAAATAAAACTAAAACGACTCACTTTAATTTGCACTTTTAAACCGCAGGGTTTAATGCACTTCCGAGGAGGCCATTGATTTCTCTGTAATCAGCAAGTGCTTATAGTAGCAGAGGTTAGTCATTAATTATTTTCCGGGAAACGGTGACATAATGGACTTGTTTCTTTTAGATTTTTCTAAGTGCTATTAAGTTTATTATCTTTCAGTTCGACATGATTTATTATTATTTAGTGATTTACATTGGTATTTTGAACATTCCTAATTGTGCGGTCACACGCATGTCACACGCATGTTAATATTGTCCACAATTCATCTTAATCTCTATATTTGTAAATTGCTTGATAACTTCGCGATAAAATATACAAACCATATATCAAAGCAACGTTTGAAGATCTGTCATCGTAAAATCGTTGTAACTAAAAAAACTCGCTTTCACTGGAGGCTTTGTCTTGCAAGGACACACGAGAAATTTCGGCAATGCGAATGCTTGGCAAAAAAACTCGTATACATATGTGTTTTCTTTAGTGAGCTACATTGCTAAATTAGTTTTAACTTTACCAAACGGATGGCAGACACGGGATACATGATCGTTACATTGTCATATAATCAACATTACCGCGTAATACGTTCATCCAACTAGTCGGGGTGGTGATGAATGATAAAATACAAAAAGGGTACCAAAAGGCGATCAACTTGGCAGTCCTTGTATTAAATCTTAGCCATTCTAATCTTTTTCAAGAGGCGTTGTCTTTCAAGGTTATGAGATAATCGGCAAAGTTAGGCTTATGTATCTATGTTGCAAAAAATTGTCCTTAATTAGTTTATTTGATCCAGTATTCTTTCATTACTAATCTAAATTTTAGTTTTTTATCTCATGTAATCACTTAATAAAATTATGAATCCAATTTCCCGTACTACATTCAGCTTAGATAAAAAAATGCGTCTTAAAAATATCACAAACGCGGTTTTCGTATACTGTCGGAATATGTACGCTAACGTACCTATTTTTTCTTTTTTTTATTTCTTTCACAACCTATTTAATTAAAAATGTTCTTCAAGAGTTAGTCCTTGTTCGAAGTATCCCTAATAAAATAACTTAAAAACTATATCATATCGCCCCTTTTTTCTTAAATTAACAACTGAAATTATTCATATTTGCATGTGCGAAAGTCAGATAATTTTTAACAAGACGACTATGAAGCCACAGGCTCACAGCTTGCTGATTTAGAGACGTTCAGCACAGGTATTATTAGATACTAAGAGCATTGAAATCTGCAGGCAGCGTGATTTTGTAATTCTTGAGGCCTACTGTATATCGGCGATAGATTTAGCTATTGCAATCCTCACACATACATTAATAATCGTGGTATATGGGTTGAAATAAGTGTATAAAGATCATGCGACAACAATGATGAAGGACAAGGGGTCTATATAATAACCCTCATCAGTTTCCTAGGCAACTTTCCCTGATCAGTATGAAGATACTCCATCCTAATGGTAAGGGGTTTTATAAGAGCCCAGAGGGTAGGGGAAAATTAAAGGTAAATTGGTCATTTTTGCGCACCCCCTCCCCTGTATTCTTTGTCAAAATTAACACCCATCCCGCAAAACATTTGAAAACAATTTTGTTAACCCCTCATGCCCTAAGAAAATAAAGAGCTGACAATTAGAAATAAATTGTCGTGCTTGGTTTTCAAAGTTGTTTTACTTGTTGTTTGTGGAAACCGCACAAATACAAATGCCTCACTATCGCTGAAGACCCAATTTGGAAAATTCTTTATTATACTTTTATTAAACTGGCGCGAGTTAAATCGGATTTAGATCGTCGTGTTGACAAATAGGAAATTATTTTTCGCAGCTTTGTGAGCATTTTTTCGCCAAATTAGGATAAATTGGCGTAAAAAGAAAATTTTTTAATCAAACTGTGAATTGAGGTGTTTTGCTCATCCGACTGTGCCAAATTTGTGATTGTGTATTGCTTGTACATATTAGCTTTCACGCATGAGCGAAATTATTTTAAGTTAAGTTAAGTAAAAATAACTGGTATATTGGCAGTCCAATAACTTCCCAATTGCTATCTTCAAGTGGAATATTGTGCATTTTATACATTAATTCTCAACCCAGATCAAAAAATAAATAAACCAGTCTTGTACCTGATCCCGAAGTAACCAAGATTCATAACAATTATAAATTTTTTAGGGTATGCCCGTAGATTTACAAGATGCAATGAAAAAGGCAACATCGTTAGATACGTTTATGAACATGTTGAATGCTTCAGATATAACAAACGTAGAGGAAGAGGAACACGCAGGTGAGTAACATAGCCAATGTAAGCTTTTTGTACTGCGGTTAAATGCTTGAATTTATTGCATGGAGAGTTCTCGTTGAAACAACATGTGAGAGTTAGCGACATCTTGATGCATGCATGCCCGTTTTCCTGGCAGTAACGGCGGTGAGGATCATAATATATCTTATATTGGGCTCAATTATGGACATGCATGCTAAGCCATTTATTCGCTATTTTCACGTCGTCTTTAACGTTCCCGTCCTTACGCTAAATCTGTCTGTAGTTAGTATATTATAACAAAAAGGAGGTGGTTTTTGAATGTTTGAAGAATATAACACTTTTCTTCGAAGGAAATGCGTTGGTTATTGCAAATGAAGCGTGCAGACCCGTTGAAGTAATGGTTCAAGTACCACAGCCAAAAAGAAGAAGAACCCTGGTTTTTCCTGTATACGTAAAATTGTTTCGTTGTAGTGGAGGATGCAACAATGAACCACGTCTATCACACTGCGTTGCTACAAGTACGTATACGTATGCACGATTATCTGCCAGTGTTGCAATTATTGTAATATCGTTATTGTGTATGAACAGTAAGATGTACTCTACAGTAAATATGCTTTTTTGTTCATAAATAGACCTTTCCTCTCTACCGTCACGCATTGCGCGCTTGAAAGCTAAAAGGGGAAAGGTTCATTCCCTGTAAAAGAATATTTAATTTTCCCCTGGTTAACAGAACCTTTCACGGTGAATGACAACATCATGCATGTACAGTATAAGGCTAAAACAATGGGAAATCCAATGGCGACAGGCATAAATGACATACTCCCACTGCCAAATGCCGTTGAACTTACGCAAAAGCCAAAACAAGACAAAAGATATTTAAAAGTTGCTTTGTCTTTTTTGCAGATATTGAAGAGGAAACGCTCTTCGATATCTAATTACTTTACTCACACATTAATTATCCTTATTTATAGAGTTTACTGACATCCCCATAAAAGTCGGTCGAGTATCCTGGCGCAAAGGGGACGGTACTGTATATAAACAAGTTTCTGAAAAAGTTTTGAAAAATCACACGCAATGTGAATGTGCTTGCAAGAAGAGGACAAGGAAAAGTTGTAATCCCAAAACACATGTTTGGAACGATAGAAGCTGTCGGTGTGAATGCTTATTGGGGCACCAAACATGCCATGCACCTCAGGTGTGGAATAAACATTTGTGCCGTTGCGAATGTCCGAGAGTCGCCCACGTTTGTCACGGTCCAGGCAAGGTTTGGGATCATGAAAAATGCAGATGTGCCTGTTGGAAAGAGAAGTGCAGCAAAGGCTACTACAGAAATCCAGAGACTTGCCGGTGCACTTGTCATAAAAATTGGTGCCCTAATAAATGGCAACTTCCTAAGATGAAACGTTTCAATGATCCGTCAACAATCGAACTAGGAAAACCGGTTGAAGCATTATAAAGAATTGCAATAGACATAGAGATGACGTAGTAATGACTCATGTAGCTGCGAGGTAAAATGCTTACTATTCCCATCCTTAATAGCCCAATATGCAATGGTATTGTATTCAATATTCACCGTATTTATTTCATGGTAAAGTACGGTTCTAATTAATCACCGACAGTCGGCGATATATTTTTGGAGGCGAGTGACGAGTGAAAATTTATACAAAATAAAAAAGAATACCTTTATTCTCTACATGCAGAATGTCCCAAAAAATAGCCGTAACAGCAACAAAAGAATGATTTCAATAGAGGATACTTTTTTTAGTGGTGACCACCAACAATAGCTATCCCCGACTGTCGGTGAGAAGCAGGCTTCTCGATTCAGCTCATAGAATGTGTTTGAACCTTGTGTTAAGCTGCCGTAATACTGAGAAGTGAATCAAAATAATTTCAATCAAATATTTTCACCCTCGGGTCCATGCAACATGGTTGATCTGGTAGGAACATGTGTAAACACATATATAGTCAATTAGCTTTTTTATTCTGCATGCGGAATAAAAACATTGGAAGCATTATTTTATAGGTATTTTAATAGGGAGACATACTAGTAAAGCCGGGTATTCGTATGTCGTAATTCATCGGCGATTTCTATTGTCGTGGTCATTATTTGATAGATAAAATTTGTCTATCCCAAAAAATATCTTCTTGATTGATCACTGCCAATGAAAGACATAAGAAAACCAGATTTTATCGTAATTCGTGGAAAGGTGAACACGAATAATACTTGCGAGTATTTAGACGTAAGTTAAAGGGTTCTAAAATTCGGTTCCAAATTAAACGTGATATCGTGTAAACGTGGGTCGTAGAGACAAAACATCTTACATATAGACTACTGCCTAGGTAATATAACACAAGCTCTTTCACATCGGTCAGTTTGACGTTACACACGCCAGAAACGATTATTTGGAAAACATATTAAAGGCTTCTATATTGTCAGCCACAACCGCGCTTTTTGAGAATTTCATTTAAAGAATCGTTCATTGGTTAGAAAATCTTTGAATATCTATATTTATTCGTTATATGGACGTTCCAGGAGAGTTTAATTTAGCGAATGACAGACATTTTTCATATTTTTAGTAATCCTCTTATTCTATTTTATCACAAGCATAGACTCATAGACATATATAGTAATACTGAATTTAATCAAATTTGTGAATCCACGAAAGTGATTCCACTGGCGACACGGAACGAGAGCAATGACTTTAAAAAAATACCGCGCAAAAGGTTGTACTTGAAAGTGTTTCTTTGAGCCAGGCGCATGCCAACGCGATTTTTGTCGTGCGATTTTAGTCGCCCGATTTTAACCGGCAAATATCAAACTGGTTGGAAATATTATTCCGACTACGGTTAGTCAATAAAATCGTACGACAAAAATCGTGTCGTGTCGGGTGCTCCTGGCTTTAGAAGTTCTGCAAACCCGAAAGGTCACGGCAAATTCTGTACACATTTCTCTTGACTTTTGATGCACTCCAAAAATCAAAATTGTGAATTGTGTTTATAGGCAGAAATAAAGTAGGGTTGACACTGGGGTGAGCGCGGAGCTGTTTAAGTGCTTTAAAAGATTGGTACAAAAAATTGTACAAAACAGAAAACTCTGAGGTTTTTGTCTGTCTAATTCACAGAAATTTTTGTACAGAAACTGTAGTGATGTAAAAATACGATGAGTATTCGCTACATATACCATGAAATATGTATGACATGAACAATGTATAGAGCCAAAACTAATCAATGCACAATATAGTAATTGATATATTAATGTAATATCTTGATGGTTGTCTTAACCTGTAAGTTAAGAGATTACGTAGTGGTCATTAATAAACAAAGAATGTATATATATAGCTATATATATTACATATGCCGGTCTGTATCGCTATCATGGATTCATGGGCGAACTGCTTTATCTCGTCCTCTCTCACGTACGCTGCGAGTTTCTTAACTAACTTACTGAGGCCGGTAGTATGAAAGCCGGATACCGGATAGTGGGTTTTTCAATCGCTTTAAAATCGCTCGTTGTTGGGTATAACTTTGAGTTAAACCTTAGTATTCTTAAATTGAGGATCCTCTTTAACTAATAATTGTTGGTTCCAAAACTGAACAGTTGAACTAATCACTATATCCGGTGGATAGCGCTATCCAGCCTTCGTACAAACTCCCCCTGGTGATCTACCTTTCCAGTTGGTCAGCGTGCAACCGTGTCTGTCTTCATAGCAAACTAAATTTCTATGTTAACCAGTCTATAAAAAAAGCAATAATACACCATCCCTCGCGCCCTTGGGTACAGTTGTCGGGTTTTAATTGGATTTGGTTGGATTGAATAATCTGTATAGTAAATGTTTTCATATTCACATCTTATTTGCCTGTTAGTCATCAGTCTATCAAAACAAGAAAATCGTATTTAAAATTTCAAAAAAAAATGTCCGATTGAGTCTTTATGGGTGTTAATTTCAGATCATATAGGTTTAACTGAAGAGATTTTATATAAGTTTGATGAAATTACATGAGCCTTTCACGTAAAGATCGTGCGTTTAGGGACAGTGGCGGATCCATTTTAAGCTGTATTAATTTATTCTGCATGTCTTACTCTGGCTCTCCCACCGTATTAGCCATTTCCCAGACTAGTCCCTAGTCCTCCTTAGCGCGCCTTGCATTCTTGTGACGTAACCGGCCATTTCCCAAGCAAGCAGGGGACTGGGTCTAGTCGCGAACCGCAAAGCATCTATGGACTGTTTGGAGGGACAGGAAATATAAGTCTGAAATCATTTGTCCTTCCAAAAAGTCCACAGCTGCTTTGCGATTCGCGACTAGACCCAGTACCCTGCTCGATAGGGAAATGGCTAATAAGAAAAAAAATAAATTTGCAGCATAAATAAACAAGAACAAAGCCCGATGCACATAAAGGGAAAAACCCCAACAACGAATACGGTAACCCCTAAATTTAGCCTCACAAGAAACTACATATTCTTAGGACTTTAACAACGTTTGATTTTTGGACTTATGCCGTCATGGACATTTTCTCTCTCGACGCATTTTTCATTCAATTTTTTGTTTTAGCAGTTTTCTCAAATACAATTGAATGTTGTGAGACAGGGACCTACCGATCAACTGATTTAGGGGGTTGTGTCGAGTGTCCTGGCGATCCTTTAGTTCATTGTTATGATTTACCTGAAAGTGACA
Source organism: Dendronephthya gigantea (assembly GCF_004324835.1). Taxonomy (NCBI): domain Eukaryota; kingdom Metazoa; phylum Cnidaria; class Anthozoa; order Malacalcyonacea; family Nephtheidae; genus Dendronephthya; species Dendronephthya gigantea. The sequence goes on along the minus strand of NW_021163041.1, from coordinate 666,532 downwards.
TTGACCGTTGTTTGAAAAAATGTTTATCAGGTAGGAAGATTTTATATTATGATATCAGATAAATTATGCATTCAAAATATACCCGTAAACGTTTTTGAAAAAAATATATATTTTTAAAACTGTCATATAATTTGTCGCTATAAGATGAATACAATACATGCTTGTCTTGTGTAGTGGCTATTCAAATTTTCAGTTATCACATACATATTTTCATGGGTCAGAAGTTATGTATAGTCGCATAATGTGACTTAATAATAATGTATAAACTGGCATATTTTGACTGAATTACGTTGCTCTATGTAATATTAGAGCCCGATTTATGATCAGAAAATTTGAAACATCAAACATGTGATTGATGTGAGTTTCGCCAGGTTGAGGGAAAAAATTCTCTTGAAATATATATACGATTGAGAAAAACACGTCTGTCGACAAGGGTAGTCCCCGATTTTAAATCAAGAGAGAGAATTACGTCAGAAAATTAAATTTACATGACACATTCGCCATGTCTTAGCTTCAGGCTAATTAAAATTCGTTTCGATTATTAAGGCAGAAATTCCCCTACGGGCAATGTCAACTTGCAGAATTCGAGTGCTGTGTCTGCACACGGACTTTTATATGAGACCACTCAGAAACAAAATGACCCGAAATGCGGTGGCAATGAAATGACTGGTCGTGGAGGATTCCTTATTTTCTTTATTGGTGCAGTTATCGGAGTATTGGGTTCATGCCTTTTCAATAGAATTAAAGATCCATTCTGGAAAAGGAGAGCTGCGTTTTGCTTTTTTGGACGAAGACAAGCAGCCAAAGAACGTCGTCAGAATCACGTACAAATAACTCGTGTATAACAACTAAGGGTTGATTCGACAAAAATATATCCTGGATAGTGCTTTCATGCAGTGAAAGAATGAAGCCACGATCCAGTTGGAAGTACTAACAGAAGAATGTGCATTCAGTCATTCAATCTTCACAGCGAAAAAACAAGAAACGAAGAAGATGGAAGGGAAGAGAGAGCATAAACTGCTTCGTTCCTTCATTGGTGACACAAGAAAGAATTCTAATCGTGTAAATAATACAGTGCTTGTTTTAAAATGATGTTTTTTTGTATTAAATTTATTCAATATGTAATTTATTAAGGCAAAAATTTCAGTAAAATCGTTAATTGGTTCGTGTTGCCATTTGCTAAGCTTGCAGGTAGTGAGTGATTCATATGTATAGTCAGTATAGACAGCTAGAAATGTTTTTAAATGTTATATATTGAAGATATGTATAATCGAATTTGTTTCGATTGGAAATTGACATTCCATGAATTTCATTGTCCTTCAAAGCTGCATTACTTGACGGGCGTCGGGCGTCTTGTTTTAATAATACCATTAGATTATAATATTCGCATTTTTTTAAATCAAAAGCACAATATAATTGCAATACATTGCTGTCCAAATAGCTGCTCATTGTATTTTTTGGGCTGGTATTAGTGGTATATATTTTACTTTCCAGCTCATTCGGTCAAAAATATGCCAGCTGTCGCAAACGTCAGCATAACAGATTAGGGAAAGCCAGCAACCAGAGCCAGAGGGAAATCCCCTTTTATGTAAACTACTTTAAAGCCAGGGTATAAAAGTTCAAAGTTGTAATGAAATTTCATTGTGTATACACACGGTCCTGATCGGTGACATGCATGCACTTTCATGTTAAAACATTTTCAGTGATAAAAGAAACCAAAGAGACTTAAGGAGATGATTGTTTCAAGTGGCAGTGATGGTTTATTTAAGTACCCGAAGATATTCATATTGGTATTCCTCCTGCCAATTTTTGTTTACAGCTGTGAAAATGGCACGTACTTTTCTCATGATGTTGGAGGATGTTTGGAGTGCCCAGAGAAACCTTTGATAACATGCAAGAATGAGCATTTGCTTGATATACTTCCATGTCTAGAAAATTGTTTAAAAGGTACTAACAAAATAATCAATCTTGTGACAGTTACCTGTGGCGATTATTGATATTTTGAGGTATAATAGTCATTAGATTAGGAATTATAATGTCTTTATGAACTTCCTAATTGGCACCGCTTATACTTTTACGCAAAAAAATTCTGCAATGCACATCAATGGCAAAAACGTTTTATTTCCTAAGATGGCATTGCTTTATATTACTCGCTAAAATATAATTCAAATTGATTATAAAAATCATGTTTAATAAATGACATCATTAAATATCCAAATGACGTAATTGTGTTTGTCCCTGCTCGTAATCCATATGTATGGCAATGAAAACTATACAAGACCTGATTAGTAATAATGCTCACAATGCATGTTTTCCCATTTTCTTCAAATTTGTCATACATTTTTAATAGGCAGGGCAACACCGGATAATCACAACCCAACGCCAAAACAACCTGAAAAACAGCCTTCGAAGACCAGAAACGATGATCGTCGGAGACGCGTTGGCAACTTCAAACTGGATCATTTTATAGTACTTGTGGCATGTGTCGTTATTATCGTACTCATTTTACTTCCATGTATAATTTGCCATTTTGCGCGGCAGGCTAGGGGACCTGATGAAGAGAGACGCACTTGTGCTGGATATTATTTGATGCACAATGAACTACAGACATCAATGCAAGCAGAAAATATGAACACAAATGGTCAAAAAACCTGATATTACTGAACTACCCGTGCGCATGCCCACTAGGCTCGATATTTTATGCAATGAAAGCACATTTTCAGTTTAACAATCACTTTCATTGCCAGTGGTCTGTGTATTTACTGGAATGCCATTTTGAATAAACGTATAAAACTCCAAATATAAACGTATAAAATATGTACTTATATTTAACTAATTGACATTTGCAATTGTATTTTTGTATTCGTTATCATTATTGCGTACTAATGTAGGGGCTTTCCCTTCTTAAGGCATGCAAAATCAATGTTTAAGGCATGTAAAATCTTATATGGTTTCCAAATATCAAATATTTGTAAATAGTTTACAATTTAATTTTAAATACATCGAGGCCATCATAGGCCCATAGGCATAGCACTATGGAGAGTTTCCTGCGCTTTACTGAACTAAAAGGGCAGAGTTAAAACTGAATCTGAAAGCAACTCCGCCGTAATCGTGGGATACTTAAACGTGATTACATTTCCACACATGACCAAACGGTATATAAGATTTTTTAAATGCAAAAACATACGAATTTGAGCTACTTTACGTTAGAAATACCAATCATGGAATTCTTCTCAATCTAATTATATACGCGCATTTTAAGGACAATTCCTGCTGAATCATTCAAATTCTGATAGTCGGGTGATTTCAAAGGTTGCAGTTTTTTAAAACGACTGACAAAGTCGATTAGTCGACAAATTCATGATTAGTCAGCTTAATTCATGCATTATTAGTTTTATTACCAACATCGATCGTCATTATCAAGAAGAAGCCCTCGCTCAAAGCAAAGGTTTAGTTTAAATTCAGGATGTCTGATTGTCCTGTCAAAACCTATTTTTCCTATTTCCTGGACTCTTGTGTAAAATGCCCTTCTTCGATTCAAAGTTGCGAAGGCCTTGGGCTTAGTGATTCGCAATCATGTAAGCAATCTTGTACAGGTAAGCCATCATTGAATGATCATTCACCTTTCGATGTAATCTTGACAGTTGTTACTTGTTAGCTCGAGTCTTTAATCTCGACAGCAGTGTTTTTGAATCAGGAAAATAGTACTGAATGTTTTGGGGACAAATTACTCCATGGCAGATGGTAGATTCCAGAAAAAAAACGAGATTTTTTTCTTTAAACAGGGCAAAGTATACAGTCCACAATTTTCTGCTTCGTCAACTAGAATATATTAGAAAAGTCTTCTTGTGCCGAAACAAATGCAAATGAGCTTTTAAAAACATAGACATTAGCTCATTAACATTAGGTACGTGAAAAGTTCGACGTCTGAAACGGGCCTAAGTTTTGTCAAGGCACCTCAAGTCGTCGTGATCTCATATTAGCTGGTTGTCTCAAATCAATGCGGATGTGATCGAAAAAATATACCTTAAATCTAACTTGTTTTATATTTCAGCCAGTCCTAATATAAGTCAAGAGAATAGTGTTTCTTTTTCAACTGGTGTAGTGATTGGAATGGTGGCTGGGATAATGGCATTTCTAGTTTTGGTGGTAGTGTTAGGGTTATATTTTAAATACCGCCAACGAAGTGAACAAACAGAAAACGAGGGTAAGCTTGAAAGAATAAACTATAATGATTTATACTACCTAGTTACCGAAGTAGTGCTATCGTTTTCCTTAAGGTTTGTTCAAAAGTGATTCAAATCTCGACTATTTCCTGCGATATTTCAGATACCGGAGACAATCGCGGAGTCGTAGGTCATGGACAAAATGATCAGATGATAGAACTCATAGTTTTAGATGCTGCTCCAGGAAATATAGCTTTTCAAGATAACGCGGAATTGCCGGGGGAGATCACAGTGCATCACGGAGTAAATATAAATGAAACGCAGTCGAGAATAGACACTGGCATTCCAAAATCAGTCGATAAACAATATAGAGCAGCCGAGTTATAACTGTAGTCAAAACTATAACTGTGTCTGTGGTCGAACTGGAGTGAAATAGTTTGACTTCAAGATTGTATTCCTCTTCAACAGTATCGTAGGCTCTTAGCGTAATGTAAAGCGTCCTTCTTTGTTCCCTCAGACTAATTGCTGAACTTTTAGACTTTAGAAAGTTTAGAAACAATGAAATACGCCACGCTTCCCTGCGAAAGAAGTGGACAGCAAAACCCATAAACAATGAGAGCACTGGAAGGGATAATTAACGGTGTGAAGGGTGGTCGTTTTTTTCTTTATACAAAAATATGCCATAAACCGTACACCTATGGCTATGCTAATCCACTTAGTTAACCTAATGCAATCCCCGTGCAGTGGGAACTTATAGCACAAGGTACGAGGTATGGTACTACAACCATAACTAAACTTTCGAAATTTGTTCGTGGGTCATTCTTGTTTCAAACGAGGGCCATATCTTGAAACTAGATCTGAGTTCTGATTAGATCACGCTATAATAATTTGTAACATTTGTTTGACTTTCGAATAATCCTACGTCCTTACCTTACGTTGATTAGGTTAATACATATCAGTCTATATGTATCATAGTATGTAATTTGTAAATAGCAACTCAAAATACAATGTTAATAAATCTAATACTCACTCTAAGCTTTTCTTCCCAAAAGCGATCACTGTATCAGCATGGATAGTTAAAAGACTAGTGATTTTATTATCCATGGTATCAGCAGACTCGGAGGGTCAAAAATTTAGATAAGTAACTACCATCACTACCTTTTGCACGATCAAAAATGAAACATACTATTGACAGTTGTAAAACGTGTCACCACAATCTCGTTCCCCGAGCCCGCGATTTCTCTGGCGAGAAAACGAAGGCTCTGGGATAATCCAAACCAGAAATGATTCTGATTGGTTGTTCACGCCGTTTTAATTTTGAAATACAAAAAACCGTTACAAATCCGAAGCCAGGATTTCTGGCTTCCGGTTTGGATTATCCCAGAGCCTTCGTTTTCTCGCCAGAGAAATCGCGGGCTCGGGGAACGAGATTGGTGTCACCACCAGTTCACTGGTCACCACATACATACATTTCGTCCCTCCGTCCCTCGTACCAGGGAATGAAGGGTTTGCCAGACAAGACCACTGACCTGTATATGTTTTTTAATGTTAGGCCAATTAAACTGGAAGACAGCAATTGCACACAGACATGAACCGTTCAAATTACGTTTATTCTCACTCCATCCTGCCAACTACATTAGTACCCTCTAAAATTGGTATCACACCAATTACGTCTCAGACTCTTACATAAAGTTAGTCCTGACAATTTTTAACTTACATATATGTAAAAAGTTTAAATATACATTATTATACATAACTACTACAGAGTACAAATCTATTCAATTCTGTACTATTTTGCTATTTACATTAAAATGCTATTTTTAAGGCTTTAGTTTTCACATTTTTTTCTTACATTTTTTACAATTTTTTTACAGATTTTTATACATTTCTCCCTTTTTTCACACATAGAAACAAGTAAAAGTACAGCAAAATTATCAAAGTTAACTAGACTAATGATTCACAAATTCTAAGATAAAACTATTTCCAAAACATTTTTCATTTAGGTTGGCTGGTAAGAGTGATAAAATGAGTATTTCAGGCAACAGCTGATAACATCCTTGAAATTTTCACATTATTAGGTGGTATCTTGGCATCAAATTCAAATGAACAATTTGTTTCCAGAGCTAAGGCACGGATTAGAGGGGATGAACACTTATAGTGGTCGGCCTAAGAAAAATAATAAGTATTTGATTATTGTCAATAACACATGTAAAAATTTAGCAGATTTTAAAGCTCAAACACATGCACCACACATACTATTTTCTATTTTACCTCTGAAAGTTTTAAGTCTTCATCATTGTCAACATTTTTCAAATCCAACTCCCCAGCAAAATCATCATCATATGAGAAAGCCATGTCTAAGAAACCACTCACAGCTATAAAGCATGCATTAAGCTCCCACTCTGGCACCTGAATGACAATAACATGACACAACTCAGTAAAAATAAACAAAAAGTAAAAATAAACAAAAAGTAAAAATATGTAATGCGCTACTCAAAGGAAGAAGCATTACCTTAATCTCAGTTTGAAATGATTGGACTAGGTGAATCCATTGCCTCAATGAAGAATTAAGATCTTGAATCATGAGAGCCAAAGCCAAAGTTGAAGGCTGAATACAAAAAGATATTAATTAATTTTTTGGCTGAAACTTAGGATAAAAATTTGTTGAAGAAAGCTTGAAAAGCATTTGTTTACATTACCAACTGTAACCCGCTTTAATTAAGTTTGAAAAAATGCATATGTCGTTGCATGTGCATATTAGAAATCACTTACACGGTAGGAAAGGAACTCATGTTGACAAAGGAGCAATTCTAGTTTGTTTGTCAATAACTGTAAGTGGTGAGGCACAGCATGTGGACTTACACAGCCACTGGCAACACTCAAGGCATGAAACTACAAATTTGAAGCACAGTGTTTAGTATCATAAGGTAAATTAGTCAGAGCCTCTGTTTGCAAAACAGACATTAATTAAATAATCATAACCGTCTCAATTTGATAAAATAGGTATAAACGTACTGCTTGAAGGAATGACAATGCTGTAACTCTGTTAAGATCCCAATCTAGCTTTGCCAAAATAATTCTTTCCATTCTTAGAAGATCTGATACGGAAAATGAACATCCAATGGCATCTAAGAGTTCACTTGCGCCTGGGAGATCCTGTTATATATGTTTAGAAAATATTCACTTAGTACTGCAAATATATTGTGAGGGTGATTAAATATGGAGTAATGTAAAAATGTAACTATTGTACAGTACAATGTTGAGTGGGTACTTCAGGTATATTACTGTTAAAGACGATTCCACTCATCATGGTACAAGTTATTCACAACTGCACATTTCTCTGGCTAATCCTAATTAGTTAGAAATGCTAATACTAATTCATCTATCTATGTATAATGTACTAATTACTATACTGTAATAAATATGATTTTCAGAATTTAAGAAAAGGCATTAAAAGTATTTTCCACATGATTGAAATTACATTAGAATCCACAATGCAACTCTAATGAGAAATAACTTTTTTAAGGCTGGACAGGATTATTCTCAAAAATGATAAATAATATTTTGATGCATTCTGGCCTATGCACCAAGATTGAATTGCCCAGCTTAATTTTTCATTTTGTACATGTTCATTATATCCATATATAAAAAAACTAAATTAACTAAAATACTATACGACTACAATAAACAATACAGTACATTAAAAGTATACTGTACCTCCTCCTCTTCAATTATTTTGACAGCCAAAAAGTAACAGGCCACAACAATACATGGTAAATACTTCTTCTGCGCCTAGCAAGATTTGAAATTGATATCATGAACTAGTTACAAAAATTACCTTTTTAAATTTTCGTTAAAAGCTGTTATGCTGTAGATATGGTAATAGAAGATGTACATGAATAATTATGTAACATACTTTCACCAGATACAAGAATCTATCCAGAATACTTGCTGCCAAGGCAAATGATTCAGGATGAAAACCAAATTGCTTATTCAGTGTCAACAAATGTGATACAATTTTGTCTCTTTCTTCCAATGTGACAGCATTTTTGTCCTACAAATAAACAAAATTTTGAGAAAAAAGCCGGCTAACTCTCTAGAAAAACGTTATGGATCTGCTCAAATGTACACTTATACTGATTTATAAAAATGAAAAGTACATAAAATGTACATTGTCAAATTCCTTTTATACCTGCTGGGGTATGGAGAAAATTGGCTGGTACTTGGTCTCCCTCTTTAGCTCATACTGAAGCACCTCCCTCAACTTGCTCACATTCAAACTGTTCCCAATCATCTAAAAACACAAAAGTTATCATCTGTAAGAGATGAATACAATTTCTACATAACTAGATCAAGCATGAGATTGGTCTAATTTTGGTTAGAGCATATGTACACAACACAAGAGGCTTTGTGAACTTTAATATCATAAGAATATTATTAATATATGGCAATGTAAATGTGTACATAAAGAGAAAGTAAAGAGAAAGTTTCTCTTTGATAAAGTGTAACCTTGGTGTCAGGATTAGAGAAATGGTTAGAATGCCTTCAGTTATCATTTCTTTCATTTCTTATCGCCTGTATACTTTCAATAATTTGAACAAGACTAGGATTTGATTTTAATGAGAATCAGGGTTAGAGAAATGTTTAGGACAAAGTTCATAACCTTTAGTTGTCATTTCTTTTGTTTTTATACTTGAGACTTTTAAATAATTCCATCATTTTGCACAGGTCCCTATTTTTTAGGAAAATGTATTTTGAGAATGGAATTTTGAACCCTTTAAAATCTTTGAAGATTAATTGGATAAGGTTACAATTCAAGTAAGCTTGTAAAACGGAACAAGAAACATGAGTAATCCTAGTGTCCAGGGTTCTCCTATCCTTACACTTTTTAACTGTTATTGTTTAACAATTCCATTCCCATGTATGGTAATAATTGGGGGGTTAGTGAGTTACCCTCTGAGTGTCTGACATTTATTACAACTGACAGATGTAAAATTCATATTGCATGTTACTAGAGGTTTTACCCCCTGCTGTAAATTGTGTGCAAGAACTTCAGGCAAAATACGTAAGAACTTTTGCAACCAAGGTGGACACAAGTGTCTATAAATAGGAATTCCCCTAAAATTTGACAGGTATAACTCCACCCGTCATTATTCCCTCCTGCAGTGAGCATCATTAGTATTTCATATTGACCAGCAGAAACCTGCTCAAGTAACTTTCTGAACATATTTGATTCTGTGTATATAAACCTAGATCTAATAAAAATCGAAATGGCATTGTGTTTGGTATGCTAGTACAATAATAATGCCGCGATGAGCAAAGGCTTGAACAGAATACTAAATCACGGATGCAGTCTGCTGTATTTAATACAAAACCTACACTCTAATACATTTCAATTATCAAATATAAACTGAAATACTCGGCATCGTACAACATGTTGGACGCTTTCGTGCTTCTATAAATGACACAACACTAAAATGAAATGCGAGATTCTTCTCGTGTGTCGTAAGTCACGTCTTTTATATCATCACGATTTTAGGCGCCTTTGCTGTAAACAAAAGAAATCGGGCGTTCCGGCGCTGTACCTATGAACAACGACTAGCCTTATCCTCTCTGCATTTTCTTTGAAAGGAGGAGCAAATTAAGGAAGAAATAATTCTACGACTAAAGAGTAGAGATGATTTTGTTGATCATACAACCGGACCTGCAACGAAGGTTGTTTTGATTACGATTTTACGACGCAATACGAAAGAAATTTTTTTCGAAATACAAGCATCAAATGCTAAATAACAGAATTTACTGCAAAGTATCTCGTACCCACAAAATAGCAATTTAAAAAACTCAAATAAAAGATAAATTTAGAACAAAAAATAAGCGGTTCAAGATCGATGTAATAAATGAAATCAAAGAGAAACATGAATCGATAATACTATTATATAATACTTTGGGGAAATCGGTAAATGTCGAATGCTTTCCTGTCAAATTTTTCTTCTGTGCCAAATATAACACTAACAACCCGATGATTTAATGAGGCTTGTGAGTTTTGAAGCTGCATTGTCAATTTCGACCACGTATGCAAGTGATAAGAATATTCTCGTTGCGAAATATTGGGAGCTTGGAATACATAGTCAAGTCTCAAGTTGACTTGTTAGTTTAGCTGGAGAAATCACTAGTTTGGCTGAGAGTTAATAACGTAAAGGCCTATGTGTTTAAGTAATGCAGACAAAGAATACAAGACAATTCTTTTGATGTTCACACAGCTGTCAAAGCAAGAAGACCTAACGTATATTTACATGAAAAAAATTTACCTTCTATCCTTGCAAATTGTTCAATTTCGGAATTATTCGACTGTTTTGGCATCATTTAGCGTCTAGCCATCGCTCTCCAAATAGCTTTTAAAATATACAAAGAAAAAATCAAAAATACATCGCTTTAAAAAGTAGCTTATCCATTTTCACTGCTTGACAATTATATAAGAAATTCGCTGTGTATACACATACACAATAAAGACCGCCCAGTGACGTCACGAAGAAGCCGTATGTTTGAGCGCCAAAATCAAATTCGAAAAATACCGCAATGCTATTGGCAGGATATATCAAAAGCTACTTTTTACCGGATATCAAAGTGCCTCAGAAGACCGGACATTGTTGGTTGACAGCGAACAAGGAATTTGCGTGGTCAAAGGTCGCTATTGAATTATAACATTGGAAATACCATTTCATTATGATTTCAATCCAAGTTAATACGCGAGTAAAACCAGAAAAGGGGTCATACCAAAAACGTTTTTGATAACTTACAAGAAGAACTTTGAAAAATTATATGTGCGATATAAGAGTAGTCCAATATTTAATCCGGGGCGTGAATTCGTCACTAAGAACGTCACAAGTTTTACTTTGTTTTCGAGGAAACAAAATTTCATATTGATTGGAAACGCTAAAATTGCCAGAGGCTTCCAATACAGTGAATAACTAATAAAAGTGTATCATAAAATTCCTATACTTCTGTTACTGATTTAGTATCCTCTCAAGTGTTTTCAAATTGGGATTTGCACATTCATCGCGAACTGAGACTATTTAACCAGAGGCGTGCGAATTGACCATGTATCTATTGTATCATATATTTGAATGATATTTAGTCAGCAGATATATATTACAGTGTATCTAAACACAGTTAATTCTATTAACTGTGATCTAAACAAAGGAGCAACCGAGCAACACTTAAATCAGCGTCTTAGAAGAGTCTCGTGATGTCTAATTTGCATTTCTATTCAGGAATAAAAACTCCACCTTAAACATATAAACTACAACATAAACCACGCAGTAAATGATTTTTGCATAAAAATATATGAATTGAACAATTTCGACACTTACCAGTAAGTTCTACTGTACGCATCCTTTCTTTTTTAATACAGAAAAGTGGTAAAACCGCGTGAATACAGTTGCAAACGTTGTGTATGTTTTGGATTATTGTCTCACACCAACTATTTGAATACATTTACATTTATTCAAAAATTTGAATCCCTATAGAATATAGATTGACTGATATTTACCATGGTTACTTCCCCCGCAATTCAGGTTACTAAAGTGGAGTCAATTGAGTGTATCAACTGTTGGAAACCACCGTGATTGGTTCATTTGGTTCATCTGATAAACATATCGCATTTGATTGGTTCTTGTTCCCACACTGTTACCATATAGTGGTAATCAAACCTGAAACCCTGTCCGAGCTAGCCTTGCTATATCAAAGCACAGAACGATCGGTGCCTGCCCAGTAAAACAGCCAAAGCTACACTGCCTTACAAATGACAATGGAGATTCATTTACAGCAACGTCCTCCCCCCGTTTTAAAAATCAGAGATACTAAACGTTGCTATAGGTATATAAGCATAGATAATCAAGTCAACTGTTTTTTCTTTTGCTTTTTTATTAACTTTACAATCATATGATTGATGGTTAGGGCAACAGAAGGTTAGTTCCTATTTAAGTCCCACCAAAAGTCATTATTACATATTTACTATAGTTTACGTTATTAACATACATATACATAAAAAGTTACAAACAAAGTTATATATACAGGAAATGCATTTACGAACAACAGTTTGACTTTAAAGAACCACTTACTACTACACAATGTTTTTCAAGTTCTAGAGCGGTCTATATCGAAGGTATTGATCAGTTTGTTCGAATAATAAATATATGAACATGAATAATAAACCATCGTAATTATCGCTACTCTGGTTTTAATAAATGAAAGTAATCACCACACATATGTCACAATGCAAACGTACAAGTTTAATAAATATAAATATATGGTTTAGATTTCAATATGGAGACTGAAAAAATAAGTAATCGTGTTTTAAAGGTATTTTAAAATGCTAACCTAATATATCCAAATGTCAGCTTTGGCTAAGGTTAAATCTGCCACTGTACCCAACAGATCCCTATCAGAATCAAGTGCGACAATCCAAGATTGGAGGACGCGTCTCTTCTTCCCAGTACTATAGCTAGATTTTGAAGTGGGGGAAACGAATATCTAATTATTTTAAAAAATTTTTAGAATAATTTCTCTTGCGATACCTCACATAACTCTATTAGTGCCTCTAAAAGGACACAGAAGCTGTTCTGCCTGTGCACTAAAAATCAAACTTCAAAATTAATTCGTTGGGTGTGATGTCAGTAATCGTGCACTCGATGGGCCATGGACTTGGAGCTAGCGTAATGGTCGGGCCACATTTGCAGAGTTGCAAAAAAAGTTCAACCTTCCTCCGGTAGGATTTCAAGTTTTGCCAAACCTTCCTCAAAATGACGTTACGTCACCGAGTCAAGTGGCAACAATCATAAAGAAATATTTGGTATTTTGGTACATGCATGTCATGAATCAGAGTGTTCAACTTTGAACCTTCCTCACAAACCTCATTCAAAGCAAACCTTCCTCACGGGTGGCACCCGCGTACCCGCAGCTTTTTTACAACTCTGCACATTTGAATCGCGCCCCAGTTGACTAACTGATCTTAAATTACATTGCGCCTCCATGTGGTCGCCGCGACTGTATGATCTTTCATAAAAAGACGACTGGGAACGATACAGAGTCACTTAGCCCCCTTAATTTTTGGCATAGATTGGCGCACTTGCCTATGATTTCAGCTTACTTCAGTTAAAACGTTTTAGTTCGTTTATTTGAAAAAGTAGCTCTTCTCAGTCAAACGTATGTTACTGATAACTTATCACGGAATTAAATAAATTGCGATCAATATTGATCTCCCTCTATGAGTATCATTCATACCCTCTTTCACAGTCTTGTCGCTAGTTTTTGAGTATTGAATTGAGAACGGTTTTTTAACCTTATCGTGTAAAGTGCACACCAATAAATGGCTGACATTTTGACAGTTGCATTAGCATATGCATGCGAAGTCGGACTGAGTAAAGGGGGGTGTTGGAAACCGTATTCAGGACGTATGTCTGATCCGTGGGTGGTTGTTTGTGAAACAGCCGTTCGTCGTTAAGTTGGGGTTAAGTGCTGGCCAGATGAAAGGAATTTTTCTAGTATATAACGGTCCGCAATACACTAAGGGTGGGTGGACAATATTTTTGTAGTTCGCGACAACTATATAGCCACTTATGACTTATGTAAAGTCAGCTAAAACTTTAGTACATACAACAATTTCTCAAACTGATTACATGCAGAATCTGTTACTGAATTCACAAATTCCTACTCAACAGACTATACACTGGCGAACGCGCCGGATCTTGGGCTTTGCGCAGGGGCAAGTTTCAAGAAATAAATTTTGCATGCATGATATATGCAGAGTATATCTACGTCGTAATAATAAAAATCAAAACGAGCGAATACCTATTCACTACTACGAAGAGACTGCACATGCAGGAGAAATGAGGAAGCTGAACATTTTTCCAACTGTAACTAAAACTGCGAAACTCAAAAGCTATCGGGGAAATCCTCCCTCTCCCATGCAGAGCATAAGGGGTATTGAGCCGATACTCATAGATATTTGGAAATATACATGTTACATGCAATCCGAGTAAATTTGGAGTTCATTTGAAGTTTCGGTACCGTAATAGTTTCGCATTTTTTAAAAAAAAACATGTAAAACATTTCTAAATTGAACATTTGAGGTTACACCTCGTAAATTCAGTTCAAAAAATAAATTTACGTTGTTTACATCCTCACTCAGACGAATATTAGCATCATACTACATGAAAATATTTATGTTGTTGTTAACGCCATACAAACCACAAAAATCGTGGGTTTACAGTCAATCGACAACAATCAGATATTAACTTTTAATGTATGCGTCCGCCCTGAAACATCTCGAATCAGGGGGTGTCAACATCGCACACTATTACCTAACTTTTTGCCAATTTTATGGTCACTTCACGCCCTCGTCTGTAGCTATGGATAATGATGCATTGGATTTTTATCAGGCACATTTTGTCAGTTTTGAATTTCTCTAGTTCACATTAAACTATCCAACTTGGCAATTTGCCTAACTTGGTGACCGTATATTCCTGGGGGGTGGCAGCTTTGGCACGCGATACGCCCATTCATCATTTTCCGACATGCATTTTTCGCTTATTTGAATGAGGCCCAACTAAAATATTTCTCCATAAATAAGAAATTTCAATGAACATTTATCATCGGCGATAGGTATTCGAAAAAACTGCATGAGGTGAAAATTATGCGGGTCCTAAGGTGTAGTTGTTTTACACCAAGTATTAATAATAACGTATCAGTAAAGACTGGTGTGTCTCGATATTAATTCACCTTCGTTGGAAACCGTTGTACAAGTTAATATCTGTGGATAATGAAACGTTTGTAGCACAAATGCATGTTGATATTGCTGTTGGCTTCACACAATGTCAGATAGAAACCAATGAGCTCTACACCCATCTGTCATAACCAAAAAGAGTTTGCAGCTGCATTTACACACTATGATTTGTTGGGCCGATTTGGTATCGTAAATATTCTTCAAAATGAGGAGAAATTACCACAGTGGCAAACGTTATACTTTAACACGTGAACACAATAATGAAGGCTTGTCAGACAGGACACGCCTTTTAGCTGCAAAATCATGCAATGATCATGCAGCAGTCATACCGCCTCGAGATGCACTGGACATGATATGCATGTGCCCTTGGCGTGCGTGCACCATGTGCAACTGTTTTAAGTCAAGGTCAAATCACTGAAACATGATCACAGGGGAGCCAGTAAAGTCATCAGAACCATATCAAGTTTAGAAGTAATCATTCCTGTTGGTGCATGAGAGTAGTGAAATCATTCCTACTATATAAAAATAAATCACAAATTGCGTGGATCATAGGAAGAAACAGAAATACACATTAGCTACTTGTATGCAAACCGTGTCTGCTCACACAGGATAGCTATATTATACCAAAATGATACAGAGAATTAAACGTCGAATTAAACTGTAATTAAATAACCCGACCGCATGTGACCGCATAAAGTTCTTGTCTGCATAGTTTTTGTCTGGGTTGCAAACTCGAGATTAGCTCAAAGTAAGACCTGACCATATTCGAATTTAGCAAAAAGGGAACGAATTTTGAGGAACCCTAACCCTTGTTGATTGGTGCCGTGTTAACGGGAGACCTAGGAGGCATGCAGGAGGCATCAATCACTGCAAAGGGCCACGAATTTGTCTCCTTGCCTGGTCCCGTGGAAAGAGGGCCTGAATGTATGCACTATTTAATGCGTGCAAGTTGTGTGAAATAAATTTGCTTGATGAGGGCAATCTGACTTGCTACCATAGCAATTCCTTCTCATTATTTTAAAACGACTGGACAAGGTCACCGATTGGTTGTTTCAAATTCATGAATATATGCGTAATATTCGTGACATAAGCCACTTATATCAAGAAATTGGTTCATTCGCACGATATTGGCAATCGCAAAACATGAAAGATCTTAGTCATAAATAGAGCAAGAGACACACCGAAAGTGATACTCTTCATCTTTGAATTTCATGCTTCATGTTAATTCAGATTGCAAAGACGATGTAAGGTGATACACACGTATAACCAGTATTGTGCAGTAAGCAAGTTGAAACCAGAACATCATGTTTAGATGAAAAATACCATCCACTCTAGTCGCAACTGACTAGGATATATGGAGCGACTCAAACGACTTCTCACAAGAGAACATGACCTAGGAACAAGGATTCATCGTGCGTATATATCAAGAACAGTAAGTACAGTTTAGATGTCTATTGAAATAGTATACGTAAGAAATATTTTGTTATTCATATGATCATTTCATCGCTGTATATCCATTTAGGTCCTTTAAATTTGCTAATAAGTGCTAGCTAGACTAGAGTTCATCGCAGAGACGTTCATTCTGCAATATGCCGCGCTTATAGAAATCCCTGACGTATATTCAGTCAAAAAATTCATAATAAGGAACTATCAAGTTTTTAAATACCCTACGCATACTGTGTGGAGTAAATGAAATCCAGACGACTGTGCAAGTATATACATATATTTTGAAAGGTATTGCAATGAAAGATTGCATGAAAACATCAAATAGCAAAGTTGTGCAGTTGAGTAAGTTAGTGAATGAGGTGTTGAGTTATAGAAACGTACAAATGACGAATTTCAGGGCAAATAAACTTTGTTTATTATGGCTTGTATGCAAATGAGTTCTCGAAACATGATCATGTGATGGCATGAAAAAAACATGACTTCATAATTATTTCGAATGTCAAGCAACAAGTGCATGTGAATGTGCTCACCCCCTTCTAAACGCTTACTTGCAGCTCATTTGTCACGATATAGAATTTGCTATTTAGGATGGTCATTTAGGATCTAGGATAGATGGAATATTTTACTGGAGAACTTATTATATCTTATTTAACTGCAGGAGATCTGTCATTATACACGGGTGCGAGAAGATCGGATTTCGTGGCATAAGACTCTTTAATTCCCATATATTAAAGGCTTTAGACGCGAGTGACGATTTCTTAATAACAATTGCGGTGGGTTTACCACAGTTGTAGCAATAACGCGTATGCTGTGTGACATACATACATACATAGAAGCCATTGCCATCGTTCCCCCGTATGACTGTACATGGATATACCAATATAAGAAACATCCTCCTACACAATTTACTGTACTTCAAAAACGCAACTTGTATAAGCTAAGACAATACGCGCAATACTGCTTAAAAGACAATCAATATTACTCATAGACGAAATCGAACAATCTCATGGTAAAAACAGTAAAGTTTATTAATGGCTATAGAAGCCCATGTATAAGATGTATTATTTTCAAAAACTATTTCTTGATCCAGTAATAGTGCACCTCTTGATCTTCTCATGTCAATTTTTACGGGAGTGGATTTACGAAAAATGATTTACAGGTTTTCGGGGTTTAAAATGGTAGGCTAAAATGACAAACGGTAGCCCGGTGCTGATTAGAAAACTAAACTTTCTTGTCTGATTACTAAAACTAGGTTGCAACCAGAATAATTGGTTTTTGTAGTGAAGTATATTACACCGCAACATATAATAGCTACTACCTTTTCTAAATTTAAAAAAAAAACATTAACTGGCCAAAAACCAATATCACTAAATTTGACGGTTAATTGTATTATTACCTTTGTGTATCTTTTTTTTCCCTGTCAACATGCATTCTATTTCTACTAACAATATATATGTCGTTTCGCAATATTAATCAATACGAATATTTGACAACGTAGGCTGTTGCACATTGTGTAATAAACACTTCATTTTTGAATTTAAAGTAGATCTCTGAAAAAGGGGATAGAATGCATGTATCTTCAATTTGCAAGTGCCGGTTCCGCTCTTAAAAATCGATATTTTTGGGTAGTGTCGCAGCTCCTCGCAAAAATTATTTTCACTGGCTGAACTTTACAATACATTTCTGTTTCAACCAATAGTATAGCTTCGTGCTTTAGAAATTATAGCAAAGCATCATCCAATTGGACGAAAGCTTCCGAGCACTGCGACATGTCCCATATTTTTCACGTTCGTTCTATGGCATCAATAGCTACACATTATTGTATCATCCAAATTCAATTTGTCTCGTGTACTATATTTTTAGGCGAGTGAAGTTGGACCAAATTTACGAGATAAAGCAATGAGCTGGTTGCGTGTGTTAAACGAAAATTTCCGTCTTCAGCCGGAATCCTTTGTTTTAGCTGTTCATATTTTCGACAAGTTTTTGTTAACGACGAAGGTAAATAAAGGAAGGATAAAACAATGAAATCAATTGTTCTTGTGCTTCAGTTATTCTTGTGTTTCATGTTTCATCATGTATCCAGTACCAGTCAAAGTAGTCGGAAAGTTTACTATATCATATGCAGTGATGACTTTTAACTTACGTAAGGTACAAAAAAGTCTGACCCCTGAGGCCCGGTCTAACTCTCTCAAATCACCAATTAAAATGCCGTAATTAAACCAATCAATTTAGTTGAATGCATCAAATACATACTGTAAATACAGTATATGATATGACCGATTCGTTTATTTTAATTTCAGGTTAGAGTGAAGTATTTGCGATGTGTAGCTATTGCTGCTTACTTTATATCAATCAAAGCAGTCGAGGAAGACGAGGTAAGTTGAATGGCGCGTGCATGATTGTCCTTTGTTGGGAGAGAGTGGAGGAGGATGCCAGCTGGATCTCGCTAGGATGGCTGATCTGCCATGAGTCACTATGATTTGTAACACAGTGTTTTTATATGACGAAGAAAGCATTTATACACTATTAATGTAACAAATAAGCATAGTACCAGGTTTGATGGCAAAAAAGACGAACATTGAAAATCTAACGTCTACAGTACATGCATGGCATGCATCTATAAAATATTTTTACAATGTGGGCGAAGCCGAAGCGGTCGTAATGAGGAATTGCTTTTACAAACTCTGTGTATATACAACTCGGGTGCTTCGGGAAGGGTTGTTTTGCCACATGGTAAGAGCCACATCTTAAGATAAATCATAATATCAATCTCTGAAATTCTTTATCGTAACTGATTTGATCCGCCAATGTATAATTTCGTATGTAGCGAATCCGGCTGATCATTTTTGAGGTGAAGGAAAAAGCGCCTGTTGACCACTATTATATATAAAATATATATTTATAATTCTTAGAAAGATTTGTCCGCTTGCCTCATCCAAATTCTATTAACAGCGGGGTATTTCAGATATTTCTCCAATTTTGTATAGAATATCCCTGTCGTTAGCGACCTGTTAGAAACCAGTCAATGTGGATGTTCCAAGTCAGACATTCTAAAAATGGAGTTAATCATATTAAAAACTATTGAATGGAAAATTTACGCCGCCACGCCCATGAGATTCTTGCAACACGTAAGTACCCCTCATCACAGACCGCTTGCACAGATCATTTTGATTTAATTTCGACAACTATTCATTGCACTGCATGACATTTATAATTAAGAAATATGCCGGTTTATATATACTTGGCCATTTTATTAAATGGCTGCAAATTAAGATTTTATCGGTGGCGAAGCGGCAGCACCATCGATAATTGGGGGAGGGGGGCATATTGATATATTCATGCAAACAGATTTAAAAGGAATTGGTCATATACACAACATTAATATATAAATATATGACACCCCCCCCTCCCAATTATCGATGCTGGCTACGCCACTTGATTTTATGTCCATGAAGTACCTCGTTTATAAACAATACCCTAATTCTAAGTAATTTAATTATTTAATCAAGTATTCGATACTTCAGTTTGTACACAATCGTTTAAACATAGAAACATAATTTGGGAATAATAAATATTGCAAAATTAACCACAATTCAAAATTTAAAAGAATGGCAGTGCGCTTTTTTGTGGTTTATATACGGTTTCTTATAGTACCACTTTTTTAAAAAAATACTTTAAAAACTATGCATCTTCACTATTGGTTCAAACAAGATACTCCACTTGTCATTTTCTAGTTTTACGAAATGCTTTTCGTACCCTATCCGTCGGAGATAAAAAATATTCCAGAAAAGTTTCTCGCCGAAGCTGAAGGAACAATACAAGAGTGTATGTGTAAATGGCAACTGACACAATTTAAGGTACGTGTTAGTAAATATATGAAATTGGAAAAACTTCGAAATTGTCGAGGTAATTTCTCGATTATTTCCTCTCAATCTGAAATAAAATGTGCTCTTTTACTGTCGAGTTATTTAATTACAATACGTGTTGTTTTAATAAAAGTTATAGATAGAAAGTTCTAAGCAACGTTTATGCCTGCAAATATGGGGGACAGATTTTATCCTTGTTCTTAAAGTTACGCATATATATAACTTATATACAAAGTCAAATAGCTTCCTTTATACCTTTTTGGTAAATTACTTATTTACTGTTTTTGTCTTACACATGATTTCTTAGAGTTCTGTCCTGGCTTATGCTGTCTTAATCAATACATTTCAAGGAGTGTTGGGCGAATCGCAGCTGCAGATTATACAAGACATAATTAAGGTATATATACTAACGATACTCTTACTTTCAAAATATCTACTGAATTTACCCAGCACCAACTCAAATCGTAAATTAATTAATTAAAAAGGATTACAGTGTACAGGGTGTCTCAAAAATAAGAAAACTATTGAAATCACTCATTGAAATTTGAAATTGTGAATACGATTAAATTTAAGTTAGCCTTGTTATTGCTTCAAAAGAAAATGGTACAGCTGACCGCGGAACAACGAGTGTTTATTGTGATATTATCCCAACAGAGTGCTTAGGCATTCAAACTCTAAGAATTACATTGTTATAGGTGGACAGAGAGGACAGAGGGAGACACCCTGTATAGCCCTCGTCGTAGTTACGCAATAGGGAGAAAAGCCTGGCTTGCGAGGTTGCGTAGTGCGCAGTTTTTTAAAACTGCGCAAAATATTGTGCGTAAACTAATTTTAAAATGAAATAACTCAACGTCATGTCTAACACAAAACATTGACAATGTTTTCTATAACCATTTAGATTGAAAATAAAGAACTTTTCCAATGTAAACTTCTACTGAAGGAGAAGACTGATAATCACACTATTTCAGTTAAAGAACTTGAAACAGTCGACGTTATTCATACGGACTCTAAAGAAAAACTAAAGGTTGTCAAAACGTGACAAATCCTTAAACTAGCGATTCTGCTGCTAAATTTCATCGACAGCATTCGGTTTTTTGCGGACGCCAAAATTCCAAAGCCCATTGTAACAACTAATCGTGTTTTCATGTTTCGAATTTGAAGATGTTAAAAATTGCAGTAATCAACATCGCTAGTAATACCACTGACTGCTATATAGTGCCTGAGACGCGATGCATTTGTGATTCACGATGCAAAACTGAACATCACTGGAAATGTGATCTTAAATTGGGTATATTTTTCAGAATGTATACACCCACATGTACATTAATTGTTAAATATATATAAATATTCACTGTATATATGCATGTATAGCTATTTTCAAACTTTAAACAATGTGCTTATACACAGCTCAATTTTAGCTTTTTTCTTTTTGTTTTTGTTTTGCCTTTACCTGCATGTAATCAGTTTTTGTCAGAGTTGTCAAATGTTCTCAATCATTTGGTGCCAAGCATAGATATAGTTTGTGTACAAAATTATAAAACCATAAGTGATAAGAAAAAATCTTTAAAACTAACAAGTTCTTTCCAACTCTGATGTTTTAAGTGGATCAGTGGATGCCTGTATGGCTTCACACTAACTTCCACATTAAATGCTCTCCTAGTTTCCTTTTTAAACATTCATGTGGTAGCAAAAATATTTAAACACATTTATTTACACCACAGAGAGCCCACAAGATATATATCAGTTCCTATACTTGCATGTTTTACTGTCACCAACAAGTGGTCAGAATTTGCCACATGAAAATATCTGTGGAACATACCCCACCATGCAAGCCAAACCTTCAAGGTCAGATAATAGGCATAGAGCCAATCATCAAAATAATAAAAAATACTTCAATATTAACCTTTTAGTCACAATTAACTTCTTTATGATTGAATTATCATCTGGTTAACGATCCAGCAGATCCACCCATCCCCATTTCTTTATCAGCTGGTGGACCAATCTCCATAAAGACTGACATTATTCGATGATTCACATTTACCATTTTGTTTACACACTCATTCACACACACTTGCTAGTAGAAAAAATACTATATAAACATTACATATTTACAGCCATTGAAACTATGAGTAATATATGGTAGATAACATATACACCATGTCTCAGAAATGCACAAGCATTCAGAATGAGGGAGGAGGCATTAATAATGAACTAACACAGCCAAGAAATACCAACATTTGTCAATACACTTATATACTTCTACTTACAACTCCCCTCCTTGTCCAGTGTATGGTATACCCTTGCTAGTATATTATTCAATAATTACGCATTAGATACCTCGTTTGCTGTTAAGCGTCCTTCATTGAATGTTGTGATACAGCTTTTAAAACATTCTGATACCATTTTGTTGTACAACATGACAAATTCTTTATACTATAAAAAAGGTTCTAATGTCAAAATGTTCCTTTCATTGGTGTCTTACTCTTCCTACTATCGGATAAGAACTTAATTTCTTAAAAGCAAACACAATTTTTCCAGTGGTCCTCGCATCAAAAATTAAAAGCCTTTCATTTTATGCACTGCTCTCAATTTTATGTAAGTTGTCCGCTGACAATATGAACCTGCACAAGTGGGAGAAATTTAGCTAATTTGGACCAGCATGAAATTCAATATTACTTAATAAAGCACTTTTTTATAGGAAATTGGATTTCACAATACTTTTTTTTAATGAAAGTGTCAAGTTCAAGGGGCGTCATCTTTCTAAGCCTACCACAGATATATGGAGTGTCTATATATGGAAGAGCGCAGAGGCCCACCTCAAGTTAAGTTAGGCAGATCTATTGAAAGTTGAAACCCAAAATTTTTCAAAGGAAGCCTGTTGTGACGAACATTGAGGATTAAACTGCTGTTTATTTATTTATTGCAACGGTGGAAAATAACTAATGACTATAAATCACGTGCCACCAAGGTAGGTTAAACAACTTTAAATTGCATCTCCTATTTAATTATCATTAAAATGATAATAAGTCTTAAGAATATTCATTTTTGCAACGGTGAAAACGTTACAAAATTCATTTTTATTATTAGCCATTATTTTCATTCATTCATTAAATATGATCCTTCACATTTTAGTGATTTTATTTTTACAAAGTCGCGTGCAATGTCAAATGACAATGAGACGAATGAGTTACAGTCAGGAAATATTGTTCATCAAATTATAACGAATATCATCCTAATTCTTACAGAAAAGACTACGTTCTGTCACAGTACTGCCGTACTTACGTTTTTCAGTTCGATGTTATTCATAATACCACTGGGAGAAATTACTTTTTCTCCAAACCAGCCGCCATTTTGTTTCCTCACAGCAGCTCGCCCCAACCCACCAAATAAATTTGCGCTGTCTGTAGAAATACAGTTGTTGCAACAAATTCTCTTGACAAATTCTTAGAATTTGCATTTGCATTTCATGGATTTGTGCCCATTACAGTAACTACCATGTCAGAAAACAACATCGACCCAGTTTTACAACGCCAGTTGCTGGCAGAAAGTGAAAAAGCTAAATTTCAACTGCAAGTGCACAGTTTGACAGAGACATGTTGGGAGAAGTGTGTGGATAAACCAAGCAATAGACTTGATTCAAGAGATGAAATGTGTCTACACAGTTGTGTTGAAAGATTTATTGATTCTAGTAACTTCATTGTTAACAGACTGGAGCAACTAAGGAAAAACTCTTGAAAGAAGAAATTTATGCACTGCAGCATACCACAAATTAAATGACACAGAAAATACTATGTATGGTATTTGAGTCTATATACATGTACCTCCTCATGGGTGCCACTAGTAAACTAGGGAATTCAAGTTAGTCATAACTGACAGTAACTTTGAATGGCTCTACCAGAACAATGTTCAATGTTACGCTGGGCAGCTAATTCTCTTATTGTTAATTTCAATGATTATTCTTGCAATTCATTCAAATAAAAGAAAAAAGTCAAACCATAATCAGAGTAGCAGATCATAAATAGAGAAGCAAAGTAATAGTGAATAATTGTGGCTTTAAAATTTACTAGATTTTGAATAGTATGAATAGTATGGTCTAAAGAGAGGGGGGGCAAGGGTACTTTCGTGATCTGTGATCAGCATCATTTCTGTATTGTGATGCGTGATTTAGGAAAATGCCATTTCGTGAATCGTGATTAAAATGCGTTCCGTGACTCGTGAAGACCTAAAACGTTGGCAAAGACATCTTATTCTCCCCAATATTTTACCACTATTTATAATTTTTTAGATTAAATACTGGGCCCCAACTAAACGAAGGGTAAAATAATCAAAACAGTAGCTTTCTGCCTAATTTCCCAGTCTTTCCGCTGCAAAGTCAACTAGTCGTAAAAATCGTGAAAATGAAATGATCTTCTTTGTAATTCGTGAAATCTTAAAAACACCTTTGTGATTTCGTAATAAGACCCCCCCTTGCCCCCCCTCTAAAGAAGTAGTTGACCATAGAAATACTTGGCAATCATTGTGAGTTATTCATATATTCTACTTTTCTGTTTACAAAATGAAAATCACAGATCTTGAATATCCTATAAGAAATTTGGACCATAAATGTACCTACTGTGCGGTACAATCATGTTTATAGTTTTATAATTATGAGGAATATTTGTTGAGTTGATCACTGGAGTTGGGTATCCTGACTTTTATCTCCAGAGTAATTAACAATTTTGTTTTCACAACATGATCGCAATCAAGAGAAATCACCAAGTTCCCCCAGTTACCAAAGATGTTGACCCAAAACTGGCAGAGGTTTTTGCACTCTTCGTCATGGCATCACCCTTCCCCCCCCCCACATTTCGCCATCCGCATTAAGATTTGCAATGTCTCCCTTAATACGCCTCGCTCTGTTGCTATTTGGCGACCGAAAGACAAAGTTATTCAGAGGATTTGAATGTTTATGCTACAAACATCCAGATCTCAGACATAAAATAGGTATACCCCCATTGCACTGACGTCATAATCATTAAAAGTTTTTTTCCAGAGTCCAGATGTTTCCTTGCTTCACTAAAAATAATCGCTATTCAATGTATAACAAAACACGTTTGAGTGTTGACGCAACATTCTCCGATCTCACTTTATTCCCGGATATTAGCCGTTCCTATTCCTCGTTCTGCTTAATGTAAATATCATTGTTAATATCCATATTTTGTAAATATTCTGTTTATATTCACAGTTTAATTCCACAGTATGTTTTCTGTTTATTCTATCCTTAGGGTCTATCAACACTCTAGAGTATATAGGGTGTTGAACTTGAACCTTTTAGAACCGCCGATCTCAACACCTACAGGGTGTATAAAAAAAACTGCAAATGCCATAATTTGTATGCACGAGATTATACATTAGAATTCCAATGACTGTGCAATAGATTAATTAAATATATAATGGTCTAAAATGGATACAAGTTAGTATGCGTTTTTAGTATTGGTTTAGGAAGAAGCTCTGATATTTTGGAGAAGCTCTGACATCCGGTGTTGATTTTTGCTTCTATTATCTACTAAAACTATACTAAAAATATACCATATACCAGTCAGGCAGCTCCTTTTTGAAAATAAATAGGGGAGAATACATGTATGTTTATTCTCCTCTATTTATTTTCATACTAACAACTAAATCTCCTGACGAAGGCCCTCAGAAGTGTTTTGTCTATTTAGGCAGTTTTTATACCACATTTGATGCTAAATTGCCAATTAAAGTTTCAACAATGAAAGTTACCAAAAATACATTTCGCGGGCATTAAATCGGGGCATACGCACATGATATCATCTTTCCTGTCAATTAACCACCACATCGATGACATTCGCTGGCACGCCTATTCTGGCACTGGAACGTATCCAATTTTATTTATTGTATGATAACAATTAATAAATAAAGCAACATCGCATTTGATGAAAAGTTTAAACTTTTTTTAAAGAAAGCTGTTGTTTCAAAATACGCAATACAGATTGTGTCAAAAAGGCAACCATTTAATATTCATATTGGCCCGATTTATGCTAGACTAGACTAGACGGATGATCCGTATGGACAGATCATTCCTCTGAATATAAACGCACGACGAACTATCTAGACGAAGTGAATATTTTTGAAGTGTTGCCTTTTTTATACATCCTGTAGTGTTTGGTGACAGGACCGCAGCTAATTATTTAAAGCGTACTGCCGCGCAAATACGCAAACGTAATTATGTAAATACGTAAACTTTAATATTGGTTGCGTGGACAACACCCATTCACATCATTGGTCGACATGAAACATGATCAGATACAAAAACAAAAACATCATCGTGTGGTTATATCTATCAGATGTCGCGTTCTCTTTGTTTGGGAAAGTGCAGAATATTCACCATGGCTGGTAGTCTACCTTATGTCCTTATTTTGATGACTTTTTTCTGTATGGAACAGTCTATTGGTTATAGATTAATAATGCCACAACAGCAAAACAAGCCACCACAGGTATACAATGTCTTGAATATCATATTTTAAACTTCGATGAATATATATATGCAACAAACGCGATTCCGATAAGTAAGTAAGTGAACTCTTTATTTAATGAGGGAAGCACAGGATAGTTTCTATTGCTAAATTTGCTATACTTGATATTTTCTAAAAGTATTTAATATTTATACGAAGTAACTGGAATATTTGCGCATTTGCGCGAATGGGCGGCTTTTGTGTGCGAGCTATACGTCAGCGCATTGAAATTGGCGAATGATATTTTATGAAAATCTAAAAAACCTTTTTCGGAACCTTTTTCGGAGGATTTTTGAGACTTGAGTGTATATTATATGTCACTAGCTACAATTACAATTTGGTGGCACTTCACTCGATGTAGGTAAATTCTAAAGGTTTTTAAAAGGGTCTAAATTTCGAGTAGAATCACACACACAATCATACAACTCAATTCAAGCCAGGAACAGTTGAGAAAATTAGTCAACTATCGGGCCTCCGGCAGGAATCGAACCCACGCTAATGCGATGCCGGTGCAGTCCTTCGGCCACTGAGCTACAGAGGTAGCTGACAAGAGCAAACGTGGATAGTGTGTATTTTAAGGTGATAATACCGAGAATAGGTGAGGGTAAATCAATTACGAAAAAAGGGGTATCCTTTCGAAACGTTGATGGTGATGTCCGTTGACGTTGATCCTGTTATAAAGATTTGAAAACAGGAGATAAGCTCTTTACACCCCATTCCTTCCAGTTTGATTCTCTCTCCTTCAGTTGCTTACGTACCTTTTTGACCTCTGAAGTTGTGATTTTCGATTAATGTTTTAATACTCGGCTCTGATGGAGTGAGTGAGGGACTGCCGGACTAGTTGCTTTGAGATTAAATTTCAGTTTTGTGGCTCTGGCACGAAAGCAATGCATATAGCTATTGTCTGAATGTAATACTATATGCCTTTGTTGAACCACGATCGACATTTCATTCGATTCATGACTGAAATAAAATAACAAAAGTGTTTGACATCTGACGTTGCGCACATTGCGCTAAGTGATAAGAATAGTTCTCGATGACAAAGACGGCAAGTTTTAGGTTTTTTCAGACATTGAATTTTCTGGACAGGACAGGACAGAACAATTTACAGTAAATTAACCTATCTCACTCCGGTACCTACACACCACGTAGCTACTTCCTATACAGGACGCATGCACTGAAGTGACACAATGACATTGCAAATTCACGATTTATGTCACAAATTACTTACACTAGTAGTTAACACTACAGTATCCAAATTCAGATTTTTAATTTGCAATCTTTATAGATGCCCAGAACTTTGTTCTCTAAAATTAAAAATATATCGTCAACTGACGATTTCGTCAAATCAATGGGCAAGTACCTATCACAGTCACAAATCAGGGCACTGAAAGAAGCGTCGCGTAGGCAGTCGTTAAAGTCGCGCAGTGCAGGAGGAGTATCAGCAACGGCACCAGGTAATGTAAAGAGATCAGTATCAATTTTTCTGAGATTGCTGCTAGTCGAGATTCGAGAAACGAAGGGAAAGGATTCTTCGTTTAGTTGTTACAGCATTTCTGAAACATAGCCAATATCGTACTTATCGTTTTGCACAATTTTCAATCTCAGATATGATCGATCTCAATCTTCAGCATTGCAAGTTGCGTCCTTACGTACATTTTGTACAGCAACCACCTCCTAGCGAGAGCGCATTTCTCTGGCCATTTGCTGTACAAATCCCTCGCTGTATTGGTTCATGTAATACCCACCAAAGCATCTACCGGTGTGGTGGAAAGACCAAGGTTAGTGTGAACTCTAAGAAACTAGATGCCAGGGACGCAGGTAACGTCGTATAAAAACCCTGGGTACGCTGGATGGGACTCAGGGTGGGACTCTTGGGACGCGAAAACGATGCAAAGGCACAGAGGAGATTGTCGTAAATCGGCACTGGCACAGAGGAGATTGTCGTAAATCGGCACTGCACCTACTGATGTGCCTGGTAGCCGCCTATTTTATTTAGACACCGAAGTTCTAAACGGAAACAAAACAAGCAATTGTACCGTGACTACAGATTGAGGCGTGTGTTTGAATATTTCTGTCTGATTTCTGAGTTTCAGGATATTATAAGCAGAAAGACTCTTATGCGAATGACTTATAACATTACACCTTATACATTTTTTTCGTTCTTCCAATTAGACTGTTATTCCTCTGACGGTTTACAGAGTGCCATTTCCTTCCAGTCGAAAAAGGCGGGATGTCATGGAAGAATTGGAAAAGTTGGAAGGTATATATAAACTTCTCAGCTTGTTCAAACTGGTATAGGTATATAACGATTCGTACGGATCGCATACCCAAATTAGACTCCCTCAAAAAGGTATAAAAAAAATTAAGGCCCCCCAATGGCGGGTAAATAGGAAGAGAATGGTAGGCTCGGCGTACTACAGGGTTGAAGCTGCCCTTTTCTATTATATGCTTACGAGGCGGGTAAAGAGGGCGGATAGCTGCCCCCCATGCATTTCTCAGACCGAGGTATTTTGACAGATTCGGAAAAAAGCAGTTGTTTTTATGTCGTAAAATAAAAAAAATCCCCGTCATAATTGTTACATCATAATTAAGGAAACGCAGGTATTTGCAGGTTAAAATTTTGAGCAAGTTTATTCAAACCCCCCTTTCCCACCCCCTCACGACGTTCTGGCCCGTACGCCCATCATTCTTTTCCTGAAGAATATTTTTAATGTTTTTTGTACATTGTTTTCATGCATCTGTAGTGTAACTTTTTTGCACTACTTTCATTTTTTCTTATCGTAAAATTTCTAGCGCCCACCAGTAGTTCATTTTCACAATACAGCCACTCATCCAGTTAGTCTTTCTGCATAGATTCGTAGCGTTGGTGATCTCCTGTCATAACCCAGCAAGCGACGACTTGTACACCAGCTAGCGTTAGTTTCTTTATAATCGCATTCTCACTGAATTACATTTTTAATTCTCTTGTGGCACACATGCCTAAACTGGCATCCCCTCATACCCTTGTATTCTGAATCCCGTAGCGATGATCTGTATAGTATATATAAAAATAGGCAATTCGAATAAAAAGGAACACCACCATTCACCTCCGCAAAAAGAAAAAAAGTGGAAGTGGTTTTTAAAGTTCAAACCTCACAGTCGCTATTGTACAATTCAATGTAGATCCTGTTCACGAGTTAAGAAAACGCAGTGTTGGCCAGATTCAGACGCAAACTATAAATTTGGAGGGTCACGCGGATTGCAATTGCGAGTGCGTGGAAACCAATAAAAGTTGCGCCAGAGAAAACAAAGTACTCAACAGCGAATTTTGTGATTGTGAATGCCCATATGTGAGAAGTTGTACATATCCATTCCGGGTAAATTTGATGTTATTTTTACAAGATTTTCAATTTTGAACATAATAATATAACATGTACGTGTGAGGGAAATTACTTATTAGAGATAAAAGAAGGTTCAAAAAAATTCTTACCTAACAGGGGTACACTTGAGGGAGAGTATATCTTTTCTAAAAAGGGAGGAGTGAATAGCTGTTCCATTGTATCAATGTGTAAAATCAATTTCTTATTCTTGCTTATTTCAGTGGGATGAAAATCAATGTAAATGCTCTTGTGGTGAAGATCCTTCTAAGAAAAACCGCGAATGTCGCTACAATATGAATATGAAAGGTGTTTGGAATCATGACAAGTGTGCCTGTGAATGTGAATCCAAGTCTAAGTGCTATCCTTCCATCACAAAATGGAATGTGTTAAATGGAACGACTTGTGAATGTACATGTTCCGTGACAAAGTGTGAATCGGGTAAAACCCTTCATAAACGATCAGGTCAAAAGTGGTGTTATTGTAGGTAGAGGCCACCTTGGAATTTGACAATAACCTTGTGACATTAATAACTTTCAACAATCAATTGCAAGACATAAGATGATTGAATAGCAGTATTATGTGTTTGTAAAATAAATAAGAGGCAGGATATTATTTTTATGGTAGATGGGAAATTTGCAGAACATCGACAACATATATGTGTTAAGTTTAATCAGTTTTAAAATTTTTAAAATATATGGTGCGTAATAACAGTCTTTATTATAAGTATAGACGCCCATCTTTCAAAGCCATGTAAAGATTAGTAGTTTCAGTGCTGCTTTCCACTGTCGCGTTTTTTGCACGTACACGCACGTAAAAGCTTAAAACCTTGAAGTTGTTGAATAATTAATTTACGCCAGAAAAAAACACAAAGTCATCAACAAAATCCAACCCTATGCATCTATTCAATCGTTGATTTATTTGAAACTTTTACGTGCGTATACGTACGTACAAAAAACACGATAGTAGAAAGCAGCCCTTAGTCTAATTTCAAATGCTAGCGTCAGTACTGTAGCAGTAGCATCACACCACACCACACATCAGCTTCATCCATGACCACGATGCACAGAATGAGAATTATTTTATAACGTAAACTGCTAGTAATATTATACTGGGGGCTGGGGGCCAAGTTGGCTAACGTTGTAACTGCTGGGATTGTTCTCACGAAAACTGTTGCAATTTCATCTTATCGGCAATCTTTGACAAAATAAGCATGGTTACAACATCTGAAAATTCCTAATGACTTACAAACAAACTTTTCAATATTGCAATTAGATTTATTATATAAAACGAATTAGACAGCATTTATAGCGGCGGTTGTCTGTTCAATTCATAGCCCGGTTTTCTTTGCTTACTTTCTGACCAGGGTTCTGACACAATCAAGAAAAAAACTTACCTCACAATGGTGAAATGAATGGCTTTAATGTTGAAAATGCACTTTCACAGTTATCATATCCCCCCCCCCCCATACACACGCCAGATTTTTCAAGATTGAGCTAAACTGAATATTGACAACACATGCTGTCTCTATCAGATCAGTGGTCCCTATCAATCAACATAAATTATGATCAATCAAGGTATCTTATTTGCTTTTTCTTAAAATAAATCTGACTTACATGAAGTACGTCACGAGAATCCAATATGGCGGATGATGAGTACAAAAATAATTCAGGCGAAAAAAGAGAAATTAGTGGTACTTTTCTAAAAGGTTTTTCTGCGGGAGTGATTCTATCGCATATCAATAAAAACCTAATATTGGGACTTATAATTGGGACTTTGGCTGGATGCTATGTGCAACAAAACTACACTGGAATTCCTGATGTCACCGAGACTCTGACGGAATGGGTAAAGAATGTTAGAGAGTCAATCAAGAAAAAATCTAAATAATTGAAAAAGACCTTGTTTGAAGATCAAGAAACGATTGAAAATAACGCTGATCAATGGGATATGAATCTGGATACATTGAGTTTTCCTCATGGTCAGACTTGTATGCAAAATAAACTATTGAAATAATGAATAAAATAGGCAGTAAATACTGACATTCTCCGAATATAAGACGTTTTAGAAGAAATGAACCCCAAATCAAATCCGTAGAGTTTGTTTTTGGAACTCGTGTGGTGAAATTGCACCATTCTCAGTCAAAAATGGATTGTTGACAATATGCTCAGTGCAAAATCAGAAATTTTTATGTAAATCCCTGGCACAAGAAAAAAAACTTCTGACAGACTGCAATCACCAGGATTCAACTACAATTGATTCAGCTATCATAAAGTGAAAGGTGGCTAGCTATCTATAAACGAAACAGTATGTTCCTATTTCTTCAGTGCCTTTTCATTCTCTTATGTAAAAAATGTATTTCTTTTGGAAAAGTGGCATTTTAATAGTTATTCTTGCTGAATTTATAATAAAAGACATGAGTCTGTGATATTGTATAGATATTGTGCATGGGCTCCCCAAATTTACCATTCCTTTCTATTGTATATTACAGTTAAAGATAACTTACATTGTGAAATAAAAACTGCACAACCTCGTTTCCAGGGCCTTTTGAGACTTTACAAGAAACAAGAGTAAAGGCCCTCGTATCGCCCATTCAAAATACCCACATTTTGTAGGTATTTTGAGTAAGCATAAGTTATCAAAAAATTTTGCCTAATATTTTCAAAATACCGGCGTCACATAGAATGGATAATATTGTTGCATTAAAGGATATTGGAATTGTACTATTTTGGAATAATTACAAAATATTCTGCCAATTACACATAAATTAGGAAATATAATTTAACCAGTCAGAAGCAGCGGGTCTATCCCAGGACCTTTATACCCAAACCCAGAATCAAGGTAAAGGCCCTGGGAACCAAGCTGAAAAATGCATAATCATTATACTTTAAGCACTTAATTCCCTTACATTCCATGTTCACCAAGAACCTGGTGTCTAGTTCAAATATTAGCCTGCGTTTTTAACTAAATACGAGCTATTGTTATTTAAACTCAATATTTAGAGATGATTCGTTATGAGATTATTATGATATTCATAAATTCAAGGTCAAACTGGTAACATTGTGCAATCCAGTTTCTTCAATTAATCAATTAAATTAAATCAATTATCATGTTGGAACCTAATCATGGCTTATGGGTACACAAAGGGAGGGAGGGAGAAAAAGAGTTCGCATGAACCCTAAAATACATATAATTAAACTATTGTTGGAAAGTAAGATACATTTTGGGTTCTTATAACCAAGTAATGCAGTATAATATGTTTAATATTTGAAAAATCTCACCCCAAAATGAAAAAAAATTGTTTCTTCTAAATTTTAAAATTTCAATGCCAACTCTTAATTTCAAAATATTCAGCCCAGCCTAAAAGCTTTTTATCAGCAAAAAATACTTTGCAAACAACACCAAAGTTTCAGGCAATCCGCAGTGGTGCAAAATTACATGAAGTAACTGTACAATTTTTGAGACTTTATTTGCTTTTCACTTAGCAAGTAGCGTAGGCTTTGCGTAGCCAATCAGAAATCGTTAGCTGACAAAAGCAAATACAGAATCGCCTGTTTAAAACTCAAAAAGCACAAATATGTGCTGGATGTCGGTTGAAAATAAATATCGAGTACACATGCATCTTGAACTACTTAAAAACATAGGTTTTGCCATAAATGGTATCAATCGATATTTTTTAGGGAAACAAAATTCAGTTATGTGACAACAAACAGCGTAGTCAATATTGCGAAATGAAAAGAGTTATACGAGGGTGTGTGAATAAGACAATCTTGCTTCAAAATCTCCTAGTTCCTAAAATTACACGAACTCAGCAAAATTGTTTAGGCCTTGCCCTTGGACGGTTCTAATTTGAATTAAAACACTAAATTACGAAAATACACCAGCGCTGAAATTGGCGTATATCAGGAATTTACCACCGAATAGTACCGGGCTAATGACATTAAAATAACGTTTTCACAGTTTCAAGGGGACTACGTCGTCAAATTCTTGAATTTACTGGTCAATTAAAGCTAACAAAACTTATTGAGATGTCAATGACAACGACCACAAAGACCTCCTTAAACACCGGAATTAAAACCGTGGGAAGAAAATCACGTGGCATCTCCCTGGGTAATTTATCATTTAAACATACTCATTTGCTACCATATAACATATTTCTTAACACTAAAGTAAATTGTAGTTTGAAACTAAAATGCAGTGATGACAATTGAAAGGGATACGCACGATGTCACAAGACATTTAAAATTATCCAAAACGATACCATATTCACCATTATATGTTGTTAAAATTATATTCACTGCTTTCACTAAATCTCACAATCACACAATGCAAAGCGGTTTGGGTATCGGATAGCTAGTAGCGTATTGGGTAGCATATATATGTTCATTAATATAAATTAGTGATTTTTAACTATTTTCAAACTTTAACTAGTTTCAATCGCTTGAACTGAAATTTCCCGTTGTTGGGTATAACTTTGAATAAATCTTAGTATTCCTAAATTGAGGATCCTCTTTAACAATTGTTGGTTTCATAGCTGAAACTTTATTGTTCTTCAAGCATTTTTAGAACGGCTCAAAAAAACAACCGGCCCCAGTATAATAGTTTAATGCGGTCGTACTCTAGTGGTAAGCTAGGGCAGGTATCACACTGCAGGAATACTCTACGTGCACGTTTCATATAGTTCAACAAAACCGACAGAATAACTACAATAATAGCGTGAGTAACTGAGTAGGTGTGTTTGTTCCTAAATGCTGGGGGTCGATTAATGGCTTACCCACGATGAAACATTGTTCAAGTTCAGCTTCCCAGCAGCTTTAAACGCTGTGCTGAAAAATACGTGCTGTGCTTTACCCTGTGAAACATAAAGCGTTATAAAGCAATTTACAAACTTTGATTAATTTGTCACAATAGATAAAAACAATAAAACACTGTGCATTATCCGCGTGAAGAATAGATACATTTTGGTTGAATCAGCTTGCACGTACATGGTGTAGCATATTTCAGCATTTTATATCTATTTGCATTAAATATCTAATATCTGTTCAATGTAATGTCTGTTCAGTGTTCGATTATTGAAAGCTGTTTTGTATTCGCTAGGAAACTCCAGTCCTCAGACACCATACAGATTATGAACATTCTATAACATGTCGGCACACTTTAAATTCCCGTCTAAAATGTTATAAACTGTTGTAAATGTCACACATTATGCTAATGACAGGTTTCAACTTTCTTCAAAATTAGCAAAGGTAAACTTAGTTCTTTATGTATGAGCAAGTTTACCCGGCATATTTCGAACAATGCCCCTGCAGTGTATGGAATATATACCCATCAAATGGAGATGGTTTAGAAACCCGAAATCATCCTTCTTTAAAAACATCACAATCAAACAGATAACCGCTATCCACTCGGCTCCCGCCCTATATTTAACCCAATAGTACAATAGAGAGAATTTTATAATGCCACTGCGCATTTCGGTAGTGATGGATTTGGTGTTTACACCGCTTTGGCACCTGAACTGACTACATGGTAGACGGGAAGGGGCGGAGACTTTAATTTACTGCGTGTGTATCCAACGTGGCGTGTGTATCCAACAGAACTATGACTATAAATGACTTGCTGGTTTCTTTAATTCTTTCATACTCTTGACACAGGTTATGTGCCCAAGTTTCACTTTCTTTATCCGTTTTGACATCACTTTCAACTTTCGTCGTGAATGGATAGCGTTATAGCAACAGTTTTTGCGTAAAAACAAAAATGAAAACACTCGAAAACGTTTCCGTGTTCACGTAGTCTGCAAAATTTGAAATTTATATGGACACCAAAGCAGTCAAAATGTATTATTCTTATGTGATATACAAGAGTATTAAGATAAAATTAAAAATTATTTGATTTTGAAAAATAAAAAAACGTTGAAAATTCGCGTCGCGTTGCCAATTCGCGTCCTGTCTGTGTGGGTCTTTATACTTATTTATGGATCTATTTAATTTCAATTATAATTTAATCTATTTATAAATGGGATTGTGTGCATTGATGATCAAATTTCCTTTTGGAAAGCACAACACAGGAAAATTGCTTTCCTATTGCTTTTTATTTTTTTAGTTATTTTGGAAAATATATACACGTCACACAGGTACGAACATCCTGGATTTCCTATGAACTCCCGTCATGTTTTCTGTACGAAATTTTTAATTTCCCGTGAGATTGTTAAAACTTCCCGTAATAACTGCATGCATGTTGCCCGTATGCAGTCTTTCCAAAATCATTGCCCGCTTGTACCGAAAATACAGTCTTCATACGAAATATACTTATATTGCTAGGTGGAATATAAGTATCTCATGCATGTGCACGTTGGTATGTGTTAGTTATATATATATCATGAGATATATACATATATATAGCGGCAAATGAGTTGGTTATATAATATGAATTTCTGTATATGCCAAAGTATTTCATTTTCACCAAAAGTTTATACGCGTTTCAGTGAAGACGCGTACTATGCATGCAAACTGTAGCATGATGCAGTCAATAGCAATGCATTTGGCACCGCGACTGAAAAAGTAACATATAGCGGCAAATGAGATAGTTATATAATATGAATTTTTGCATGCCAAAGTATTTCATTTTGACTGAAAGTTTATACGCGTTTCAGTGAAGACGCGTATACATGCATGCAAACTGTAGCATCACGCAGTCAATAGCAATGCATTTGACACCGCAACTCAAAAAGTAATTTGGTATATACACAAGCCGTTTTAATGGTGGTACAAAGTCAAATTTCTCAAAATTATTTGTCTATAAGAACGCACACTTGACCTGCAGTATAGAAAAATGTTTCGTCAAAGACAAGGTCCAGTGTTGTATATGCATGCATGCATGGGCCAACAAAACCTTATACAAAGCATATTGTCTCATGACTTTCAATAATCTGCATATACTTTTCAATTTCAGATTTACACTTTAATTTAACACTTAATAATCACGAATGAAATGTATTTCCCACAACATATTATACCCATATAAGCTGCAAAGATAGAGTTTCGAGTACTATAATAGTTAACGGTGATCGTCTGACGTATCAAAGAACTACATGGTGTTCAACAAAGAAAAAAGACAACACAAAGACGACAATATACCATTCTTTTAAATTCATAGACCAACTTCGAAAAAATATTTATGTACATAGCGTATAGCTCAAAAACTCAAACCAAAGAAAATTCTACTATACACGTAAAGGTGACTCATTAAGTCTTGCCAGAGATATATATTGGGAAAATAATTTAAATGCTCAACATAGCTCGCACTTCGCATGCGTGTGATTGTTTAAGCACTCGAGTCCCACTGCCCCCACAACACTTCATTTCTGGGCAGTGCGCAAAAGCCTGAGTGTTGTACTTGATAGCATATAGCAGTTCGTGAAAGCAAGTTGTAGTTGATACAAAGGAGTCTTGTCTAGTCATTAACAAACACTGCACGATGAACGGTTAGTGGTTGATAGAAGGCGACAGAAAAACCACATAAGTATTATACTGAAGCAATACACACACCCTATAGCTATATATCTATATCATCCATCCTACTCTGTAAATATGGATTAATTTTAGATTGAGATGTAAAACTGTTATAGACTGAATCATATAAACTGCACTCTCTCTCTTTCTTTCTCTCTCCTTCAGCCTCACAGTCTCTCCTCTCTCAAATGTTGAATGCATGCTGTCATACCTAAAATTATTAAAATATACATATCAAGGCAAATATCACATAAAATTCAATGTCTTGTGGTGAATGCATCCTATATAAACCTCTTTCATGAATTTTAAAACTCTGCAAGAGCGATTTTACTATATCTAAACTAAGTAAACTGATTTAAGTTATAATTTATATAGTTCTACCATATAGGCAAGAGGACCAAAAAGGGGTAAAAGTATTTCTTGTTCTTTGGTAAGTGTGCAAACAAAGGAATATATAAAGAGCTCCGCAGGAAATTGATAAGGAATCGAGCCTTGTTTTATGGTTCTTTCATAAATATGTATATATAAGCGTTCACGATTCTAACTGACAACTCACTTGTTGTGTTGTAATCCTGGTTATTTTTTACTCCTTTCTTTAAGTTGCGTTATATTCAGAACTAATCTGACGCGGTAAGTTTTGACATATAATCGTAAAACGTTTTTATTTGTAGGTGACATTTTTTGTAGTGTAGGAAAATGTAATTATGCATGGATTACTTTGTAAATAACTAAGTTTGAAATTCACAAGTCACAACTTAATGTCATCGCGCCAAACATATAATTACATATAAGTCATAACATAAATGTATCTGTTATAAAATGGGCCCATGTTTGAAGTTTAGGAAAGCAAGAATATGTGCGTTCAATTATATAACTAGTTAATTGTTGTATCGTTCTTTGGTTGCGCTGCACGAATGATTTGAACTACAATCTGCATGAATGCAAAAAAATTAATGAGCGCATATGTAGCAGCAGTACTGGTTCTGATCGGATCAACAATGGCGTGTTTATCAAATCAGGTTTGATTAAAGCTCGTAAGCTAGTAAAGCTGAAAGCCCACTCGCATTTTCTGAGACTTGTACAATGTATAAGAATCAATTTGTTAACCAGTCACACAAGTAAAACTGAACACTTGACCGCGACCATTCGTTTTTTAGATTAATGGTTTATTGATGAATTCATATCTTTCTACTTGAAGTCTATATAAGAGCTGGACTTGCTATACAACTATCCAAAACTATTTTTTGAATCCCATGTTTTTTGCACCCCCAAATACTCAATATATAGCTACTCAGCATTTGAAAAAAATGCAAGACTCATGCAAACTTTATAGGGCGAAGATAAAGTAAGTTTGTATTAGCGACTATGTATCGCTGAAAAAAAGGCACATGAAAGAATAAGATTAAGAAAGAACGCTTTAATAAAGAAACTTTGAAATATCAAGATGTTTTAGAAATTTCATTGAGTCCGTACAGTCATAAATGAGTGTATTATACGCATTCACATAACCCTAAATTTTAAAACCTGAAATGTCATTATTCTCTCTGCATGTAAACATTCGCCAGAGCATTATCGCCAATATTTTGTCGCCGTAATACTTGTATTTCAATTTGCACAACAATCTTAATTGGAAAACAATTTCTGGTAGGATATAGTCTTTACGAACTTTTTTGTCGCTCACTACGGACTTTATTACAAGAGCCTCTTTAATTAAAACAACATAAGTGCGGAACTGGAAATTCATCATCGATAACCCGTCGTAAAGACTGTGTGTATTTAACCAAGTTATTTTTGTCGACGGATGAAAAAAGTCTGAAGGGAATCATACACGATAGATTATGTTGACCTGATCACAAAAACTCTTGAAAATATATAGTATAATTAGTTATTCAATACATATTACAGCTTAAAACATGCTTTATATGCAGCGACATTAAAGGTAAAGCAAGCCAAATTTGAAGCACTTGCTTTAAAGACTGGATGAGTAACTAGCCTAACCACCATAACCGGACACAAAACCGGACGTAGACTCTTTTTGGTAGTTCTTGAAATCCACTTATGTCTTACTTTAGCATTGAGAGTTTCACATGAAATACTACGTGTAAAATAATAATTGAGTATAGCTAGATGAATGCCACCGAGGCGATTTGTGGCTGTTTTGACGTTAACAAAGGGCAGGAAACATGTTTAGATTTTAAGATAAATTTACGGCCTCTCTTTTGTATTGCTTTCAACAGCAGGCTCTAATTACCTGAGAATGGCGCATAGTGAGACTTTTAGGTCCACTGTTTGAGATTTCTCTGTTCTCCAACACAAGACAACATTACAGCGTTGAAATTCTATTCAAATGTGTTGGTGGGTGGTCCAGGGTAATTAAGCTGAAAGAAAATTAATAGTCAACGCGAGACAAAGTCAAATTTACAGTTGTTTTCTTGATAACACTGTGTAAAAATAACTTGCACACGAACAATATTGCTATTATTCGTTGGCTTTATTACAGTTGCTAAATGCTTTTCACTCCACCCTATGTAAACCTCTGTAAATCTCATGTTTTGCATATTACAAACTGGGAATAATTTGTGTATTAAGAAATCTTAGAGACCCGTCAGGTGCTGAATACAAGTTTAGGAACACAGAGCTTATAGGAATTAATTGTAGCAAGAATGTTTTTGTAATTTTTAGATTTGGCACCCATCCACCCTTTGTTCAAAAGTCAAAACCCCGACTGTATAGGTGACAGTCCACTAACAATTTATTTTTGGTCACACTTCTGCCATTCACACTTCTGCCAACTGCAAATCTATATATCAAACGTTTATAGCCTAATGTCATTACGATAAGATTGCGACTTACATGAAATGATGAAATCTATATAGTTGCTTGACGACATTTGAGTTTGATGACATTTTGTGCTTTCAGGTGTTACTAGGTGATAGGGGAAAAGGAGATTACACTGAGTGTTTCTTAACTTGTTTGTCAAAAGTCCTCGGTAACTCCATTGTTATACTAGTGCCGTGAGTTTTTGCGTTCTGCGTTTTGCGTTGCCGATTTACTAAGGTCACACCGGAAATTAAAAAGGAAGCACACCCACAGTGTGCTCAGGCGACGTCTACTTTGCGTATAAAACCTCTGGAATCAATATTAAGTTTCAAAATTGCATTTGTCTTTGGCACTGTACCCATCTCATTAGCACGGATCACTTCGTACTCAAAACCAAGCAAATTTGAAAACTCGTAATTTCGATACAAAGTAGGTATATGTAATTATAAAATTATTATTCCGATATTAGTTTAAAAACGTTATAATAGATTTGGCCTGCAATTTGAATTATATCAAGGCCGTCGTGCGATTCAAAAGAATTTCTTTCATAACAATTTTATTCAAAAATGCGGTATGGAGTTTCGTTCTATCGAAATATAGAGTGCCTTGACGAATAGAGGCAAATCATAAGCCTTTCTCTCTCAAAGTTGAGATGAAAGATTGAAAACATTCAGATTAAATGAATGGCACCAACACAATATCCACTATAGATGTTAAGTGGTTTATAATGCAC
Source organism: Dendronephthya gigantea (assembly GCF_004324835.1). Lineage (NCBI taxonomy): Eukaryota > Metazoa > Cnidaria > Anthozoa > Malacalcyonacea > Nephtheidae > Dendronephthya > Dendronephthya gigantea. The sequence goes on along the minus strand of NW_021163041.1, from coordinate 625,339 downwards.
GTTTAGATATTGTTGATCCCCAATATAATATCCTAAGATCGGGCGAACTCGAGAGATTTTAATATATACAACGATTCTTATTCACAGGTAAGTTGGACGTGATGGCCTGTTTTGGATTCGCAAGCTTTGCTTCTTGTTGTGTTTTGGTCAGCCTGATTCAGCAAACCGTGGCACCGCCGTCTCCCATTATTGAGGCCTATAAACCCACCACCGTAGAGCCAACAACAGGTTTTCAAGAAGGAAATCAGGGATTTGGAGGTCTGGACAATCTACGTACGATGCTAACAAGACTTGAACACAAGATTGACGATTTCAATATGCGAAGAAGGTTTATGGAAGCTCAAATGAAGGCCCCAAATGGTCTTTTTGCCAGCAGAATGGAAGCAGCCTTGGACTACACGAACCCTGGAACACCATCAACCGTGTATCACAATCAGAAAATCGTGTCTGTCAATGGAATGTTCTTGCAGATCTTCCCAGATGGAACAGCGAATGGAACTAGAGATGACACCAGCCCTTACAGTAAGTTAATGATGTATAAAATTATTATCACCCGCTCTTCTCGGATTCGAAAGATTTCATTTCGGTAATTCAAATTATTTTGTTTGGATGATTTTCCAAATATAAGGAAATAAAAGTAAGATGATCGATCCGTCCATCATTATAAAAGCTAATATGAAATATAACGGAATATAATTTGAAATATTCACTTTTTTTCAACATACCAAGCCCGACAGAAAAATGAAGCACAACTGGATTTCACAAAAATCTCAACGATTCTTTTTCAATAATTTGTTCGACGCTATTTAGTCAAAGGCAAACTAGAAAAAAAAGAGATTCCGAAGAAAATTTCGTCAGTCCGCTGTATATTTTCATAATAAACCGATTTTTCATCCTCCTTATAAACGTGCTTTATCTTCAGTTGTGCGAGGCAATTGATGCATATAGTTACTGTTTATAATATATCAAGACAGTTTTCATCTTTACAATTTAATTTCTGAAGGTATATTCAGCATGTTTGCATTTTTATCGAGTGTAGCCTAATTGAAAACGTTATTTTCCAGCCTCTCTCTCCGTGGAAATGGTTGGGGTGGGCGAAACGGTGAAGATAATGATTAAAGGAGAAAAAAGTAAGAAGTATTTGACGTGTACCAAAAACGGGAAAAAATTCCATGCTATGGTAAGTGCATTGAGGCATCAAAGAGAATACCTACATATACATTACTCTATATAGGTATTATCTTATATACCCAGAAATAGGCTAGAATACCTATATGTATATTATTCGTTCTATCAGTCTCATTCAATCTAATATAATAAAAGCTTTTTTCGGGTTGTTTGTAAAAATAAGTCTGCCAGACTGATTTTTCGACGCTTGATTTCTTCCTATAAACCATCAAACACCTCTCATGAACAATCTTCTCATGTATGGTAAACCCAAAGCGTGCCACTGAAGTCAAAACGTATAGGGAGAAGATTATCACGCTGATTTTAATATCCGAATCTATATAGTGAAGGCTTGTTTGGAGGACACTATAAAACGGAACTTTAATGACATTCCCACAAAGAAAATAAGGTCGAATCGAGCACTTATTATTTATCCTGTATTAATCGAACCATGCAGATTCATATTAAAAAATCCGCAGGACTAATCTTTGCGATTTTTGTTCTTTTTTTTAGACTAAGAAGTCCTCGAATGGGGTATTTTTAATTCCTCAGCCACCAAAGCCTAAGGACACGCGTAAGATAACGCAACGCTCACTATATTGGAATACAAAGAAATACATGAACCTTAAATGTGAAAAGTACGGTTGGTTCCTGGCGTTTCGTCACAATGCTCAATTGAAGAAAGGTCGTCGATCCAGTGGAAGGAAATTAGATTCCTGGTTCATGTTGTTATCGGGTGTATAATGACAGTTATGTCGTATCGACGAAACAATACCTCGTGGAAGAGTATCAAAAACATGGTATACATCCTCAGTGCTGATTCAAAATTTAAGTTAATTGATAAACACGCACAAGAAACTACACAAAATTGCGTAAATGTACAGTTTGAGTAAACGTGTGCCGCATCACATAAACAATATTAATATATAGGATAGAATGCTGGGTAAATTGTTATACATATATATAGATACTGAAGCTAATATAAACGTTTTAAGTTAAGACAAATGCATATATCGTTAGAAACCTCGCGAATATAGCACAACATGCAGGTTGAGTTTCGCCATGAAAGTGTTGATGAAATTACGAGATGGGCGTTTCCAATATATTTTTAAAGTAAAATTAATTATTAAATGCAGGATCTTTTTAGCAATGCCAAATCTTTGCACCCGAATGCACTTTTCAGTTATTTTTTGACGGAATACTTTGATTAGATCCCGAGGGCATTAAATTTAACGAGTGCGATTCAGAAAATCTCTGAGTAGCTATATGCTTGATTTCGTGTCAAAAAAACACAAACCCTAATATTCTAAGAATAGTTGGAAATATCTCTATAGTTTCCTAATGATACATAATCATTTGAACGCAGATTTTTCTTTACTAAGTAAATCAAATTAAGATGTATATTTATATATTATTTAATAGAATGTAATGTAGTATAATACAAAATGTAATTTATGACATAGTAACCCAGCAAATAATGTTATCTCTATAGAAATCATATTTGTAAACGCGGTGTTTAATGGTTTGAGTCTCACAGTTACAGCAAGTAAAGTGCCGATTGCCTCGGAGTATTGCATTATAAAACTGCATGCCCAGAATATTACGTAAAATGCTAAGCCTATAACGTATCTATCACATGTATTACGTATTGCAATCTCTTAAAAATCATTTACGTAAGTCAACTTTACAGCATTAGCTATTAAACAATTAATGCTTCAGTATTGATGATCCAAGATAATCAAAGATCACTTACTATCGATAATTGATCTCATGAACTAATTATGAATAACATAATTAATAAAAATTTGTAATATAATAACATTACGTATCAATTGTTTGCATGCTCCTATTTACACGAAAAGAACCACTAAAATATTTATAACGTACTTATACATACGAGCCAGGAGGCTATATCAGGAATTTATAACGGGTGTAAAGTCGCTATCAACTGTACATTTAAATACAATGTAAAGGAAAGTGTATATATATATGTATTATATATAAGCTTTTGTTGATTTTGTTGCATGGTAATATGAAATATATTGATTTAAAGGAAGTTGTATTCGTATCATGCGTATAGTTTTGTACATTATAAAAACGTTGACCTTGACGTTTTGCCTTGGGCGAATCACACACAGATAAAAACAGGCATGAAAAAAACAACAATGTAAGGAAAATATATTCACTACAAAACAGATTTAAATTTATAATGAAGAAAAAGGAAAAAACAGAAATTCTCGATGATATTTTTTCTCATTTCTATAAAATTAGACAAAACCTAACTGCATGCTTACAACGGTATCAGTTCGAGACTATTTTAAATATATCTAAATATATCACAATAACCAACTAAAGCAAGGATTGTGATCAAAACAGGGGTGGGCGTAAGGTATCCCGGAATCCCAGTTGGAAACGGATCCCGGCATGGGGGCGCTTTCAAGGGTCGGTTTGATTTCTGTCCTAGACTCATATGCATGTCAAAGGACGCAGTCAATATTCTGTTTTATGCTGTCTCCTGCTTCTGCGGGTTTCCTCCACAGGCAATTTCGACCCAGTGGGTAGAGTTACAGCCTTACAGGGGCCGGTTGTACGAAAGCTGGATAGCGCTATAGTGTGTTTTCAATGCTATTGTTAAAATGCTTGAAGAGAAATATAACTATAGATTTGGAGCTGAAGATTGTTAGACTGAAACTTCCAATTTAAGTATACTAACGTTTAATCGAAGTTATACCAAATAACTGTCAATTTTAGAGCGACTGAAAAAAACACATCCGATGGATCGTAACGGTGGAAGGGTGTGTGTGGCCATTACCAAAAAATAGGGTCCACCAATCTAATTAAGAAAATAAATGAATTTTCCAAGTTTGTGTATGGTATTAAAACATCCCTATGGATTTACCGCATCGAAGCAGTGCACAATCCGATATATTAGCATTCATATACGTGAGGTGTAAGATGAAGTACTACATTATAAGATGACTCGTGCCACCCCCTGACTCTGTTTTATTTTTTCACACGATTACCGTTATCTTGATTTGGATTTTCAATTTAGGTATCCGGTCTCTGGTATCCGGTTTGAATTCTGAACGAGAGCTAACCGGAATACCATGTGTTGCAAGCATTTGTGTACGCATCAATAATACCTCCTCCACGATTGTCTTGCTCAATACATTCAACGACACGCAATTAAATTTTCCTTCAAGGATTCTAAATTCAAGAATTTCTGCAGATCCAAATGAATGTTCTATTAAAAATATTACATTAACTCGACTAGGTTTTAATCATTTTTGCGAGATGAAAGCATTACAGGAACATTTTGAAGGCTTGACGCTTTTAATCCAATAGTATAAATACTTTGGCAAACATCCCATGATGACGCCGAAAACAAGCAAACGAATTCTCTTTTGGCGTTGCAATAATTCTGACCAGATGACGTCAAGGGTCAAGGCGAACCATAAAGAGCAACGTCATGACTCGTGAGTAAAAACCGTACCGCAAGAAATGCAGGAGGGGCTTTACGAACGAAACTAAGCAGCAGGCTAAAAAGCCATGTCATACATTGTGACTCAGAGGCCAATGATCATGCCAATTTTCAACACCCAGAACATTTTTGTCGTCCCCCGGACACCACCCTGGGTTCAAGGTTGACATTCAATAACTGTGATAGTAATCTAGCAAATTCTATCATTATTGCTACGACAACAAGAGAGGCTAACGAGCCTTTACAAAAGCAAATTTCCCATCGAGAAATTAAGCTTCTTCCTTCATGCAAAAGACACATGGCTTGCAACCACCTTCACTGTGGGGGGAGTAAAGACCCTGGGTACGAGGTTGCTTCACTGATCCTTCAGCAAAAAAGGTTGCAAACAACAGTCGTATGCAGCAATCGTCACGTTGTAATACGAAGATCGAAGTTATAGCTACAAACCTATTATATAAGTTACGACAATAAGTTATTATTTACAATCAATAAATTCAAGGTCATGCACTCACGATTACCTACTTTATTATCAAAAAATCCCACCGGCTCGCTATTCAAGACTCAAAAAATTCAACCAAACTTGCCAGATCATAGTTGTCCAATACTTCCAGAAGATTCGGAACTTTCCCTTTAACGTTCATTCCCTTGAAAAAAATTTTAAACAATACAAATATACTTTTAGATTCTCTCCGCAAAATGTTTTGATTTAAACTACTTGACACAATGCGCGCTTTGCTAAATCTTATAATTCTGGCCCCAAGCCAATATCGCGCCCCATATGAAATGTATAACATAAAACCCACTTAGAACCTTGACTCAACTCCATCCTATACAACCTATATCTTCTATACCTTCGTCTACCTTCTTTAACCCTATTAACCTGCGTCAGAACCACTGCTGTTGGACTACAACCTGTAGAGCATGCAGCGTACCATATAACTGCATGATAAACACCTAGCTCATAATTCATATATAGGTGTTGTATAATACAGGTATAACAGCTTTCAAAATACATACCATGAATTTAAATTTATCAATATACAAATCCGTGACCATTCCTAAAAATGATAACATTGTTGAAATAATATTGCTGTAGAACATGGAAGGCAAATATTTTTGAAATGTTTATAATGTCATTAAATACAAATATGCACATAGTTTTCAATTATCCACTTTAAAAATGCAATATATGCAGGCAAAAAAGGCAATATTGAGAACATTTCTCATGTTTTTATTCGGAAAATTAGTCACATGCCTTTCGGTAATGACCGAAATGTACAAAAACAATTGAGAAAAGAGGTTACAAGTAAGGTTATGAATTGCCAACATTCGCTGAAAAGTTTTGATACAAGAAAACATAAAAAATTTACCGTAAAGTCTTTCTAAATGGCAGGGTTGTTTCTTGTATTCTTCCTGTAGTTTCTCGCTTTCATCTGTTACATAAAAAAACATAAACAATAATCGACATGTTTAAAAACAGACATAGACTATCAGGCAATTTTTTACTACTTTTACTCTAGCCTGCATGGTGGCGGTCCCTAAAAACACGATTGAAAACAACCTTAAAATAGCTCAGCGGATGTCAAAATATCCGAGAAGTATGCGATACCCTTAGTTCATTCTAACATATTGTCGCGATTAAGCGCGATATTGCATTTTAAAAACCTTCTCGAACGAGAGCCATATTGCATGCAAACTTCAATAAACCATCGTATTCATAAATCTTCATTCATCTTCTCAATAATCCATATAGCGCAGGTATGGTTGGTTATGGGTGGCCTGGATACCAAATTTGCGAAATCCCGAGAGAGAGAGGGGTCTAGAAATCTTAGTATGTAGTCCATGTAACATACCCAAAATTTGTTTATACTCCGGAGCAAGAAAACTAATATCATTTTCATGCATTTCCAGTTCCTGTGAAATTCAGAAAACAAAACATCGTGAATTCGAAATATTGTTAAATACTGTTAAACATCGTAAAAACAATGTTTTGTAAAAATTCGTCAAGCACAGCATGGCGATTCGCAGCCTTTATGAATGCTTTTACTATGAAACAATACCTTCAAGGCGTCAATAAGTTGAACTTTCTTAGCAAGAAGAAGTTGATATTCAAGTTTGGGATGAATGAGATGCAGCGTGTGAAGAACAGACTCTTCGCTCAAATCTATAAAGCAAATATTAAAAAGGAATTATATAACGAGCAACAGGATAATAACATATAAGAAAAAGACGAACAGAGCAATAATATAAGCTGCTGATATTGACAAAGAGAACTTTTTGCAACGCTTTATGGTAAAAATATCAGGTATGAATACAACACTTCAGGGAATGTTGTTATTACCCCACAAGTAATTAGGACTTTAAGTCACTTTATTGCATCATGTATTCATATGAAGATTCAAACATGCAAAACAAAACTATCAAGCAAATGATTTATTACACAGGCATTTTAGGGTTGTTAATGCCGTATTAATATAGAGACCTTTTTTAGTTTGGGGTTATAACAAATCTCTAGTCGAAAACGGCAAAATTCATTTCGAATTTTCAAAACAAATGCAGGATTTTAGTTGTCGGGAAATTTGGTGTAATGTGTTCAGTCATATATAAATATTAAGATACATTGTGCCGATGAACGTCTCAAAGAAGTGAAAGAACTATACAAAACTTAGTATTTCAGTTTGCAGTCAGCAGTTTGCGGTATTGGTTAAGCTATAACTTTCTGTGACATATTCTCTCCCGTCAGATAATAGGCCCCCTTGGTTGTAAAATTATTACTAATTACAGTTATACACATCCGTTTCATAGTACTAATGTACATTCCTTGTAACTTGACTTACCGAATGAAATATTAAGGCTAATCTTTCTCTTCGTTGCTTCTTTTGTGAGGACGTCTTTAAGAATGGATATAGTTGATATGTTATCAGATCGAAAAATGGCCTCTCCCTTCCTGAAATGAAAATACCTTTGAAATAATTCAAATTGTTATATGCAATCTCATTCTTCTAAAGAAGTACAAGACTGGAATAGAAAGAGGATGACTGACTGAAAGAGAAAGACTGAAAGAGAAAGGCTGAAAGGGAAAGACTGACCGAAAGAGAAAGATTGACTAAAGAGAAAGATCGACTGAAAGAGAAAGGCTGGCTGAAAGAGAAACACTGATTGAAAGAGAAAGACTGACAAGAAGAGAAAGACTGGCTGAAAAAAAACGACCGACTGAAAGAGAAAGGCTGACTGAAAGAGAAAAAAACGGACTGAGAGAGAAGACTGACAGGAAGAGAAAGACTGATTGGAAGACAATACATACGTGTACTGGCAGTCAAGTTGCGTGTCCAAGAATGTTGATAAGAAATGAAATTGGGCATTATCACCAGCTGGTGTCCTGAAAGCAAAATTACGCAGTGTGAAAATATGATGAAAACTTCGGTGAATAAGCAACTGATAAACTTCAAGGTATTACTGTACCTTTGTGCCGTATATAGGCATTACATTTTTCGCTTACCTCTCTGGAACTTCTGGTAAACAAAAGCACACCCAGGAATGTACTTCTGCTAAACTGAACTGTCCAGTCAGCTTTAAAGTATTCAATGCCCTAATTAACAGAAGAACGACCGTTAGTGTATAATTAATGCAATGTGTGGTGTATGATTGAAACTGGGGGCAGGCAAAACTACTTTGAAGTATTTAGGGTTCAAAATTATAAATACTATAAACGATCAGGAAATGACATGTACAGTAATGACTTGACATCTAGTCAGCAATGACTTGACATCTGCCCTGATCTATACTAGAATTATATACTAAAAACGTTCGATTTCATTCATGTGAAAACACAGTTAGCTAATTAACATTACTCTATGGAAAGGCCGAATCTGCGGTTCTGGGTCCAGTTAGGGTACATGTACCAAATATTAGTTTCCTTTGTGATTATTGTGGCCATAGAATTACTTCATGGAAGAGTAGACTAATTTATCGTAATTCACTCACTTTTCTTCATTGAAGACATGAACTCTTTGATGTAGAGACAATGGCTTGATATTATATTGTCTGACTTGACATGACTTAGGCTGAATACGTGGTGTTATGTACGCTTGCAACACACCATACTGTCCCTCAATGGAACGAATCTAGTATGAAACAAAAAGGCACAAAATGAAGCAATACTGTATAAATATTAAGGTGCTGTGTGTCCCTAACATTTTAAACATAATTTATTGCGAGTGGGAATGTCCCAAGGAAGAGGTCTAGGATGACCAAGGAGTATTCAAGGTATACGAATATACGAATCTCTTGTTAATTGTTTCCAACTTACTTTAAGTTCAATTCTTGTTGTGTTTGCTTGACAGCGATAAGTTGCAAGAAGGAAATTGCCACTCTAAAAATAAACAATCAGGACTGCGTTGTAAAAAATCTTACCAGAATTTAGCTAACTACGATATTACCACCCAAGATGCAGTTTCTTCAAGTGGTTCTTGGTCTCTGCAGTCAGATTTTCCCGATTAGTTAGTACATGAATATATCTAATATATATCTAATCTACAATATATCTAACATACCCAACTATTTTGAAGTTCTGAAAATGCTAATGGGTGGCAGGTGAGCCAGTTATTAGGCTATACCAACTAATGGCCACCAAACATTCTACAACAACTGTATCTGTTGGTGACCATACAAACCATCATACCACCAATCATTATAAAACTAACTGTTAGTATTGTCACCATACCAACCATTGTTCTATAAATCACTACCAACAAGCATTGCCCACAAATATAATTTTCCTTCACACCTGACCAATATTCCTCACCTCAATATCACAGGCACTGTAGCTCACTACAGCCGAGTTTTTGTCCACATCTAATAAATCTATTGGTACGTCACTCTAAAGAAAGGTTGTTGCGGGTTAACACTGACACTGGTTTCGATTTATCTACTTCTCAAACCACCTGATATCGGGGCATTGATTTATTCTTTTTACTGACTGGTTGGTTTCAGGTGCAAGAAGAAAGTGAAAACATGGAGATATTGAAACTGCTAACAATGTCAAAAATATAATAAAGGAAATGACACTCAAAGAAACAACGGTAGTTAAATTTGGAAACTAACCTGTAAAAGGATATTATCAATGGGCAATTGTACTTCAATACTCAGCGTATAACTGGCATCGTCACGGTTAAGCGTGAATTTGTCGTTGACTGAAAAACGCGGCAAAGCAGACACAGCTGTGTGAGACTGAGCAGTCTGCTGATATCTTTCTCTTTCTCTAAACACCCTATCTTGCAGTTCGTCTAGTTGTTCTCTGGAAATGTCCGAAAAACATAGGTCAGATAATGGAGTTATATATATCTCGCACAATGAGCTGCATTACAAATACAGTAGCAAGTCCTTAGTAGCAGTATTGTGTGTTATACACTGTGTTTAATGATCCCTAGTGCATGTTTGGTATATTTCGAAAAGTAGTCACCCATTGGATCTCTAACTAGAAACAATTCTGAATGATGATTGAAGAAGAAAAATTTGGCAAAGTCAAGAATAATACCTCAATGCATTTATTTTAATCTGGTTTTCATCACTGATAGTGGTTTTCTGATCAACTTTAGAAGGTCCTGCTTCTTTCTCTTGTGGTTCCGTAGTAAGTCCCATAACCCAACCGCTATACGTAGACATAACTATTTCATCATAGCCTGCGGTTCCCACACACCCACCACATATTGAAGTCACACTTTCACTGGTGCTCTGGAAGGAATCAAATACCTAATTACCGTAAAGCACAATATAAAAATGTACTTGTACGTAACATATACGTACATATTTGAAGCGATGAACCGGTGTCTCCATCTCATCAAAACCATACACCTCAACAGTGCCATCTTCACGACCTATGATAACATCAGCAATTCCATCCGCGGTGATGTCAAAGCTTTCTAACGAAAGAACACCTAAACACAAGTATTAAAAAAAGCTTCTAAATTACCAGGTGTTCAAAAAGTAAAGCATATTACTGTTGATTACAAAGGATGTTGATTCATTAGACCTGATGATACACGTCATTGAGAGCTGGGGCTAGGGATATACCCTAGAATCAAAGCGAAAATTATTTTCCATGGCAGGAAGAGTCCTAGTAAATTTATGCACTCACAGGTTAAGGTCAGTGCACTAATAATATCCGCTGACTGTGTTTTTCCCATGAAGGCCCAGTGTGGGACTCCTTCAGTTCCAGTGCAGGTAAATTGTTAAATTATAAACAGGGAAACAAACCTCCAAGTCTCTTTTCGTTTGGTATTTCCCACTTGTGGCTTGGTGATGATCTGCGAGACCCATAAACAGCATAATTACATACAACGATGATTAGACTATTACTTCAATATAGTAATCACATACTTCGACGATGAGACTATTACTTCAATATAGTAATCACATACTACGACGATGAGACTATTACTTCAATATAGTATATGCTATGCATGTTGTCTTAAATTTGAAAAGGAGCAAAGGGGCAAAGGGAAAATCGTGAAGCACCCACGAGCGTGTTATGCACCCAATGAAACAGGTTGATTGGATAGCTAAACCTATCTTTGAATTATACTGTAGCAGGCCCGACTTTAAGGTCAATCTATACTTGCTCGTATTTTGAAGAAAACTGCGTGTATACAAATGTCACATACTTTCCCAAATGAACTAGACCAATCTTGCCATCTGATGTACCATAAAGAACCTCATCTCCATCTCTCCCTGTGTAACAACAAAACAACCGATGGACTTAGTAAATTGAATATTCTTCGTCAGGTATTCTGATAGTGGTGACATACAGAAGCGCTTAATATTTGCATGTGTTGTGTTTTTTGGAGTTTCTATATTTCCCTCTTCCTAAATTACCTTACAAGCGTCCATAAAATGCAATTTACAGTCATACGTAAACATAATCTAGCCTGTGAATTTTTACAGACTTCCAAAGAAAAAAATAATTGTGCAACATCGAAGTTGTGTGTTTGACCCATAAATTTAAATTCTTACCACCATTCCCGTTATTCAATGCTAACACCATTGGAGGTCCAGCAACTTCCATTTCGTAAAGCAGACTCGAATCCTGAAAAAAATTGCGATGTATCATTGCGATGCATTTAGCTATAAGACGAACTTTTTGAAAGAATGCTTCTCAATTAGACCCGAAGCACATTAACTACTTATGGTTAACGAATCACGAATCAACGTATGTAACATAAAGCCTGAAGAAGGACGTTAAAACTGTCCGAAACATTGCAAATTATGAGATTCAACCTTTGTAAAATACCGAAATAACAATTATATATATAAAAAATGAATATAATAGACAAAGGTGCAGTTTTTAAAAGAAGAAGAAACTTTAATTGGATGAACACACTCGCAGTGTACCTCAGAGTTATACACACGAAGCTATTTTTGTCGTACGAGTTTTGTCGGCCGATTTTAAATTATTTCTAATCAGCAAATATTAAACTGATATTGCTATTTTCCAACTAAGATTGCTTAAAAATGACATTACACACGCAAATATTTAGTCGACCGACTAAAATCGTACGAAAAAAATTGCATCGCGTGCGCCTGGATAAAATTAGTCGCGGGCCTCGTCGCAATGAGCGGAAGAGTCTTTGCATTGCCATCAACTCTATACCAACAATCAACTTTAGTCACCTTACCTGCAAAACTCGCAGCACCCGATCGTTACAAGCCAAAACAGGTGTAATTCTAAAAAAATAATATAAAGAACTTTTATGTATGCGTTTTTCTAAGTATCACAGTCGAGAAACTCGATTGATTCACATGTGCTCCAGGTGTGTGTATTATAAATGAATGAGTGTATGAAGTTAGTCAAGCATATAGTTACGTTGGCAAGTACATTTTAGACGTAAGAGATACGACATCGCTGATTTTATCACTACACAAGTAGTAGTTCTTGTCTTTACAGTCTTGATAATGATTATAAATGTAGTTTCCACACAGCAGCAAATCTGGGCCACTTACAAACCTATATTGAAGTATTAACAAATCATTCAAATTCAAATGAATGCTATTTCCAAAGATTACATTGATCTATATCTAAATATATACCTTCTATTCTGTGTTGTAGCAAGTCTAAACCTTCTAGACACAATTGTGTGCTTGTGTTTATAATTTAAACCATGACTTTTGTAAGCCTGCATTATGACTCCCCCTGGAAGGCTCAGCCCCAAAATGTGGCAATGTTGGAAGCAGTTGTAAAGATCATTCCCTACATTATGAGAATTGGCATAGCCTTCTTTCCTGAAGTCATTTTTATATCCCCCCCTTAAAAAGTGGCCTTTTTTGACATTTAACAGTTTTGATATGTTAACCTTTTAGAAATACACCCTGTCTGTGTGTCTGCTGTGTAAAAATAGTACCAGTAGATAAATTTCTGTTGACAGACAAAATATTTTAGGCTGCAATGACCAGGTTGAAATATATATTATGAACATAGTTTCAATAAAATCACCTTTATTTGAACACGAATAGAGACTACAATGCAGTTTCTGCAATTATATTATTTATATATGTATCACTCACATTTATATACTCACATAGACTGAATGCTCTCTGTTAGATTTGTATCAAAACCTAGAAACTGCTTTCCTTTTTTGTTATATCCTCTGACCTCAGCACCGGAGGCAACAAATATCTTTTCTCTTGAAGGGCCACTAATGCCACCCAACTCAAGACGTGATACACTACTAGCTGGAAGTGTTTTAAACACCATCTAAAAACATTTTGGTGAGCAAAGATTGTTAATGCTTTATGATATGTTTGTATCTATTGAACTACAAAATTGCAATTGGTGTTAGTACAGACAAGAGTTTAATTCCAACCACAGTCACACATTTAATTTATTAACCAGTACATCATACTATAAAAAATAGGGGGTGGTATACCTGTACAGCTCCTTTCTTCATACCAAAACATGTTATCACACCACTATGATCTGCTACAGCAATCTATGAAACATCAATCAGTGGCATATGATGAACAAATAAATATTATTACATGAACTTGTGCCGTATTACCTAACTCAATTACTTTTTTTGAATTAGAATTGGAAAGAATGGTGTATAAAGAGTCTATATTTAGGGCATGAACTTGGTAAATTTTTGAACCACTGTATAATAGTTCTGTGACATTTATAGTATGGTACCTTTTGAATAGCTCTCTTTGCCCCAGCAGGTAGCAGTTTCATAGATTTTGGTGAGGTTACACCAACCTGAAATATTATGGCGTTGACACTTTAGCATTCATATATAATACATATTCAATTATTCAGTTCTTTGAAACAAACATTTAATACAGATTCGGTGAAAACATTTTACATCAAAAAAGCACTTTTTAGTCAGTATGAGGATGCATGAAGGCCCAGATATAAGAATGAGGTATGAGAATGCATTAAGACTGGTACCACCTGATAGCTTTGGTGATAATTTCAAATAAGATTGGGCACAATACCAAAGATTTTTTGAGTATAAAACACTTACACTTACAGTACAATTTACAAAAAATTTTGCTGTCAAAAACATCTAGCATTATATTATTTTTATATACCTGTAAATAATCAACTTGATTTAAATTTAATTGCATCATATTTATATATTGAAATCAAGGAATTAAATATCGTAGTTCAGCTATACAACGATCACCCATTTGATTCTCCTTGAATCTTCCATAATATTCCATAGCAACAATTAGACGCCATCTTGCCACTGAGGCCTTGGCCTGAGCACTGCGCAGGTGTCACTAATTTCCATACTCCATAGTGAAGTTTCTTTGCAAGAATGCTGGCACGATTACTGAAAATAATATTCGTCATTTAAAAGATTCGCTCGAGACCGACTCCATTTATAATCCCAGCACTAAAAAACTTAAAAAATTAGATTGATTTAGTTGAGGAAACAAAAATTGGAGATCGGTTAAATGTTGGAATGGGCTATGTCAGTTTGGTGGATGGATTTTAATGAATAGCATATTTTAGCCTATTTGCAGGTTAGAGGTATTTATTATATGTTTATATAATTTGTCCTTTTATTGAGTTCATCAATCTTTCCTTAATTCAACATTGAAATGATCAAACTTTACCAATCCTTTTTTCTAAACAGATAATAAGGAGGAATGTGAATATTCTCAAAGTTATCTCAAATTCGGAGAAAAAGGGTAAAAATATTCGCCCAACGTGGGGCTCGAACCCACGACCCTGAGATTAAGAGTCTCATGCTCTACCGACTGAGCTAGCCGGGCTACTTCCCATCTAACTCCAAAAAAGATAACTTAATACTCTGCTTCATTGAACGTCGGTAACTTGAATTTGCCCCCCATTAACGCTCGCTTTTTCGACTGATGTTTCCAATACCAATGCCTCCTCTAGTGTTATTTTTAATCTCTATAGGTAACACTCAGTGGTCGGTGATATAGTGGTTAGGACGTTTAAACTTGTCTCAGTATATTAACAATTCCATGTTCCTGTCGTGTGGTGTGGTTCAGTTGGTAGTAATGATTAATAAACCATGAATTAATGGTAAAGGTTAAAGGTACCCCCCTGCCGAATGATTATCTTTTACCAATAACAATGCATTTATTTTGATCAACCTTCAAGCATGGCGTCACTAGCGGGGGTGGGTCTTTTTACCCAAGATAATTTTTACAATTGCGGAAATGCGCAATTGGACAATTTAAATTTTAAACATCGAATATTTAGATGTGGAATATTGATCTGTATGTTGAGGTTGAGGCGAGACTCAAAAACTACTATGTCTATGGAACAAATAACAGCGTCTGTGGCTCTGAACAGTTTAAAAGAAGAACACAATTTTGTTGAACCCGACCGTGGTGACCTTGATGATACTAGTATTGAGTGGAGGTCTGGGAAACCTGATTATACAAAGGCCAATCTCGCGTTTTTAAAGGGAAAGACTCAGAATCACCAAGCTGGTATGTGAGTTGGGCAACTTGGGTAGCAATTGCTAAAAAACTTTGTTACTGATTGTTAGTATAATATGACTCATCTGACGACCAACTTGATTTTAATTTCTTTATCATTCGTTGCCGGTACGCCGTATGGTGTTAAGGTCTTTATCAATAATACGCTACATGGTAGGTAGGTAAAAGTTTATTTGAAACCAAGAAACACGCTAGCCTTATCAACTCTAGGCTGGACTGATATAAGTAGGATGCGTTTCAGTGTCAAACAACAATTGATTTAAACAAAAGAAGCGACTCGACTGATTTTGCTTCGTTTGGGAGCCGATTCCAAAGCATAGCGTCGCTGTATTTGAAACTTTTTTAAGGTACTCTCGATTCGGCCTTGATGAGTGCCATAGCCAGCCTGACGATTTAGTCATGCTATGCAAATTTTATATTATTAGTTATTCATTTCTTTTGAAATTCATTGTTTTCACAGTCAATGAACACCAAAATATTACCATAGCATGACTAAATTGTCTGGCTGGCTACGCCACTGGCCCGTGATAATTAGTTTGATCTATTTCTCTTCTCACAAAAGACTCCCGAAGATCCGGCGAAGTGTGGTCATAGTATCTTGTTTAATACTGACTTGGCACCAGACCGTTTAGTTTCAAGTGTTTCCATGAAAGATTGCTAAGAAGATCGATTGATGAAGTATCATAATTTGCATCTGTTAAGAGCGCACGAAACTGAGATCTTTGTAACTTGTCTCTGAGCAGCATACCACAAGTATCCCAGTATCCCACAGGGGGGAGGGGGCGATAATCGAAATAAGGCTGCACAAGACTTTTATAAACAGATTCTAGGGTATGTCTAGGAACAAAGGGTCTTGTGTGGCAGTTGTGATATGGGTTTTGCATTAGCCATGACGCGTACATCACACATCAATTATATGGGGAACCAATAAACATCATTTTACATTTAGATGGATGCATCTGCAACCTGTTTTCTTTAAGCACGCTACATCTTTATAATGAGTTCATTTGCATCAAAAGAGGATGGAAAGATTTGAGTATCATCTGCATACATAGCTGGAGTGGTTGATCTTAGACATTCATTCGGGCAAATCATCAATATATAGTAAGAATAGTAGTGGTCCCAGTATAGAACCCTGGGGAGCTCCAAAGGTAATAGTTTTAGAATTAGATAGCTTCTCACTGACATTACATTGCTGTACTCAGTTAAATATGACTCGAACCATTTTAGCTCCATGCCAAAAATTCCAAATTGTTCATTCATTTTACTTAGCAAGATGCGATGGTTTATATAATCAAACGCCTCTTTGATATCTAAAAACACGACACTATTTAACTTGCCATATTTTCTAGCCACTCATCGCACATTTGGATTAGGGCGGTCACCGTTGAGTGCTTAGGACGAAAACCAGATTGAGACTTTGTTAAAGGGAATTTTCCGACAGGTAACTACAGGGGCGGATCTAGGGGTTGTCAGATGAGTCACGCGACTAAGTCAAAAATTACACAAGTCCAGTTCGAAATATTCAAACTTCAGTCAGTGAAAATAGTCATGCGATAAATTAACAGTCCAGTTAAAAGTTATTAAGCTTCATGCAGTTGCTGGTCACTGACTTTTGAGCCCTCGGCAAATGAGTCATAATAGCGGATACCCGTTTGAATTTTGCCTCATCGACTTCTGATTCTAGGCATTTGATTGGCTTAGAAGGAGTTTGACTCATCTTTGCGGGGGTCTGACTCATCTGGGCAATTTAAGCGTTTCCGATTGGCTGGTGGAGGGCTAATGCTGGTTCCTTGTTGGCTTGCCTTATCTTTGCCAATATGATATCAACTGATAGAGGTCTATGAAGTGTTATGGAGGCCATTAGAGTGTGATGGAGGTCTAAGAAGTGTTATGGAGGTCTATGGAGTGTTATGGAGGCCAACAGAGTGTTGGAGTGTGGTGGAGGCTTAGGAAGTGTTATGGAGGCAAACAGAGTGTGATGGAGGTCTATAAAGTGTTATGGAGGTCTATGAAGTGTTATGGAGGCCAATAAAGTGTGATGGAGGTCTGTGAAGTGTTATGGAGGTCTATGGAGTTCTGTGGAGGCCCATGGAGACCCATGGAGGCCTATAAAGGCCAATGGAGGTCTATGGAAGTCTATGGAGGCATATAGAAGTTTATGGAGGCATATAGAGATCTATGGAGGCATATGGAGGCTTAAAGAGGCCGAAGCAGGTTTATGTCCCCCCCTCCAAAAAATATTGGTTAGTCCTGTATCTTAAATTTGCGCTCTACCGCGTAGATTGCTAATGGAACAGGAATGTAGGTGTTGAATGTGCGATGAAAAAGGGGGGCAGAAAAAGGGTAATTTTGTAAGTGTGTAGCGATGCACACTAGAGAATATTCGCAAAGCATCGTCTGTCGCAGTTGAACCTAATTCATATCATCATGTTTTTTCCTCCCAAGATGATCTCGGTGTCTCGGACTAGAGATTGTGCTATTCTTGAAGCTAAGATTCTAAGATATAGAATGTAATTCTTTTGCATCTTTGTCCCGTTGCCCATGCTGATAAAAGGCCAGTTCACAGTCTCCAATGCAAATACCAAATGTGCAAAAACAATCTAGCCCTATAAACCTTTCTCATTATGACGTCTCATTGTATTGATAGTCGTGTCATCGTATTGCTGGTTTAAGAAATAAGGCGCCGGTCTTTGAAAAATAGGAGCACGGGATTTTGGCATAAAACAAACCACGAAAAAGTGAAAGTTAGAGTGAGGAAGAATTGACAAAATATATGAATCTTTTAATTATAAAAATGTACAGTCTATCAGTCATCATCAATTAAGTGAATGACATAGTCCATAGCATCGCTCGTTCACATCCATTAAAAGTAGATCGCACATGACTGACATTGCGATAAATAAAAGCCTGTCATAATGCATTATAATTTAAAAATTAGTTAAGCAGGAAATTTGTTCATGTGGCGTGGTCATTAAAAGTTGTCACATGGAATCAGTAATATTAACCAATCTTCTACTAGGTTCATTAGAAGAGGTTGTTGAGAATCTTGTTAAGAAATGGGAAATGGAAGCATCTCATAAGAAGAATATCTCGCAGTGGACGACAATAGATCATGACAATTACTGTATGCAGAGCAACGGAGGTGAAATACTTGACGGTGTTAAAGCGTTTGAAATTGGCAACTATAATGCATTGTTGAAAGGTTGTCCTGCTTATGAAAAATGTAAGTTTTAGTTCGCTTTCTCCAAAAGGGAAATCGGCAGAGGTATTAATTAGTAAATATATTTAAACGATTTTTCCACTCCACTTGGTTGAATGGTGTTGGAAAGGTCCCAGGAATTGTCTTTAAAACTGATGCCTTTCAATATTTTTCGGGGAAACAAATGTAAATTCCGAATTTTCCTTCATCATGATCGTCGATCGATACGTTTATTTGGCAATCACATTTTAACACCATGTTTGGAATGAAAGCCAAGTGGCTTTCCTCTATCATATTTCGTGAGAATCACAACAGCACCAGACTGTCCCACACTTAAACCATAGACAATCCAGAAGATATGTCTTTTGGGTTGTCTATGCTTAAACCAATTGCAATCACATTCACATGACCGGATTTCAGTCTTCGCGTGGCGCGAATAAATTCACCTAATGGGAAATTGGTTTGATTAAAAAATACTCAAAGTGTGCCTGGTCAATTCATTCCTGTTGCTCTTTGCAACATCGCGAACCATTTATCACCTCCAAAGTCTCAGTTTAATAATAATAATTCCAAGATAGTAATTTTCCCCTGATTTAGATGGTTTAGATGATCATTTTGAGAACTCACATGATTTATTTCGGAACGCGTTGGTCAATGGTTTTCCATGGGAGGTGCTCAAGGTATTATGTGGTCCCCCAAATGTTATGTTCACGTGGAGGCACTGGGGCGAGTTCACAGGACAGTATCGCGGTCGTCAAGGTAACGGGGAACTTGTCGAAATGTATGGTATTCTCCGCGTCACCGTGAACAACGATCTGAAAATCCAGAAAATTGAGGCATTTTTTGATGGGACAACATTTCTTGAAGCAATGGAAGGAAAAATCGACCACGAGTTATTACGTCATGGTCGTACATTGTTAGGGGATACCTCTAAACCCGCAATCGAGAAGAAGAAAGATTAACCTGCATCCAGGTTCCTGTTTCCCTACGCAAGCTTGATAAATTGAATAACTTTTAGATTCATTAGTACGTGTGTTGATAATTGCATGCTGATTGTCATGTTCGTCCGACCGGTGGTAAAAGGAACTAATTTTTTTTACTGGAACAACTCAAATAGATATGTATACATGCAATGAAAATTCTATAATTAAGCGCTTTTTCAACAATGTGTCAAAAAAGGCAATACGACGCATTAATTCGTAAGAAAATAAAATGTATGAGCTATTTGATATTCTCTATGATTATGAGTATGATATTCTTACTTATTTATTAAAATGGTTCAAAATAAAGTTTTCGTTTCAACTCTTTAGCTTAACCTTCTTTCTTTCAAAGAAAAGTTGACGAGGTCGAAGTATACTTTACCCCTTGCTGATATTTTAATGCGTTCTATAATAATTAAGGCCGAAGATAAAAAAAATTTTACTGATGAATTCACGGATGTTCATCTCTATATTATCCTTCGGGTTGCAAGAAGTTCACCAATTGACATACATTCAATATAATTGTTATTACCGTTCATTTAATTTTAGTAGTAGAACCATATATTGAACTGCGTGGCTAGAAATATACTTGTCTAGGTTTCAGTATTAGATTGTACAACGGTTCGTTAGTTGAATCCACAAACGTCATATGCATGACATCTGGTGTCACGCTAAAGGTAGCAAATCCTCCTAGTTTGGAATATTCTGCCCAAAAAAACTTGGATGAGTCCTTTGGTACATTGGCTGAATGCTCAGTTGAATTATTCACGTAATTTGAACAACCAGTAACAATATATTGTACTCCTGACCCTTCGTCTAGATGCTAAATTAAAAGAATACTGAATTTTGTAAAGGCATTAAAATATTTGTATGAAAATACTGTCACTATCGAAATAGTTATACCAGGTGATTGAGATCTGTGACTGTATGTCTGCACAAGGCCAAACTAGATGCGATAATCGAGGGGCTTCTTTTGTACATACTCTTGTTTCCAAAAGATATCCGTCTGGCAGAATATACATATATAAATACTTACCCCCCCCAAATTATCGCACTAGTTTCGGCCCTGTATGTATAGTCTTTAGAGTATTTTCAAAAAGAACTATGCATAATTTCACCTGCAAATTGTGATCATGTCCAGAGAGATATGCTGTTACATGATATTCTTCCAGAAGTGGTTTTAATTTTTCAACTAAACATTCAGTGGGTCCATGTTCCGCTATTGACCAGACAGGAAAGTGTCCTGCCACTAACAGATAATCTGCAGTTGACTTAGCAAGCGTATCTTTAATCCAAACCCACTGCTGGGCTGCTTTCTTCGGAGTAGCACTTCCTAAGGCACCGATATTGAAATGAATTATGGTTAATTATCATAATTGTCATCAGGATGATGGAACAAGACCAAGGAGTTGAATAGTTGATTATCATAAGGGCCCCTACTTTACATAATTAAGCTCGTGCCTGTTATACTACGATGCAGACAGGCTGAAACGGAAACACAAAGACTTGCGAGGCAATGTTCACAGTATAATAGTTTAAACTGTGACAGGTGCATGTAACGGCGGTTTTGCCCACTTCCTCTTCACACACACAGTAGAAGTAGGGGCGATCAGTTGGACAACTAAAATCTGATTGAGAACTGTCAGTTACACTCTGGCCAGTCTAACTCAATACCTTTTGGCTGGTCGTAAACTACATCGAGGGCTGTGTTTCCGCATAATATAACTGTATCAATCATAACCACTTGTACTGTGCTTGATGTACCTTATAAAAATGACAACATGTTGAGTTTTAGAAAAGCCGAATTTAACAACAGATATCTACAAAGACTTTGCAACTTGAATTAAGTTTTGTTAAAGTGAATTTTTTGACGTCTTGTAATTGATCAGGAAAGCGACAGACAGGGTTGCCCTGAATGAACCAGGCTCAGTATTAAGGAATCGTGTTTTTTTCATAACCATGCATACTGCAACCTCGTAGTCGTATCCAGGCCCAGGGCATTTTCGTATTACCTGGGTACGAAGACCGAGGAAAGACCGAGGTTGAGAAAACTACATGAACAAGACGCCTATTCTGGCGTTAACTGCGTCGCGTCAATCGTTGTATGCAACTGTGCCCCATTTCCAGTCAATATTTATTCCTTTAGAAAAATGTTTCTTTCTTAGCGTTTCTAGTAAATAGACCACTTCGTACAGAATATAGGGGGTAAAACTGCATTATTGGTGCTAGGCATATGTAGCTAACGATATTCGTGAATAAGGCTGAGTTTGGAATCATGTATCTAGGAATCTGTTTGTACTGAAATTCAATAGGATCGGTCTGGCCGTTTTTACCCTGGAAGGGAAGGTGCGGTTTGATTGAAAAATGGCATAGAATGGCATACAAGGCTTTCGTAGCATACAAGGCTTTCATGGCATACAAGGCTTTCATGATTCATGTGATCGTTGTCTGTAAACCCGTTTTAGTTTAGGTTTACCACGATCAGTGTGTGCTAGTGTATGTAGAGTGAGTATATCAAACAAGACAAGACGAGAATCCAGCATTAGATTACCTGAACGTATTTTCTCGAACGACAGACGTCTAGATTTCCTGCGCTATCGGCCATGCACAGCGACTTTTATATGACGTGTATCGTGCATGCAGTTTCCTGCTTTTGGTTCGCACGACCCCAGTTCGAATCCCGGCAACAACAAACTTTTTATTTTTTTTTGTTTCAGTAAAATATTTCTTTTGTAAATCAGACGAGTTCAAAATGCGAGTATCTTAGTTGGCCTGCGCGGCCAGGAAGACCGGGTCGCAAACGTAAAAAATACGAAAAAAAACAAAAAACAAAACACCGAAGGCAATTTTAGACTGCGTTCGCACAGTGCGCGACGCAGTAATTAAAGACTTTCCCCTATTTCTCTTTACGTAATGTTTCAGCATCTATTTCCGACTCTAGTCTTGTGCATGTTGCCATATAAATTATTGCAAAGCTAAGTCAAACTATCATCACGACTCAATTCGTTCAAATTTCCAATGGTCAATCACTTGCACTTGGCTGGCGGCATATTTTAGTGTCTCGCAATTATGGGGACGCTGGAAGAGATCTGCGATCCGCGATTGCGTTAATGGCGAGAACACTTGCAACACGGAAGGTTGATATTGAACCAGATCAGACCACAAGTTTGGAGGCGTTTTTGGCGTGTCGCCTAATACCACTGGATAAGAACCCAGGTGTTCGTCCCATCGGAATTGGTGAAGTGCTTCGTAGGATCATCGGGAAGTCAATTATCTTTGCAATCAAGCCTCAAATCATGGAAAGTGCAGGTGATGTTCAGCTTTGTGCTGGACAACCAGCTGGCTGTGAGGCGGCAGTTCATGCCATGTCAGAAATCTTTGCAGAAGATGAAACGGATGCTGTGTTATTGGTGGATGCCACAAACGCATTCAACTCAATTAATCGGAGAATCATGTTGCACAACATTCAGTACATTTGTCCTGCCATGGCAATTTACACCTTCAACTGTTATGTCACAGCATCAAGATTGTTTGTCCAAGGAGGGAAAGAAATTACTTCTGCAGAAGGTACCACACAGGGTGATCCATTAGCCATGCCGCTGTATGCTGTTGCCATTACACCCTTGCTGCAGTTGATTAAATCTGATGAAGCTAGCGATGTTCGACATGTTGCTTTTGCTGATGACCTTAGTGGTGCTGGTACACTTGCTCATTTGCGTTCCTGGTGGAAGAACATTGTTATTTATGGTCCCCGTCTTGGTTACTATCCACGTGCTGACAAATCCTGGCTGATTGTGAAGCCGCACCTGGAGCAGACCGCCAAAGAGATGTTCGCTGGAACTGGTGTTCGTATAACAACTGAAGGACATAAGTACCTTGGAGGATATCTTGGCTCTAAAGATGGGAAAGATAAGTACATCTCGTCTTTAGTTGGTAAATGGTGTCAGCAAATCCACGTTTTAAGTGAAATTGCTAAATTTGAGCCCCAAGCTGCATATGCTGCATTTGTATCAGGGTTTCGGCACAGATTTACTTACCATATACGCACTGTTCCAGGTATCAAGACTGCGATGCGAGTGGTAGATGATTCCATCAGCCTGAAGCTCCTGCCAGCGCTCCTAGACAACCGTAGTGTTTCCATCCATGAGAGGAAGTTACTGTCACTGCCGACGAGAATGGGGGGTCTTGGAATACCTATCTTCTCCGACCTGTGCGATGAAGAAAATGAGAACTCAAAGACCATCTGTCAAAATCTCTCAAGCAAGATCGTCCATCAGAATGATGACGCTCCAGCAAATGAAAATGGAGCATCCATCTACGATTTGCGCCGTGAGATAATTAATCATCGACATGCCCAAAACAAGCTAGTGTTGCAGAACTTGAGATCAAGTATGAGTGAAGAGCAAATTCGAGCAAATGATCTCGCCCAGTTGAAGGGATCCTCAGCTTGGTTGACAGCACTGCCACTTGCTAATGAAGGGTATGTCCTCACGAAACGAGAGTTTTTTGACGCAATCTATATGCGTTATCGGTGGCCATTGAAGCGCCTTCCATCCTTCTGCGCTTGTGGAAAATCTTTTACCGTGGACCATGCCTTGTCGTGCCTGAAAGGAGGTTTTATTCATCGACGACATGACGAAATCCGTGACCTTCTCGCTTCTGCTATAGACGACGTGGCCTATGACGTTTCTACTGAACCTGCTCTTGCTCCTTTAACTGGCGAAGTACTTCCATCCAGTGCTAATTCTGCCGACGACGCCAGAGTGGACATAGCTGCGAGAGGTTTCTGGCAGAGATGTGAAAAAGCATTTTTTGATGTCAGGGTGTTTAATCCTTATGCTTCAACACATCGCCGCCAGACTCTTACCAGCTCGTTTAACGCCAACGAACGTGAGAAGAAACGTCATTATAATCAAAGAATTGTTGAAGTTGAACATGGCTCCTTCACCCCTGTCGTTTTTAGTGCCTATGGTGGATGTGGAAGGGAGACTTCTCACTTCCTCTCGTTCCTAGCAGGCAAACTGGCTGAGAAAAAGAACTTTAGTTCCTCCATCGTTCTCAACTGGTTACGTAAGAAGATAGCTTTTGCTCTTCTTCGCGCTAGGGTTGTGTGTGTTCGTGGTAGTCGTTCCTGGAGAACTTTAAACATTCCTTCAACTACAGATATCTCGTTGTCGGAATGGAACTCTAATATTAGATAAAGTAGTTTTCTCTAGTTTATATTTATATTAGGTTTATCTGCGTAATTTTATATTTTTCCTCTTGTATTGTGCATGCATTATTTGTAAGCAATGAAATGGAACTAGTATACTATTTTTAGTAATAGTGAAATTATTAATTAAGGTGCAAATTAAAGGCGATTCTCCATTACGTCCGCTCCGCCCGCGCGGGCGAAGCGCGCTTTGTTTTTCAGGCCCGTCACGGTCGCATGGGCAGATTTTCAAAGGCCGCTTCGCCCGCGCGGGTGAAGCGGACGGTAATGGAGAATCGCCTTAACGATCGCTTCAACCGCGTTCGGTCCCTTTACCGTGTGACGTCACAGACGTGTACATGGTTAACCTTTTATTGTGGAATACTACCGTTTGAAATTGCCAAGAGCACAATTAATAGAAATAAGTGGCTATAGGGACGCGGTATTGATCGAATTCAGTACACTGTTCGATGACGGAAAAACAGGAATTTGTCAGATTTTCCTGACAAAAATTACAAATCATATGCATATTTATCCACATGAAACTATGCATTGCTATTAATATATCTACAACTATAAAACCCTCGCTAAAGCCTAATGCATACGCCATACGCCGCAGTGCCGTGTAGAGGCATTTCACATCATCACATGACGGTTTATTTATGAAAGTCGCATGACTCGTAATTTTCCCTGAAAAAAAGAAACAAATAGCGTCTAGCTAAGAAAGGATTCTAGAAAAGGATTACCTGGAATTTCCCACTTCTTTGTGTAGTAATAATCAGGAAAATTCCATCGACTTGATTTCTCGCTGTATGCTATCTCTGCTGAAACATTACCATAATGATCATGATTGCCGGCACAGAAATACCAGGGCACGAAAAGTGATTTAGCAGTGAAGACATCTTCAAACGTTTCATTAAAACGCTTATCATCAACATTCGTCACTCCAAACGTGTAGAAATTATCACCTATATACAATACAGGGGAAAATCATTATTCGACGATACTATGCAGCCAATATTTCTGTCGCACGCAATAATGCACGGATATCTTACAGTCACTTTATATCAATGTGCTATAAAGAAACAAAGACACCTATTTTAATTCTAGGAAAGTATAGAAACTTCAATTATATCAACGTATAGAAAATATACATCCCAGGATTATCCCATGGCTATAGCATGCACTATTCACTAAATTTACAGTGTGTTCGATGAGCAGGAAAATGTCACCCTAATATCTACTTGCATAAATATATCAATAGTTGCACTAGTAACTCGCATTTTAGCATAAATGATTTGCGAATAAATTTGATTTAAATTAGGGTCTAATTCATTCCCAATTCATTCCTACCGTACCAAGCGCGAGAATAAATTCAGGTTTGAAAGAGTCAGCCAAATTCCCCATTTCTTTAGCAATTGCTTGTTCGACTTGTGTTGTATATGGCGAAGTTGGTAGACCACCCCAATCACCGATAGCAAAGAAATGTAAAGAAGAGTCTTCAGGCCATACTTCGTGACATTCTACAGAGCTCAGCCGGTTGGCTAGCAGAAATATTAATACTTCTGACAAATAAACGTAGCTACTATGCTTTAGGGAAAACATAATTGGCAATAAAGCCTAGTCTCAACCAAACCGGCAATATATTTGACGATAATCACCGGCGTGTCGCGGAAATACGGCGGCAACAGGCAACTAAAAAAAATTTAAGTATGCTGATCCCCACCTGACTCAGTGACGTAACGTCGTCATTATGAGGAAGGTTTTCAAAACTTGAAACCTATACCGGAAGAAGGTTGAACTCTTTTTGCAACTCTGAATCGGGTGCTTTCGCATTTCATCATTTTTATACGGGACTATACCCATTACATAAAGATCGCGCGAGAATTTTATTATTTAGGATGAAATCATGAAAACTAAATCGCAAATGGTTTGTTCGCAACCTAATGTTTTCTTGAAGATATTCGTGGTAAAAGTACAAGCTTTTACGACACACGACCCGCGATATCAGCATATGTTATTTGTCAACCAATATTAATAATTTATAATAATTGTAAAATCATTCGCAGCAAGGTCAGACATATCAAATTTCAAGCAAAACACAAAAAAATGGGTGACTCCATCACTACCAGCTTGTCAATAGGCCTCTAAATAGCTGCATTACTATCACTAAGGTTCCCATTTAATCTAATCTATGGAGGTCGCCGAGGCAACTATCACGTCCCCGCATCTTTCATATATTCATTGACTTTAAAAGTACTGTAGAGTAATTTTGTATCATGAGACAAATAATTAAAGTACTAAGTACTATATAAACATTTGCCCTTTCATTCAAATAAGTCTGCAATAACTTTAGCAACGCGTTGAGGTAGATCTCAGCTAGAGTGCATCACTGTCTTCATCTTCACTGAATTCCCAGACCTAAATTTAAATCTTATCATTAATTTTGCTAGAAAAATGCCAGAATTTATTTACGAATGCTTTCACTTCACTGCAGTTTTACCATTTACCAACGTGCAGCTATTACTGATGGGTAACCAGGGTCAATTGGAGATTGCGAGTGTGACTGATAAAAGACGAATTTGTAAACAGAAATAAGCTGCTGTAGTTAAATAATAATTGTTGCCCAATGCCCATTGTTGGCTTCTGCACATTCGGATCATGTTGTTGGTTAAATAACTTCTGAAACTGACAAAACAGAGAAGGTCCCAGGCACATCTCGTCTGGCAG
Organism: Dendronephthya gigantea; assembly: GCF_004324835.1. Taxonomy (NCBI): domain Eukaryota; kingdom Metazoa; phylum Cnidaria; class Anthozoa; order Malacalcyonacea; family Nephtheidae; genus Dendronephthya; species Dendronephthya gigantea. The sequence goes on along the minus strand of NW_021163041.1, from coordinate 597,617 downwards.
TAGCTATTTGGGCAATGGGCATGCATGACAAAAATTTGCATAATTTGCATAAAATCATGTACGCCGCCTTATTGATACAACAAATGAGAGACTATATATCCGTGAAAAAACACATTGCCCGAGAAAAGACACATGTGAATCCGGTTGTTTTACAAATAAATATTCTCCTTACGTCAAGTAACTTTGTATCCTCCATTAACTTGGTTAATCCTGTCAGATCCTCGAGATATTTAGGTATATTAAATGCACGAAGAAGAAAAGGAAACCCTTCCCTGACATATTTTGTTAAAACCTGCAAGATTTGTGGAAAAATGGTTATGCACAATGAAAAAACACCAGACATTTTCAAGCAGTAAACAACCCTCGCAAATTCAAAATCCACATTTCTTACGATTTCTGAACAAGCTGTGCATTTATCAAATGCAAGACTGGCAGGTAGGACTTGGTGAAATCTTGAAAGAAATCCACGGATCTAGAAAATATAGCCGGATACCATCAAGTTAACAAATAAATAACATTGAATCGTTTTTTGTTCAGTAATAGATACACGGTATGACGTCTTTGTGATAAGACTGAAAACAATGAACGGGAGTTCAATGTTATCTATTTGTTTTATATAATAAAATTAAAAAAAATCCGAAATTAAACAGGCAAATAGGTTCCCAACACTTGGAAAATTGTCAAAGTAGAAATTTTGCAAATATCACGCGTACATGATCTATAGGATTGACGAAATGCCATTGGCTAGCTTAAGACACGTTCTAAAATGTGATTGGCTGACAAAAAGAGACAAGAGATGACTGATTAATTCGTTAAAATTATCTGTGATGTCCATTGTGAAGTATAGTAACATAGCATTGTAAGCCTGTTGAAGTCTAAATAAAAGCATGGAAAACGTGTTGTTGTTTATCATTATTTACACTCCGTTAGTATACCTGATGTGGGACTAAGCCGAGTGATGAACTAAACTCTGACGATAGATGATGTTCACCAGCACTAGTGTCAGCAATAGCATCAGCACTAAAAGATGAAATATATAATTACGGATAATTTTTTATGTAGCTTTACAAAACAGCGGGCTCAACTCCTTTCTTCAATTACTGTATAATCATACATCAATCAATTTCGTACATTACTTGTACAATACGTCTATCTACCAAGGTACATGAACATACCCCATGGGGTGTTGTAAAACAGAGACAAGTAGTTCTACAGCCATAGAGCTTGCAATGTAAGACATGCCAGGTCGGGATACTGTACATTGTTGGTCAAGAGAGCGGTCTTTAGTCGACTAAAGAAAAACAAAATCCAAACTGTGAATACATAAACAGGTTACTGCATGGCATATGGCACCATCCTCCTCGATTTTCTTTATCCTACACTTTAAGATTGACAAACGGCGCACCGCAAACGGGAAACTAAAATTCGTATTCGTCATTTAACAATTTGCCTGTCCTAAAGTTGGGAAATCTTCACCATGAAAATTGAAGCATGAAATGTGAATTAAGCTGTCGGAAACCTGTAGGATTTACTTTCAAATGCGATTTAAAGTTCGCCCCTTCCGCTTAGCGGTCTTTATTATAGGTCTCAGCCTATTATGATTATATATATACAAGAGATAATGTTCTTACATCTCCGGGGGCAACAACGTCATTACAGAAATAACACCCAAGCATATGGCCAGGTATTGTGGAACAGGAAACATTGGAGGATGATGATTGCTCAGATGAACCACTGATTTCAGTGAATTTCTTTAAACCATGTCGCATTACAAGATACGTATCAAAACCCAAGGCAGCATTTATAACAATCTATGTAATTAAGAACGAGAAAAAGAAATACTTTAGTAGGAATTGTCGCATAAATAAGTGATTCGTCAGAAACAGTTATGCAGCCAATATGCCAGCCACAGAAATTTCCCTATGACAGCGACGCTAAACATGCAGCCATCCGAGAAAGGCGTCAGCACGTCCCTTGAATATAACGGATTGAACGTAGACAACATACTTTTCCCTTTGTAGCTGCAATGACTGTCGGCAACCATCGACTTTCTCTTGTATCCAATAATAAAAAAACAACATCGTGTTCACTAATAAGACTATCAAGCTTTTCAACAGTCTCTTGGGCTGTCTTTTCTTCAATTTCTAAAATGAAATTTTATAATTAAAACCCTGCCATCCAACTATGGAATTTTGAAATGAATAATCAAATGTATATTTCGGTGCATATCCAGATACGAACGTTAGTTATGCATATCGGACTATATTTCCTAGAAAATACTGGAAAATGCATTAAAAACTTTTATAAAAATCTGTGTGCTGCTAATCGGGCGGGTACGTATTGTATATTATGTACATTTTGTACAAACTTCACAGTGAAGCTATCAGGATTTCATGCAGAAAACAAAGTCATGACAATGTTTTTGCATTGTTATCTCACCATTCCGCGCGATTGTGTGGCCAGGCATCGGAATTGATAAATTATGCCAGGACGAATTCTTTATAAAAGAATAAAATGAACGTTATATCTTTCTTATTAGCTAGTACGTAAAAGTAAGTATAAATTTTATTTGCATGACTACGCTAACTTCTACAGCATAGGCTGGTTTGCTAGAGTAGAGGGGAGTAGGAAAATATAAAATACACACACAAAATATAAAACAACATTACAAAATACAAAATAAACAATATACTCGTTTATTTACAACTAATGTACTGATACAATTTATTGCATACACTTATACAATTTATTTTCATTGACCACAATACCAGATCTGTAAAATGCTGAGGTAAAAACATATATAATATACGTACTACACCAGGAAATATTCTTTGGAGTGCAGCAGCTGCTGTTTCAGCTTTTCCTTTGCCACCATCTTTAGAATCAGAAAATTCAAATAAACTTTGTCTGACTGGATTGGAATAGGATATTACACCATTGTCAACAAATGTAACTGTTCGCACACCCCAGCCCTAGAATAATTAAAACCACTGTTTTAAAGAAGAAAGATAACATCATCCAGGGCAAGCGAAATTTGGTGGTTGGGACACCGTTACAAGAGTCGATATAAATTATATATAGTGAAAATTACTCCGACTGAACACAAGAAAATTACCAAAAGTAGCCGGGCTACATTACAGCCCAAAGTACCAGCACCAAGTAAAAGACACTTGGTCTGAGCAATCTTCTCCAAATCTAATTCAGGCATTAAGCGCCAACGCATTAGTTTTAAGTTCAGATCGACGGCAGATTCAGCAAGTCTTAAAATAGATAAAAATATTTATCAAGGAATTTATATTTAGCCATATATCCTGCAAAATACACCAACCAATTAAACTCTATATTAATTTTCTTGTATGATTGCATGGCGACTTTAGTAATTATAATAACTTGTAGGTACACTATAAACTCTATATTGATCAAAAAAACAAAGCTGACATTTAATTGGGAGAAACGTACTTGTTAGGATCCATAGTCGAGCTGAGATCGACCATTCTCGGGCCTAATTTTTGACGATGGTTCTTCTCCCAACCCACGCATTTGGGAAAATCTAAAACATACACCATGCAGCTGTCATAATGTTGGTGAAAATAACACAGCGTTAAAGTTGATAAAATCGCCACCGAAACGCTCGATTGCTTTTTCACCTAACGGTTTTGAATGATTTTGATAAGTTAACTTTCAGAAAAAACAGCCACGCTATCATACAACACGTGTTCAGTAACTATAGAACTACGTGGCGCGGGGCAATTATTTGAAACAGCGCATCCTCTCAGCGTATTCGTATCGGTTCCGCGGATATTTGTGAACGTCCGAAAACGCAACGAATCCGGATATGTACGTGCATGTGGACGCAAAGTGAAAGTGTGCGTACACTTTCAAATTCGCAACGAAAAGTTTGTGGACACAAATGAATCCGGATATGTGTCTTATATTATACAGAGTCTTATTCGTAGATGGGATTTTAACTTGAACAATAGAAATAGCATGCAATAAGTCCTTTTGTCAAATGCCCTACTGCACATATGGAAGTGCTGATATTAAATTTACTTTAGTCAAAATCTTTATTCTTTAGTCAAAAGATAAAAAGCATGCAGTAACACGCCAGAAAAATGGCTAACAATACCTGTTTGAAATGAAACTGTATCAAATTCTACTATGATGCTATGACTAATTTCTCTAACTCCACATCTAACACGATCTCTGTAACAGATCACACGAATGCTCTTTAAATCGTTACCCCTATAGTCCAACAAAATACAATGAAAGAAATCGGCAAAATGTCTATTAAGATTTCACAAAAAGCTTTAAGTCTAATGTGGAAATGTATTTTGATCAATGTTATCAGGGTGGACTGATATGAGATCTATTCCAAAGACAATAAGTTTCGTAGAAAAATCTCATGCTTTCCGAACATAGCATCTCATAACATTTTGTATCTTACCAGTGAAAACTGATAAACGCAATAAAATTCCTCAAAGGCCAGCCAGGATTATTTAGCAATGTACAGGGATCGGCAAAACCAACTGTCACCTGAAAGGAATTATTTTTCATTCTGATTATTACTGATTTCGAATAAACTATATATCAGGTTGAAATAACAACGCTCACCGTATCTGTATTTTTTTCGTAGAATGAGTCCCAGTTCCGAATATGATCCAAGCTTACTTTCTCATTTGTAATCTTGGCCAAAAAATATGGAACTGTTTCGAGGTAAAAGAGACATTGTATCATGAGAAAGTAAATATCAACGGTTTTTCCCAATATATACATGCGGCACTAAACATATTAATAATGATATAGTCTGCAAAATATTTAGAATACGTTTAATAAGAGAGTTCTGCAAACCTGCGCAGTTTTCTCTTAATTTATCATAAGACTCTTGAAGACTTGAAACCTAAGGTAAAAAAGGGTAAAATTACTGTATAGTATACAGATAACATGCTTATATAATGTAATCGCGATCTCGTTTCCAATTAATAGTTGTTTCACCCTTGCAACCATAGTTGTTTACACTCATGAGATGCTTCAAATTAGGCCTCTCACAGACGAGCAAGTTTTCTATGACGTTTTTATGAAGCTTGAGAAAACTTCTATGAAGTTTTTATGTGACAAGTTTTAATTGTTCGTCTGTACGCCTAACTTTGACAAATTTTACTATGACAAGTACACTTGTTCAAAATCTTGGGCGTACAGACGAACAATTAAAACTTGTCACATAAAAACTTGTCATAGAAAACCTGCTCGTCTGTAAGAAGCTTAAGGTCCGAGGTTTTCTCAATTTTGAAATCTGAACGTATTTTCAACAAGTTTCTACTCATACTGCCCTGTCCAACATTACATATTTTTACCCTTAATTCACGTGATAATAACCTGGTTTTGTGTAAATACATCGGCTATAGGTCTAGCTGGACCTTTCATAACTATGCTTCTTCCTGGACAAAGAGCAGGAAATCCAAACCAATAGTAAAACTGATATTTCTTCAAATCCTTCAAGAAAATGACTTGTTATTGATTCAATCATATTCACCACGACACAAATGTTATGAATAAAAATGCTGTAATCAAAAATATTTTTTTATCTCATTATTAACGCTGGTTTAGTGATGCATGTATGTCACATGCTGACCGAACAAAACTATTTGTGATTTTAAGCTTGTATATATATTGCTCTTCTTAAACTATTTAGGACATTATTACAATTATTGTACAATTAGAATATACAAAGTATGTGCATAAGAAAATTACTTACTGCAAATGTAAGTAAAATAAACTGATTGAGAAGAGTTGGTTCTTCTGCTACCTTCTTTGACACAATATTTTCCCATATCTACTGTGAATGAACAACACTTTTTAAAATATGTACAGAATGGTTTTGATTATTGTAACAATATATTTATACCTGCAAAAACCCAAGATCTGGAAGTATGCTAATAATCTATTGAATAGTGATTTTGAGTGCTAATAAACTAATGAATAGTGAAATGACTAGGACAGTACAAAAACCATTACAATAATGCTTATAGGGTGAACACAATTTTGTGTATGGTAAATGGAAAAATGAAAAATGCATGATTAAATATGTAATACTAAAAATAAGCATTATAAACAACATTGGGAAAATACAGCATGAAAAAATAATGGGGGTTTCATTTGCTTCCATTCTATTACCCTTTCTACTACTTCCCTTCTTTCCAATTGACTCCAGCAGTTTCTGCTTGTCTAATGCTTTAAAACTTTCAATTGTATTTGTGTTGTGAAGTTCACCCTTGCAATTAAAACAGTTCTTTGATATTTGAGAATTCCTACAAATGGAAACATGACTAATTTAAACCAGTTTAGTTAAAATTAGGAATGATATAGATAATCATATGAATTTACACCTTCATAATTCATAAACCTTTCTGGTTGATTATGAGATTCATGTTTTTAAAACTACATCATTATATATTTGTGAATTACAGCACATACCCTTATTAATTTAAGATTAATTTCTATAGCCCAGTCAATACCCTGGCTGACAATATCAAAGAAATATTTTTTCAGAACGATACCAACTAAAATATTGTTCCTAAATCTTAATCTCTGCTCATGGTACCAATATCTTACTTCTTACCCATCCAATGCATCAAAATCAATGTTGAACCTTGATGGCAATCCATCTAGATCATCTGGAAATAAATTGTTAAAGTTGTTCATTACTTTGTTGATTATAGGAGGATAAATAACCATGCAAATGAACTATTGTCAGTATAGTGCACTCTAGCTTTTTCAGGACATCTTCATGACATCCAAAACAGGCGTAAGTTTAAAAATCAGCATTCAGCGCATTTAATTCAAGACTGCTACCTGCCCTTTGATGCCAAATAATGAAAGTAAATAATGACATTTATATTAAATAAATGTATCTTACTTATAACATAATTCCCCCTGAGTATTTTAGCAGATTCATCTAGGTGATAATCTTCCAATTTCTTGCGCTGTAAACTGCTCCAAAATCCAGCATCCACAGCACTAGAAAATGGGGCGAATTGAAGAATTTTCTCGTACTGTTTTCCTTCTTGATCAACCATGTTTTACTTTTACTTCATTTTCTATTTCTTTTAATTAATTTGATATTTGATAAATTATATTCCACAATATTATCATAAATTATGTAATATTCATAATTAGTGTTTCCAGTAACAAAACAAATCTTTCATTCTATTATCCGGTTGAATGTTTAGGAATTTAGGAGCCGCTCTGGCCTGAGTGGCCTTTTAGCTTGAGGTTTTTTAGAAACCGAAACGAATTCTGTTTTTTGTGAGTATTGATGGATTTCTGACTTCATTTTGTGAATTTGATTTATTGAAGAAGAATATACTACTAGCTACTCACTACAAACATTAACATTCCTCTGAATGAGTCTTAAACTGAGGGGTGTAACATTCAAGTTTTACCGAGGAACACGTAGCAATCTGTTTTATTACTCTTTAAAGCGATTCACCAACAGACGAGCTTACCTCTCTTTCAATTAAAGATTGGAATGCAATTTGTTCATTTGTTCAGTCTATGGGGAAACTAGGAAATTTCCTCGGTATACTACAAATCGCTGCAGCCTACAAATATAAATATAAAAAAAAGACATGAGGATGATAAAAAAAGTAATGAAGATGTCATTTCAAACAAATCTTCTTCGTTCAGTATTTCCTAATTTTGTATCTGAATGCTTTTTCGCACATATACCAGAGAATGAACAACGTTGAGGACTCGAAAAACTGATATTTGCACAATTGCCTGGCCTCCTTCCCAAGTAGCTATACAGGATTTCCACTAAATCGTAACTGAATCGTTAAGTACGAACGAATTATTGGCAATATTGCGTCATAAATACAACGAATTATTAATCGTTGCTTGTGGGTGTAGACGAAATTTCATACTTTCATTTTGGGGTATAAATGCAAAAAATGCAACGCAACGTTCCTTAGGAATCGGAATCTTAACCTCCATAACATGTCAGGCAGACGGCGTTTTAGAAAATGCAAAATGCTAAAGCCCCGTTTACACTACACTCGATTTATTGGCACGGCACGGCTAAAATAGGTACCCGTACCCATTTCATCTGTGCTCGGCCTTTGTTTTGGTAGCCTGAACACTAATAAAATTGGGTACGGGTACCAATTTTAGCCGTGCCGTGCCGATAAATTGACTGTAGTGTAAACGGGGCTTAAAACATCACTGAAGCTTGATCAGGTTGTCTGCCTTGCAGGTTTTCCCAATTAACTGATCAAGCTTTGATGTTTATAGCAATTGCTATTTCTAAATGACCGTTTGCGACGCAGGATACACCTCTGCGAATCTGCTATGCCGAGTTGGCGTAGCAGCAACTCCTGCGAGTCGGTCAGTCAGCTACAGACAAATGCGTTGCTTCCAGTAGCCAGTATGACATCACGTAATCAGTGAAACACTTTGATAACTAAATGCGAGTTTTCTTCTTGAGGTCAGCTAAGAGACCATAAGAATGATAAGATCTGTATAAAAAATATGTTAGCTGCATTTAGGAGTGTCAGAATAGTAATATCCGTTTACGAGTTATCCAAATTTTTTCACATGCTGATTTAAATCATATGTTTAAATTTTAATACACCCAGGTATTTTATATAAACCAGGTATTTTATATAAAACGTTTTGCTTATCCGCGATTACACATCATTAATATAGCATGATATTAATAAAATATAGTTTAACAAAGTAGTTATCTTCATTCTTAAAGAGTGCATGGCTGCCTCCTTTCGTCATATCGGCACCTTAGTGCCAGGGTGCAAATTGCAAAACAGGCAAATTTGGAAGAGGAGGAGAATTTAAAGAATTAAGACAGATTTGAGAAATGGGAACATAGGATTAAGACCCCCTCAAAGAATTATTTAATACATTTAATAACACGTAAAGCTCTTTATACTCTGTCTCTGGATGCACGAGTGTGCATATAAGCTATAATTATGTATGACTTCATCTACTTGTGCATGTTTTGCTAATATATCCTATACTTATCTGTGAACAATTCAGCGAAAGAACTTACTCCTTTCCCAAACGCGAGTAAAACTCGCAGATGTTTTATTTTAGTTTTAAGTTTACTAGATGACCGATTGTCTAATTTGTCTTGTATTTATTATCATGCCTAGTTTCCTGGCAACATCCTACAACAATTTTTCACATACTATCGTTTGAGCTGTTTTCCACACAGCATAAACACCTTTTATTGACATTTTTATGTGTTTTTAAATTTTTGAAATGTCTCCAGATATTCGATTTTGGTCGTAAAATATGTTATTAAAATTCCTGAAATACCACTGTTGACCTTGAGGACCGGAAAATGTAGGAAAAAACAAGTATATTAAACCGAATTGACTTCACGAAAAACATTAATTATTGTGGTCACTTGATCTTTGGACTAATTTCAAAATAGTTGCATACCTTACAACAACCAAAGGTTAGACAGGTTTCACACAAACCGGCCATACCAAAAATATTTACTGCAACGCGGAAAAATTTGACCCGTGCGGCCGTGCCCATAGGCATAGCCATGCCGAATGCACATATTTTGAAAATCTACTGAAAATGGACCTGTTCTTAATTAGACCCAAATTGTTTGGTCATTGGGATCCAAATCCAAATGGCTTGTTTGGTTTTTGCCATTTTGAGCAGTTTGATCTGTTAGAATTGATCGATCATCCTCGATACAGTAAACGCCAATCTGACAATTTCAGTTGACTTTGTAGGCATGGAAAATCGATGCAATGGGCTGATATAAATCACGTGAATGAACTTTATTTGCTTTGTTCATGAATATTTTCAATTTTTGAGTCACCTTGCTCACACCAACACACACTGATCCATCCTAGATCTTAGCATCAAAAATCGGTATGCAAAACATCAATCAACCGTGCTAAAATAAGCATATTTCAGTTACAAAATTCTTTATGACTTTAGGCGATCAACTTTGGTAGATGAGGTGAAGAGTAGAATGCAAAACTGAAAACATGCATTGTTGCGATTTGAAGTTTGCTTTACTATTAAATCGAGCTTTTTTAGATAATAAATAATAAGCTAAGGGTAGTTTTAGATGTATTTGCACCATTCCTGTACATGCATGGCTTGGCCAATCATTTGGCTAGGTTAAATATTTCTATTTAAAACATTTTAACCATTGAAGCAAGGCCTTAGATGGCCACATCTTGGTAACATAAGATATTATCATAGATGCCCACAAAATAAAAAACAAAGGACCGTAGATCCTGTACAAATTGAATGGACGGTGTAACACGTTGAAAACCAAATCACCCAACATTCTGAATTAACTTCAAGAAATATACAACCATACGTATCATATGTTCAGCTTTATTTCAGGACATCATCAAAGTGGTTTGCCATGCACTTTTCGATTAAAGGTAGTTTTCCCCTAGGATAAATAATGAATTATTCCACCAAACGAAGTTTTTTTTCTTGGTTTTCTTTTCAATTGTGAGAATTCGACCGTAGCGGGGAAAACCACGTTAAAAAAGGTATACACCAATGTCACTAAACGTACTCCTGTGGCAACCAAAATGACTTGTTCTGCATTTTTATCTTCCGTTACATTTCCCATTGGAATTGCACCGACAGCAAGCCGATCCCCATTCCAGTTCCCACCCAGGAAGTAATGGCCACTCCTCAATTGCATTGTACTGTTGACAAACAACAATTAACACCATAATACAAGGTGTTTTATAGGAACATATTCTATTCACATCCTGAAAAAAACGACGATGTTTTAACATTTGGTTAATTCTACTCTACAGTAAGACATTTTGGTCATAAAGGGTTTTTACTTGAAAAAGAAAAACAGCTGATTACTGCTAAATTCAGAGCTACGGCGATTTTTCGACTTATTCGAAGACCAAACTAGTATGATAGTATTATCGTGCTCTTGAAGGAAACTATGAAATACGCAAAGACCCTAAAGCGCAATTATGGAGATTTAATTGTCATCCACTGACGGGGGTAGGAGAATGGGCAGACGTGTACGAACTGTAAATAATATAGGTTGTCGTTTACAAAAAATTCAATGGAAAAGAAGTATGGTCGGGCACTAACTGGGCACACACTGTCAACAAATTACCGATATCTGCCTGACAGGCACGATACTTCCTAGTAATCAAATCAAATGTCATTTACCAGACTAAAACGAAGCTTTCATACAATTTTGTTATTCCAATAAAAAACAGACAACACCAAAAACTGCTTGTTTTTTGTATAAATACTTTGTTTATAAACTGTGTTAAAAATTATACAAATGTAAAACACATAAACAATAAAAACTATAACAACACAACTTTGTTGTACATGTACAAATTCTTATAATCTAACGCTGTTTTCTGCAAGAAACACACCCTTTACTGCCGTCACGCTTACCAATAAGTTAAAACAGGTTCCAAAAAGTGGACTGTCAATATATTAACATTACTTTTCTAGATGCTTGTTTCCAAGGCTATAAGTTCAACTTAAATATAGATTTTAGACAGCAGTAATGTTGTGTGATTCCTGCAATTAATGCCTATCACAGGATATGTTTAATTTAGCGATCCTCTAAAGAGTCCAGCTCAATATATAAACCTCTATGTCACATAGATCCTGCTTAAATTTCTTAAAGAGACCAGCTCTCTTTGACCTTATGTTAAAAATATTTAGGTCCGAAATGACAAGCCACAGCTGAGTTATGTATACCTAATTAACTCTAACATATACCTGGCTTTGGTCTTGTACAGACTAGGTTGTCAAGATAAGCAACCAATAACAAGAAAACTTGTTAAAAAAGTGGTTGCAAATTCTTTTGAAAAAATATGTCACTATTGACAATTGAAACCATCCACTTAAAATACTTTTGCTTAAGTGCAGAGAAATGGTAATTTTCTACATTCCTAGCACAAGCCCAAAACCAGATAACTTCAACTGTTCACATAATTCAAACAGATGTTTAATCGCAATAGGCAAGGCATCTTAATAACTCTCAGTTATATATTACTTTAACTATATTTACAGATGCTACAGTGAGATTGATCTTTATATCATAAAGGTCCATATGAATGAGATAAATACAGTGCTTCTTATTATAGGATGAAAGATTTGACAATATATATCTTACAACTGGATCTTATTATAAAGATCATGAAACTCTATATCTTTGGAATGTGCTTACACTGTATTTATTTTATAAAAGGTAATTAAAACCTCCAGTATGTGTTAAAATACCTACCCTGTGTGTCTATTCAATCCATTATAGTTTTTCAGCTGAATACAACTCAACTGTTAAGGCTTAAAAATTCTAATTTTGTGATTTCCCACATGTTATAATCAGTTCTCATGTTATAAATAACAATTCCGAACTGAATAGGCTATATTGCAAGTCAAACATATGGTTTGTTTTCCTTGGGATTTTCAATACTTTGCTGTGGATAAACAAAGTTAGTCACACCTATTCATAGGGCTAGCAATTTAACAATGCATGGCTCTACCTCTTTTGGACATGTCAACCACAAATGAATTTACTGATTGATATTCAGCTTATACCATGCATCACCCAATGACAAGGCAAAATGGTCATCAACTTCAGAACCAGAAGGTGGAGTGAAGTCTGCATATTCTGCACCAAGACTTCTCCGAAAATGTTCATCAACAACTGGGTCTGCATTTCCTGATGTAATAGGTAATGATTTAACTTCCTTTCGATGAGGTGTTTGAAGATCAGGGACATTAAAACCAACAGGTACACCAACAATGGTATGCGGTCTGCGCTGAAGATGTGCCGAGGTTATTACAGATGGTCTCTGCTGAGGGCGGATCTCTTCATAAAAGCTGCTTCTTGGTGAGACACATAACAATGGTGGTGGCCCAGACATTGGTCTGGGAGGATAAGATGGTTGTTCATCAGTACTAGAAAAAAGATCACTAATTACGGCATTGTCTAGATCATACCATAAACCAATTATGGAGCTTATAATATTCACAATATTATTGTGATCTATAAACAACCATTTGAAAGATATTTCAAATTGCCTGAAGCAATTTGCACAGCTATTATATTCCTATATTGTCTTTGAGATATAGCATTGTATTTAAATTACAAAAACCAATGTATTGGAATTCCTGATGGGAAAGTGTTGCCAATTTATTTCTCAATTAATTTCTATTGAAAAGGTGTCATTGGTCGCGCTTCAAAACATTTCTGTCATTCCGTAAGGGGCAAAAATAGCCGTTTACCCAGCACGGTATCCCCCTTGTCATAGAGGAGTAAAATTTTTGTCTTCCTTTCTGACTATAAATGGATAAATGCATTTTCGACAAGCAGATCACGTTACCGAGAGATTAAAAGCCTTCGTTAATAGACTAGTATCTACTTACAGAGTTTGGGTGCTGGTACATTTCATTTTTCTTCGCCGATAAACGACCTGATCTTTATTAGGCTCTTCTTCCACCTCCATCGATTGTGTTTGTTCTTTGAATTCCATTGCTTGCGATAGAAGAGTATTTGGCTTTGGAATAAATGTGCCTTCCATACCACGCTCGATTTTGGTATCGAAACCTAAAGCGGAAAACATGTCAGAATTTAATTTTGTAACCAAAACATTAAAATACAATAGCGTTGTTTTATTAAAACATGTACTTTGTAACACACAACGAACATAAATTATCGACATTCCTATCCCCACAACATATTTACGTTATTTGACAAAATCGCCCAAATACTTGCACAAGTGAACAGATGATGTTTTTTAATCAGACAAATGAAGATAAAGCGTAAAAAACTACATACTCTTGCCCATCAAAGGAGAAGATTTGGAATATTTCATTCACATGCGTTATATGGAAATCGTTGAAATTTTAGTTTTATAGCAATTTGAATATACAATTTCTATGTTTTATTGAACTGTTTGATAGCGGTGGAATGTAGCATTCTGCGTTATTGTTCCAAATAGTCGCAATTATATATTCCCGAACTCATAATCATTGCCTGACATAACATAATAAAGCTATTTAATTTAGAACAAGTTTTATTGAGGGGCGATCTATTTGCTTTGCTCTTGCCCTTCGCCTACATATTTTAAAGACCAGCAATTTTATGAATTTCCTCAAACAACAAAAACCATGCCATTACCAGTTCGGCATAGGAAGTACGAGGGGGATTTATATGAAATATTCGATACGAGAAATGATACACAAATCTGTATTAAACGCTAGGGTTCTTCTAGTTCGATGAATTCATATATATGGTTAGGCGGATATCATAATTATGAACGATACCGGTATTCAAAACACTCTAGTTTAATCAAGAGAGCATTCCATTTAAAGCATTGCCACGGTATCGGGTGATTGAAATCGCACAGCACTTACTCTCTACAGGCCGTGCTTTTATAATCTCAGTCTCTGTTTCTGTTTCAACAAGCGAAGCTGCTCTTGATAAGACATCCAAAGATGTTTCCACTTCCATTCCCTCCATAACGAAAGTGTTTGTTTGTTCTTGTATTAAGCTAGTCGTTTCGTGATTAGGATTCTGCGGGTATACAAGCAAGAAATTCCGAAGCACTGTAAGAATACAATCTCGAATTCCTTGTCTCGATATAATAACAATTCGATACCAAGTTCAAATGTTGATATCAGAGATTAAAAAGCTCTATCTTTGTGAGCCAAATAGATCAGGTTCTTCCAAATTCCTTCACTTTCAACGCTCATAAACCCAATAGCCTTTTCTACCCTACACAAGTACTGCTGGAGTCTGTCGAAATGTCTCAACTCTCAAGAATGCTGAGAACGACTGCCTGCATGCTTGATCATTATTGACGTGGATACACGGAATCTGATTGGCTGTATTGTAACATGTCATTTCCCGAGACACCCCATTGGTGTTCTTATGACGTCAAACAAATGTTTGCGGACGACATTCTGATTTCTGACCTTGGTAATCTTTGTTGTAAAATTATTGTACCACGGCACTTTAGACTGTCTGTCAGTGTGCGCACGTTGTTTTCGAGCATTTTCATTGTGTCCTTATTACGTTTATTGTCTTGAAACCTGCCCACACGGTTCATAGCATTTCCAATATGTATCAATTTGCTGCACATTTTAGTCGGATTCTTAATATGCCTAGTTGCTTGAAATCACATTTGAAAACGTCATGGTGCACATAACCTTAGCTTCATCACGTTTGAAATATAAATCATTTTTTTCATTTTTAACCCTGACCTGCGACTGGTAGACGGAAACGACAACATCCTATACTCCTATTTACCACCGAAGTTACTGTGTTTTTTTTTTGTGGCAGCCTAGTTAATTATAGAAATCATGAATAACCAGAAAAACAAAACTGATGACCCGCTTTGTTTGAATGCCTAAATTAACATGTCGTTTAGACTAATTCAGTGGTCTGGATGGAAACAACTATAAATTAAGAGGTCCCTATACCAACCCATATGCCATTTGAACAGTCTTTACCTTACAGTACTTTCTGATACTTATTGGTTGCTTTGAAATACTTTCAGTGAGGAAAAAAACATGAATCACATACACTTTTCATTTTTGGATGGTATTTACTTATAAAGGCAATGATTTTATCTCCCCTAACTCAATATAAACTCCATGTGCACAGTGTTGTACATATTGTGTCATTTTCATCTTAATTGTTTTGTCCACATACTATGAAGTCCGTTGACAGATCAGTTTGAGTGCATGCGGAGAAACAGGGTTTTAATTTTAGATTTAGCTATTTATACTTGGTGGTCGATTCGTATGTCAAATATAAACACGTAAATCAAATTACGGATCACATCAAAAAGATAAAACACAAACAATTAATAGACATGTGACTTGATTACCTGGCTGACAATCTCCTATAAGGAAATGTCCTGCTCTGGATAGGGCCATACTCAATTGCCATCTGTATTCTGACCAACATTTATCTCTACCCATATACTCAATAAATAAATATTCTGCTATCACCAATTCAACAAGCTGAGTGATGGGAAAAAAGGGAACTGAGAGGATAAAATGATTTACTAGCAGGTAGAGTCAAGGAAGGAAAATTGTGAAGAAGCATTCTGTGATAAGGCGACACCTGGCCTTGGGTTATCTTTTGCAAGTGATCAGTTCCACCAGTGAAAAAGGCAAAGAAAGGTGACTCTAAGGTCTAAGGTTCCAACCGTCAAAGACACAAACATGGTGGTTGCTATCCTCGCAGTATATATAATAGATAACGATATAATGAGTAGCAATGAGAAACGTTGGACTCACCGACTGGTCAGATAACAAATCAATATATATTGTTTTATATTTTACTGCGAATATACGTGTATTTGTCTTTATACAAATTTTAACAATTTTAAAATTAATCAGTGCTAACTGAAATCAGGCAGGAAATAGTCTAATTAAACCACAGGCCACGCACTAGTTGCCACTGGAACAAGCTGAATCTATATAATACTGTCATAATACACCGTTTACTGTATTTGGTTTTAGTTACGATAAACTTGCTATCGTTATTAGTTATCAACACTCTTACGAGGTAAGGTTTAAAAGACCCTGATCTGCAAGGCTGGTTTGTTATATTGCATTGTGAATGTGATTACAACGTTGCCCCGTTGGGCTCCAGATATACAACAAAAGCTGAAACATTCAGCGAGCGTGGAATGATAGGTGACCTATTTCGAGACAAGTTCTGAAATATTCACTGCAACCCAATTTAAAACAGGCGACACCGATAATCTTTTGCGAGTTTACCGAAATGCATGTCTATGTAAGCGAAGTTTTTAGTTTTAGTCTTCCACAAGTCTACCTTTTTTAATTATAACTTTATAAGCTGAGCGTCATGGCTAAATTTACCACAGGCACAATATATACAATATATAAAATGCAAAATAGATCACGAGTGAAGATGGTTGGTGATTAGTATCCGTGGCAACCTCGTCACAGTATGACATGTACACGCACAAAGAAGCTCTTTTGGAATGTCGTTTGTTTTCGCATGCCGTACGCACTTAACCGCTTCCTTCGATAATTTAATAATTATATCCGTGGTATTTCAAATATTTTATATTTTTCTAAAAGGCTAAACGGCATCTTTCTTATAGAGCAGCGTCTTTATACCATGCTGCAACGGCTTCAAACTGAGGAAATAAACTTTTCGCAAAGACAAATGTTTTATTACTTTTATAAAAGAGATTAGTCATTAGACGTGCTAGTTCGTCATCGGACATATGATTAATAAAGAATACAAGTTAAATATTTAAGTGTTTCATGAGACACAAGTACACAAATTAGGTTGGCCAACATTGTATGAAGATTCTTCAGTTGAAAGTCAGTGGATGATATTGATTGTTGGTTAGCTTCCAAGACAGCTAGTTCCGTGTTTCTTAGTTCCTCGTTTTCCTGAAAGAAGGGAATCATGATTCCCTTCGGAGCTACCATTGTATATTTCTAACTGTCCGGCCCCAGACAGCTGGAAAAGGCAACTGCTAGTATCATATAGGATAGACTTCGGTTATCTTAAATTTTAAAGACAAAATCATCACCAAATAATTGGCATCTTAAATATTGCTTAGTAGGACCCCTTCGCGACTTTAGAAGTATCCAGAAACTATCAAGCGTGCGTCTAACAAAGGTAATTTTTTGGTATCAGCATGATGCATCAATCATGATAAACATCTTTTGATTAACATGTCCACATTTCCAATAACCAATTTTGAATTCTAACTTGCCGTTTACATTTTTACCTTGATTTTATTGTGACAGCCCAATGATGTAGAGTATAGAATATATGACGTGCACCTATAATCAGTAAAACTTATCACCAATTAGCTACCACTTACTTCTATCGTGCACGTCTTCCCAATATTGACTGTTTAATGAAATGCCTATGGCAACAACGGTTCCGATTAGCGGAGAACTCACTTTTTATCTGATGTAACCCTTTAAAACTGAAGTTACTAGATAACGACAATGATAGCCATACGGTAAAAAATTCTGTCGGCGTCGGCAGATCGATTGTGTATGAGCTTTATAATTATACTGAAATGAGTATGATAACAACATCATGCAATGCATGCCTACCGATGATAACTGATCTATATATATATATATATAAAAGATAATGATTTTTTCCCGAAAGATTCTATAATGATTTATTCCTCGAAAGATTGTAGATGCCTGATAGTAAAACTACTGTTTTACCTAAATAGAAATAAAAGAAACTCGTAATTACGCTTTTGTAACCTACAGTTTGTCCTCAGACAGTAGCTAAAAGTTAACCGAAAAATGTTTTGAGATTTTCGAAAACATAAGCAGTCAGTATTCCTGACTAGATTTGTCATAAGCGAGTTCATTTGTATTAAAACAAATATTTTATCCGTGCACGTTTCTGTCGAGCGGTACCGTGTAACGGTGTTGGTCACCAGATAACTTGCCCAGATAAATTTGGCGCAAATTGGCGCATGTAAACAGGTGCGTGACCATAGACCATACTGAGCAACTTCCACGTATTTAACTTTCCAAACCATGCACGCATAATCGCATTAGCTGTGATGAAAATGCCAATGTACGATGAAGTTCCTTGGTGGCAAGTATAAATTGAAAAAGATTGCAAAAGATCGGCTTTTGGCTGTTACTAAACATCAGGCGTAATTTTTCGCCAAGAACTCAACTACTCAACAGTCACCTATAATGACTGTATTTAACGACTCTTTTAAAACGTGATAATAATATAATAATAAGACCTTCCTCAAAAACAGTCATCGCTAAATTTATCTTTCTTTGTTCTGAAGTCAGAGAAAGAAAATAATGAGGTATGTGTCCTGTTTTCTGTTTCATGCTGGGATGATTAGTTTTTCGGATATCCGCAGCGATAACAACTCAATTACGTCATATATTTCGCAGAATTAACAAGTGCGTAGCGAGAGGTAGGCGAGAGGCTACGCGTTTGGGGGTCCCAGCATAGAAATAGGTGCAAGTATCAAATTTAAGAACAAAAACTGATTGTGGAATAGGCGTGATTTCTATATCAAAATTTCTTATAGAAATCGTCTGTGTTAGTACACTGAGTCATGTGAGCTTGGTTAGGACCATGAGAAAAGGTGCCCTCGTAAATCACAATTGACAATTGTAATTGGTCCTTCACAATCCATGGAGTGTGGCTTAAACCGCATGCTGAAATATTCACTTACCAGACAGTAATCCGAACATGTCAACAGTGTAGAAATGTATCCTGTATGGCCTGCCTGTAACTCTTGACAAATTCCGGTTCCCAGGCATTGATTGCGACCTTGCTAAGATTGTTGTTTTAGAAAAAATAAACATAAACAGTTGAACCTATTTAAAGAAGTTAACACCTAATATATGCTTTATAGTGCCCGATGCGAAACCGCTATTTAATAAACCAGAGGCAGAGCAGTAACCGAACGTTGGACGATTGTACCTTACGTGCATGACAGCATGTGATGATTTCTGTAGATGATTTCTGCGGATTTTAAGCTTAATTTATTAGGTTAATAATTCACGATGAGTTTATTCATCTCAATGGTTAAAATATTCGGGGGGCCAACTCGGGGGGGTTGAAACTTTGCCCATACGTAGGAGGAAGTTGCCAGTTGGGAAAGACTATGAAATCATAGCAATGATTAATGATAATATAATAGATATACATATTATGAATATTATGAAACCAAAGACGAAAAAGATTCACGACTCGAAAAGTTTGTATATTATACAGTTCTAAAAACCTATAAAGCTTTTTATATTTTAACATTTTTAGTAACAGTTTTTATGCTGATTGATAATACAAATGGATCAATAAAATGGAGTCATTGGGTATAAAAAATTATACGTTTTATTTGGAACACACAGAATTATTTTTAATATAAGATTGTTGAAATTTTACTCAGTTAAAACATAAAACATGCCTTCCTCGGGTAGATCAAGTCGCTACCAGCGTGTAAGCTACCGTGGATATAATGACGATATAAGTGGTACTAGTTCATCACAAATGCCAGTTTTTGAAGAATTAAATGATTATAATCATGATGAACATGAGGTAGAACTTGAACGTATTCATCCAGATCAGACAGATGATGATGACCATGTGGACATAAATGTAAAATATGACGACTTTGATACAATAGATTGGACTAGAGACAGACAGCAAGATCAGGTTCGGATTCGAAGAATGAAAGAATTAAAAAGGGGGTCATTTTTTGAAAGAATAGCGGAGGCCCATGATGCATGGTCTGGGTGGCTTGTTGTGTTACTAGTTGGAATAAGTTGTGGATTGTTTGCTGGGGTTATTGATATTGGGGCAGACTGGATGTTTGATTTAAAGGAAGGTGTCTGTGCAAGTCAAGTTTGGCTCAATAAGGAATCATGTTGTTGGGCTGATAATTCATCGTTCAATACCCATGATGATGGGTGTTCACAGTGGAAAACATGGTCAGAAGTGTTTGAAGCGAGCAGTAAAACTAGTTCATATGCTTCAAATTACTTTATGTTCACTTTTTCTGGAATATTGTTTGCCTTAATTTGTGTCACTTTGGTTCATACATTTGCACCATATGCTTGTGGTAGTGGAATCCCAGAGGTATGTGACATTGCATTGAAATTTTATTTAATCCAAGAAACCATTTATTTGCAATAAGAACATCTGACAGAATATCAAATTTTAACCTATGCTGAAAAAAAGCTGAAAGTTGAGTAATATAAAAAACATATCCAGCTTCGTGCCACTGACGTACTCTGTATGCAGAGGTCTATAGATTTAATGGCTTCTGATATGTCATACAGAATTGTGTACATTAATTAGAATTGCAATGTACTGCTCGTTGCAATTTGTTCATATGATCACGTTATACTTTGTTTTGCAATAAAGTTATTTTTGAATTTGTTCAGATTAAGACCATGCTTGGTGGTTTTATAATTCATGGTTATTTTGGATTATGGACTCTGGTAGTAAAATCTCTTGGTATGATGCTGGCTGTTGCTGCTGGGTTAAGTCTTGGTAAGGAAGGTCCACTGGTACATGTTGCTTGTTGTTGTGGAAATGTCTTTGCAAAGCTCTTTCCTAAGTATCGCAAGAATGAGGCAAAAAAGCGAGAGGTAAAGGATGAAAAAGTAGATAAGAATAATGGTTCTATAACTAGAACACACAATAACTAAAATAATCATTGTTATAACACTTCTTAGTTGCATGTATAAATCAGTCAGATATAATGTATTTGTATACTATCATATTTTGTATACTATAAAGAATCAATATATTTTCCCTTCTAATTATCCGTCTAGCTTTGCCTCTGATCACAATAACTGAATACAAATAATTTCAGGTTTTGTCTGCAGCATCAGCAGCAGGAGTTTCAGTTGCATTTGGAGCTCCAATTGGAGGAGTGTTGTTTAGCTTGGAAGAGGTAGGAGAATTTCAGATTCTTAACCCTGCATGGCCAGGACTAGTGAGCTTTAAGAAATTATTAGCATTTTTTATTATTTAAACATATTTCCAGGTGTGTTTACACATGTTTTTGTATAGTATTTTTGTGCTGTTATAAAAGAACAGACGGATCCCTCTTTACAAGGGAGGCTTTTTGTCATATAAACACTCAACCTGCTTTTACCTGAACATTAATAATTGTTAGACTTATGTAATTATTTGATCATGATCACATTATTCGATCATGAGCCTTTCAGAGCATTATGGAGGTTCCCCTCTAACTGGTAAAGATTGCTCTGTAAAATTACTTGCTCACATATTTTCTTAAATGACTATAAATGCAAGATACACTCACATAAATTGCAACATTTATCTGTATCTACTTACCTTACACTTCACTCAAACCTTGTACTCCATTGTTTTTAAAATATTGCCTTTTTTTCATAATGCAATATATTTCTCCCTGTATTTTAGGTTAGTTATTACTTTCCAATGAAAACTTTATGGCGATCATTTTTCTGTGCAATGGTGGCTGCAGTAACTTTGAAGTACATGAATCCATATGGAACTGGAAAGCTTGTCTTATTTTATGTACAATATACCACCCCATGGAAAGTTTTTGAATTAGTACCTTTTGCTTTACTTGGAATTTTTGGGGTAAGGTTAACTTTTTGTACAGTTTATCAATTTGTATAAATTTGTACATAATATGTCGACAATTGTGCTTCACCTTAGGGTTGTAATTTACGATGGTACTGTTGTTTACTGTAGTTGCAAAGACTATAGTAACATTAAGGTATTAATTAACTGGACAAATTTGGCCGTAACTATCGCCTTGTAAGCTTTGCGGTAGACGCCTGCCTGCACAGATGACTAGCAATTAATAGCAAATTGTTTTATAGGGATTATTTGGCGTGTGGTTTAACAAGCTAAATATGTGGTGGTGTAAACTACGAAAGACAACATTGTTAGGAAAATATCCAACAACTGAGGTAGAATTTATGTAATATTCAGCCAGCTCACACCGTTTAAATACTCTTCAAAAAAGCGGCAACTCGATCTCTAAGGGTTTTGTATCTTTCCGTTGTAGGTATTGGTCGTCACGCTAATTACGGCTTTAGTTGCTTACCCCAATCCATTAACACGACAAAATACCAGCATGCTTATAAAGGAATTATTTCAACAGTGTGAACCTGACGACCTAAGTGATTTGTGGTAAGGTATAATCCAAGCATAAGTAGTAACCCATGGAATTTTTTCTCTTTTTTGTACACATAGTGTATTATGTAGATTATGATTTTGTTGGAAGTTTTTGGTGGATGTTTTTCAAGAAATCCGAAATATTATTTTGTTGTTGCAGTGATTACAAAGGAAACACAACGATTAACGTGAATAATGGTGAATATCCTGCTGCTGAAGCTGGTCCAGGTGTCATCAGGTCAATATGGATGCTTTTCTTAGCTATGTTGTTTAAAGCGGTGATTACTGTCTTTACGTTTGGAGTAAAGGTAATAATGAAATCCAGTGACATAAACGTTAAACGTATAGTATAGGCTTCGGCCCAAAATACATGTCCTGTACTTAGCAGAGCAATCGCTTTAGCGGCTATTTTTTTTTCTCACGAAGGTGCCTGCTGGTTTGTTTATTCCAACAATGGCAGTGGGCGCGTGTGTTGGTCGTATTACTGGTATTGGGGTGGAACAACTCGTTCTGTAAGTATGCAATAGTATATATCCACTTAGCTATCGGTGTATATACCCTAGAAAGTTAGAAACGCTACTCTTTACTTCTTTATTTCTCTCTTCCTCCCCCGGTTCCTACACCCCTGCAGCAAAACATTTTATTTTACAAAACGCGCCTACTCCATTGAATACAAATGTGCATGACCATATCATTTAGACAGAAAAATACAGTAAACCTTAGCAACCAATAGCGGGCTTTAGAATCTCAAGAATAGATTCACTACAAGTAAAAAAAACTCTTGTGAAAGTCTTTGAAGAATCAGAAACTAGACGTGAACAATCTTTTCAGTAGCGTGTAATTACTAATTTACTAGCAGGTTTTCGTTCACTTCATAAAATATTGTGTTTTTATGGCAGCCACTATCCTGATTTCGCTATATTTGAAATATCATGTCGTAATACTGTCGGTGCTTGCGTTCAACCTGGTCTTTACGCTATGGTCGGTGCTGCGGCTGCGTTAGGTGGAGTCACAAGAATGACAGGTACTGTAACTATTTTAGTCCAGTATCTTATCAAGTTTATGTGAAACTCCGTTCATAATGAATGGGATTTTTTAGATTTTCTGTTCTACTTTTTTAGAACAACGCTTAGGCCTGGGTTAAACGTCGCATTTTGGTCGCGTCGAATGCAATTTAAACAATAGATAATGAGATGATAAACTTAATCAAGCTTTATTATCAATTTATCATCTCATTAACGCGACCAAAATGCGACGTTTAACCTAGGAATCATTCACACGAGAACAAGAGTACCAATCACTGACTATGCAATATTGCCTATTGGTATATTTTCTTGCATTTATAGTATCGTTGGTTGTGATAATGTTCGAGCTTACTGGGGGGCTCTTTTATATTGTACCAATGATGCTTGCAGTCGTTATGAGTAAATGGGTTGGTGATGCATTTGGCAAGGGGGGAATGTATCCTTTTAAATTATCATCACCGAATGAGTTTATACGATTATGAAAAGACGTGAAGTATGAGCGCTTTCAGTACTGATCAACAAGATTTTCCTCAAGCAAACCCTTGACATTTCGTTCAGTTATGATAGTCATATCGCGCTTAATATGTATCCATTTTTGGACAACAAAGAAGAGTTTGCTTATACTTCGCTGGCTGAAGACGTCGCAAAACCAAGGTGTGCATATATAATGTATAAAATAATTTTGTTTTGGTTTGTGTATTTTCCACTGATTTTCTGTTCTACTTTTCTATAAAACACTGTAGAAAATTTGAACCTGCGATCAGTTGTGTGACAAAAGATAGTTCTACCATCGAACAATTAGGTAAGATCAATTTCGCTGCCGGCGATAAGAATAGGGAGTTTGAGCAAGGCAACGAAGTACGAAGACGAAGACAAACTTCACAATTTTTTAACGTCTGCGCATCATCACGTCTTCGTACTTCGTTTCCTTGCTCAAACTCGCTATAATTGGCATTACGCCAACTACCAAATGTGTGGTGATATCAGATAAGTTATCAGGACCATTCTGAGAATAAATATCACGGCAGAAAAAAAAATTTTGTTTCTTTCCGAAATATGCCAAATTATAGGCCGTCGGCTGTGGGTTGAATAATAGATAGTTTTAAATGTTAAAACGAAATTTTCTCGACAACAGTGAGTCAAAAGTGAACTGAAATTCTAAAAGATACCATTATTAAGTTATTCCAAAAACTTATAAGCGTAAATGTATCAATCTGATTACAGAAATTTTGTTGGAAGAGACCAATTTCAAAGGTTTTCCAGTGGTTGATGACATGGAATGTATGCGACTATATGGTTACGTGAGAAGGAAAGAGCTGGTGTTAGCTTTAGGTAGGGGAATTGGGTACGAGGTATTTATAATTGGTATTTATTGTTTAGATTGTTTGGAAGCTTGGAAGGGGGGTTACTAACAGTTAGGGCTGCTTTCCGCACGTAAAAGTTTAAAATAATTTAAATTATACTTATAAAATCTACGATTGAATAGATGCACAGAGTTAGATACTGTTCAAGATGTGGTATGTTTTTTCTGCAATAAAATTAATTATATAGCAACTTAAAAATTTGCACGTACGTGGGAAAACAGGAAAAATGCGACACTGGAAAACAGCCCTTGGTGAGATATAAAACACATGCAAAAAAACAAAGTTAGCGACAGAACGTAAAGTACAGTAGGTATTTCCTAAGTGATTAATAAACTATATTTTCATTTTCCAGAAAATGCTCGTGCAAAAAACCCTGGTGTGGTGTCACTCTCCATAGGATATTTCACCAAGCACGCTCCACGCATCGAAATATCGCATCCTCCACCTGTCAACCTTAGACACACTTTGGATGAGGTATTTATAAGCGCAAGTTGTATTCATTATTTTGGGCACGATGTTCATAAAACAACTTCATGTAATTTCTGTAACGACCAAGTATAGTTTACATATGGCACCGACTGTTTCGATATTAAATTCATGCAGTTGTCACCTTTCCCCCCAAAGGGTTTCACAAGATATTTTCGCAACTCTAATCAGCTCATTTATTTTCTATATATATAGAGTCCTCTTCAAGTCTCCTATACAACACCAATGGAAGTTGTGGTGGAAATGTTTCGTAAACTGGGTTTAAGACAAGTTTTGGTAACGAGGGACGGGTATGTTCCTCGCAGTTACCAGTTACTAGTTTACTAGCTAATATAACTCAATCTACAGAGTGTATAAAAAAGAAGACCTTTACTTCAGAAATTAAACTATTGTTATAATTTAAATGCCTGATCAATTTTGCAAGCCCATCGCTGCGCAAACATGCACAATCCGAGTAAAATCTAATGCATGGCACGAATTAATACTGCTCATTATTTTCGCACCGGCGTTGGATTTCGATCAAGAACCTTTCTCAAAACGCGCTTTGTACCACAGCTGTACCTTAGATCTGGATATAAGTCTGGACCATGCATATTGTGCAGAATTTTGCTTTTAGAAGTTATGTCAAATTCCGAGTTTGAATTATAACAATAGGTTAATTTCTAAAGGTCTTTTTTATACACCCTGTAGTCCCTTCAATATACAGTACGACAGGAGTGGATCCAACACTAGTGCACTAATTTGCATGACACAAGAAAACTGCTCAAAATAGCCATTTTGTTTTGTAATGCAAATTAGTGCACTAGTGCTGGATCCACCACTGCAGTACGACTCCTGAGTCATATGCCATATGTACTGTAACATGTGCACCAATGTTGAAACCCAAAAAACCAACATGTGTGCATGTGATATAGAGCCAAGGGTTCACCATTAAGATTCAGGAAATGTTGCTTTACAACAAAAACTGTACACTTGCTAATTCTTCATTTATAGAGGTGTAACTGGTATTATAACAAAAAAAGACGTCATCAAACATGTTCAAGTAATGGATAGAAAAAAACCAAATGTTGTCAGATATGGTACATTGTAGTACAATTGCACAAGAGGAGTTGTAATTATGCAATCAAAGACCCTGATGTGTTATTATTGTCACTAGGCTGGCCATGTTCATTTTATGTTCCTACTTTACTTGTATATGAACACAACACTATATTGTACCTCTTTCTCAATGTCTTGACATTCTACCACATAGGGTTACATGTTTTTAATGTTAACATTACCTATCTTCATTTTAATATTCTTATTTGCGGTAGCATTATAATGTCTACTGTGCAGGTCTTACAATTCCATAGTATTTTTAGAGAATTAAAGCCTTTCACTAATATATAAAATGAGAGAGACTAATAGATTAAAGTGCTGTTTAAAATGAGCTATTTACTGTAAAATAAAATATTTAATGCCAAGTTAACACTGTGTATTGTAACACTTTTATTTAATTTCTACATTGTAGAATACAAATTTTGTAAAAACATCTGCAAACATAATTAGTGAACTAAATACTACTTGGCTTGTAAACCTAATAGTTCAATAATATAGCTAAAATAATTTGAAATCTTCAAGCTGGACATATAAATCATCTTGAACAGGCTGACAGAAAACTTCAGATTTACAACTAAGCACTCTGCATTTGAAATCCTTGTTAAGCTCTTAAAAAGATTCCAAATTATTGCATTAAAAAACATTCAAATTGTGATAGTTAAAATCTATATATATAACACCAGTGTTTCTTAAATATGATTTTATCATAAATATTTATGAATTGAATGTTGTATCTAATAAAATTAGAGTGATGTTTCTGACTTTGTTGCAAAATTCGGATTATTTCTTTGATTAAGACTGGATGAAATAAATCAAAAAATGAATGTAGGAAGTTCAAACTTGTGTAAAGGATTTAACTTAACTCAATGCCATGGTAGATCTGAAGCACTCTATTGAACCTTATCAAATATTTAATTATAATTATGGGAAGTACAGTCCCATACTTTTAATAAAATACAAAAGAACATTGACTCCAATATGTTTTGATAAGACTGCAGTCACCATTATATTGATTATAAATTAAGTTGACTATAAGCTATGGTGATTAAAATCTAGTCAAAACATAGTTTCCATCCTTATATATTGAATTAAGAAACATAAGGCCTTTAACCTAAAACATCAAATACCGTGCCTCTTGTAGGATAACATAGCATAGGTACATCACAAGATGATTTTGCAATGACCAAGTCCTGAATATTGGAACATAAATAGTGGTGACATTTAATGCAATTTCATTGAAAACACAATGGCAACCACAATTAATTATACCACGCTTCTTCTCGAGCTTTCACAATATATGATTCAATCTGTAAAAATTTATGTTTAAAAAGATTAACAAAATGCTACAATCTTCGCTGCCTTGGCAACTGGTTACCACCCTATAACATAGCTAACAAGATCTGCAGAGCAAACATCATAAGTGTACCTGCTCTATTAGTTTATCATCAGCAGGTATCTTCTCTTCCTTCATCACTTCATAAAGGTTTTCAACTCCAACCCTTAGCATTGTAGGAAAAGCAAACATTTTATTATGGAGTTAAGTTTTTTTTGGGAAATACCTAGGATGAATCTGGATACAACATAAAGAACTTAGGGAGCTATGCAATGAGCATAAGTGAGCAGGATTTACTAGAAGGGTATCATTGATGTAATATGTCTCATTATGCTGTTGAATATAGTTTGCCTGGTCATTTAGTGTTTAGTAGCAAAATAAACAGAAATACCTATTAAAGGACTATATATAGCTTGTCAAATTAGGTACCTGTCATTATATTTTATTAATAAATGAAATGCTTCTGTATAGAATTCTATTCCAGGAGCCTTGGGTGGGTTTGAGAAGTACATTTCTTGAACCTTAAATAAAAGGAAAAACTTGTGAAAAAAGTCTGATAAAAAGAATGTACACTGTTAACAGTTTGTCATATCTAGCTTAGGTTTCAAACAGTAAGATATAAGTAGAGTTTTTTATTGAATTTCAAAGGTCTAAATAAATGTAAGCTAAGTATTCTTTACCAGTCTGTGCCAATAGCCTTTGATGACAAGTATTGTACATACCTTTTCCAAGAGAATTCTACGTTCATCTATTTCTTCTATAGTTGCCTAAAAATATTAGGTTACTTATAGGTATTAAGGGAGAAGAAAGCATGCCTGAAAATCTTATTTTGGAAGCTAGTCTGAAGCACCTTTTTTAGAATCCTTTATCTATTTCTTTCAGTAAATTGGTTGAAGGAGCCACTGCCTAGTTCATTTGCATGCAAAGCTAAAATGGGAACCCATGCCAATTTTGCATGCAATGTTTGGTTCAGTAGCCTGAGCACATATAAAATTGGGTACAGGTAAACATTTTAGCCATGAATTATATTTTTCTCCTTTAATTACGGCCAAACACCCCCTCCCTCCAATTTCACTGTTGGGCATATTATCAAATAAAAATACTATTTTCTAACCAGTGCAGAAAGTATGTATCACAAAACTAAGATGCCAGGGATGCCAAGGCTGATGTCTCTTATTTATCTACTCATACTTTTAGAGATCTTGGGCACAATGGCACATTGCAGTGATTGCACACATGCAATGCCACAATGCCACAGCAATGAAGGAGCATTATGAACCAAACTTATTTGTTGATTTCATATATGTACAGTAGTTTTTAAGTATTTTTAACACTCAGGTCTTAGTTTATAAACATAAATAACATTCATGTTACCACTTTTTGTTCTGGGATTTCGCCGTGCAGCCATCTTATAAACCAAGATTTAGGTTTTTCTGTTTCTTCTGTTGTATCGGTGCCTTCTTCAGTAGATACTGTTGACTGAAACCGTTTAAATGAACTCGCATATTTACACTGTTGACCATCAAAAAATGCTAAAAAATGAAGAAACATTGTAGGTTTATAATAAAATCAATATCAAATTGTGTAATCTTAAATTTTCTTTTGCACGTTTTCCTAAAATTCTGGTTACTAAACACAGTAGCACAATATATAATGAATAAAATTTTCCCATTGTATATAGAAAGAAATACTTACTCTCATTCAACAAAGTTCTCGGCATGGATTTTAAAACAGGAACTGATTGCAGTCTTCTTACAAGAGTATGAAATGGTCGGACAAGTCGAAATGCTGCCATCTTGGTTCGCATGGACAGTACCGGGGGGGGAAACACTTACACCAGTCACATGAGTACAGAATTATATAAATTTTTATTAATTTATGAACTAAAATCCTTATCTGTCAAATTTTTTATTCGCATACAATACAATAAAATAAAATGAA
Organism: Dendronephthya gigantea; assembly: GCF_004324835.1. NCBI lineage: Eukaryota > Metazoa > Cnidaria > Anthozoa > Malacalcyonacea > Nephtheidae > Dendronephthya > Dendronephthya gigantea. The sequence goes on along the minus strand of NW_021163041.1, from coordinate 567,698 downwards.
ATAAAATACAGTACAAAACGCTTTGATTTTTAGTTATGGAATTCCCGGGTTTAGGTAAACACTGTACATTAACTTCTTGTAAACGTTTAGGTAAGTCATGTTCTATCTAATATTTTTATTGTTGATATGAAATGATTTAAAATGAAAGTACATAGTGATTAGTTTTTTTGTTTAAATGTGGTTCCATTGATATCAAAGGAAATAATTCACCAATATTGATTCACCTTGACTGGTAAGATACTAATGGGTGATATCTAATATATATAAAATAGGGCCCTAAATTTTGTTTACCATAGCTAGAGTACCATCCAAAAATTGTTTAAATTTCTCATATTCATGTCAAAAATGGAATTTTGAGGGTAATCCCTTAAAACAGAACAGCTTGTTTTAGCTTTTAGAAGATATGTATCAGTATAACAAATGTTATATTTTTGATGCTACATTATTTTTTAGATTTCTTGCCAATGAATTGTGATGCCTGTGAAAAAACATTTTGGTAATTGACAATTATTGACAATATTTATATACAAGCTCAAGCATTAACTTATAACTATAATATATTTATATTTTGTATTGTCTTTTCTATTGTCTTTAGCAATGACCATGTTACCTATTACTCTCACAACTGTCAAAGTGCCTACAAAAAGGTATATGCTTTGTAGCTGGTCACTTTTTTGGTTGTTTTCTGTATATTGACTAACTTGAGAGTTTTAATAATTTATAAGAGCTAGTACATGCTTTGATCAACGCAGCCAGTGAAACAAACTTATAAAAATAATTTCCAATAGGATGTTCAGGTTCCTGTATGCCCACTGTGCAATAAACCAGTTCCTGTAAACCGTGGAGAACCTCCAGATATTAAGGTCTGATATATTACTTTATAGTATTACAATAAGAATATTATTTATATTATATTAAATATATTATAATAATTAAAAAATTGTAAATATTAGTCCACTGTCCACTAATAAATAACTTAACTTACCACTGCAATTCTGCAAACTTATCAAATTTGAAACTAACACCTAAAGTCTTATATAGAATTAATAGAAACCTTGTGACATTATGCTTTGGTATCCTACTACTAACTATAAGCTTTGTGTAAATATATAAAAGTTAACCTACATTTCTTTCAGGTTGGTGAGCACATTGATCGTGATTGTGAGTCAGACCCAGCTAAAGAAAAACGCAAGGTAAGCTTACTTCTATGATTTTTCCATATACTTTTAAGGAGATAAGTTAAAAAATCCACAGTCTAATCATGTAAATGCATTTTGTGACTGCAGAGGTTTGTAATATGTACCATAAGCTCGAAGGAAGTTCATGTTGATAGTTTAAGTCATGTTGAAAGTTCATGTTCATATTTTAAGATTGAGAAAAATTCTATTATATATTATGTAGCTTAATTCCAACAGATGTTCAGCAAAAGGCTGCAAGAAAAATGAGGTGAGTATAATGTGCACACATTCATTATATAATGCTTCTGCTATTTGAAATTATTTTGTTTCTCCATGCAACCTGGCTGCATGAAACATCTGTTAGGTGATATGTGTTTACCTGGTTTATAAAGTCTGCTTCAAAACTGAGAAATGACATTCTGCTTCACCAGAAATGGCAGTATGTGTGCGAGACTCCACATGCTTATTAAAATGAACTTCTCAGAAAAAAAGACTGTATGCAATAATATATTCCTTGGAGCTCATTAAGTCCCTTTCAAATGGCCAAATTATCTGCTTTGGAAGAATTTGTGATAAATGATGTGAAATTCTAACAAAGGGAGCTGCATTAACCCCACACCCCAGAGCCTCAATTGCCATTTTCAGGAACATTGCTTGATAAATACAACATATGGTATATTTGTTCAATAGTAAGTGTTTTCTAAATTTCATAGAATTTCTCAGTTCTAATAAATTATCCTGATGACATAAAAAAAATACTTTATCGATTATTTAGCTTGTACCCGTCCTATGTGATTCATGTAGACGGAACTATTGCCTACGTCATCGGCACCCCCAAGACCATGATTGTGCAACAGCAAGAAAAGCGAATTATTTGTAAGTAGATTTTTTTGCATTGATTAAGTTTTGGAAGGAGTAATCTGGCTGCTGTCGATTATTGCCTTCATTGATTACCGCGACGATGGATCGTAGAACATCGTCGATGAATTACGGCATAGGAAATAAAGAAAACCAGGCTTCATTAGTATTTTATATTGTAGGAAAGCTCAAACGACAAAAAACAGGACAGGCACTGCACAAGTGGAGAGAAACAAACCACAACAAACGCCCTTAAGCGTTCTAGGTCGGGAGCTGGATAGGTAAAAAAATCAGGAGACGATAATACATGTATAAATGTATAACTATAGTGTTGTAATGTGTTTATTGCATTCGAGTATTATTGCTTCAGTTTTAAATCCATTATTGCTTCACTAGTGATAAACACCAAAAGAAAAGACAGTTATTACTTATTATAGGCTATAGTAAAATTGTTGAAAAAATTGTTTCATGAAAAATATGAATTTCAAAATTGTCTCTAGTAAGGTATTCGGTAGAAATGAATTATTTAGATTGTCTGGTCGATTGGCTATTTCACTTGTTGTAACAATTTTTTTTCAGGGCAAGACGAGAGCGTGCTAATCCATCAAATATTAATACTACAAACCAACAACAGCCAAGTAGGACACCTCAGGGTGGACAACAGCGGGCTTTAGTAAGTCAAGAATTAATTCAATATTCGTTCTCTGGCTCTGCACACTTTGAACATCGACATTCGCCTCGTCCTCGCTGTTTAAAGGATGAGCTCAAACAAAAACAGCATTTAAAATACCAGGCTAATAAAAAAAAATTGCACAGAATATTATTAGTAGCTACCAATAAAACTTGCGCGAGCACTTTGGCTTTGCAAATGCTGCATACTGATTGGCTACGCTACCCACTATTTGCGAATGGGGATAACCAAAAATCTTCTCTTTCATATTTTTGTTTATTTATTTATTTATTATTGGCTTTGCCAAATCAACTTAAGTCACTTGCTGTAAACATTTACATAAACGATAAATATACACTGTTCTAGCTCGGTTACGCTAACTTTGGCTACGGAGTTTTTCACGCATAAATAATCAAATCTTGTGGAAATATCGTTTCTTACTACTTTTTACTAAATAAATAAAATAATTTTTTTTACTATAAAAACAATAAATTACTCCTCTCGATTTCTAGATATGATAGTAGACTAGGGCTTCGCTAAATCACGCTTTCGATCGCTTATTCCACTGAATCATTTTTAAATTGTTAATTAGTACATACCGCATACACAAAGATGACATTGAAATATTTTGAATTTTAGAGCGACGATGAAGCTCTAGCATTAGCAATTCAAGCTTCCCTAGCCGACACCTCCTCAACGGCAGATCCAGCTAAATCCAGCTCATCGCCTAAACCAAGTTCGTCAACTAAACCATCCAGCAGTCAGGAAGAAGAGGATCGTGCACTGGCTCAAGCGCTTGCAGACTCAGAAAAAGAAACCAGAAACAGACAGCGTCAAGAAATGGTATAGAGTAGTTAATTCAAGTACTGATAATTGGTTGATCAAATACTGATAAGTGCTTTCAAAAGAGTTTTCAAGGAAAGATTTATAGTAGAGCTACGTAAAACTTACAGAGCTCTCATGTCTCAGGAAAATAACCTATCAAAAAACCGTTGTATATCTTACATGCCCACACGTTTAGTCAATCAAAGAACCTTAGTAGCAAGCATTCATGGTTTTAGGTGTTATGCATATGATTCAGATGTATGAATATTGTGATGGTGCTGTTTCCAGTTAACCGGGCAAGCAGAAGTATAGCTTCACCACAGTTGATTTAACCCATGATGGTTTATAGGTGATATTTCGGAACTCAATCAAGTACCTTGCATATTTGTATGTCCTAAAGTGATAGTATCACTTCCAAACACACAGTTGCATAAGAGACTAGATTTCGAGTGCCGAAATATCATGTACTTAAATACCACTGTGGTAATTTTTTCAGCTTGCCCAGTTGGTGAATCAGAGTAGCACCATCACAATATTCATTCCTGATTTCATTATACTATTCTTTCATAGAACCGAAGGAGAGATGAAAAGACATGCACAATGTCATAAATTAAATCATTTGGATATGTATTAATGCAGGTAGTATCAAAGTTTTGCAATGTTATATGATCAACAGGAGAAATGCAGATTGTACCCTGGGTACAAGGTTGTGAAACAACTGTCTTTAACTTCATCAATTTGTGCAAATAGGCATTATGATTTATTTAATAAATGGCATGTTATAATACATATACAATATTTAGTGGTATATTCAGCCCAATGATTAGTCTTGCTATGCAAATTTTAGTTTACATTTTTTTCACTTGTTTAAAAGAAATTGTTTTGACTGTCAATAAACATTATATAATAACTACAATGAAACACGCAATTTGATTAGTTTGTAGGCATGCAGTATGAGACAATCCTGCACGGAGAACCATTTAGTATTCCTTTAATAAATTATTAGCATAGCAGAACTCAGGCTGGCTACACTACTGACAATATTGATGACGTTCTTGGTTCTTTCACTCTTTTACATCCATACTTTAATCTTTACAGGGACAATAGTGTTGATCACAGTAAAGTTCCATGCTGCAATTTGGACATCAAATCTTCAGAACATCATGTGAGATTATTTTGGTGTTACTTTTTCTTAAATGGATCAGACCAAACCTTCATTCCTGCAATTTCAATATTTTTATTTAAAACAAAGGAAAAGTTTGAGACATAATTATTGAAAACCACAGCACAAATATGGACAGTGATGGTGTAAAAATATGAAAAATGGTTGACAATTGACATAACTATCTGCCATAGGCTTAATGACTCACTGTTTTTCATCTCCCTTGAAAACAGACTGGTTAAAAATTCTTTAAATGAATTTAGCATTTGCAAATTGCATGCCAAAGATTTAGATTAATGAACTATTAAGAGAAGAGATAGCATCAAACTGCATAGGCAAAATGTTGTACAGGAGTACTTTGGTATTGATATGCCCTGAAATGGTGGTGAAACAATGACTTGGTAGTTAGGGTGTGAACATGTGAAATGCTGTCAGACATGGATGGCTCATGGCTATAATGATAAAATTTTGTCCATGCATATTACCCCCTGGTTGAATGTCATCTTTAGACACTCCTTCTCTGTACTCTTTCTGCATTTGCTCTAAAGATGAAAAATAAACATTGAAGCAGAGTCTCGCATTGAAGAGACCTATGCTATATAGACAATTCGATGCTTACGGTATTTTTGTGGGAACAATTTGGGATGAACCACAACAGGATAAAGTGCCAAACCAATTGCTGTGACCAAAGCCCCAATTACTAGAGCTCCTTTGTTGGCTTTTGACATCTTTAGCACTGCCACTAAAATGAACGCTATAGCTAAAATGTGATGGTATTAAATACTATTCATTTTATTGCTTTTTTACCAAAGCTAATCACTTTTCTGATGGTGGTCGGGCCCCGTCAAGAAAACGACATTTTCCCGTATTTTTCTTCTCAGTCGTCATTTTTTTCGTCCGATTAGTTCCGCTCATTAAGTTCTCGTTGCTCTGAAATCTCAAAAGTGTTTCGCAAGTTTTTATTTTAAAGTTTAAACCACAAAAGAAGTATGTCAGATGAAAATAAAAACACTCAGGAAAAGAAAAAAAACCCTCGCTGTTTCTTTGATGTAACCATCGGCAATAAGCCAGGTATTTATAGTGCATATTTTTGTGCATGGTGTTAAATGGGTATTAAACCACGTGTTTATAAGAAGTATGAGTATTTTATAGACTATCACTATAGTATGTTATATTTTTGATCTGATCATCAATCCAGCAATCAGGTATGAATTCCCTAGCATTTGCTGGTTTATATGCCTCATATATGGTAGCAATCAAGCCCCCTAACTAGCTGATAAACTTAAATGTTTTTATGCCACATGTCTGATAAGGACACTCTATATTTTCTATTATTTAGAGGGAAGAATTTACTTTGAGTTGTTTGCTGATGTGTGTCCAAGAACAGCTGAGAATTTCCGGTCTCTGTGTGTGGGTGATAAAGGCATTGGTGAATCGACTAAGAAACCTTTGCATTTCAAAGGATGTCCCTTTCATAGAAGTAAGCTTTAGAACTGGATTAGATGCACATACAAATGATACAATGCATTTTATATCAGAAATAAATGTAGAATAGGAGAAATTTATATCTCTGTATGTACATGGTACCTTTTACTTTTGCTTTTTTTAGTTATATTAATTATAATGTAACCATCTAAGATTATTGGTTGCCATGTTCATAGTTGCAAAATATGGTACTAATGTGAACTTTGGAGTTGTGAACACAATTTAGCATGAATCCACTGGTTATATACATTGGTACTATTATAATATTGAACAGTGATTGAAATTTGTGATAACTTAATCTCATCCTTGAATTTAAACTTATTTTTAGTCATAAAAGGTTTCATGATACAGGGAGGGGATTTCTCTAATCAGAATGGAACAGGTGGTGAGTCAATCTATGGAGAAAAATTTGAGGATGAGAATTTTGAACTGAAGGTAATTAAATTATTGCAGTGAATCATGCAGGCATAAAATTTAGCTAACAATATTATATAGTTAGCAATTATTGAATGAAATTGAGCATAATATAAAGAAATAACAAGCCCAACAGCTTCTGATTTTTTGTATTGACTCTTTGACACCATTTGCCAATATGAGGGTAAAAAAAGTGAAAACTATTCTATGAAATTTGCAGCATAAAGAAGCTGGTCTTCTATCCATGGCAAATTCTGGTGCAAACACAAATGGATCACAGTTCTTTATAACATGTGAACCTACACCTCACTTGGATGGAAAACATGTTGTCTTTGGTAAAGTTATCAAAGGAATGCATGTAGTTCGCTCCCTAGAAAATGTGGACAAAGATGGTGAAAAGCCAAAAAAGGTGAGCACTGAGCAGATTTCAAATCGACAATAGATTTCAATCTGAATCATTTGTGATTTTTTTCCGTTGCATGATGCAAACTAGGAATGATAAATGGATAAGTTAATCGTCAAGAAACTTGACTGTGCAACATGGCCTTTACATAGACTTTGACATAAGTTAGATTCTGAAATATGTTGCAGTGTTTCAATAGTGCAACACTGTTTATTCTTCATGCATGCTATAATTTTCCTTTCTGCACCACCTGTAGCCATGTGTTATAGCTGATTGTGGTGATGTTCCACCAGATGAAGATATTATGGTTGTGAAGGATGATGGGACAGGAGATACATATTCAGACTATCCAGGGGAATCAAACGTACAATTTCAGAAGGTATAGTGTGCAAAATTACTCTGTCAAAAAATATAGGTACCGGTATGTTAAGTTAATACCGGAGCAGTTCTGTGATGATTCATTTCCATGCTTATACTGAATGTCAATAATGCTGAAAATGTTATTCTTAAACTGAGAACTGCTACTGTATGCATGGTTTGAAATTCATAACTTTCCAGGGTGCATACAAGTTATTTAGATGTAGTAAGTTGCCTTTCAGTGTAGCTTTTTTGGCAAGTGTAATTACAGTATGGCACTCTGTTTTGTTTTCTTATAAAGCGATCATAAAAGTTTTGGCTTTCATTTGCAAATGTTTTTCTACTGTATGATCTTAAAACATCTAATTTGAAATTGCCCTGTGTGCTAGATCTATATGTTCATCATAAATACCCCCTAAGTGCTATAGTGTGGCTCTCTGCCTCTCAAAATGGAGACTACATGACAAATAGGAAAAAGTGAAATTTGTCAGTATCCTTAATTGGTGCAATGTTATTGGTGGTAGTTCATTCTTGATTCACTATTAGTTTAACGAGGTCATTGGTGTAGCTGAAAGGATCAAGATAATAGGGAATGAACAGTTTAAGTTGGGAAACTATGAAGTTGCTCTGAAGAAATATTCAAAAGCTTTAAGGTATCTTTGCTATATGTAATATATGCATATATATACATAAATACAGTACCAATATACAGTAAATTTTACAGTAAGATTAGAAAATGTGGGGAAAAAATGTGTTCTACAGTATATTTTACTTGGATTTTTAAGATATTTGGAGCACATGGATTCCGATTCCTCATCTTCATCTGGTGAAGAAGATAAAAAGAATCAAGAGAATAATGATACCAAAGAAAAGACAGAACGACATAAATCTGTGGTGTTACCGTGTTACTTGAACAGGTAAAAGGACAAATTACCCTAACTGTGATGGTCAATCAACAACGTTTTATTTTGAATTCAATGTACTAAATCTTTTGTATCTTTTTAGTGCTGCTTGTTGCCTAAAACTTAAAAGTTATGAAGAAGCAGTTACTAACTGCGATGAAGTAAGCATTGAATCTCCGCTGTAGTGGACATTGAACAACGGAGACAAAATATTCTTCTTTTGCTTAACTATGCTGTGTAATGATCTTTCTGGGAAAATGTGAAATTTAGCAAGTATGGTTTAAAGATACACCTGGCGATTGCCGTTCATCTTCCTCGAGGAGAACCTATCGTATCTGACATGAAGCTTATAATTTTCTGATAATCACCGCAAACTTTTGAAAACAACAACGAAACCACTGTCAAGTTTCTGTTAGCGGATTAACAGTTGTTTACTTGTACTGTTGGTCTCCAGAAAGGCAGAAACTGAAAAAAGCCCCATAAAAATAAGCGCAGTTCGTCTCGCCAAAATAGGACAATTATTTTGTATTTAAAATTGATTAAATATTTTTGTTATATTTTTATATTTTTTAGGTAATTGAAAATTTTGAAAAAGATAATGTTAAAGCTCTGTTCAGAAGAGGACAGGCGTATGCGTTCTTGCGTGATTTTAACAAGGCATTGGTACGATAGTAGGGAGTTGGTTTCATAGTTACTGTGATATACCTTATCTGCTTGATAGAAAGGAAGTTTTGATTTAGTTAATACACTCATCAAACAACCAAGCAAAATGTCCCAATGTGATGATGATGGGTCATTGTGTTGAGTCAGCTAGAGTGCATGTGGTCCGCTGTTCAACCAAATTCAACAATAACAGTTCAATGATGAATCATTCCATGCTTATACTGAATGTATATTGCTGAATATCATTCTTACCTGAGAACTGTTGTGAACATTGTTTTCTTCAGTATAGGCTAACGGTCAGAAGAATTTTAGTTTCAGTTTATTTCAGATAACCTCTCACAACCCCTAGTAACTTCTGCAATTACTTCTGACTCTTTAGACTGACCTCCAATCTGCTGCAAAGCTTTCACCAACAGATAAAGGTTTGTTGCCACTTCCTATTTATATACGATTCAATTATTTTGTTTTTTCAAGTATATCGCTATATGACGTTATAAACTGTAATGTTGGGTTATTGTAACGTAACTTTTACATTAGCTTAAGAATGATGTTCAAATTCAGAAATGTCCCGAAATCTTGTGCATGCATGTAAGATACAACGGATTAGATTACCCACACAAAGAGATTTCCTCAATTACCGTTACCAATTACTATTTCCTATATTATACACAGCAGGTTAAAAGGATTTAAAGGGTTTCAATGACAAAGATATTTCTTTAAACTGCAACATTAAGTGAAGTCTATAAGCTCTATTGTTCCTTTTCTCAAGGCATTCGAAACGAGATCGCTCGGGTGAAGAACCTTATCAAAGATCAGAAAGAAAAGGAAAAACAAATGTATTCAAAAATGTTCGCCACCTAAAAAACTTTTAGAACTTATTATGAAATCGAATGCTTGCATGCGCTGAGCTTTAGTTTTTCTTTATGCTTCGCCAAAATCGAATATTTTCTCGTCCTAAGTGATATATACGTGACAGTTCCAACATCCACGCATAGAGAAATATATATGGGGATTTTGCAGCAATTGTAGTTGAAAAAGCACATTCTCAATTTCCAATGGACTTTTTTCTTAATTTCATTTGCAATATATAAACCTTTTTGTCTTTGCACAAATTTTGCAAAGGCAGGAACATCCCCTTCAATTACTTCACCACATTGTTAACTTGTTATTACACATTAAAAGACAAGTATTCGGGATGATGTCTCGGCAACCTGATATTTACCTATTTGTACATCATTGTAAGCGGGTTTTTTATTTATAGCCCGCGAGCGGCTCATTCGTCAGCATACATTTTAGCGTTGCCGTTGCTCACATCTGCTTTACTCAATCACCGATATTGATTGCGGAATTTATTGTTTACTTTAGATTGATATTAACGACTGCAAGTAAATTAACTATAATGTAGTAAACTGTGAAATATTTGTCTTTACCACGGCAGTAAAAATATATAAGTATTTTACAATGAACACAATTCTACGTGCATCTTCGCTTCGTTTCGACGAACATCGCCGCTTTTTCACACAAAATCATAAGGAATTATACAAGAATACATGCTTTGGGGCATTTTAAGCCATTGTAGAGTGTAGTAAAATATTTGTAGGAAAAGTCTAGCATTACCGTTAATGTTACTGGCATCCATTTTCATATTTCGGGATCGCTTACAAGTTAAAACGAATGTAATAGTTTTTGCCGGTGGTTTCGAGAGAGTTCACGTTCACACTCTCTATGTCGTGTTGATACTCTGGAGCTTAACTGTGAATAGAGAGACGGCTAATATCTGGGAATGGATGAATATCGGAAACTCTTGGGAAACAAAAATAACCAATAACCATGCATGAATGATATGCAGTAACTATGATTTACTTTTTATTAATTAACAGGCAAATTTCATTGGAATGTTTTCTTAGCAACGTTTTAAATTTCAGTCATCGAATTATACCATTGCAAAGACGTATTCTTTACGATCGATCGTGTGGTTGTGGGTCCTTGGAAAACACTCTGCCAACGAGAGCCGCTGTCAACAACGGCTGCTCTAATGCATCACCTGAAATACTATTTTCTTGAAATTTTATTTCATTTGTGGAAAGTAGAGAAAAACCATTTCCCAAAACTGTTGGGAAAACCAAAGCATTACTAGAAAAGTTGCCTGTCATGGTGAATGATTCAAATACTGTTTCAGAATCCATGACAGCCCTGCCGCATGAGCTTTCTTCACTTGAGAAACATTTCAGGAGTAAACACACCTCCCAATAGAACCCATTACTACTTTCGCCCAAAAAAGCCCCCAAGGCAAAACTTTCTGTGAACTCTTTTCCCTTGGGTAGAGCATAGTTAAGATGACAGCACAAATGGTCACCACACAATGATATTTCACTTTCTGAAGAAACTAGCTTGCTCATTGTGAACATATTTCCCGAAACGTTTCCTTTAAATGTATCTACATTCTTATATTGCTTCATTGGGAACTTCTCAATATTTTTTGCCGTAAATGTATCATCTAAGTCAGACGCTGTATTATCACGCCGATACAGTTTTGCTTGGCGACCACGAATACCATTTAATGAATTTCTGTTTCCATTTAGTGTAGCTACAAGCAAACGTTTTTTAATCAGTTTTTGGTTGAATATGTATATCTTTGGCTCCCCACAATCGTATATTCCACTTCCAGTACCGAATTCAGAGTCTGGAATATACAGGTCCGCTGCGATGAGATTCACGCAATTCACACGCGACCAGGCTTGTTGAAACTCAATGGAAATAAGAGTAGGAAATCCGTGGGACCAAGCTGTGGGGAAAACAATATTTTGTATACCATAGGTTTGCACAAGATCAATTGCAGGGTCTTTGAACAACATGTCAAAACACGTGAACACGCCAAAACGTACCTAAAAAAATAATGAATCAGCTTTCATGCATTATTATACTTCAAACTTGGTATAACAAAGTGTGCAATTACAACTATCATTTTAAAAAACTAACGTTTTTATACCTGAAATAACGTGACAAATGTGACAAATTCGCATTTAGTTGGAGTATTGAAAGCTTTTTCAAAATACAGATGTTGCTTGTGATATTTAGCAAGCAACCTGCCATTCCTGTCAAATACGACATCAGTATTGTACTGATACCTTCCGTCTTTCGGGCAATTAGGATCGCTTTTGCTACATTGTTGGATATCTCCCATATTAGCTACTAGAGCAATGGAATTATTCCTCGCTATACAACTCAATTCGTTCAGAATATCGGTGTTAGGTTGAGGGTCAATGCATGGATTGATGGATGAAACATTTGAAACTTCGGGAATAGGTTCTAAGTAGGGTTTTATAGTGTCTCGTCCGTGGTCTATGCCATAAATCCCGTCTTCTGGAAATACAATTATCTGAGCCCCTTGTTTGAAAGCTTCCCTTGCTTGTTCGCTGTATACTGCTGTATTTCGTCTCATTATAACCAATGCTTCTGCTCTGCTGGGAGGTTTAATATGTGTCACAAAATATGGTTGATGTTCAAATGCAGCAGCTTTGTATTCCTTTGCAAATGTTGAAGACAAAAAAGAAATGACCAGCAGGACGGACAGCATTAAAAAAAAAGTTTGTTTCGCCATCACTGCACAATTGAATTATACCAGGAATTGAATTAACTCCAAGAATAAAATCCAACCTCGTATTCAGCTTTTAAATACGCTCCTGCACATCAGTCACAAGACGGTGTCGTGCTGTTTCATTATTAAATATATAGATGAAATATGATATATTGGGAAATTAGGGTCGTCCTAGCAGCCCCTTCAAAAGAGAGGACGCCACGCGAGTAGGTGCGTGTAGACAGTGTAGTTCGAGAGGTGTCGAAGCAATGCTGTGATGTAGGTGCGCTCGGGAACTTAAAAATTTGGTAGATTGGTCAAAAACAACTTTAAATTATGTCTATTGCAAGGAGACAAAATGTACTTAAGAGCTATGAATAATAGGTCAATAGACTTAGTTCAAGACCCAGCATTCGAATTTTTGTCGGTAGATAACTTACAAAACGTTGTTAGTGTTTCATGTTGTGGTCTTCGAGCATGTTTTGGCATGAAGTCGAACTGTGGTGCTGTGGTGGAGGCTTGGAGCCCTAACTTATGGTGGAGCCTCTTGAGGCACACGCCACCTAACGCGCAACTGCGCAAGCCAAATACGCGTGCACACGCAAGCATAATGGCGCTTAGTATCCAATTTGTGTCTTGATCACGCAATCCTGGTGTGTGCAGGAACTTTTTAATGGGGGTACAAAGTTCCTGCACACACCAGGATGGCACAGAATAGACATTATACCACAAGCCTCACTCTTTGCATTTTGCTAACGTTTTCGTGTCCGAAATTTTTCAGAAGCGCACACGTCATTCTACGCAATTTTACGCCATCCTGGTGTGCAGGAACTCTGTACCCCCATGAAAAAGTTCCTACACACACCAGGATTGCGTGAGCAAGACACAAATTGGATACTAAGCGCCATTATGCTTGCGTGTGCTCGCCGTATTTGGCTTGCATTAGGTGACGGTAACACTCTCAAAAAATTTCGCACGCCAGTCGCCAAATGCAAAGAGTGAGGCTTCTGGTATAACGTCTATTCTGTGCCGTTGCTCACATCTTGCTTTACTCAATCATCCATATCGATTGCGGAATTTATTGTTTACTTTTGGATTGATATTAACGACTGCAAGTAAATTAACTATAATGTAGAAAACTGTGAAATATTTGTCTTTACCTCGGCAGTAAAATGTATAAGTATTTTACAATGAACACAATTCTACGTGCATGCATCTTCGCTTCGTTTCGACGAACTTCGCCGCTTTTTCATACAAAGTCATAAGGAATTATACAATAATACATGCTTTGGGGGCCTTGGGGCATTTTAAGCAATGGATGGTAGAGTGTAGTAAAATATTTGTAGGAAAAGTCTAGGATTACCGTTAACCATACTTGCATCCATTTTCACATTTCGGGATCGCTTACAAGTTAAAACGAATATAACAGTTTTTGCCGGTGGTTTCGAGAGAGTTCACGTTCACACTCTCTATGTCGTGTTGATACTCTGGAGCTTAACTGTGAATAGAGAGACGGCTAATATTCGGGAATGGATGAATATCGGTAACTCTTGGGAAACAAAAATAACCAACAGTAACTATGATTTACTTTTTATTAATTAACGGAAAAATTTCATTGGAATGTTTTCTTAACAACGTTTTAAGTTTCAATCATCGCATTATACCATTGCAAAGAAATATTCTTTACTTTTATTTCAACGTTTGAGTTTTTTGCTCATCAATGTCAATCCTGTGGTTTGTCCTTGGAAAACACTCTGCCAACGAGAGCCGCTGTCAACAACGGTTGCTCTAATGCATCACCTGAAATACTATTTTCTTGAAATTTTATTTCATTTGTAGAAAGTAGAGAAAAACCGTTTCCCATAGCTGTTGGGAAAACCAAAGCATTACTAGAAAAGTTGCCTGTCATGGTGAATGATTCAAATACTGTTTCAGAATCCATGACAGCCCTGCCGCACGAGCTTTCTTCACTTGAGAAACATTTCAGAAGTAAACACACCTCCCAATAGAACCCATTACGATTTTCACCCAAGAAAGCCCCCAAGGCAAAACTTTCTGTGAACTCTTTTCCCTTGGGTAGACCATAGTTAAGATGACAGCACAAATGCTCACCACACAATGATATTTCACTTTCTGAAGAAACTAGCTTGCTCATTGTGAACATATTTCCCGCAACGTTTCCTTTAAATGTATCTACATTCTTATATTGCTTCATTTGGAACTTCTCAATATTTCTAGTCGTAAATGTATCATCTAAGTCAGACGCTGTATTATCACGCCGATACAGTTTTGCTTGGCGACCACGAATGCCATTTAATGCATTTCTGTTTCCATTTAGTGTAGCTACAAGAAGACGTTTTTCAATCAGTTTTTGGTTGAATAAGTATATCTTTGGCTCCCCACAATCGTAAATTCCACTTCCAGTACTGAATTCAGCTTCCGGAATATACAGGTCCGCTGCGATGAGGTTTACGCAATTCACACGCGACCAGGCTTGTTGGAACTCAATGGAAATAATCATAGGAAACCCGTGGAACCAAGCTGTGGGAAAAACAATATTTTGTATACCATAGGTTTGCACAAGATCAATTGCAGGGTCTTTGAACAACATGTCAAAACACGTGAACACGCCAAAACGTACCTGAAAAAAAATAATGAATCAGCTTTCATGCATGCATTATATTTCAAACTTGGTATAACAAAATGTGTAATTACAACTATCATTTTAGAGATATAACGTTTTTCTACCTGAAATGACGTGACAAATGTAACAAATTCGCATTTAGTCGGAGTATTGAAAGCTTTTTCAAAATACAGATGTTGCTTGTGATATTTAGCAAGCAACCTGCCATTCCTGTCAAATACGACATCAGTATTGTACTGATACCTTCCGTCTTTCGGGCAATTAGGATCGCTTTTGCTACAATGTTGGATATCTCCCATATTAGCTACTAGAGCAATGGAATTATTCTTCGCTATACAACTCAATTCGTTCAGAATATCGGTGTTAGGTTGAGGATCAATGCATGGATTGATGGATGAAACATTTGAAACTTCGGGAATCGGTTCTAAGTAGGGTTTTATAGTGTCTCGTCTGTGGTCTATGCCATAAATCCCGTCTTCTGGAAATACAATTATCTGAGCCCCTTGTTTGAAAGCTTCCCTTGCTTGCTCGCTGTATACTGCTGTATTTCGTCTCATTATAACCAACGCTTCTGCTCTGCTGGGAGGTTTAATATGTGTTTCAAAGTATGGTTGATGTTCAAATGCAGCAGCTTTGTATTCCTTTGCAAATGTTGAAGACCAAAAAGAGATGACCAGCAGGACGGACAGCATTAACAAAAAAGTTTGTTTCGCCATCACTGCACAATTGAATTATACCAGGAATTGAATTAACTCCAAGAATAAAATCCAACCTCGTATTCAGCTTTTAATGACGCTCCTGCACATCAGGCACAAGAGAGTGTCGTGCTGTTTTATTTAATGTCAACATTAAATATATAGATGAAATATGATATATTGGTAAATTAGGGTCGTCCTAGCAGCCCCTTCAAAAGAGAGGACGCCGCGCGACTAGGTGCGTGTAGACAGTGTAGTTCGAGAGTTGTCGAAGCAGTGCTGTGATGTAGGTGCGCTCGGGAACTGAAAAATTGGTAGATTGGTCAAGATGTTGATATCGTGTACGGTGTCGTGCATTGACCCGTAAATATTGTAAATATTATAAATTATCATAAGTGTGTGTTCTACGGTATTTTAAGTGTGTGTTCTACGGTATGTAACTTTAGCATTTGGATGAAAACATAAAACCATATTGCCTACCTCTAGAGTTAAACATAAATAAAAATCGCCAGTAAAAATAAACCAATGTTATTTCACAAAAGAATTGCTTCTTGGATTCCAAAACAGTACGCATGCAATCAACACCCTCCCCCGCTCAGAAATTTCGAACGACTGTTCTTCGGAATTACGACAATCAGACAGACACAAAACCATTTTCAACTTTACTGTACACAGCTTCACGCGAAGGGCTGATGAAAATGGTGTGCTGCCTCGCTGGTGCTCGACATATATAAATTGTTCATTATTAAATTGTACTGATTTTATATTTGTTGCTCATTACATTACTCAGTCAGCTCACTTTCATTGCACCATTAGCTGCCAACCTTGTACAAAGTGCTTTTTGCGTATGGCAGCACTCCCCTTGCGATAGTAACCTCTAGTTCTATTAAAATCATTACTTTCGACTCATTGTCTTATTTGTCTAATTAGCTACCAGTGGCGGCGGAAATACATTCGTATTTTGTTACCACCACCTAAACACCATAAAGTATTGTTAACAATTTTTTAATTATTTTGGTGGTAGTCAGACAACACAATGCATCTTTTTCATTTCAGCTCCCCCCCCCCCACAAAAAAATAGAACATAGCCTGTCTCCTCCACAGTCCCTCACATGTGCGCGCGCTAATTGTCCCGCGCGGCCACATCATCCCCTTTGCAGCCACTGATGTCCATTGCAATGCAAGTGACTGGGGACGAGGCTGGAACATAGCTAATAATTACTGCATGATAGAATAATTAGTTATACATCAATGGATTTAATTCCATTTTAAATAATATTTTAGTTTACGAGCAAGTTAACCTAGTTTCCAGCGTTGTGAAATAAACCTGTTGTAGACTTGTCTTTATTTTTTGTATGCATGCAAATTGGTAATTGTTGACTGCACACCATTGCTTGACACGTAACAACGTTTTCTCAGTTGTCACATCAACCAGCTTGACATGTTCACGACAACAACGGCTAAAAACCTAAAACATTAATGTACAGTTGTTGTCATAGTAACTGTTGCTTAAAATCGACCGCCATACTCCCATAAATACGTATAATTATAAATGATAAATAATCAGTATAATGTAGTCTGGATAAAAACATGCATGAAACCTATATATATATCCTTACAACACATGGTCATTCCCATGTTCCATCTTACTTTTTTTGGAAG
The DNA here is from genome assembly GCF_004324835.1 of Dendronephthya gigantea. Classification (NCBI taxonomy): domain Eukaryota; kingdom Metazoa; phylum Cnidaria; class Anthozoa; order Malacalcyonacea; family Nephtheidae; genus Dendronephthya; species Dendronephthya gigantea. The sequence goes on along the minus strand of NW_021163041.1, from coordinate 550,203 downwards.
CTAAACTTCTTTTTAAAGTTGCATGTAATGTCATTTCCTCTCGACACAAAAAATGTTTGATGAATATTGAATAATATTATGGCGCCGAATGTCTCACACATCTCGACCACCTGCATGCATCCTTTCTACTTGACATGTGTTCCACTGCAGTCAACATGAAAATTCGAAATGCTTTGCCCATCGTTTACTCCATGCGTGATATTGTCTGTAAATATTACTCTGTGCGTTGATTGTATTGCCCTCTGGAGTAGTCGTATGTTCTGCGGAGTTCTGTCGCTTTATTTCATCCAAAATATTCATAGCTTGTTTGAAGTGTGTGCTCATATATCGTTGATCACGGTCTCTTTTTAGGCGCGCGGATGATACACCTTCCTTAGGATCGAGCCTAGGATCATTATCTTCAACCAGGGACTTTCCAGACGAGACCAATACGATATTTGGTCTATTTTCTATGATGGGAAGAGTCGATTTGTTTATACTTCTGTTTGATTTGGGCAATGCACTCGGCGTACGTTTTATACGTGAAGTACTCCCATTGGAAGGTAAAGAAGATGAAATCTTATCAACCAGGACATCTTCATAACCTTTGAATATCGCATACTGTGCTTCGGTTGACAGTGTTGCACAAAAACGTGGTTTTTCAGGCATTTCTTCTTCATAGTCTTCCTCAGGTAATGTGTGGATACCAGTTGTAGCTTTATTTTTCCAACGGGTCGCGATCTGGCGAAATTTTTCCAGTCGTGCTTGGTGTCCAAATCCAGCCAGACGATTTCTGGATCTTGTGTCAAGTCGTTCTAGAAATGGTTTGTGCTCGGCCGCTTTTAGAACTATATCGCGAAAACTTTTCCTGCTTGAAAAAGTGTTAAACGTTTCTGTGCTTAATCTCCCACTAAGTGTAGTTTGACGAGAAAGACTTGTTCTTCTGTCAGTCGAGTGACCCGTCCCCTCACGAGATGTTAACACGCTGCGTAAGTATTTCTCCCTAAGCTGTTGATCTCGATTTGTGTCTGAAGCCGATTGCATGGATTCTTTCGCTTGTAAGTTGTAACTGAACGAATGTGTAAATGATACTTTATTGTTTCGTAAGAGGCGTTTTGAACGCGATTATTTCTTGGAATATCGCTTTTCAATAAGACTTTGCAGGCAACTCGTTTATTGGTTTTTACATCTCGGCCTCTAAGCAACACTTCGCGCTAATCTTAATGTCTGCCTGTTTTGTTTAAATTTTAATTACTTGTCAAGGTTTTTCAAAACAATGATGATGCAAAAGTCAGATTGGATAAGGCTATAATGACTGAAATATTTGCTATTGACAGAGAGTTTAACATTGTTTCGCTGTAGTGTATACATAGTGGCCAAAATTGATTTACGGCATGCACAACATGAACTGAAACGCATGCAGGCGCAGTTAAAAGAGTTGTAAAACACGACTTGGTAATTTCTCTATGATTGATACATGATATTAAGAATTGTAATGTGTCTAATATATTATCGAAGTGTGTATGAAAGTAATGAAAATGTTCACCGCCTAAAAATATTTAATATATAGCTCATTGTTTGGCGTGCATATATGATGTACAGTCTAATGCGAAACGTTTAATTAGAAAACACGACAAAGTGAATCAGGCAAAATACCTTTTGACGCGACGTTGTCATTCGCCGATTTGAACTATACAAACACTAGCGCAATGCAATAGCAAGGTTTTTGCATGAGCGTGTATGTGCATCTTCTATACCGACGTTATGATGCATATTACACATGTTTTTGTTAGGATTGTGTGACTGCATGGCCTTCCCCGCACAGTGTGATGTTCCAGAAATTCTCCTTGATTCTCTGAAATTTTGGATGGTCGCCACCGTAATCTGATCTGATTCTGAATTTTTTTTTTAGGTTATGACTTGAAAAAAGAACTAACGAAATTAAATTCTAAATAGGAAGGACGGCTCTTTCAGCCTGAGTTTACTGACCTAAATTGTTTTACAAGCATTAGAAATTAGTTGTTAAAATAACCTAAATTCAACTATTACCTATTCAACTTGTTTTACGGAATGTATCTATAAAAGTCACCGTTTTTAATGTTATACCTATATGCATGTAAGAAAAAATCCACTAATATGTCCGTGATGCGTATATGACTGAACTGATGTTGACTAAAAGATTTGAACTGAATGAGATATGAGAATACATTGTTATGCACACGTCGAAAAATAGATATATGTGTGATTCTTATTTGACAACTTAAGAAAGTCTACACGTCCTACACAGTGCATTGCGTGTTTAGGTACCGATTAATAGATTAAAACAAGAAGAGCAATGATGTAAACGTGGCAAGAAATATTCGCGGAAGAAGCTTGATGTGTGTTGTTGAGTAAATAAACTGAGTTCAATCCTGATTTTCTTTCAAAACTAGATATAGACGTTATATTGGAGGAATCAGATGAGCAATGCTTTAACGATTCCCATGTTATCTTTTATATTGAGATTTCATGCAAGCTCTCGTGAAACTTTTGTGCATCATCGTCTGAAACTTTACGTGCAACAAGGACTGTTTAAGCTTAATCCCCCCTCAACCCACCTTCTTCCTTTCCTTACACACGCCTTGACTAATACCGCACAAGTTAAAGCTGAAAAAATGCAGGAAGATTCCTCCCTTTTAACTGAGCAACTCATTTTGTTTGCATTACCGTAGATTAGTAGATAATGCACGGCTTAAAATTTCATATCCCACGTAGTACAAATTGTTTCTTTTAATCTTTAATGTAAACCTCTTAGCAAGACGACGCTTCTCTTTTTACACATGAATATTTAATGGCATAATTTGTGATAATGCCTCGTTTCATGACGCCACTAAAAAACAGACGTTGTATTTAAAAGCCGGATTTTTAGATATTTTATAACAACAAACTATAAAGTAACCAATGAGTTAACACGCCATATAGCTCCAATTTCGTTTGAAAAGTCGAGCAATCCTTTTTTATAAAATTAAACGATCTACTAACTTTACTCTTATAACTAACCTGCAAGGGGGCGGAGGGGGGGATGCGTGGTGAAGGAGAAAACTCCAAAAAATCTTAGTATTTTGGCTTGTCTATAATAAGAACTTTAAGGTTTAATCAGCATAAGAAACTTGCTTTAATGTACGATGAACAATTCGTTGAAGTATCAACGTGCTATTCAACTAGCCATATATGGCTTAGGTGGCTGGCTAAAAATAGACATTTCGCGTAACTTGAACTTTTTTTCCACCGTAAACAACCCGTAAACATATATCAGCAAATAAAATAAGCACATTGTATTGTAGCTCCGTCAAATAATCCCCAGACCCATATATGGTCCACTGTGACCTAGTTCGTTTGTGAACTACTGCCAACACCCACCATATTCTGTCATAGAGGCAAAGTTTTTCGGCTCCGTACATTCGACTTCCCTGGTTCTGATGAGCATTTTAGCCTTTTCCCCCTCCCAAGTTTACACTTTGTTTTAAATTCTCCTCCCCTCACTATTCTCGACTCGAAGATCATGCGCGCGCCAGTTAGATTAACCTTGTCACTTTGAGTATGTTTCTCTCTTGAAATTTTCCCGAACAGAAATTACGACTGAATATTATATATAAATATATACACACCGGTGCCTTGGTGTCTCTAAATGCACATACTGAACAACACTATATGCATGATAATTATTTCTCAAGTTTAAGTGTTGTCGGCGTTTTTATTGTTAATGCGTTGGTACATAATGTATGTACACAGTTACATTCGCACCGTCTAATTAAAGCACCACAGCTAACTTATTTCTAATTAGTTCAAAGTAAAAAGCTGAATCATAGTCTGTTTTGATGTGTATACATAGCTATATAGCACGGTATAGATCCTGGATCAGTGACAACTGGTAATAATCGATAATTAATATCATAAACTTGCTTTAAAATTAGTGAAGAATTACTTCAACTGGAATGAAAGCACTCGAAATTCCTCGGGGACCTGGATAAAAGCCAAAACATACATTGATCATCAAATGTCTCTGGGATATACTTTATCAGCTGTTATAGAATATCGTAATATGTCACATGGTAAAAGCTCAAAAACTGCAGTATATCTTATACAACGAGAAGGGTAATTTGGCTTAAAAAAACTTGTTTTGTATCATTTATAAATGGCGGGATTAGAGTTCGTCGATATTGCACAATCAGTATGTTTTGCACGTAATGTTCTAACTGAGAATAGAAAAGACGGTTCTCTAAAAAATACGAGCAATCCAAACGATTTACGGAACAAACGAAGACCTTGGCTAACAGGACCATTACCTTTGTCTTGCGAAGGTTGCAGGTTTGAGCTTCCTATGGACCTGAAAATCTTGGAGAACCTCAGCGCAATAAAGTATCTTTCACATTATTGTATTGTTAGTTCAAGAAGAAAGTACCTTTTTAAAACAACTTTTGTTAAAACTGATAAAGACTTGGATGGGATAATCAATAGTTATGAGCTCCGTCAAGCATTAATTGATCTCTATTCAAATTCAATAGGTGATGAATGTTTGGATGATATATTGGATATCATTGATTGTAAAATGGAAAGCGTTTTTGATAGGAGACAGTTTTTAGCTATATCGGCATTTTCAGAACGATATTTGTGTACGCGTTACCAGGATAAGAAAGAGATTAGCAATAGTAAACACCTTTTAGAACAAACAGATTTTGCAGGACTCAAATCTAAACTTGAGGGCTATAACATAGCTTCAAATCTTGTTAAAATGCTGTTAATAATATGACGTTCAAACTTAATTGATCTTCATTCGCATTGAAACTTGTGCTTTTAACCTAATTTCCTAACGCCAACTGCATGGCTGAAGTTTCTTGCAATCGGATAGATCATAATGTCAATGACATTATCAATCATTAGCGTACGAGCCTGCATTATCATTAGCGTACGATCCTGATAATAATTTCACATTTTATTTCATATATGTTTCTAAATACTATTTTTTTTAACTTATGAATTTGATACTATAACCTATATACTAAATTGTAATTCCTATATTCGTTTAATGCTATATTTCTAGGATTAATTAAGCTATTTAGAGCAGTTAATCTCACTTTACTATTCCGTACTACTTCAGAAAGATATACCATGATATCCATTACTATATATCTCCTGATTAATATAACAATTATGCCAAGTCTATCATTTGACGATCATAATTTGATAAACGGCATAAATAATACAGCAGAGCAAGACTTATAAAAAATATTATCAAAGGTATAACGAATATTTCGCTACCGACCAACTCTAGTTGCCAGGCCATTTTGATAGCAACTCGGACCAAGCCAAGTGAGCAAGGGACTAATGCCTCGTCCCTACTATCACGACATTTTCTATAAAGAATTGCAGCTAATGTGAGATTACCAGGGTTGACAATCGAAGGGTAAAACTGCATCCAAGCTAATCCGTCTAATGGGTAATTATTTTCTACCAAGTATCCTAAATTATAAATTGCTTGAGGATTTTCGTCTTTAATAGCTGCCTGGCTGTACAATCGAGCAGCAGCAGTTATATTTTTCTCAGTTGTTATTCCATACCAGTGGTTATCGCCAGACTTTATGAGAGATGGCACCCACTCTTGTTTCGCTGAGTGATTGTAATAACGCCAAGCACAATCTACCTGGGTGCTTTGTGACACTTGTTCCCAATCCCACTCACAAAGTAACGCCGTGTTGTACTGCGCAATCTCCATACCAGCCTCCGCCGCGAGGAGGTAGTACACTAATGACCGGTACCAAGCATTTTCAAAGAATCCATCGAGACCATTTCTCAGGTGTAAACCTATCTCTGGGTTTTGATCCGCGACGAACTTGTAAAAAATGATAGAAGTGCTAATATCCCGGTCAACATGTTGTCCTGAGCTAAAAGCATCACCCGCCACTACGCATGCTCCAGTATGGCCTTTGTTTGCTGCACCAATGTAATACGGCATAGCTGACTTCAGATCTCCTACAGTACCTGGAGCTAGACCATTCTCTAGAGAAAAACCCAGGTTATACAAACCATCCCTGTCTTCATGTTCGGCAGCATATCTAAAATACTCAACAGCCCCTGACTTATTCTGGCGAACGTTTAGTTCGTAGTACCCTAATGCGTTGTACGCGGGAGCAAACCCGAGTTCAGCGGATTTCTTTAGGAGATCTTGGGCTTCGTTCTCATTTACATCCACTCCTTGACCTCGCAATTTGACCACACCTAAATTAAATAACATTTGCGCGTCCCCGCGGTTAGCACCCATCTCATAAAACTCAGCAGCTTTTGTGAGGTTTCGTCGAAATCCACGTGAACCATAGTAGAAAACCTCGCCCAAAGCACTTTGTGCGTCAGTGACTCCCCGTTTAGCTTGATGTTTTAGCCAACTAAACCAGTTTGAGTCTGGTCCGCGATAGTTATCAAGATCTTCGTTTTTGTCAAGTCGCACAGCCTCAGAGTGGGTGTCAACCTCGTTGTGTTCAACTAGTGCGCGATTGCTTTGTACTGCCGCATAACGATAATATGTGCTGGCGACCTCTTGATCCTTCGGAAAACTGTCTACACCAATGTAGTGTTTGTAGGCTAAGGACATCTGGGATAATGGGTGGTTATAGTAAGCTCCAAGTAACAAAGATCTCTGCGATAAACGGGTGTTCGCACTTACCCCCAACCCGGTTCTGTGCAACACAGATAGCAAGTAGAGTGATTGGGGGTGCCTAAGACACGAGGTGTAGGATAACAAGAGTAACGCATCTTTGACATTGTTCTTATCTGTTTTCGTCAAATAGAAAGCGTAGTTATAAACTTCATCCTGTGTTTTCTTACTCGGTCCCGTTGTTTCATTCAGTTTTAAAGTGTCGATTAAAGTTTCAACAACCTCATTTGCTACACCCCGGGTGCCTACGTTGCAAAGCAAACGCGGAGAATGTGTCAACAAAACTCTTGCAGGACAAAGACTTTTCGCTTTAATCTCTTTTCTTAGGGAAATCCTAACCGCAGTTCTCAGTTTACGACATGATTTAAAGTGATCCGTCATCCCTAGGTTTGGCCTCGACGCTGCATTGAAAATTGCCTCAATTGCCTCTTGCGACAAGACATGTCTGCGATAGATTCGTGCAGGACCAATAAAACCATGAGTCGAGATAAATCCTGGGGAACCTCCCAAACCCCAATAACCATCCGTATCATTATAATGATATAGTCCTGCAGGGAAATCTGAATGTACAAACGAATTAACATGCTCGAGATTTTTACCGTATCTTACGTACACAGTTACCACAGTATGTTTGACTGTTACAGTGATATGAATCCACTTGTGAACAGAGATTTTTGCATCGACAAGAAAAGCAAACCCATTTCCGTTTTCATAATGGAATTGAAGGTGTATGTGGCCAGTTTTCAATAAGCCAATAAGCGGGGTTTGGTAGGCTGTTTCCTTAATATGATACATCAACGGACACATGTCTTTTGAGCACGGCTTAGTAAGGTACAGCCAAGTTGCAAGAGTAAATTGAGGCGAATGGTTCTGCATTTCTTCTGGTTCATGGAGCGTTTTAAAGAATTTTTTGTATCCATGTTCGCTGCCTACGAGAGCAACCGGGTATGAAAGTAGTTCAACTACATCGTCGATTTTGGGGCATTTTGGAATTTTATTCTCATTTAATTTTTCATAAAACATACCTATCCAGGAATTGCAGTAGTGTTTGTTGTTTTTTGGCAATCTGCTCCAGGGAGGAATCAAAATAAGGGGTTGTTCTTTGAATAGCACTAATACTGACGGGTTTTTGTAGTCAACCATGGCAGTTCGGAACAACAAAGATTCGCTGTGTAGATCTGGAGATATGTGTAAGATCCTATCTTCTTTGTAAACTAGATTATCTGGTAATGTTATTCGTACTATTCTCTCTTTGGTTTCGCCAGGATAGTGCGACACCTCTATCCATTCAGTATGGTAGATGGTATCTGCATGATCGATACCAACAGTAAATATATCAATAACAAATATCCGAGGACCAGCAGTGCTGTAACGGATTATCAGCCGCAGATTTTGGCTTGTGATATATTCAGGCAAGCCAACGATTTCGATCGCGTCCTCTCCAAGAACGCTCTCTTCAATGTCAACTTCAGCAGGATCTTGCTGAGTTTCTTTGTCACTTTTATTATCAAAATATGCATTGTCCGGCTGGTTTACAATTTCTGTAGGATCAATTCCAACGTCATGTACATTATTATCGACTTCATACTTCGGGACAACTTCAATAATATGTTCGTTATTATCAACGCCCTCTGGCTCTGTGTAATATTTTTCGTCTAACTCATCTTGAACCGAGATGGGGGAAGAGTCAGTTTCATCAGTGTGTTTTTTATCGTTTATTTCATCTTCAACATGACTGAAATCAACACGACCAACATTGTCGATGTTATTTTTATCGTGATCTTGTACCAATTCGTTCTGTTCTTGGATATTTGAAGAGTCAATGCCGACATCAGCGAGTATTTCGCCCGGATAATTGTTGGTTTCTTGGTTAGGGTCAACAGTGTTAGCAGCAGTTTTTGCATTGATAGTGTTGGCACCGCGATTATCAATCGTAAATTCTGAAACATCTTCGGCAAGATTTTGATCAGGTTCTTTTTGGGTCAGTTTATTGTCGTTTTCAAGCGTTTCCTCCGTGTATATCTTTTCAATTCCATCTTTAGGAGTTTCCATAGAGTCAATGCCAACATTGCGGTCCTCAATTACATGGCCATGGGTCGGATTTTCATCGGGTTTTTCTTGGGCAAAATCGGCATTGTTCTCAAAAGCTTTTAGTTCTACATTGTTGTCTTGTTCAAACTTATTTTGTGCCAACACAAACGAACAAAACAACAGGAAAACATGGAAAGTTCTTAGATTCATATCAAACACATGAAATAATGAATCTTCGTCGTTTATCGAGATTCTTGTGACCAAACGACTTCCACTATCGGCAAATGGTATGCTGAGTGACCATAATAATTTTCATGCTCTGTACTTTATGTTTGTATTACTCAATACAAAAGATTTAAATTATAAAACTAAATTTTAAAAGCCAAATCCAGAATGACCCAAAGGAGTAATTTCCATTGTGCTTTACGAGTAAAGCTTTACTTGCAAATGCTTATCTTAAGAAGTCGCTGCTAGGATACCAAATGCAAACGGTCAAAAATGTTCTAAACATCACCTAAGAGCATGCCACGCAAGAAGAGGCTATAGTTAAATCAGTTAAATCATCTAAAAAAACAGCACCGTATGAATTCTCAATTCGACACTCCTACTTCCAGAGTTACTGTAGATTATTTCCGGCTCATGCAAATCGTTGGGCAATGAAGGCATGCATGCCCATGATTTAACTTTTATAATATTGACTATCGCTTTCACGCACTATCAGAAATTAAATAAATATATTCACACAATTGGGAAGCGAATTACTTTCATATCAAGTTGATCAGTGCACTGACGACTGAAAAACTAAAACGTCTGAATGTGTGAAATGCTTGACCGTGACATAAAATATTCCAAGCCGGAATAAATCTATATTTATTAGTCTTGGTAACTCCGGCTTCAAATCCATCGGATTTACACACATTTACTAAAAAATTTTCCCCCTTTTTAGAATTAAGATTTTTGCCAACGGCAGACCTGTAAGATTAAATAACAATAAAAAAGTAGAAACCGTAAGAATTGGGGATTTTCATGGTTAATTGTTGTCAATGGTGCATAAAATTATTTCTCTGCTGAAAAATCAGGCTCGACCCTCATTCCAGGAGAAGCGATGCTCTGACCTATATACGCCTAAAACTATACATAATCTACGCGATTGAAACAAACAGGGTTTATGTTAAAAATAGATTAATTTCCCAACATTTGAATGAGAAAATACAAAGTTTATTGATTTTACAACTTGGCCTGAAACGAGGCACAGAATTTACCGATTAGTTTGTGGGAAGGGGGAAGGGGTTAGAGACCATTTCGTTCACCAAACACAACAGAAAAGGTGTTGGGTCTGGTGAACGCAACAGCCATCCGAAAGAATGTTTGATACAGCAATGAAACGATAAACACAAAAGTTAAACATTGAGCATAGAAACATGCTGTGAAAATATTGATTCAAACGGGTTAACCAAATTGACCAAACTTAAAATTATTACAATTACAATTATTACAATTACCACCTAAATGGCACCAGGGTGGAACCAGTACTAGTGTACTAATTTGCATAACACAAGGAACCTGCTAAAAATAACCACTTTGTTTTCTAATGCAACTTAGTGCACTAGCGCTGGATCCACCACTGTATGGGTACCACGCTTTTCCACGGTGATGTATTATAATGTATTAGAAATTCAAAAACTACCATTCAAAATATTGATGCTTTATTTACAAAAAAACTGTTGACCTTATATATTATAAACCAAATAAGCAAAAGGTTTATCTGATGTACAATACTATAGTATACCGTGAACTTCCAAATATAAACCTAACGTGGTTCAGTGGTTGTCAAAATTTTAAGGTATTTCTAGACCCTATATATTCTGTAATACGTTTTTTAACTTATTGTGACTTAAAAAAAATAAACAAGGTTGGCAATGTACCATACAATCTTGCCAACTCTTATGCAATGTTGCACAAGGTCTCTACTATTCGGAACTTCACGGAGTTCTTAAGCTTTTTCATCCTTGTTTTACTGGTCTATGTTTAGGGTCAGCTTTTATTGTTTATTAGAAATTTTGTACTTGTCCTAGTAAACAAATTTAGTGTATCAATACATTTTCTTGATACCTTTCTTAGCTTTCTAAATAACACTAACTATTAAATACAGATTCCACTGCTCTCTCCACATTCCAATTATGTGTAGAAAGTGCCACTCGACTTTTATTCTAAAAAAATAGATTATATTCACAACAAATAAAAACCCTCCTAAAAACTCACTAGATCTAGACCTAGATCTTTTATCAAAACTGAAGAAAGTGCAAAACACAACCGTCTGTAGGCTTCATGCAGGTCTTCATAACCCAATGTGATTATGTGAAAATTATTGAGAATACAGAATATGAAGGGAGGATTTTCTGCAAACTTTAAGAGATATTATTCATATTAAAATTCAGTTTGCGGAGTATTTAAAGAATAGCATGAAATGTTAGCAGCAAATGTTCTTTTACAACATATGCCTCTGTAATTAAGTTATTTCAAATAACTGGATACAAGATCTTTTAAAAATGTTTTAATGTTTTTTAAATTTGCTATTTTGGTATAAATAATATGCTCTGAGTATCTACACTCTATACCTCATCAAATCCCATTTCTTGCAAATTTCTGATCTTTTGTTCACAATCATATATGTTACCTGGAGCTGTAAAAAACAGAACAGTGGAAACCAATGTAACATATTTTGTGACTAGCTTCCTAGATTTACAACCAGTAACAAAGAGAAGGTGATGGATGAATTTTATGATCACAATATTTAATATTATTAATAGTGGTAGGTATTAACTATAAAGCCACTAAAGTCCACCGCTGATTTAAGGAAGGGCTGATAGCTAGGCTTCAAGGTGTGTACTGTAGGCGGTGAGGTGTGCATTGTAGACGCACCATTAGCATAAGCCTGAGCCCAATGTCTTGCTGTTCTTCTAAATATTTCTGGATTCTCTTTACACTAAAAAAAACAAGGATGATTGATTACTATGAGGAATTTTGAAATGTGGAAATATTTTGGGTTAAATAGAAGACATAATTGTAGCTAGCTAGTGGTCTTAATCTAGTATTCACCACAACAGGACATGTCTTGTAACAACAGTACCTGTCTAGCAACAACAGCATCCTGTGGATCATCTGGTTCAGGTGATGCTAACAACATCTATAAATTACATATGTCAAAAGAAAAACCAAGTTTAAAAATTCTCATGACAAATAACCAAGTATTCCTCACAAATCTGAAATGAAAGTACCTGAATTGACAGAAGAACAGTCCGAAGTGTCATTGCTGCAGCCCTAATAAGAGATGACAAAGGGTTACATCATTACATCAACAACTATTTTTGTGTTTCCAGTGATAACAATTAATAGAGGGAAACAAGACAATGGTAGACATATGTAATGTAGGTATTCAGAATGCTGGTCATAAAAGCAATGTAGATACCAAGTCAAAGACATACCATTGATCCTTTAATACATCAAGACATATAGCACCAGTAACAGAACTTATATTAGGATGCCAAATTTTAGTCAAAAATTTCACCTACAGTATTAATATTACAACAAAAATCAATGCTAGTGATTTGTGCTAATGTGCCACCAATTAATTTGTATGAGGCAATTTCAATAAACATGCTTTAGAACAGGATCTGGAATATTGGACTACTACCTTTGGAGGATTAAATGGATATGTCTCAGGAACAGAAATATCAACAACATATCGACCACCTTGAATACAAGTGCATTATTGATCATAAAACAATATAATACTTTTATATGCTAAGCCACTATGGAATATGCTAAAATGATGAATTTTATTGGTCTTATACTGTAGCATTACCTTCTAACACAAACACATTTTCAACTTCTATAATGTTTCAACACTGTATTATACTCACCTTCATAAGGTGTGTCTGGTGGCCCTGCAAGATCACCTCTTAATTTAGAAAAACTATCACCCACCAATTCAACATTAATAGCACATTTTAATCCCTATATTAAAGTTAAAAAAAAAAGTAGGATTCATCAGATTGTGATTGGAAATGCAACATAGCAATGTTGCAAAAGCCTGACCAGTTACACTAAAAGGGTCCTCAAAATGCCCTAAAGAGTTTGAAATATTTTTTTCTGCTTTAACCAGCAATTCCAGGAAAAACCTACCATCATACCAGATGAAACAATAGATATTAAAAACTATAAAACACATATACCTGGTCATCTAAATTTTTTGCTAAAAATTTATCATACAAAGTTATCTTAAGTGTGTGAAGTGCAATCATGTACGGTACACTATTAATTTGTTCTATTCAGGAATCTTGGTTTATGAACGGAGTATAATTAAATTACAAGTATAAATTATAACGCATATAGTTCTAGAATTACCAGAAATTGTATTTCATCAGAAAATATTGGGTAAAAGTCTTATAACAAATAAACATGCAATGTTGTAATGGTAGTAGCAGGATGATGAGAGGATCTGGTTTACTGATTATGTATAAATGTTTTAAAAAGCTAGATATTCAAGATCGTGATTCGTGAAGATACCTCTTCGCTTTTGACAACTTCTTGAAACTCACGCTTTATTCTTGAAATAGCAATATTGGCCATATTTTTTGCACAATTTTATTTTAATCACTAGAAACCCTTACTAAGTATTATCGTTGTTTTTTAATTTTTGGTTAATATTTCTTTCTTTATAGCCAGTTCCTTGAGAGGTCGGAGAGTGAGAAATGTCTATTTGGTCACGTGATTCGGTCTGGATAACAACGCTTGGTAACCTGGCCAACCTGATTGTTGGTCACTTGATGAAATAATTGATGACAGTCATGACGTCATGACACCAAAGATGTTTTTTGACAGCGTTTCGAACTTCGGAGGTTAATGAACTTGATCTTCAGATCATTGTATTATATTGCATGCACACAATTACATATTTTTATATATTTACAAACATTTAGTGGTGTAGGCGTGTGTAGGAAGCAAGGGGGAAAGGGGACCACCACCCGTACATTTTGTGAATGATTCTCGATTCACCGTTGAACTTGTTCTAAGTTATGGGTTCGAAATTCGTCAAGGGTTGCTTCCCCACTAGCCTGAATTTTCGAACGAACAATCCGCTACGGTCGCATCCTCCAAGTTGAAAAGAAAATCAAAACGGAGAATTTCGTTCGTTTAAAAAATTCCACCTAGTGTAACCTGCCCTTATTGCACGTAACACTTTGAACTGCCAGAACTGGGTCCCTGTTTTTCCTTAATCCTAGCTTGTAGAGGATCGTTCGCTCGGGAGACGAGATTTTCGGATTCAAGTAATATGAATAGTTGTGGCGTTTTTTTAACCGTAGCACGATGGGAGCAACGTTTGAATCTTTAACATACCATTGAAACCACACCCCAAACACGTTTTCCAGCGGACTCGACCATGGTCGAATACGCCGTTTTCCGGCCCAAAGGCTCCAAAATTGAAATTTGCGTGGTAATTCGAACGCAATAAATTTTTCGAAAATATTTTTGCCGAAAAATTTCTCGCGTCCAAATTGCGCAAATTTGGGCTGCTTTTGGAATACTTTATGTTATGATTGTTATCAGTGTCCAGTGGACCAGCGATATTTTAAAATTACGTTTTATCTCGGGTATCTAATACCGGTGTATTTTTGTTATCTGTGCTTTTCTATTCTTTTTTTTCTACGATATGACAGAAAAAGAGAAATCAACGCTAGTTTATATGCAGGAAATGTTTAAAGATAAAGTAGATGAAGATGTAATTAAACTTGTTCTTACAGAGTCTCAGTACGATGGTATGTGTCAGAACCGACAGAATGTCAGAATTCATGATGGTAATTTTGTATTTGGTAAATGGTATTTCGGCGTAATTTGCTTGCCGTAATTTGTCGTATGTTGGTTTTCATCCGTCGAATTTCGCATTACAATGAATTACAATGATTTAATACAACATGTGAATACAACAAATTATTACATATGAAATTTATTCAGCCTTTATTCTGTTGTTTTGGAAGGCACAGCATATTATAGAAACTTCTCTTACCAGTACTTAATGATAATTTGAGCTCTCCTGTAATCACCTCACAACTTTATTGTTTTTAAATAGATTAATTTAATCTAATTAAAAGAGCAAAACATCCTTCTTGAACACATGTACAGTATGAAGAAGAGTTTTCTTTTGGATAATAAATGTGAAAATAGACCATTATGGGACAATAAGCCTCTGGGCCAAGACCAAGAGCCTTTTTTCCATGTTAAGGTTTCTGCACTTATATGTTAAAGTAGAAAATTTTCTTTTATGCATGTGTTTAAGAAGGATGCTTTGCATCTTTGCACATAGCTTGCGCTAAGAATAAGCAGATTCATATTAATGGCATATATAGACATATTTAGATTGGGAATGGGGATGTGAGAATGGGAAATGAATGGCATGCCGCATCCCTATCTATGTAGGTGCATCACACTTTATTCTCATGTCATCCCATCCTCGATATAAATCAGTTAATAGTGATGGAACCTTTATGTTGCACCCTGTGCTGTAGACTCTCATCTAGGATATAAGGGCAACCAATTTGTTTCAAAGTTAAGAAGTATTTTACTGATATAATATATTTTAGATATAACTCAACCTAATTTTGGCATTACTAAATTAGGAAAACTTAAAATGAAATTGACATTCATTTAACAGAGAATTTAAATTAAATGATTTGTTCAACATTTATACTTTTATAGTGGAAAAGACAGTGATGCAATTGTTAACCTTGAGTGAAAGCATGAATAGTAAAAACAGTGTTGGTATGTCTTCCTCAAGTCGTAAATTTGATGATATCGATCCAGTTGACATTCCTTTGCCTGATATGAACCAATATCTTCATCCTGACACTAAAGATTTTACTGAAAATCAATTAGGCTCCTCTATATCGTTACCTAATTCACAGTTCCCTGTTCCAAAACCCAAACGAAATCCTGTCTCTGGTACTGCCAGGCCAATGTTTCCAAATTATGATCCTATTCCACCAAGAAACCCTTCACAAGTAGAACCTAGGAAAGTAAGTGATAGGTTTTATGAAGATGAATTGTATGTCTCAGATGATGATATCAATGAACAACTCGATTCTGTTAGTCGTATTGATAGAAGTGGAAAAAATGAAAGTGTTGATGATAAAAGTATTGGTAAGGTCCAACAGAATCGTAGTAAAAACTCTCTAAGGAACAAGAATAGCGAAAACCAGTCATTCAATGATAACAACCCAGTGAATATACACAATAGTAAAAGAACAAATAGCCCGCATCCATTTGAACTTCAGTTTAATTTACCACCGAATCGATATTTTGTAAACCAAGCGCGATATTTTTCGAATCTTACTTCAACCCCACGCTCTCATCAGTTTGTTCAAACGCGAGGAAACACGCCGTCTGGGCAGTACCAGAGACCAACCCAGCACCAACGATATCCTACACCACGATATCCTACACCAGCACCTCGTCATTTCAATCCAACAACTACCCACCCAGCAACTGTGGAAACAGATCTCAGAGCTTTTAACAATCCTCTATCAGCGAAATCCAGGACAAATAGTGCTAAAATGCGTAATTATCCTGCCCAAGCAACCTCTGTAGCTGTTGCTAACAAGGAGGAACCAATCACCTCGTCACAAGCTAATCATCCCGAGGAAGGGACTACTGTAGCCACTAGTTCTAGAAGATATAACAATGCCACGTCGGTCCTTTCCGCACCAACTAGTGAAGGACCTAACCACCCTTCACCAGCAAATGGTATAAATGGACCGAATGATCCTATACCAACCACCATTGGGCATGGTAGAAAAGGAACTAACAGTGCTAGACCAACTCATGGAATTAAGGAACCTAACTTCCCAACCACATCCACCGTAAAATATAGCAGTAAGGTTTCAAACCACTCCTTACGAGCGGCTATGCCCGAAACAAGCCCGATACATCGACCTCATCTGCACCCTAGAGCGTCGCTTGCGAGTGGCAACAAAGGGCATCGACAAGCAACACCAGCAAATGCAACCAAGGTATCAAATCATTCTCATCCCCCAAACTCCAAGAACAACGGGAAAGAATCTAATGACGTGGTCAGAGGAAATAATAGTCACCAATCATTTAGGCAAGGTACAGTGTAAGTCATTCGTGTATTAATGGTCGTTGAAGTACAATATATTAAAGGTACTAATGAAAATTACATACCAAGCTTGTACAATGCGTTAAATAGCAAGGGTTAGTTTTATCAGTATTCATTTTTAAATTGAAATTGAATGAAGCCAAAATGGTGAACGAAAGTACCAGCCTTGATTGCTAGATTACAACATTCGACAATTTAATTGATGTCATCCACATTAGTAGGGATTCACTCAAGTGTGTCTTTAGTTTTGTAAAACACGTCCTTAATTTCATTCCTTTTCGCGTTAGCTAAACCGACATTGCCCGAAGTGAAATCTTTGACATTACTGCGTGGATTGCCTGGAAGTGGAAAATCAACTTTTGCAAGGTGGCTATTTAGGAAGATCTGTGTTCCTTCGCTTTTCATATTTGACTATAGTTGAATATTGTCATATTCAACTCATCCCAAGCCTTCTTTGTTCCTTAGACAATTGGCCGCAAAAGGTGGTATGATCATTTCTACTGATGATTATTTCGAAAAAGGAAACAAGTGAGTGCTATTATTAATGCATGTGGATACCATAGAAATTCATGTCTATCAGTTTCTATGGGGGATACCATAGGTCTTGGGAGACGCATGTATTTTGATTTTGTCATCAATATCTTCCAATCCCCACGAAGTCCTAAATTACATGTTGTAACAAAGGATGTTTATGGATAAAAGGTTTAAATGGTTTATATTATTATTCATTGCTTGCTAATCAAGTAGTTGAAAATGCAATGAACGGAACGTGGGGTCGAGGATCTTACGTTTGGTTCGCGCCCAAGGGTTGATAATTTGGTAAATATCTGTCTCTGTAGATACTGTTTTAACCCTGTTGATTTGACTGCAGCTCACGAGTGGAACCAAGGAAGGGGTAAGTAATCGTATTATTTTAAATTGGAAATTAGATTTACTGATTGCTATTTCAAACAAATTGATACTGCATGTTAACAAGTTCTTCGTGGGTTTATTAAAATTTTTGAAGGTCATGCACGTTTACTACGGCCATCGCTCTATTATGAACGTAAAGCGGTGATGACTTGTATACGCGGTCACCTGAGTCATTTTCATTCTTCATAGCGTGAAATTTTCTATATCTTATTACTTTAATTGCTATAATCTTATAATTTCTCGTCTTAATTGTGGTTTCATGAACATAAACATTTGAATTAATTATTATGTGAAAACGTTTATTGGTATTTGTTGGGTTTTTTTTCTTAGCAAAAGCATTTATGGAAGCAGGATTGTCTCCTCTTATCGTTGATAACACAAATACTGAAGCCTGGGAAATGCGACCATACGTTTTAATTGTAAGAAAACTCTTCCTTTTACCTTGAAAAGCTTTTGTCTTAGTTTATTATGACGCTGAAACTGAAATCTTTTATATGACTGGAGGAAATTGTCCAATATTTTCTTTTTAGGGCTTAAAGTGTGGATATAAAATTGATATCAAAGAACCAGACACTTGGTGGAAATGGAATATAAAAGAACTAGAAAGGCATAACTTCTCAGTTTTTTCGTTAAAATATTAGTTTACCTGTGTCCTCGCAGGAAATCGTAGGTAGCCCAGTTGCCCCCAGCAGTTTTTTGTTCGCAGTTCCGGGTTTAGGTCTGTGACTGACTGTTGTAATAAGGGTAAGCTTAGGATCAAAATATGATACAATTTAAAATGAGTCAACCCTGGGTAAAACCTAGTTTTGTTGTGAATTTACAGACCTTCTAAGTCGACTAATTTTTGTTCTTGTGGTGGTGCTAATCTAGTTACCTCTGAAGTTACTGCAAGCTGAGAAATTATAGCTTGACCACACTAGTTTTTTTCAGCTTGCCCGGGATTAGTAACTCAGAGTTGCAATATGCATTATTGCTATAATTTCTGTTATTTCCCGCACTGTAACTATTTTCATGCATCAATGTTTTCGTTGACACAATGTCAAGTATCTTTCATCTTGCATGTGTATTGACTATACGTTCCTTTTATTTAGGAGGAATACGCATGGTGTTTCATTACAATCTTTAGAAAGAATGTTAGAGCGATATGAGAAGAATGTAACTGTTGAAAGAATTGTCAACTCCCCATCGACGCCAGTCATAACTCCGAAACCTGAAGATGGAGAAGAACTTGGACATGCGTTAAAAAGAAGTAAACCATCCAACACAGAAGAACAACATTCGCGGATGGAGTCAAAATCAGTTTCTAAGCAGGCCCAAGGAAAGCCTCCGAGAGGGCAGACAAAACGAACAGCTACAACTAAGAAGACGATTGCCTTGTCGGCGAATTTTTCAGGGGTTCATAATTCTATGGGTTTGCTTGGCGATAGCGATGGTACGAAAGAAAACAATAGACAAGATAATAAACATACTGACCAACGCTTAAATAACACAACAGGGAAGCCGAGTGATAGTGCGCAAGAATTTGCAGATATTCATGAGAATAAGGAATTGGATACTGAATCGAATTGTGATGCTTTGGTTTTGAACGAGCAAACCACAACTGGAATAAATCATGTGTGTGCACGTGAAACATCTTCTAACGAAAGCAATTCAAATTTACAGGAAATCTTCAAGAATAGCGAATCAAAGTTTGTTAATCCAAGGCACACACGTGGTGACGAAATGGACTTAAACGAAGGGAATGATAACTCAAAAAATAAACATAGTTTCGGTGGTGATAAGCTAAGTGGTGACGTTTCCGCGTCTGATGGTCAAGTGGAAATCAAGGATACTATTAACAGTTTATTTAATAATCCGGACCCAACCGTTAAAGAAGAAGATCCTGGAGGCGATCACCAAACCTCGACTGACACAGAGGGTTATGAAAGGATGGCTATGATAGAACCTGGTCTGCTAGAATCAAAGAATGAGAGAGTGATGGAAACTCAAGTCATTTCTGACCAGGAGGAATGTGAAGTCACCACAAGAATAGAACAAGATACGGACATATATCATTCTGATAGTGCAGATGAAGAAAGCGATAGTGACAGCATTAATAAACAAGATGAAGCCATCATAACATCTTGCCCAGCTAACCAACCATCTTTACCTTCAACTCGGAATAATGAAAATATTGCTTTTAGTTCTGCTGAACAAAACACTGCTGAAGCTAAGAAGATTTCATTCGAAATGTTTTTGCCGGATACTGATTTGCAATCAACTATCAGAGTTGGACATGAAGTTCTCTTTTTTGACAGAAAAGAAGAACGTGGAATTACATCCAGCGAGAACAATAATACTGGAAACCTTGAGTCGGGAACTGATTTCGATTCGCTACTTTCCATCAGTAATACACAAAGCAATCCAAGTTCAAGTGTATTAGATATACCAACTAAAACTGTAGCAACCACTTCTTCTGGTGTGCAAGAACGTGATCAGTCTGATGCTTTAATCCAAACAAGCTCTCCGGATCTAGTTGTGAATCCAAACTCTGAAGTCCTTTCACACACGGGACTGAATGTCCCAAAGCGTGACGCAAAGCATTGTCATAGTGAAAGTAACGAGGGAGATTCTGGTATTGATTCTGGTGCGTCTAGAAACGGCACTGGTATTGTGAGGCGTAATCAAGAACACCCTTGTAAAAATAGTCCGATTGCAACCGATGTCCGTAATGCTTTGGGGTCTTCCAAAACTGAACTAAACCAGACTGATTATGGAAAAAGTTCTGACACGTATGCCGCAGATGCTCCCGTCCCTAACACTCGCAAAGAAAATTTTCAAGATGTTGATTTTGATTTGGAAAGTGGTGTTTCTGGACAATCTCGTGTTTCTGGATTCCCGAGTACGGGAAAAGAAGATGCTCTGGATCCTATCAATTTTTTAAAAGATTGTTTTCCAAATAGTGAAATTGATATACTTAAGTCGTTTTTTAATTCGTGCGATGAAGATTTAGTAAAAACTGTCGAGTGTCTACTGGAGTGTAATTTAGATGATTACAATGATACTCAACATGAGCAGTCAACAATGAACAATTTCGATAATAGTTTACTGAGATCAACTTCAGCAGAAAATCATATCCAAGATACCAGTGGTAATTTGAAAACACCCGAAGAAAATCGGAATTCATCTTTCAACATGAAATTGGAATCCCCAATATCCTCATCAAGTACTCCTAGGAAATTTCAAGAGATTTCTGTAGATTCTCTTCAACTGACTCTTGATCCAGCTTTGGCATTGCAGTTGCTTGAGATGTTCGGGGCATTCAGTGGTGTTAGTGGAAAAGGTACGTGTTTAAATTTTTTAATATTCTTGTAGTCGTAGACTATCCTTTTTGTATATGTGCGTGTGTGTTTTGAGTCGTATTCACTAATGCTGAAATCACCTGATGGATTTGATTTTAATCATTTATATGTTTTGTGTTGTTATATATGTTGTGTTTTAAGATCCTCTGTCTGAGAGTACCCGATGCATTAAAATTGACAAAGATTTCGCAAAAACTCTGTACACTAAATGGAGAAAGACTGTCCAGGTATTATATTGTACTGTAATTTGTATTACTTCGCTTATTTTGTTATCGTATTTTCAGGGTAATCAGTGTGAGTTTGTAGCATTTTTAAGATTTATCTAAACATTTATGTCAGGCAACGAACAAAGGAAAGAAAACCGAAGTCTTTAAGAAATCATCTCCAGGTAAGTAATATGCATGAGATTATTGAAATGAAGGAAGGAAACATAACTGTTTCTGAGTGTGTATGGATTTTATTTGCAGATGGTAATATGAGAAGAAAATACAAGGCACAATCACGACAATTTTATCTCCCTGAGGATGTCCCGGTGAAACCTGAAAAGCCTGTTGCACCCCAACCAGGTATGATCCATAAGGTTAAACACCCATATAATTCCAGCTGGTATGATACAGTAACGGAATTGACAACAGACACTACAACCTCGTACCCATGCACTTTGAAAAAACCCTTGCGAGTTTGACCGATTGTATCCAGAGGCAATGCGTACCATTTTATAGTCATCTTTTGTCGCTTCAGAACCAGTTTCCCTTAAAGAGATTATGGATGAACAGCTTGCAATTCATGTTAGCCAATCAGACCAGGTTAGTCATGATGTAGTTAGCTATAACCAAGGCAACTGCGATACAGATATTGTGCACAAACTATAGCTATATATATAATTTTGTACTAGTTAGCATATATGCAGGTTTTAGTTCTGATGAATGGCAACCAGCTGTTCTGACAGCAGAGTAAATTATGGTGTTTCAATAATTTTTATAGGAAATAGAGAAACGATTCCTTGAGCAGCAACTTGATTTGTCGACAAAGCTTAAAAGAAGTCGACTACATGGAATGTTCCCCAATATTGATAAAGTTTCTCTTAATGAAATATTTCAAGCCAATAAGTAAGTGCTTTAATGTTGATTACAATAATCAATTTCGAATGCCAATATAATTATCTGGATTTATTGCGCGGTTTGGTAAGGGTTGCCAGTTGCCACCAAATGTACCAACCTACTTTTGTCTGTAGTTATGACCTAGATACAACCACACGCCAAGTGCAGTCATCATGTGGAATACCTCTTACTCAAACACCCACGGCTTTGATTCAGGACCAGTCGTTCACAATTAATCATTCCTCCAATAAGAAACAGGTTTGAAGAATATTTATCTTGATAAGGTATAAGTACTAAATATCTAAACCATGCAAATGCATTGTTATAATAAAGAAGGGCAAAACCAGGTTAAGCCAGATTGCAACAACTCTACATAAACCCTGAATCTTGGTCTCTCACGAACAATTTTTTGTTAAAAACATATTTATTTATAATTAATCTTTAGGCTAACTCTACATCACAGAGTTCATCAGGTATGTTCTGCAGAATAGTCTGCTCCTTACAGGAGCCTTGTATAATTTTATCGAGAAGGACATGTTGTAAATTTGTTATCAACTTGTCTCGGTCGGTATGTACCGTACAAAAACTTTCATTTCAAGGTTACTTCAAAAGATTTCATCGACGAAAAGGCCGGGTTGAACGATCTTCTCACAATATCGGGTCACAAAAGTTGTTTTACACAGATTTCAAACCTTCAACTGCAACTGGTTTGAACTGAGTGGTTAAATGTGAAGATCTTAGTAATCTTGATATGTTTTTAGAGTATCAAAGTGAAGTGGATGGTAATTTTCAGTCTTTTCATGATCCATCATACCAAGATTACCGTGCTGAAGCCCAGACACATTATGAATTGAGAAATGAATGCATAAAGAAAGCAGCTTTGGCCTACAGTAAAAAACAAGGAGAGCTCGCTAAAGTTTATGCTGATCAGGTCAGTCGACTGGATTGTTTATAGTGATTAACAATCTGAATTTTTAGACAAGTAAGTTTTAATCCATTACGAATTCTAATTCTTAAAATTAATTCTGACCCATGCATGTGTAATATTTCATCATTATCAAACCCTGTAACTCGCAGTCAGTTCTATCTGTTCCTTTCAAAGGCTAGAAGTCATGGTGAAAAGAATAAAGAAGCCAATCGTCGAGCAGCAGAGAAGATTTTAGAAAGCAGGTCAGTCTTGCGTAGTCTTTCATACAACCTGCGTCAGATTTTGAAAAAAAAATGTTTATTTAATTGATGATATTTTCAGAAATAACGACTTGATGCACACCAACACGTTAGATCTTCACGAACTGCATGTAAACGAAGCTATTGAAGTCCTCGAAAACGTTTTAGAAGAAAGAAGAAATGGTAAACCATCTTCGTATTGATATTAAACTTGAGTGAGCGTTTACGATACAGGCTGGAGTCATGTTTTAGTCAATATCTTCCTCCTGTGTTAATCAACGGAAAAAACCTTTTATATAGAGCGGAGAAGCCCTAATAAACGCTCGCTATCATATGTTGAAGTCATAACTGGTCGTGGCAACCGCAGTCGTGATGGCAAACCACGTATAAAACCTGCCGTCATGGACTATCTTAAGCGAAAAGGATACAGGTACATTTTACATTCGTTCATGACAAAAGATAGATGTCGTAATGATAGATTGCTTTTTGGAATGACGCAAATGTTACCGAAGGTGACGGTCTTACATTTTGAATCGACTCGAAACATTGAAGTTCTTGTTATACTGGTTAGTGTACCATATCAATAAGCGGTGTGCTTTATCACTGATTTACTGGATATTTTCATATATATTCATATCGTTAATCATGCAATGGTGAAATACAGTATAGCAGTGGGCAGGACCATGCATATTTGTTGGTGCATGGTATCATGTTTAGATATTTGTAGATTGGTGATATTTATCAGCACGTAACTTCTCATAAAACGTGGTATAATAACTGCCTAAAATGAAGGGAAAAAACCCTTTTCGACGTTTCGACCAAAGGGTTTTCGTCAGGGGAGTTTAGTATATAAACTGATCTGTTATACCATCTCTCTGTCTTATAATGCAATCGAAGAACGTTAGGTCTTAGTTGTTATACCACATTTGGTGAGAAATTATACCAGTGGGTAGTATTATATGAAAAACTTTAGTATGTCATTTATATAAAACAGAATTCCAAAATAATTATTTTTCTTTGTTCAACAGATACGAGGAGCTGAATAGTGGGCTATATAGAGTTTTTCTCAACTAGTCAAAAATGTTGAGTGTGCAAGTCCTGGATGAGAAGAAAACGAAATAACTAGTTTTAAATTTCGTACTTACACTACAGAAAGCACCACGTGCTTTTTTCGCATTGTATATATGGGGACAATACGCAATGTGTATATATCTCTCTTTTATAATTGACATAATTACTCTGTACGTACACCTTCCAATCTCTTGTAAAATATTAAGTATACCATGCACGAAAGACCATACCACTTTTTTAACGATATTGCGAGAAATTTTTTAACCAAAATGAATGTAAATTTGACGAATGAATGAATTTTGTAATTAAATGTATGTTGAAATCGAAATATTTATACAAAAATCAAAATCTAAAGTCAAGACTAAGAGAGTACAAGATGTCAAGAAAGAACTGTGATTCCCTTATTTCCATTTTGTCAAAGGCGCTCGTACCCATGTACGAAAATTGATTGCAATGAAACCCATAGCTTTGTATGCTCATTTAATATTACATTTCTCTAACACTAAGCTTGACCAGCTTAGGAAGCGATACAGCTACTAAAAATGGGCAGGTAAGAAACCGGCACGCAAGCCACGATTTTTATATTTTGAATTGGCCTCCTGATGAGTTTTATTGCTCGGGAAATCACGTTACAACCAGATTTGTTAGTTACTTCCGTGTTGGTACTACGTGATAAGCATTTTGATCGAGGTTATAAATTTAAGTAATATTTTTCATAGTTTTGACAATCATCATTATGTTTGCGTCTGGTGTATCAGGTGGAATTTTAATATTATTTCTTGCTTCTTCGGTGTTCTATATTCGTCCTGGGACTGCTTTCGTTTGCAGCAATTACGCCGAAAAATCTAGAAATGCTAACGAGGTATTACAAGTCCATATTGTACCTCATACGCATGACGATGTAGGCTGGCTGAAGACTGTTGATCAGTATTATTATGGGGGCAACAATAGCATTCAGAGAGCTGGTGTGCAATATATTCTTGATTCAGTGATACCTGCTTTAGATTCTAACCCCTTGAGGCGTTTCATCTATGTGGAAATGGCGTTCTTTAAAAGATGGTGGGTCCAACAGACCCCTGCAATGCAAGCACAGGTCCAAGCAATAGTTGAAAGAGGTCAGTTGGAGTTTGTTAACGGAGGTTGGTGCATGAATGATGAAGGAACAACTCATTATAATGCTATTATTGACCAAATGACCCATGGATTACAATTTATTGCAAACAATTTTGGCTCAAAAGCTCAACCACGGGTTGCATGGCATATTGACACTTTTGGTCACTCAGCCGAACAGGCTTCCTTGTTTGCACAAATGTCTTTTGAAGGATTTTTCTTCTCTCGAATACATCATGCAGATATGGAAAAGCGAACTGAAGAACAAAGGATGGAACTCATGTGGCAGGGTAGCAAAAGTCTTGGTAAAGCCTCAGAAATTTTTACAGGAGTTTTATACCATGGTTATAGTCCACTGGAAGGATTCTGCTTTGACATACTTTGTGATGACCCACCCATTCAAGATGACCCTCAGTTATTTGATAACAATGTAAAAGAGAGAGTGGAATTGTTTATTAATGAAACATGTGAACAAGCACTACATTACAAGTCAGGACATATTATGCTCACAATGGGAGATGATTTTAATTACCAAAATGCTGAAATGTGGTTTAAGAACTTGGATAAATTAATTGATTATGTAAATAAGGTATTTTCTTTATAATAATAGTTAGTTACTCTTTATAACTTACTCCAAATGTTTTGTGCCATATAGACAGGTGATAGATAATTGATTATATTTTTTATAGGATGGAAGAGTGAATGTATTTTACTCAACACCATCAAATTATATTGATGCAGTAAAAGGAATTGAATTGGAATTGAAGAAAGATGATTTTTTCCCTTATGCCAATTGTCTGCACTGTTACTGGTCTGGATATTTCACCAGCAGACCTGCATTTAAAGGTTATGTCAGAAGAAGTAACAATTTACTGCAGGTATGTATGCTATTTTCAGCAGTTAAGAGTTTAAGTGAAAACTTGGCATCCCGCTGTTACTGTAGCAATAGTAGCATTCATGGGCCGGTTGTACGTTTAGCACTAACCCTGGGTTAAATCTTACTCCGCTGTTTTGGTTTATGTGCTCCTGCACCGCTGTTTGTTTTTTAAGTCTTTACAAAATAAGACTTCTATTGATCCACAAAATATTTATGAAAAAACGTGTTCAACATCATAAACAAGCGATTAAAAAAATTGATGAAAGCTAACCGGCTTTTAAACAACCGGCCCCAGGCCGATTACTTCACTTACCTGCACACCGGAAAATGTGACGAATTGCTTACGTCGGCTAAGGTATTCTCGTGACAACATGTTTTGGGTCTTTTCGCGATCATTTTTACTTTACTGACGAAGGCAAAAGTTAGACTTTGCACACTGGATGCTCTTTCTATATAAGGCTAGGGTAGTATTGACCGCAGGGACGCCGGCCTGATTGAACGATGGCCAACGACGCCGCAAGGGGGCAACTAGCTGCCCGTGCTGCCCAACATGTTTTTGGCGTCCCTGATTGACCGACTAAAAGAACAAGTTGTTGGTGTTGGCTAACGTCTTGACAGCCTGAGCGTCTATCATCTTCACCGACGTTCGTCACTCCAAAAGCCCTACAGGCAGCACCAACAGCCTTCATCACTCACCTTCAATTCAATAATCAACTTTAATAAACATTTTCCTAACATCAGGTATGTAAACAACTTGAAGTCCTGGGCAATCTTCATGATCCCGACTTCAGTTCACAAACATTACGAGATGCAATGGCTGTAGCTCAACATCACGATGCGGTAACTGGAACAGAAAAACAACATGTTGTAAATGATTATGCCAAACGACTGGCAATTGGAGCTAAACAATGCAAGGTATACAATACACTAGCTTGAGTATTAGTAGTAGAAAAGTAGTAGTCTTCTGTTTCTAATCAAAATTTCATTTTTCACGTAGTTTATATGCATAGTTAATAGAAATCTATTTACACCCTCTTCTAGATGTTTTCCTTACCTAATAAATCATGCAATCGCGAATTAAGATGCTTTTATTAAAGTGTGCAAGTTAATTATTTCTAAAGCAAATTGTTGTTACGTGAATTATGCAGTCAGTTATTGCTTTGTGCAACTAGTCATTACAATGCTTGCTTGCCGAATGACATCTTAACAGTTGTACTTAGCAATCATAATTGCATATGAAGATAGCTTGTAAATGCAACGCTAAAATCGTTTTTTGGCATTATTAGACAAGTTGCAACAGACTGTCGAGAGTTTAGGCGGGTCCCGAATCCCGAGAATGGCTAAATTCAGGGCCGTAGCAACAAGGGGCTGCCTTTCCCCGAATAATTTGCATAAAACATTATTTTGAGGTAATAAAGTTTATTGCGAAGCAAGGGGGAAATTAAATATTTCTATAGCGCCTCAATGGCGCTTACCGTAAGCGGCTATCCTTAGACCTTAAATCAAATTTAATTACGAGTGTATAATTATACAAACATTCTCCCTCCCAAATGCTTTTCACCCCCTCCTGGAATTAAAAAAGCACTCTTTTGGAACTGATCAAACTGATCAAAATAAAGTATAAGGAGAGTACATTCGGAGTAGTCCCGGGCCCCGGGGTACCTCCTACCGCTCTCTCGACGTTACTAGTTGTGACTGGGTTGAATAAAATTTCATATGCATGACAAGCAATCTGTAAATGTTTCGGGTACTGCTATGAAACATTTTTACCCAGCGTCACAGCAGATTTCGAATTGCTGATTTATATCTAGAATCTATAATAACATGCAGATTCAAACAGAAGTGTAGAAATTATGTATCCAATTCCAAATTGGGAATTAAAGGGGATTATTTTTACGAATAGTTGGGCATAATCTATAATGAAATGAAATTATTGATCATATCATTATATCATGTAGATTCACGAACCAAAATAACAAGCTTTGCCTAAAAATACCAGGAAACGGTGTTCGTAATAAAGGTTTTAAATTTTAATTTATATGCACTGGATATTTTTTATCTACAATCTTCGTTCGATGTTAGATGATTTAAACCCTTCGTACGATATTTGAAATAAATTAAATACAATCATAAAGCAAGCAAGAAGTCCAGTTTTCTTAATGAATAAAGACCTCCATAAGTGCATATTCGCTAGTAGATTTGAGGGGGGTCCACGTCTACTGAGACACCGCGTCACCTGTGTGAAATATTTTACGCATATCGTCATAACGACAATCAGTATAGCTCAGTTGAAGTGATTATCACTTTGTTGGCTCTAGGGTCTCTGATATAAATATACAAAAAAACAGCAGACATTAAATTAAAAAACCTCTTAAATAAACCGCCTATTTTATATCACTCGTCTACATCAGCTATTGTCACTGTCTGATAATGTCTCGTAATGAATTAAACTAAGTAAATTAAGCTAGTTTAATTAAGGAATGCTTCTAATTATCATTGTACCCGTTATCAAAATATATTATCTACGTCACATGTAGATGGTTATCAACTCTACCCTGAACAAATTGATCCAAAGGGAAAGTTATGAATACACTTTCTGTGATTACCTCAATGTCAGTGCTTGTTCTGCTACAGAAACCTCCAAGACTTTTATTATTGCTGTATACAACCCAATTGCTCGACCAATAGAGACGAACATTCGAGTTCCAGTATCCAGTAGGTCTATGGTGGTTTATGGCCCGGATGGTGAACCAGTGTCGTTTTCGATACAACCCGTAACAAAAGTGACTAGGATTATTCGAGGTGAACGTGGTAACGCTTCGTACGAGTTGGTCTTTCCTGTTGTGAATTTACCACCACTTGGCTTGGGTATGTATGAAGTTAATATCACCTCAAATTTAATAAAATCTAAATCAAAAAAGGTTTCTTTCATCGCAAAGAGTACAGGTTATCTTGTCATCACAAACAAACATCTTCGGTTGACGTTTTCGACCAAAAATGGTCGTCTTGTTGAAATTGAAAATTTGGATTCTAGCATCAAACAATCAGTCGATCAGCAATTCCTTTGGTATAATTCCAGTGTCGGGAACAAAGTGAGTGATCAAGCTTCCAATGCCTATGTCTTCAGGCCAAACTCCAGTGAAGCTTTTAATGTTAGCTTTGATAACCATGCAAAAATAGCGATAGTCAAAAACAGTGTTGTACAAGAGATCCAACAAGTTTTCAATCCTTGGGTTAGCCAGGTTGTTAGGTTGTATTCTAATAAACCGTATGCAGAATTTGAATACACCATTGGACCAATCACAATGTCTCGCGGTGCACTTGGTATGGAGGTAATATCAAGATTTGATACAAATTTAAAGACTAATGGTATATTCTACACGGATGCAAATGGACGTGAAATGCAAACGAGGAAACGTGATTTTCGTCCCACCTGGTCATATGAAAGTAAGTTGATCAATTATAATATCATATAAACAAGCAAATGATTATGTGTACAGCATCGTAACACGACCTATTTTATTGTGCTCTTGAAAATGTGTTGAATATAACAGGTATGCGAAAAGGGTTCAATATCATGGATTTAAATAATGAAGCTACCAGGGCGAGTATGTAGCTCTATAAGCCTTATGGAAATGACCCAACCCTGGAAACTTCAAAAAGCATAACATCCTTAGCTTAAGATGCCTGCTTAAGATCTACGATGCAGACGCTCGACGACGCAGTGACAATCAACTTGAGAAAAAAACACTTAAAATTGCTTAATGGATTCAATGCTTGACACTCGTCAATTTGATAGGGGAGCAAATTTCGGTAAAAACTTTGTCTGCTTATTGTTAAACCTCTTATGTCGCAGCAAACTTTCACTTTGGTCAAAAGACGTTAGACGTTATAACGGCTTTAGGTGAAAAACAGCGACGATGTCTAATATATACTTGCGACCACAAATATTCATTTTTTCTATGCATGAAAAATGTGATTAATGCGCGTCGCCGAGCTGTCACGTCGTAAATCTTCAGGTATCTCATGTCAGGTAATCATCCACTCGGCCACTTAATTTCCATTTTGTCGTAATTATCGTGGGCACTGAGCACGTCTTTATCACCGATGTGAAATAGTACGGATGTACAATTTTCTTCATGATTTTAACTTCATAACATGTACTGTAGCGTGCAATACTGGAAACTAATACTCATAAATTACAAAACTGAATACGGTTTCCGAAGCTAGAAATTTAAAGTTTTTAAATTCCCTGACCTTAATAGATTTACACTGCAAAGTGGCAGCGTTTGATTGCACCACCACTTGGCAGTTGGCAAGTCAAGCAACGTTACTCTAATAAAACTGGAGTTCTCGTTTTATTCTAGATGCAGAACCCGTAGCAGGAAACTATTACCCAGTAAATAGTCGAGCTTATATCAAAGGTGACACCGGAATTCAACTGACAATAATATCAGATCGTTCTGTCGGGGGTGCCAGTTTAAGGGATGGTTCATTAGAGTTCATGATTCATCGGAGATTGCTTTATAACGATGGGGCTGTTGGTGGAGAACCGTTAAATGAACCTGGTCGAGACGGTCGCGGACTTATTGTTCGGGGAAGGTTTTTAGTTTTACTCGAAACCGCCAAAAATTCTGCGAAATTACATCGCGTTGTTGCTGAAGCGGAATTTTTGCGACCACAACTCGCTTTTTCAAAAGGAGCTCCTAGCTGGGCTCTTGGTAATGACAAAGTTCAACGAAAATTACGCGGTGAGCAAGCAGGAAGAAGTTACTGTGGATTAACTCGTCCACTACCGGATAATGTCCATCTGTTGACGTTGGAAAAATTTAACAAAGCTGTGTTGTTGCGTCTAGAACATCAGTTTGCGGTAGACGAGGATAATGAACTTTCAAAGCCTGTTACTGTTCAACTGAAAGGCTTGTTTCAAGACTTTACTATCCTTTCTCTTACTGAACTTAACCTCAGTGCAAATATGATAAAGAATAAACGAAAAAATACAAAAAACTGGAAACGAGATTCGGAACACGAAACGAGTCGCAATGCCAATGATAAGTACGACGTCATTTTAAACGCAATGGAAATCAAAACATTTAAACTTGATATCGAATGGAAGCATGCATGAAGGTAATAAAATCAGGGGCTAATAACCTTTTTATTAACCGAGCGCGAGGTCTCAACCGAGAAATATCGGACCGAGGTCTTTTTGTACCTTTCGAAGAGTAAGGTCTTCTTGTTAAAGACCGAGCAAGCGAGGTTAATAAGAACTTTATTATATGGCATAAGGCATGTATTTGCACTTAAAACGAACAAGAAATGCATGAATTCGTCTACAGCCATTGCACAGTAGCTACAGCCATTGCATCTCGTAATGTTTGTGAACTGAAGTCAGCATTGGATAAAAACAAAACAAAATATTGAATTATTTAGTTTACCTAAACTGTCTGGAGACGTCTTATTAGTAAAAGCAATTAAATTTTCTCTTGAGCATTTATTTGTGCCTCTTTCTTTCAGATTTTCTCTGTTTTTCATCTTGGAAGTGACGCTTGCCATATAATAAAACCTTTTAATATTTCTGTATTAATGAATTAAATACTAGATATAAAGCGTCGGGAATGAGATCTCAATGTGTTTTTACTCTTTGATCAATTATGAAATTTATAGATAAAACTGGAAATAAACCCTGGTACTTTAGGCATATAGCCTCTCAACCTATCGTATTTGATTGATTGAATAGAATTAAATTACGAGTTACAAGGAACTAGTCAAAGTAGTCAGCGTTTTTTAGTCACATGTCCCAAATTTTTAGCCCTCTTTCATCCAACTACATCCAACATGATGTATCGTTTGCCCCTATTTGATACATATTCATGTCAAGCGTTCAAACAAAAGAATTTGCTGTTGGATAGTTCTAGAATTTCATCGGAACAAGTGGGCGTCCAGGGATGGGCATGTGTGGTGAGATAAAAATGTAATGAACTCTGCCAAAGGAAATTTAATTATTTTATAACGATATTACTATCGGGAAAAAATCCGGGGTTAAAGGTCGTACCAGACTGAGCCGTGGTAATCATAGGCCTGGATTATACGCTAGCTTCTCCCGAAAAGAGCCTGCGGAGGAGGTAGCGCTAGCTTATCGATCATGGGCTAAAGTTTATGAAAATGAACAAGAGGTACTTAACAGAAATTCGGCTGGTGAGCAGGCGTCTACGGCGTCTAAACCAGGCTGTAGCTAGATGTCTTTTATCACAGTCTGAGTCTGAGTTTCGAGTCAAGTCGGTTCAGGATCGATATTTCGGACCAAACTCTAGTTCCTTCAACAACGGCTTTAGATGTATAATGTGAGTACATACTGCTGTGGCGGTGTTACGTAGGAATGTGTGGGTCATTTGGTCAAAGGTAAATGGGACAAAAGCTCCAGACCCAGATATTAATAGGTTCCTTTTAGGACCTTTTTTTACCGGTCATTATTTAAAGCCGAGGTGGGCTGAAGAGAAAATGACAAGAGTTATGGCGTAGACTGAATAGACAAAGTAAAAGTGGGTGCGAACAATCAACAATACGAATATGTATAGTTATAAGTTTATAACATTCGGTATTTATTATCCGTCAATTCATTATAATTGTTCTTGTCGTGCAAAAAAGCTATTTTTCTTCCATAAAAGTTGGCCAAAGAGATGGGAAACTATTTTTTTCTATAGAAGTTGGCCGAAAAGTTGGGAAACTATTTTTCTTCCGTATAGAGTTTGGCCAAAGAAATATTTGGAACAAAACAGGTTCCTTTAGAAACATAGTTAGGAAAACGGAATCAGAGGCGTTTATAACTTAATATACAAATTACTATGAATTCACGCGCAGAAGTTGGAGCCAATTCAATATATTGGAAATCTTCTCCTCTACTCAAACCGTGTGAACAGACGTCGAAACGATCAAAGAGACAGCGGAAGACCTTTTTGAAAACACTCGGAAACGATGACATCATGACGATGCGCGCGTTCCCGCATAGCCTTGCGTAATTATGTATTGCCAAGGTTGTAACACTTTTTGATATACTAATGTATATTGCCCTGCAGGGCGAAACTAAAATTAAGCCCAACTTTGATTAAAACAACTTTCTAAGATTCTATAGAGGACTGGGTTCACTCACTGATTGTTCACCCTAGGCTCTAGGCTCTCGCCCTTCAGCTCTTTCTATCAAAAACGAGGGCTGGCCAGGAAATCGCGGGTGGCTGCATGTCTTCACTAGTTAGTTCTTGGCACACGTTTTTGGCACATATTTTTAATATATTGTCGATGAATTCTCGCAGATTGTGTGTAAAATGTAAAGCAATTTACATAAACACTGGCGTTGTTTTTCCCGAGGTACGTTTCACGGGTTGTTGCGGGTTTCCGCCTCATCTTCCGCGACGCGATTTCCCGGGGGGGCAACAACAAGAGCATTGTTCGTTTTGTTGTCAATCGTATCGTGCGGCGACGTGAAATATTATTGTGCATATTTTATTTTGCTTTTCCTGTAGTGCACGATTATTGTGTATGTAGTAAATATGCAGATAAGATACGAAAAAAATAATCACGTCTAATGCTCTTTGCGGACTTTAAAATGCCCACTTTTATCAGGGGTACATATTTGTGTTCGTTGTTCAAGATGAAATATGTCCGGCTTGAATATATTGTTGGCAAATGAATCGTACAGCTATCACCCACATTATAAGCATATAGCTTCGAATGAATGGAGGAGACAATTGACAAAGTAACTCAACCTGAAACGAACGGTATAGTTTTACCAGAAGGATGGAAATTCGTTTTGATTGAACAGGATCGATTGGTTTACATCAAGTAAGTTTGTATTAAACTAGAAATATGAGACTTGTAATTACTGTCAAAAAATCGTTATAGCAAGCAAAATCGATCACTCTATCTAAACATGTAATAAATGTACTTGAATTTTGTGATACTTGAGCATTTTTATGTCGTAAATACGCAAAAATATAAACAATTATGATGTAAGATCGGTCATTGCTGGCATTTTATGTCTTTATAATACATGGAGCATTTGAATCATAAAATGTGTGGGTTTAATTTTATATAATGAACTAAAATATGTTGCTTATTTATTACTTTTCACCGAATCCGTAGAGATTAATAGGACCATAAAATATTGCTAATCTGGATTAAAACCATTCGATTCTGCATGCGTTTCTCGAAATGTATAGCTAATTTGTATTATATTTTGTCTTATATTTTGTCTTATATTTTGACAGCGATCGTCTCGAATGCAGGCAGACACACTGTTTTAAATACAATATTTATTAATACGAAAATGATAAATCAGCTCATTCTTGTTAAGATTTTAAATTGTATTTAGGCTTTCGTTTTCACGATAAATAGGTTTTAATGAAGTAACTATATTTTATCGCTATATAGCGAAGCCGATAAGACTTGGTCTTGGCTGCCTCCTGCAGAAGCTTGGAAAAGTCGACATAGTTTGTCCTATGGCTGGGAAATTGCCCAAAGTTCCGATAACAGACGTTATTACATCAAGTAAGATTGCTTATCCGAAGTATTTTTTTATATTTTTGGCAAATAATTATAATTCCATGTCAAAAATTGCAGAAGCTACCCTTTTAAGTACACAGAATATCGTCGAATTTCTTCCTCGAAGCATATTCCTTATACCAGAGAATGTTATGCATATATAGAAATAAACATGATTATAGGTTTATTTTTAAATTGCAGTTAAGTAATAAGCTTGTATATATATTTATTTGGGGTTCGAATGTATATTATGATATTTAGTTTGATTTCTGCGTGATCGTGTCATATTATCAAAAACAACTGGTTCGTTTTAAATCCCAACTTAGTTCAGAAGTAAATGTTTTGAATATTATGCATTTGTATGAATGGAATTAATTAACAATTTAACACTTTCGCTGCTATCAAACAAAACGTAATGCAGACCGTTATTCGAAACGTAATTCAGACCGTTTAGATGTTTATCCTCAATATAAAGTGTTACACATTTTCATTCTATTTTCTTTTATGATTTATAATATTCTATCGACACGGTACTTGGGTTGAATTGTTTCACGGCTGTAGTGTTTTGGTAATTATATTTCCGAACAATAAATCGCACCTCTGTGCAAAACAGCGTCGCTTTTAGATTTCGGCAATTTTCAACTGCATAAAATATAAATATGAAGTGTAGCTTTTTTGAAAGGATCCCACCATTTATTTACTATGGAAGAAGTGTCTGACTATGATAATCTTAAATTTTTAATTATCTGAGTTCCGACTAAATTTAATTGCATTATGCCAAAGTTAATTGTTGAACTCTAAATATTTTATCATGAACAACTAGAGAGCACTTTTCTGCATTTTTTCAATCAATTTAGGTTAGATTGTGGTCAATATTGGTGACCACCTAATACATATTCTGAGCACTCAATAACACTGCAATGAATATCACTTGATTTTTTTAAATTTGCAATGCACAGTATGGTCAATGTGTGGCCAAACGTGTTGATTATGAGAATTATCAAATGCAATTAAAAATTTTTTACTTCTTCTAAATTTCATTACTTTTTGCAACACACTTTCACACATAAGTATAATAGGTGGGGTTTATAAGTGCCAATAAAAGGAAACATATGGATTGAGTTATTATTATATTTGCTCATTGTATGTATTTATTCTTGATAAAGTTTGTAAATTGAGTATTTTCCAAGCATTACTTTGAATGCTATAATGCTATATAATTGTACTTATAATTAATTCCACTGTTTACAAAAATGCGGACAACAAGATTATTCAAATATGTGCAGGGCTTTTTAAATCGTTTTCAGCTGTCTTAGTTGGAAATATTCACAATATTAAGACGTTTCGAATATGCCACTAGAAATTTAGTTGACACGCTTAATTCTTGCTACAAAATTTAGAAATGGGCAGAAAACATAAAAGCTAAGTGGTGTTATCCACCTAAGGCCGGGTTATATAAAAAGGCAGTTAACCTTTAATTATAGTTAGTGGCAGAATTGGCCAATCAGAATATTGTATTTTCAACTTAACTACCATTTAACTACTCAAAATCTAGTTGAGAAGTTTTATATAACCGTACTCAGATAGTGATTGTAAACATGTCAAAACGTTACAGATTTAAAACAGTTACCAGTATTAAAGAGAACCTTATTAAAGAGAACTAAGATTAAATGTAGGTTATATTGAACAACAGGTACTATACAACTTACCCTAAATTCATAAACTATTAAACAGTTTCAATATGGCCTAAGTTCTGATTTTTTATATCTTGTTGATACAAATACACCTCCATTGAAATACAAATTTTATATCAGAAGTTTTTTACCATGCAGATAGGACTTGAAAACGCATTTCAACAGTGCACAGTGTTTTAGAGGGTCATGTCGCAGTGCTCGGAAGCTTTCATCCAATTGGATAATGCTATTCTATGCTTTCTAAAGAACGAAGCTATGCTATTGGTTGAAACAGAAATGTATTGTAAAGTTCAGCCAATGAAAATCATTCTTGCGAGGAGCTGCAACTCTACCCGTTTGATAGGAAAAAAATTGAGTGGTATCTTATAGACAGCTCACATGCAATTACAGTTTTAATGGAAATTTACCTCCATGTGTGCAAATGCTTGTTGTTAGTTGGCACGCTTCCTGTGACTGCTCGTTGTTAAAACAGAATTATTATTTTCAAATTGGTACATGATATTTTTAATGAAATATTGATAATTTCTTTCAATTTACTCTCTAGTCATTTGAAGAAAGAAACCTGTAGAAGCCTTCCTGCACAATCAGATTTAAATACTACAACTACTACTATGGTATGTCTTTGATTCTACATTTGATACTGGAATACCATCAGCTATAAACTAAAACTTGATGAAAAAATAAAATGAATTTGTATGGCTATTCCTAGAATGATCTTAACCATTATTAGTAAGTTCTCACATATTCATGTGGGCCAATTATCAGGGATTAAAGTAACCATAAGCAGTTGCAATCAATCATTTTGTGGGAAAATCCAACGCGTTTTCGTGTGACTTTCGTGCTCTCTAACAAACCATTAAAGCCAGTCTCCTTAAAAAGCCACAGTCTGCATAATTCAGCGTATTATTGCGTTCAGTGTAATTACGTTCCGGCTGAGAAAAAAAAGAAACCAAGTAATCTGCTAATTCATTTTTAATGTTGCCTAATGAAAACACGTAAATTAAGTTACGCTTGTTTTGAGTCATGGAATAGCATTTACGAATGTTTTGAGTCATGGAATAGCATTTCTTGATAAAACTTTATCGCTAAATAATGAAATTTAGTCAATCTCAGATATGAATGTTTCTGAGTGCAATGGTAAGATTATTTTCATGAGGTAAAAGATGGTAAATTAGGAATAAATATATAGACGCTCAAACTAGAACAATTCCCCTGAGGCCGGTTGTCAGTGCGAAGGCTGGATAAAGATCTGTTCACACGATCCAATTTTGTTGGATCCAATTCACTTCTGACGTATGAAATATGGTCGGTTATTGATAAAGCAGTACTGCATTGGCTTCATGGAATTTGCTGCTCATATACATTACAAGACAACAGACTATAAAACATCCATCAGAAGTGAATTGGATCCAACAAAATTGGGTCGTGGGAACAGACCTTAACGCTATCCACTGAATAATCTTTTCAAGCGTTGTAAAAATGCCTGAAAGCAATAAAACAACAGATTCGAAGAAAACAATTACTAAAGAGAATTCTCGAAATAATTAAGGTTTACGCCACAAGCCTAAGCCCTTGCACAGATAACCCCGATATAAAAATAAGTAGCCAGTTGTCCCCCCCCCCGTACTCATAATGAATAATCACCAACGTCTACTCCTTCACCATGGAAGAGCCTGAGTGAGAATGAACAAAGTTTCGCTATCAGCTAGCCGATGCATTAACTGTATAGCTACTGAAGCTGTGTTACCCGACCTGTGAAACTCAATTTTCTTGTCGATATTAATACAAAATTATTGCGTGAATCGCAATTTTTTGTGATGCCTTTTTTTCTTCGGTTTCCGCCATCCCCAAAAGTCCGGAAAAGTCGAGAGTCCTGGGAAATATTCAACGCCTAATTTATGTGTCATGCAAAATGTCGGTCAGTTGACCGTTATCATTCTTCTCTGTGTATTTTTTCAAGTATCTTTCGAAATACCGACCTGGTTTTCTCTCAGTACAAATCTGTTAAGCATGATAAATAAAACGTCTGGCCTGAAGTTACAATTCATAACATTCAATGTCTGTATGCTGTATGCTGTATGCTGTTGTATAAATATGTAAAAACTCTCGCAAAGTCATATTTATCCAATGACAATGTACTGTTACATATACTGGCGATGATACAAATTACAATTCCTATATAATTTGTGCTATAGTTGACAATAATCAACAATATATAGCTAAAGTCTAGATTGTTTTATTGTTTATACTGATGTGATTTCTGTTCGTGTTCGAATACTAAAAAGTTTATATGTATTAATTCAATTAAAGAAAGTTTTTTTTTAAGATGGTTAAAGAAAGTTTTTTTTTAAGATGGTAGGCTGGTAGCTATTTATACATACAACTATTACAAGACCCTCATTAACTTTTATTTCGATATAAACTTATACTCTACAGACTGGGCTCACTGAACGATATTTAATTAGATTATATTTCGCCCAGAAAAAGAACTGGTGTATCGTAGCTAATAAACGTATGAATGTTCTAACAAAGACGACTTAGACAGGGTTCAAAGTCTCCTCTGAGTATCGCGAGTGGAACATGCATGCCTTTACTGATGAGTCTTTAGTTTTAGTTGGTTCACGAAAATATACTAAACTGTTTGTCTTTGCATGGTATGTTTATCATTTGTAAAATGAATGTTAGGTCAAAGTACAGAAAGTAATTATGTTGAATTTAGGTCAGGGTGTTGGTTTTAAACTGAGGAAAGAGGAAAATATTTCGTGATATTGAAGGTGCATTTAAACTGTGCTACTTTGGACCTCCTCCTCTCGTCCCATGCAGGCAGAGTTATTATTTATTAATTTTTCACACTTCCATATTAAACATTTTAAGATAAACGAGATTTGAAGTTTGAATACATTTTTTTGTGTAATTGCTATATAATTAATTGAAAATATGCTTGTAACGAGCCCGTGTGTTTTAAAAAAAATAGGGATGCACAAAAAGCAGACAGCAAAACAAAGCAAGAACTTATGAATTTATCTTCCTTGATTGTTTCTTACTCGGCATGACCAGTGAGGAAATTAAATATATTATATATGTGTTGAAATTTACATATACGGCTCAACCTTTTAGGAATGTAATGAATCAACATATTTTTATCCCATTTAAGTTCCATTTAAGTAAATCAAGCTCTTTCGATTCAGTATAAACTGGTGTATTCATTGTCTTTTTGTGTAGTAAACATATCATTTCAAATGTTATCTGTATGTACCCCATACAATTCGTGTATCTATTTCAACAGTATGCTGCTTAACTGTGGGAGCGAAAACATTTTCTTCGAAGAAACATACCAATATGCAGTATTTATAGCGTGGGAGTTTGGTCCTTGGATGACACCCCGTGGGTGGAGTCTTTGTCTTTACAACAGGAGGTCGTCTCTGTCTGTTGCTCTTTTGTTTTGGAATACCTAACAGTTATTGTTAACATCATAGGAGCCTGTAGTTAGGTTCTATAATATTCCTTTGACTTCATTACAAGTGTAGCCTGTGGGTATTTTAGACCCTCTTGCATGTGCGGGTATATTTCAACGCGATAACTTGTACAATTGACTCTTTCTGGTTCACTACATGCAGACTTTATCATGGTACTCTATAAGGTTGATTTAATATTGTTCTTTAATATTTTTTACCTGTAAAACTTTGTGAGGATTATAGCACGATGACAAGGGATATATAAAAGTACTGAAATACACTTTCTTCTACAGATTCCTCCACGAACAAGAAAAGTGGTCATCTCACGACACTCCGATATTGGTATGGTTTAATACATTACAATTTCATTACAACACCAACAATTCCGAACATCCATTATCGGATAAGGAGCGATATTAACGGGACGTTTGTATAGCTTTAGAATAACAATATATCGAGTTTGTCATTTTTGCCATAAGAAAGGGTATCATACTTTACTAAATCTTTTGAGGCATGTGTCTATATAGGCTGTATGCCTGCCGCTTTGCAGTGCAATCTTTATCGATTTTAACAGTTCAGAGTTGAAACAAACTATGCAAAACCAATCCATATTTTACAAAGGGTAAGGCCAGTTTTAGACGTCGAACTTTTCATGTGCCGAATCGAATGCAAATGAACTTACAAAGTACTTACTAAAGTCTTTACTTTAGTCCATTAACATTAGGTTCGGCACATGAAAAGTTCGACGTCAGATACGGGCCTAAAATTACTTAAAAACGTTCTCTCGTGAAATGTTCCCCGGTTGAAATTTAGATTTTTCAATTGGGCAACGTAAAGTTTTGTTTCGTGCATGTGTCTGTTTAAAATCAACATGTCCGTTAGGCGACAACTTAACTTAGTTAACTATAGTCTAGTTTTCGTAGCTATATATAGTAAAATTTAGGATCCGAGGCCAAGAATGCGTAAAATGTTTTCGACGTTTCGAGAAAAGCACTTTCGAGTATACTAACCTTCATATACGAACGTTAATTTGTATAAACAGGAAGCACGTTGCTCAGGTACCCAACTATAAATAAATACCTTATATGCACGCAGCTTCTATCCTGATCCTGTACAATCTATGTGTATTGTACATCTATGTAGATATCAACTATATTCGTATAATATTCTTGTATGTTTGCATGGTAACACAGGACTCGTGCATGGATCTTAGCTTAAGCAACTAAATGAAGTATAGTGTTTTAAACCATGTATTTCAGTGGTATTAACCCATGTGGTGCATCATATAGCTGTATATAGATAGCCAAACACAATTAATGGTCCTTGTGTGGACGTCGAGAGCAGTTTATCGACGGGAAATAAAATTGCACTGGAAAATTCTCCGATGCGATTAGTTTTCAAAAGAACGTACTAAGTGAAGTTGCGTGTATACATAGTTGTTGTTTTCAATTCGTTTTAGACTTCACTTATTGCACTGATATATTATTTCATATCAGACATGTTTTGACTGAAATCTTTATTTTAGGTTATGGTTTTGTTGCTGGTAGCGAAAAACCTGTTCTCATTAGATCGGTTGCAGAAGGTTTGTATTCGTTGAATCTTTATCAGCTACATTTACTGTAGACAAAATGTTTTGTTCTTTTAAGCAATGAAAAATGAATCGTATAACCAATGCATGTGTGTATAGTGTACAACAACAGTATGATACTGAGGTAAACAGTAAATAGTGTACAACAATTAAGATACTGAGATATATATACTCCATGCAAATCAGTATCTGTTGTGCGGATAGATTTGTACCGCAAATATCATGCACTTTTCCTGGCCAATGCTGTTCAAAATATGAAAGTATGCTGCAGTCAAGGTGGCTGTTGCTGGGCGAGGGGGGTGTAAACAAGTATTTTTTAGTTGATAGCATTGGTACTTAAAGTAGCAAAGCACTATTACATTAGTGTAGGAAGACGAGGGCGTCTCTTCCTTCTTAAACTTATCAAGTAAAAGGGCATGTGGGAACCAAGCATTGGGGATAATGATCTCATTTAAGACTGGAAATCAAACATACCAACCCTGCAGGATAGACTACTAATCACGCTTGGAAATGACAGCAGTGATACCAAGAAAGCTTCGAGATGAATTCTTCTGAAACAACCTAAATACCCCAGGTCTTTAAAGGGTGGCGCTTTAAAGGAAACAATAAGGCTGTTTAAGAAAGACAACCAATTAATAGTTAATTGGCCCTTGAGCTAGTAAAAGTGATTGTCATTCATATGCATAGCATATCCATCATAAAGCACGCTTTAGTGAAAAATAATAGGCTTACATGAGAGAAGAAAGTTGTTAAAAATGTCTTCTCTTTGGTACTCGTTATTAACGTAATGAATCATTGGGCCCTAATAATCATTGGGACCGTGTCATTAGAAAAAAATACAATTCATAAAATATAGCATCAAATGTGGTATAACAACTGCCTAAAATAGACAAAAACACTTTTCGACGTTTCGACCGAGGCCTTCGTCAGGAGAGTTAATATGTAAACCATAGTAACTCTCCTGACGAAGGACCTAACGTCGAAACGTCGAGAAGTGTTTTGCCTATTTAAGGCAGTTGTTATACCACATTTAATGCTAAGTTGTCTGAAGACGCTGCCACGCTGCTCCCTGGTTATATTGGAACGTATCATAAAATATTGTCACGTAATCGCACACTTGCTTGCTTGCATGCATGGTGGTGACCATGCCACAAAATTTGAACAAATCGTTCATATAAATGTAATGGGTTGGGACACACAAGGGAAGAATGTCTACATTTTTGCTTATTTATAAATATACATAATGGTCTTTGTTTAAAGGAATTTTGCTTGATCCTAAAACACAGTAGGAAAGCCATTTGTGACGGATTCAATGTCTTTCCAGAAAGACTTCTGACTATTTCGCCGACACAAATAGTTTAATTTCCGTTTTCGTCCAATTTCTCCCAACTGATAAACTTCATGCACTATTTTGTTCGAATATTCCGTAGGCGAAAGAACCTTTTCGATTATTGAACTTATCAAAATATGTTG
Source organism: Dendronephthya gigantea (assembly GCF_004324835.1). Classification (NCBI taxonomy): domain Eukaryota; kingdom Metazoa; phylum Cnidaria; class Anthozoa; order Malacalcyonacea; family Nephtheidae; genus Dendronephthya; species Dendronephthya gigantea. Next base: position 507,009 of record NW_021163041.1, on the reverse strand, counting down.
AATATCAGTCATTATGTAATGTTGAAAGAAACAACATAAATTCACCTTGTACACTATCAGTATATCGGAAATTTCTTCCCTGACCAAAATTTTGATCGTGAATGTGCATAATGTACAATTTAAACTCAAGATATTGCAACCGTCTCCCATTTAGACTTCTCTTGTGAGGGACCAGAGTGTTCATCTTTGGGTTTTGTAAACATACAATTCACCTCAACAACCGAAACGTTGTTTGTTTTTTGTTAATTGTTATATTATTATATTATTATAATTTAAATTTCACTTTTTAACATCATTGTTTTCTCTCTGTGTCAGTCTGGCGCAGCAAGTATCCACATTTTTTAACTCTAATGGATTAAAATCCCCTACTAATAAATTTGTCTTATACCTAGATGGTCCATCAGCTGGAAAATTATATGCGAATGATCAGATACTGAAGATTAACGAAGAAGACGTTGGCGACATGCCCCAGTCTGCAGTTATTCAGAGAATAAAGTAAGAATTGTTTATTTTTTAGGCATTAGTTTGAACTACACTGAGGATTATTTCAGGGGTTGCTGTGATGGTATAAGTTAGGCTAAGAGTATACTCGTGTAGTGTTTGCGACTTGCTGTCACAATGTGTGTTTCACGTTTTCTTTCCAGGGAGTCTAGTGAAGAACTAAATCTTGAAGTTATCGCTAGTGATGATGTTCAGGATGTCAGAAATCGGGTAAGGAAGACAATATTATGCTACTCCAGTGCATATTGAAGTCTTACTTTACACGACGTGGCTCGGAGATCATGCAGATCCGTTTATCATATTCCGTGCTAATATCTCCTCCATGCACGTCTTGTATTTTATTTGGAAACAAAAATCCAGTCATATTTGATATGCACCTTCAACACCCTTCTTCGGTAAATAAGTTAATTCTATGCCGAACAAAATAGGGAAGATCAAAAGCAGAAACGCTTTTTCTGGTCAACTGCGGTGTAAACAAAACATAGTTTTACTATAAACAGCCCAAAGGCAAAACTCACTGCTTAAATACTCTGTTTAGAGAACGAGTTCGCCTTTTACCCATGTTTTTTCGCATGTGGTATTTCCCAACTAATCGAGTTTCCTGCTTTCATTTCTTAAATTCCTTAAATGAGATTAAGATATGTCGTGCATGATTGACGAAATCATTTTTTACAGGGCCAACGCAAATCTTCCATCATGAGTCGCACAACCAGGGAAAAACGCAGATCCAATCCAGTCAGCGTTCGTTTTGCTGATACACCTGTGCTCGTTCAATATGTCGGATCTCCTCCGAGTTATCCATTTAGACGGGTATGTAAATACTATCGACTAAGTACTTAGCGATAATTACAGCATGCACTGTTCACGTGCACTATACGACAGTACTGTTCAATTTTGGATCATGCAATACGGCGATATTTTTTTATCATCCTATAACGTGAAATCTGTTTTAACCTTTTTTTAGTCGTCGCTACCACTCATCCCGAATGTACTGAAAATCTTTCTGGAGAATGGACAAACCAGATCGTTTCTGTACAATCCCACTACTGTTGTTAAGGTAGAAATTTTCTACGATGCTCTCTACTGTAATACCTTTAAAATGACGTCATGTTTGTATTTGTAGAATTCTGCCGTTTTAAGTGGTAATTGAAAAAAAAAATTTTTTTTAAAAGCCAACAAACATTGAATGCGAATTTACCGGCGTAGATTGTAGCACTGCGACTTTTGTTATTTCAAGAGGGTCGTAATGTTCCCAGGATTTTTTAGCAACCGCGGTTAAATAACAAACTCTTGCCACCCAGATTATTTCTGAGACACGTCATTTTGTAAGAATAAGAATAGCAACCCTAATAATGGGTTTCGGACGCCATCTTGAATGCATTGTTTCCCTCTTGTGCTTGTCATATCTTTGTTTTCACTAGTGCAAGTATTTTGCCCAACGCGGCCGCGAAAACTAAATTAAATGCAGTATCTGTAAAAGGGAAATTTTGTCTTATCATTAATTCCCTGATGATTATTGATGATAAGAAGTATATTGACAACTTAATGACTTCTTTGTTTCAGGATTTGTTCGCATCTCTAGCTGACAAGATTGGCCTTAAGAAATTAGATCGTTTTGCACTTGTATTACAAGCTACTCAAACGTTAAATGATTATATTGTTCAGGCCAATGAGCGTGTTTCCCAGGTAATTTTTTTGCTATGCTAAATATTCACCCCTGGGCCAATTACTCAAGCACACGTATAGCTTGCCTGACGATTATCGTTAGGCTAAATCGTTAGACTGTCTACGCTGCTGCTAACATATTCTTACTCATTTTAAACTTTTCATCTTTATAAGGTTTATACAAAAAGAAATTGTAGTAGTTCAGCTTGGTTATCAAAGCTTCTCTTGATGTAAGTCACGATAAATTCATGTTTAGATTCTATCCTATATAGACTTTTTCCTGGCAAATCTAACTTTTTTTTGTCGTTTTATAACGTAAAATTAATTTTGCTTGGCGTCTATCGTCTCATTGGACGACAAAAAATGTTGAAAACTATAACGGACTAAATGTATTTATTCTCCTTTTAGTTTTGCTCCAAAAGATGTTCAAAAATTTTGGAAGGAAGACCCGGTTGCATTTGATTATTTTTATAGACAGGTTCGTCATTATAGCACTATATTTATTTGTGTATATACGTTTGTCTCTGAGATGGTTAAATAAAGTGCTAAAAACCTTTTCACCAGACGAAAATCCATTTTCCAGGTCTTCTGGTTTTCTGCTTGATCCTCCTGTTCTCCTTCAGCTTCTCCTGATATCCTCAAGCTCCTCTTTCAGATCTTCCTGCTCTTGTTCAGATCATCCTTTCCCGTTCAGATCCTTCAATTCTCCTCCAGGTTCTTTTTCAGAATTCCTGCTCTCTTTGAAATCGTCCTGTTCTCTTCCAGGTCCTCTTGTTCTCCTTTAGATTTTCCTAATTCATTTCTGTTGTCCTTTATATCATCTAGTTCCCCTTCAGATCTTTTATTTCCTTCTCTAGATCCTCCTGTTCTCCTTCAGATCTTCTCCTGTCTCTTAAGCAGGTCCTTCTGTTTCTTCCAATTCTTCTTTCACACCAAAATCTAAATTCAATCACGAATCGTTAGCCGTTCGTTCGGATAAATTTGTTCATAAAATCCTGTGTAATTGACATTGGCTCCATCCCTGTGTTTGTGTAGATGTGTTCTCAAGTTGTTGAGGGACGTTTCGGTTGGGAACTAAAATACGACATTGCGATCAAACTTGCGGCATTGCATCTTCAACAGTACGCTATGGAGGAGAAGATTGGAAAAGGTGGGAAAATCTCTGTGAAAGCAATTGAACGAGAAGTTGGAAGTCTGGAGAATTTTGTACCAACTGCTCTCATTAACACGATGCAAAAGAAAGACCTACAAAGGATTTTAACTCAACAAATAAAGCAAACACGTAATCTCTGCCCTCCGGGACAGAAATATATTTCTCCACTACAAGCAAAACTGCAGTATTTGAAGATTTGTAGTGAAATGAAAACGTATGGCGGAAAACAGTTTAGTGCTGTGGTTGTTGATCCGACAGCTGAAGATCAGAAGGTAAAAAAGTGTCTTCGTTAAGTATTTTGTAACTTAAAAATATTGGGGAATAGTGACGTAGTAAGTAATATTAGGATCTTCTGCATCATTGCCATAATAATGAATGTTAGCATTTTAGATCATTTCAGTTCCTGCATGGAAGGAAATTTATGATTTTCTAGTTTTCAAGATTTATGTGACCAAAAATAACTTGGCATCTGCCACATTCTTTATAACATGACATACGCGAGACAGAAGCGACGTTAATATTCAGCGAGGGTACAGTCTGGGTGTAGAGTCGCATAAAACCTAGTTAACCTACGTTGATGATTATACAAAAAGATATATGATTTTAATGCGATACACTGTGAAACTATTGTCTTTACTACTGTATATAATCTCAAATATCACTTCAATAACACTCCTGTTTTTATCTAACCTAGTTTTTCCAGGATCAGAAAGTTAATTCGATGATATTTGTTGGCCCAAATGTTGGTTTAGCTCATGTGACAAATCCAAGATCTTTCACGGTTAGTCAATCCTATCTCAATTAATACTAATTTATGTAACTTCCGACCAAGATTCCTGCATCAGTTGTCAAAATAATTTAGCACCAATCATCAACACTGAACTAATTTCTTATAACATTTCAGATGCAGCAAATAGCCGAATTCAGTCAAATTAATGGCTTGGTGATTACACCACATACTGAGGGAAAACAAAATATCAAATTATTCTTAAATAACAGCAAGGTATGGTTAAGAGCCGAGTTCAGCATTCTAATGTTACGTAGGTTAAGGGGAAGTTATAGCTTGGCAGAAGTTTGATATGATATTGTATAATTTAACGGCCAAAGTAATCCGTCAGGCAACAGACTTAAAAAACTTATCAAAAAGCAAATGTTGTGAATTTACATTACCACATTGGAATTTCTTTTAGTCCGTTACTCTCATCATGGGACCAATTTTTGAAACAAGGGATTTAGTCCATTTGATATCTGGTTATCATAAACATTTGGTGGAAAGTAACAAACCTTTGTCAGTCATTGATATGACTTGCTCTGACGATGTTGAGGAACCCGTGGATGAAGGTAAGAAAGTATTGGCGAGATGTTTTATGTTAACTATTTCGTTTAAAACGCTATGAATATTTCACTTTTCATTGAATGGTACTTGTTTTGCGTAACGATTTTTTGGATTTCCCTTCTAGTGCCCTCGTATTCTGACGCACATCGAGTATTACGTGACGATTTCAGTTACAGGATGGATGAAAACGATTATGAAGAGGAGGATGTAAAAGAAATTTCATTTAGACAAAAACCCACTTTTGAGGGCAATGAAATGTACTCGCTTGCAGACCAATGTGAAAACACGCAACATGCAGCTTCTTTGAGCAATGGAAGTGTTAAAACACATTTAAGTATTCGTGTGAGTAATAATCAAAGACTAAGCCTAAAATCTATTGAAGAGGAAGCGTTGTCACCAAGGTCTCCGAAAAATGACGACACTGGGTTGTTGTTATCACATTCACCAGAAAAGCCATCATACGTGAATGGTATTCGTGAACTAAAGAGGAATTCATATCTGCAGCTGAGTGATGACTTGGCATCAGAATCAAACGATGAAGGGCCTTCAGAAAAAACAGAGACTATAATTCATGAGAAACAAGAGGCTACACAAGTTGAAAATATTCAACTGACAGATTCAACAGAATCTTTAGTACGAAATCACACATCAATTCATATCTCATCTCCGTCCCACAAAATGAAAAATGTTGACACGAATGTAAACTCAGAAAACCTCTGCAATGGCGATCTAACCAACAATGTTCACGAAGTCCAGGATGAAATTCCTTTAACTCCGAACTTGCAATCGTCTTCCAGTAACACGAGTGATGATATCTCGTCATTGAGTTCAAGCCTAGGTGATGATTCACCTAGGACTTCACCGCTCACGATTTCCAACGCTATATCATCAAACCCTAAAACGTCGAAAGAGATTATTTCGCCCAGTGAATCAAAAGACAATACTCTAAACACTAATGTTCAAGCTATGGTAAAACATGCAATGACAGACAATTACAATGAGGAGCTACCCAGAAATGAAACTGAAAATGATAAAACTGAAAATGATAGTCCAACTGGAAATGATAAAACTAGAGAAAATGATAGTCCAACTGGAAATGCCCAGACTAATGAGTTTGATGAAACAGATGGTAATAGGTTAGATATATTATCTCGTAGCATTTCTAAAGACCCTATTCTTCAAAATGGTTGCTTACCGTCTGGGATGAAGGCAAACGGTGATATAAAATCATTTAGAGAAAAACGGCGGAGGTCGTCAGGTTATATTTCGTCCTATAGGGATATTTGCCAAATATACATCATATTCCTGAATGTATTATTCACGATGACGTCACTTTAACGGTTGGACAGGCCACAAGTGAATGGATGGTAATTCTCAGGGACACATCAAGACCCGTTCTGATGCCTGTGATCAAACGTTGAAGACATTCTATTCGCTGAAAGCAAAATTAACCACACTCAAACACTCAAATCATTCTGTGCGAACGAGCAATGAAATTTTACGAAGCAAGAAGCAAGTAATGCTTGATGTAATTGACAGGTTAGAGGAATGTATTGAGAAAATTAAGAATCTAACATCAGCTGAAGAGATAAATGTCGTAGAAGCGATTCTCATAACAAAGTCATCTCTCAGCAATTTAACAGAATCATGTGCTCTGATGTACAATGCTCAATACAGCATGAAACATTTCACATCAGAATTAGAAGACTCAATTGATAAGCATATCGATGTTTTGATTACGACAAACGCTTGGAGTACAACGCCTGTCTCCGACCTCACCACGGAATTACACAAAGACAAATGTGACTTAGTTTACGATTCATTGGAGTCATTACGAAAGATTATAAGCAGCCTATAACAGCTGTAGTGCTAGTGCATATTAGTGATATTACTAAAATTTAATTAGCCAGTAGGTATTCTTTAAAAACAACAAGCTTATCACTATATCCTGCATGTTCTTGCCCCAGAAAAGTGTCCTGTTTTCGTATTAAAACGTTTAGGTACTCGACATCACCGTATTCCTGAAAATAGTATGCGAAAATATAACACTTTTTGTGGGAAGAGGATTTGTTTTTCACAAAGATTCCTGCAAACATTTAATTCGTCCAACAATACTCGTAGATTTCTTGACAATTTGGGAACAACTTTGACAAACTTATGCGAAATAATCGAGAATAGATAACGGTTCATTTGCGATGATGATTATTCCTTTTATTATGCTCTCAAATGTTCGTTTGTTAGTAACAATTTGATTTGCGTGTAGGGCTAAATCTCAACTGATAACTATTAACATTTCGTATGTTAACTCGCGACTACCAAAAATAACTAAAATTTTATCAGCTAATAAAGCTAATATATATTAAGTGAACATAACTCATAAGACTGTATATCACCCTACGATATGTATATTCAAAATATGTATTTTTATCCAGAATATGATGAATACGGTATCAACGAATCATAATCATCGTTTTTATTACGAAACTGTAAAATAAACAGATATAATTATTTAAATTGTGGTGGTATCTGAATATCTTTGTGAAAATTTTTGGTAGTGGCCATGGGCCTTGTCCACTTCTATAGTTTCCCACCTTGTCCCCCCCCCTCCCAATGCAATATTAAAAACCAATGAATAAGACCTGGAGACAAAGGGAAGAGTTTTGTCTTGCGTTTTGCATTGTTTATTTGTTTATTTGTTTTTAAACAACTTACTTGTTCGACTTAATGCGAACCTACCTTTGTTCAAACCAACCTAGGTTGGTGTGTTTAACACTCCAAAAAAACTAACTTTAGTTTAACCCGTCTAGTGTTAAATCACTTTATTAAGTAGCAATTTATGCTCAAATTAGAATATTTTAACATGATTAAGAAAGGAGTGTCCTACCACTGTTTGTTCAAGAGTACTGATGAAAGAAAAAGTAATCATTGGTATGGCGACTTCAAGCTGCGGATGGTTTTGGAGTTTTATTTGGATTTTGATTTTGCTAACGCTTGCTTGGCCTTTGGGACTTTTAGCGGCGATATTCTACGCTATGTTTTCACCATTTGCCGCATGTTGTAGTGCTTGTGTTGATCTTTCAAACTTTTTGAAGAAAGGCATGGAAATCCCATATAAGGCCGCACAGAATATAGTAAAAGGCCAATCCGGCTGTGGATAAATAAGGATCGTGGAACCGAAGTATAAAGTATTAAATGGATTGTTTAAATGAAACGAGTATTTGAAAGGCAATGTTAGAGATCATGTTATTGAAATGTTATTGAAATCGTTGGCACGTCGTATATCGCAGTTCAGACTTTCTATTTCTTGATTTCCTGCATCAACCAACTGCTTTTATGAAATACTTCCGTAGACATTACTGTATCAGTAAATTGTATCCATAACAAACTTTGAACGTTTTGATCAGTTGTAGGAAACATGAGGGATTATACACATAGTTACAATTGAGGTCTAGAATCGAAAAAGCTTCGTCTATTATATTTAGAACACTTTAGAAGTATGTTGATTTATTATTGATGTATGAATTGATGTTTTATGAATTGAAGTTATTTGACATTTAGAGGATCATACTATTGTAAATAGAAAAGACGGTAATATTTGGCATCTCAGTTTCATATAGGTACAGAAGCATTTTATTCTCAGTATATTGTTAAGGACTGATTGTTATTGTTTTGGCAGACTTCAAATTGTGACATTTACATTATTGATCAGTATAACTATTAATTAGTAAACACTGTATAATTGAATGTGCAAGTATTCCCTAGCTTTAGACAAACATTTTTAAAGCAGGCCCATAGCTGGATCTCCACTTCTGGTGGGGCACTCCAAAAAAAATTTCTGGAAGTTGCTTTTTAGTCCACTTTGGTAGTCGCATAATGTAAATTTTATTCTCAAATGGGGGACACAGCCACCTAACTACTCCCTCCCCCTGCTCAGCTATGAGCCTGTTTTAAAGTTGTCTAAAGCAGGATAGCCTGAATAGCAGACTGCAACATTGCGGTGATCTACAGAAAAATGAAGGTTTGTTATTCAGTTGTCCTTAACTCACTTAGGAATACATTTTATATTCATTTCATCATTGTACTAATGTACAGTACAGTGTCAGTTTACTCAGTTACTATTTATCATAACAACAATGTCATTTAAAAATGTCTTATTGTTGTTGTTAGTTAAAGGCTTTGATTTTCAGTCTAAAATTATAGCCAGAATAGTTTGGGAATTTCCTCCCAAATTTTGACATATATACTATAGACACAGAACACTTATATTTGCTACAGCAATTTCTATTTTGTTGCAAACATAGCACCATGCCCAGGAATTACATAATTTGCCAACTTCAAAATTTTCTCCCGATTTTTCTTTTGTTCTTCAATGCATTCACTTAAACTCTGCCAATCATTTTCATCATGTTCTTTTTCGAAGAGATCACCACAAATGACAACTGTGCCATAGATCTCTACATTGCGAACTAACACACTAACATCAGAGTGAGTATGCCCTGGTGTAGGAATGACCTCAATATTGTCATTAATCCTATAAATACTTCCACCCTTAAAATCATGCTCTGCATAACTATCACCATCCATTATATCATAGCCGACAATAAATTTTGCACCAGGAAAAAGATTAAGGTTTCCAACATGATCAATATGACCATGTGTACATATAACATAATCAATGTCTGATGTAGCTAAGCCATGCTCCTTCAAAGAATTTATTATTTTTTCCCTGTCACTTGGGCTTCCAGTGTCGACAATTATATTTTTTGGTCCTGTTATCAATGTGCATGTACCATTGGCTCGAAAGAGACCATCTTCACCTTCATAAGAATAACCTTCCATGAGGATAAATATTTGGTAGTCTTTCAGATAAAACAGCCATTATTGAACACCTTTATAATTTACTTTTATTTCCTGACTCAATCTTTATATTCACTTTGTTGATTTGTCAGCAATATTGTCAGATTAATTATGCCACAACATTCCACAATCTTAAATGACGTATCTTTTTTTAAATATCTCCACTGACCGTTGTTTTGCTGGCGTGATTTTAAATGGTTGTTTTCAGGTTTTAAAAGTTAAAACGGAGGTTTTCGGCAGAAAAAAATAATAATGTGTATTTGTTTTGGATCAAAATAACGCAGTATTGCTGATTACTATAGCACAACTGTGGCAACATGAGTATGGAAGATTTTAATCCACGCGTAGATGAGAAAAATCTTCAGACAATAAATTTGTCCTCCTCGGACGATGAATCGGGTGCTTGTGGTACGTATGCAATAATTTATATACGAGTTTGTCATCTATTCTTACTTTTATGAGAAAGTATAAGAGTTTCATCAGATAATACAAGTATAAATGAATTAAATCCCTAAGGAGCTAGAGACCGTTACATGCTGTGTGCAGACATGCATTATAATGATTATATAAATGCAGAATACTTTCTCCTTTATATTTAGGTTCTGCAGAAAGCACGTTGAATGATAAACCTTTGGATAGCAGTGTTGTTATAGGTAGATATGCCTTAGGTAGAAAATAATCACTTTGCAAGAGTCAGTGGCCATAAGTGAATATTCAACCCCCTATTTAAAGATCTAAGAATGGGAAACAGCATGTCAGGCTATTGTTACCAGCACAACCTTTGTTACATTTGCTGCTGGTCCGGTATAAATAACAGTTCAGTGATGAATAATTCCATGCTTATACTGATGCATATAGACATGCAGTATGATGCCAAATCGTCCTTATACTGAGAACTGAAGTATATAAATACATAGAATATGATGTGACAGTCTGAAACAAAAAAATAATACAATTAAAATTTGTACTTCCGTGTCAAGCCCCCTGAAAGGTTTTGAAGTTATTGAATGTTGAAAAATGTATATTTCAGTTTTATGTTAGAATATATTACATGTACTGTGTAACATCTGTGACCATCATGTGTGCAAATAAATTGTTTCAAACTAGTTAATTAATAACTTGATATGAATATTGTCCTCATAACTGATAGCCATAATTGTGTAATTGGGTACTTATATGTATATTTATTAAGATGATGATGAGGGGGAAGAAAAAGCCAAGTTAATTAATGAAGTACTTGAACTTCAAAACACTCTTGATGGTAAGTGTGAAGGTCTTTTGTGAAAAGAAATGCTCATTAGAAATAGAAGAAACTTTTGTCATAGTGAAAATCAAGTATTAGTTGACATAATAAGATCACAAGAAAATATATCCATGTGGCAAGATAACAATATCTAAAGCAATTTAATGCAACTTGTATAACTTTAGAATATCTTTATACAATATAATACATATTATAAAATACATATTAATCCACATCTTTAAATTTAGATTTGTCTCAAAGAGTTGATGCTGTAAAAGATGAAAATCTCAAATTGAAATCAGAAAATCAGGTATATGCAATACAAAACTGGGGAACTTGTTATTTGTCATTGCACTATGACTAATGACTAAACTTTGTAGTATATCTCATGTAAATTGTTTGGTGCAATAATACATCAGGATGGCACCAAAATGATAAACACTTACCAAAAGGTCTTACATCTTAAGGTTCTTGGTCAGTATATAGAAAATCTTATGTCAGCATCAAGTGTTTTTCAAGCAACTAATGCTCCAACAAAAAAGAGGTATGTTTTGGCACTTATTTTATACTTACTAGTATTGTATTCTTTTCGTCTTTAATTTTTTGTTAGTCTTAATAAATTTATTTCTTTTGTGCTATTTTAAATTAAGCCATATATTAAAGATAGTCTCATCTACACAAGAAAAAATCTCATATATTGTTATATGTCTGCAAACATGCTGTCAACAAGCTGTGTTTGCACTTTTTTCATGTTGTCAACAAGTATTGGATATCTTGTTAACAAGTTGAAACAAGCTTGTTGAATCATCAGACTTGTTACAAGGCTGTTCCAAACAGGCCCATTCATGCTGTGAATTTTTACAACTGTGCTAGTTTGTTATGAATATGAGATATAGGGGGGAGGGGAATGTACTGCAAGCGGTAACCACACCCTTTTCTCTGGATGGACGCAACCCCTAAATTTTGTTTCTACTTCAATTGTTTAGGCAAGTTCCTTCCAGACCAATCCGCAAGAAATAAACCTTGACTATTAATTTTATTTTACTTGTAATGTACATTGAATTTGTAAAGTATATCTAATAAATCGTAAGCCATCAGGTTCAGATAAATAAGATTATTCATTGTTAATATTGAATATTGTATTTTGGTGATTAAATTTGATTTCATTTTAAACTTACATTTCACTTGAATATCTTAAAATATCTCCAATGCTGGTATGTCCCCCCCCCCATCAAAAATGTCAAAATTGTGTGTCAAAGTAAGAGTATTATTTGCCTTTTTTGAAATTTACCTTATCTTTGACAATGCTTTTGATATTTTTTCCAGTGGAGTAGCCTGCCCAACGATTTAGTCTGATTTTAAATAGTTACCATTTAGAAATTCATTGCTTTTAAAGCCGGATGAGCGCCAAAATATCAGCATAGCATGGCTAAACTATCAGGCTGGCTACGCTACTGATTCTTAGGATTTTTAGGACGATGTCTGCATAATGATTTGTAGAGAATTACAAGATAACCTCAAGTGAGCTCTCATGTTTGGGTGATGATTGCAAACAGTATGCGATGCGTGCAGATTTTCCAGGACAAAAAATACATTAGCAAAACTTTTTAAAAAGTTGTTTGTGAAAAGCCCATAGGCTCATGCATTCTTTTGTGCGAAGCCAACCAACCAATGACTCGTTGGAAAATTTCACCAATAGGAATCAAGAATGTCAGAATGTGGTACAATTTGCAAAGCAAATTTTAAAAACTTATTTTTCACCATTCTCTGTTAAAGCCTCGTGGCTATAAATTCAAAAGTACCGTTCAAGAGCTCCAAGAAAGAAGCTCCATTAAACTTTTCGAAGTTTCTTTGGTCAGCCTAAGCGTGAAGAAGTGAGGAAATGTTTGACAAATACGTTTGACAAATACGTTTGCTATTCCAGTTAGATAAAAGGCTGAGCTTCAGTGTGTTAAAATTGTTGACCGTGTATTGCATTCCAAGTCTTGTATTACATATGCTTGTTTGGTTGTCCTATTATTACTGCCCCCACACGCTTAGTAGCTTTAAAATCATCGTGTTAAAATAAAGGCATATCGTAAAGGCATGTTGCCATAATGTTCTAAAACATCCCTATGATTTTCCTCAATAAATTGGACAGGAATTTCATCTGTCTGCAAATGAAAGGGCGCATAAGCATGTGTGGGGAAATCAATTGTCAAATAAGTGAAACAAATTTTACCAAGTTGACTAAATTAATACTCATATTATGTTCTCTTACTCCACAGATTGGTGATGAAACCTAAAAAACCATGAAGGGCGATGAAGATGATTAGAAAAAGCCTGCTGATATGGGTTTCCCTGCTTCGGTTAAGAGAACCGACACTGAGCCGTTTCCTAAGGTTTGTGACAGTGGGTAATGTCAGTTACATCAGTGTCTGTGTGTGTTGACAAGTTGAACCTTGCCAGACTTCATCAAACATCAATCATTTGAAACATGGAACGGATCTAAAAGCGAAGTCTGACATCATTTTTCTTGTCCTCGACCTATTTGTCGTGCAAATGTTACCCTTGGCTTAGAAGGTGCACCCCTTGTTCTGAGAATTAAAACTGGTAGATGTCGATAGCACTGAGATCACGGAAATTCACAGGGAAGAAGGGGCCGAGGGGGGGGGAGATTAGGCGGTGCACGAATATTTGTATTCTTGGTACCAGGATCAATACCAGGTACTCGTATTTCATTGCTGCATTTCAGCTTATGCTGAGTGGAGGGGAAAGGCTAAAGGCTTGTCTGAGGCGTTTGCTCGTGTGCTATGATTATTCCCTCCGTTCAATTCATGTTAATTCCTTTCGTCTTGCTTGAGAGCAGGAAGAGCAGACAGTATAGAACTTGCAATGCTGTAGCGCCTACGCACATTCATCTGAAGCAAAGTGTGAAGAACTTTTCGCCTCAGGGAAATGAAATCTATTTCCTGGTTTTAAGATACTTTATTCATAAATGGCTTACCAAAATAATAGCGGAAAAACATGATCAAATTATCCAAATAAAAACAAACGGGGAATTTGAGGATCTTAGTCGAAAAAAATTTTTCTCGGCAAAATCTCCTTATCTCTTCAAGTTGTTAAGACTTTCACAGTTATCAAGTTGCAAGCGCATTAAATGTGGACGTATAAAGAATGTTAAAATTCTCGATTAAGGGAAATAGTTTCCCTTTTATAGCAATTGCTGCGCGCGTTAAGCTGTGAATTTCTAATCGAATGATCAGATCGATCACCAGGAATTAGGGTTTAGGTAACGTGATATATTTCCAGCTTGTATTTTGCGCTACTGTGAACTGTGAAGTGTTCTGGTCGAATTTACCGTAAACTCCGATAGGCTTGGGTACAGTCATCCTACACCCTTTCTCCTTTTTCAGAACATTTGATATTGGTCATTGCATATTTTAATATTTGGCAAGAATTTCTGCCGGTACAGCTGAACTATCAAATATACTATATACTATAAAGAATATGCCTTTTTTGTAAACATTTATTACTGTTTTCTGCAGTTTTGAAGTTGCGACCAAGAACGTTTTCCTTGTGTCTTTTCTTTACTCCGGGGATATCGACAGATAGATATAGGAAGGGACAAAAGTACATGTCCGATTATATTACCTAGTTGGTCTAAAATTTTACTGGGTAGATAGTTGTAAAATTTGTAAGTATAAACATAGACAATCCGGAAGACATGTCTTCTGGATTGTCTATGGTATAAACCATAAGGATAAACATTTGTGTGTGTTTTCCAGCGGTCCTGTACGATTTCTGTTTTCCAGCGGTCCTGTACGATTTCGACTCATTTCGGACGAAGGTACAAAAACCCTCGCAACGCGTGCAAGGGCACATGGACTACCCCCGTGGCCTGGGGTACTTGGGGTGCCAATACCCGAAAGTTTAATTTTTAAATATTCGATTCATTTTCTTTCTATGCGTTTTATGATAAAGGAATATTTAGCCTATTGATTCATAGTTATATTAAATTAGAGAGGGGATATGAAATGTCGGTGAAAAGTTAGCCAGGAAAATTATGCATATTTTTATAGGATTGGAAACCTCAATGTTTCATTTAAAAAATTATGCTTGATTCATTGATTTTCCTATTTAGTTTTTCTAAAAAAGATAGTAATCCATCATTAGCCTCTGATCATCTTTTTCAACATGGCCGCCATCATTGAATAGGGGTAGTAAATATGGAAACATGTATTTCACAAGGGACATCAGGGAGTATATTATGACTTCTATATATGACTTATATATAGCTTACCCATTTTGAACATCGAAGCGGCCCCCGCGCGATCCAAGACTCCAAAGTCATTGAATTAAATAGGATAAACTATTTTAACAGCATGAAACTGAGTATAAATTAAATGATCGGTTGATCCCGTGAAATGTGCTGTGTAAGCCGGTTCATTCCGAATCCCTCGTTCTTACCAATCTCGTTCCTAGGTTCTTCATATCTTTCTTTTGAGGGCAGGTACTCCTGTCAGTTCTTATACAGACTTGCTTACACAAAGTAAGGTCTAAGCGTTTGTTTGGTATAAGAATTTCATTTGGACAAAGATCAATAATTATTAAGTATCCTCATTATAATAATTCAAATAAACTTTGTTGTCCATAATAATATTGTTATATTGACGCCAAAGATATATGTAAACATTCTGACAAATCTCGCATTTATTTCAATTAAGTAATAGAGTTTTCAATTTACCCTCATCCTAAACCGAAAAAAAACTGATATTTACTCTAAAAACTTGTTAGCTAAAACGGTAAAATCTTCAACAAAGGATGACAACGAACTAAGAAGTACACAATAATAAGTCATTATAATAAAAAGTCCTTATGTACAGTCATAGATAAAAATGTTATAATTGTATGAATAGTGGGATAAAACAATGACAATCTGTTGTTGCTCTTACAGTTTACAAAATATAAGTGTAAGACATGTTAATTTTACATAGTGTTGTCTAATATTCCTATATAAAACCTGGACAATTGTTTAAACTTAAAAACATTGTTATTCTGTGTTCAGTCTTTGTGACGGTTAATTGTACAAACTAAACAGCAGTCTAGCTATTCCATGGTCTACATTTCCATTACACCACGAACGAACTCTTCATAGGAGACCTCGCCTTTATTGTTGATGTAACCCGAAGTTAGACTATCAAATTCTTCGTCACTCAATTTCTCTCCAAGCGTTGTCAAAAGATTCCGAAGTTCGCCTGAGGAAATCACGCCGTTCAAGTCGCGATCGAAGTGGCGAAAACATTCAATGATGCCTTCAGGAGTTCCTTTATGCCCAAGTTGATCTTGATGTTGCTTCAATGAACTGTACACTGGTAGAAACTGATCAAAACTTATTTCATTTGATTTGAAATCCTTCGTTATCTTCTGAATATCACTCTCAGTCGGGTTTGTTTTCATCGCTCGTAATGCTTCGCCCATTGAACTAAGCGCTATCTTGTCCGTTCCCGTTGTATCATACAGGGAGAATACATCCTTGCATAGTGTCAATTCTTTGTCGCTTAGATCACCCATTCTGTAGATATGGTATTTGCCTCTCACAGTATTTTTTGACGGAAAATAATTTGGTATTGAATAATGAGTTTTGCGACAAAATTTTTAAGGGTGTAATACAATCCGAGATATTAGCTTTGTGCTCACTGCTCAGACAGTCTCACCTCTCACACCTCACTCACCTGCTTATTCATACAAACTTTGATTGGTCGAGCCTCAGAAAATACCAGTGGTGTTGCATTGCGTGCGCAGAGGATGATGGGGTGTCCTCTTACATGACGCATAACTGCAAATCTATACCGCACGGCAAAAAAGCACAGCGCAGGCTTGGTCAATCTTGTTCCCCGAGCCCGCGGTTCCTCTGTTTCCTTGCGCTAGGGAAACAAGATTGAGGCTTGTTTTGACCACGAGCCAAATTAATATAACAAAAACACGCTTTCAGAGACTGTTCGCTCTTATTTACAAATAAATTTCTTTGAAAACAGTCAGGTGAATGTATATGTATTTATGCCGTTAAACTCAAAGAAAAAATGCAAATCGAACAATTTTGGTTTTAAATTTTCAGGTTTAGAGAGAGAGAGAGAAAAAAAGAATGGCCTAAATTTTCTGATTCTGACCAACATTGATTACGTATTTAATCACGTGATCGCATGTTAAAGATGAAAATTAATAATATGGAAGTATATTAAAAAGACCTCTATAAAAGTCTGCGTTATTACGCAGTTTACAGACCAAAGCATTGGAATTTTTATAAAGGTCTATGGACTATGGATTCTCACAAGCAAAACTACGTAATACATCAAAATTATTTTATTTCGTCGCCAGAGCATAATTTAAATTTTTATAACTTTTAAGTAATTATATACAACCATTCTATTCATAAATAATTTGTCTAGTTTACACCCCCAACTAAATACTACATGATCAACGCTATCTGCATAATGACGTGTATCCCTACATCTTTGTCCAAAACATTTCACTAAAACCCTAATATAGAAGAATGTACATTATTTAGAACTATGTGAACAAGTCGAATATAATATGAACAATAGGAACCATCAGTTCATATTGACAACTAAGTTCTTTTTGCACTGAATTAAAATGAATCATTGTTATGATAAATCATGTGAGCTAAACCTATCATAACAAAACGGAAAGATCTCTCTGCCCACGTCCGTCTAAAACTATCTTTAGTATACGAGGAGCGAGGATGAGCTATTTTGCTGGAAAAAAGGAGATTGAAATATACAAGGGAAGAGAGCAACCCAACCCATGGATTTATAGATGAATGCATTTCTGTACAATAATGAGATACAATTTCTTTAAAGTTTAAACTTTGGAGAGAACGATGTCAAAATTTCATGAGGGGAGTACTAATTCCTTGATCGTCACGCGCTGCTAACAATTTGAGCAAGAAAATGACTTCTTGATTCTAGACACGGACTGTTTCCTAACCAAGACGTAAGAGCGTTGCCTTTCGTATCGAGTGAGACAAGCCATCTTTCGCTGGAGTACCGGCATGAACGATATATCGAAAAGAAATTTTCAATTACTGCTTCTTCGAAAACACATTCTTCACTGTCGACATCCTATGGAATAGAGATAGGAATATATCAGTATAACATCAAGTCCATGCAGGATTATGTAATTCGATCAATTCTATGGAGGAATTCCATGACTCTATAGAGGTTCGTGTGGATTCCATCCATATCCGTAACATCCGTTGGGAGAAACCACGGAAGTGGGGGAGGAATTCTAGACATATAATTGCATGCGGTTTTCTTAATTGTTTTGGCAACAATAATGGTGGGGCTTCCCGACAAGTTACGTTATAATTAACTATAGTGTTTACGAAAATGTATTCAGCCTCGACCAATCCAGCTGCTATTAGACGTGATTGAATTTTTTCTTGAATTTTTCTTATTAAGACTGTTCTCCACGTTCACTTTTTCTAGCGCGGGCGAAACTGCCTGAGAAAACCTGCTGATGCGTCGTGCTTGACTGTTGCCAAAAACAAAGAGCGGACGTAATGTTAGGTCAAGCGCCTCATGCTTTGACTAAGTGTTATATCAAGTTATTTACACCTTTCAAAATTAACAGATAAAGAAAATTGATGAAGTTGCAACTTCTGTTCAATTCTGAAAAGATAATTTCCAGAGTTAACAAGTCAATTTTTTCTCTGCCCTGCACTTCCCTGTCATCGAGGTTTACATTATAGTGGATCTAGCAAGTGATAGAGAGACTTTGAGCAAGTTCTATCAAGTACTATCACAGGTGTCACATATATTGGGATATTGGATTAATTATACAAGCTGCGCCCCCCCCCCCTCGACGGCACACTGCACAATAACTACCACGCCCTATTTCACTTTCGTTTTGGCACCTGCTCGCGTGAGCGTTATGGCTTAATCATGAATTTTGTCCAGTTATATAGGAATCTTAATTGAAATGAATTAAAAAGTGACAATTTTTCAAAACAATGATTATGTCACGTGGACCAAAGCAAGGTTAGAGGTTTATATGGAAGTAAATATAAATGATAATAAATTGAGACGAATGACGCAGTGGCGAATTGCGTGATTTACTATTGCGTCAATAGTGAATTAATTAGTTCTGTTAGAGAAAAAAAACTTGAGAAAAAGAACGGAAATATACATATACCTATAATCATACGGGCAAAATCATACGATGGCCATTCAGGAGTTACAGTTAAACCTGTCAAAATCGTGCTGCATACCATTACAATCTGTATTAAAAATGCTAAATGCTTACCGTAGCTCGAACAACACCACTGTCGTCGATCGTAACAAACAATTCGGCTTCCACTCCTAACATTTTAACCAGACCTGCACCAACAGAGATAATTTCCAACGTCGCTAAAAAAGATAATCAGAAAACATGTTAGGTTGAATGCATTGTCGTCCTGGAGCTGAATAAGCGCCATTGACATATGGGAATATTAGTTTATGTGCTATATTAAGAGCGCGGGGAGAATAAGAGGCCACACCCACAAATAATTCCACAGATGGCGCTACGTCGTATTAATGAGGCTGCTTTAAAATTTGGCCATAAATATCTAGAAAAACTATGGGGTATTAGTCATCTTGTTTCTTGTTCTATCACGATGTGCCAGAAGAAACAACGGTAAAACGAAATTGATTTACTGATTAACAGCAACAGACATTGTTTGCGTGGTATACTTTCGGTAAATACCAAGAGGCAAATTCCAAGTTTTCACATGAAATCTATGGACGAATTATACCAGTGGATTGTCGTCCTCTGGATCATTTTAATCCTCTTAAAGTAGTCTGGTAAAAATAGTTTGCAGACTGTGAGATTTGACTGTAGATCATCACATTTTGTTCTGGCGTATACTATATACTGTAGTTGTAATACTGTAATGAAACACAGATTGACCAAACTAAATGATTCGCAAGTAGTTTTAGCTCGAGTATATTCGCCAAGTATTATGAATAAATTACAAGGTTCAGCAGATGCCACATAAAGACATATATATTACGAATTTTATTCTTTAAGTTTTGTGGCTTAATTTCTTCCATTTATTTTAGCAGAACCTTGGTTGTTCAGTATGTGACCACCTTTATAGGCCGTACATCGCCATACAAAAGCAATGGTAATAAAAATTTATATGACTTTATCCACATTATATCAACGGACTGTTCGGAGGTGATTGGTATGGAGTATTCAGAACTAGGTGTTAGTCTATAAACGCTAAATTTCTAATAGTTAAACATTGCGTACAAAATTTAATTTAATTTAATTCACGGACATGATCTATCACGTGATACCCTATAACCGCATTCCAATACAGCGACATTCCTATAGATTTAAGGATTTAACAAAAATTTAGCCTATGGTGTTTTTTTAGCCATGCTCATGACTTCATCCTGGAAGTCCAATTTATTTTACAAAGACCTTTTTATCGGAATCCTTTCGCTAAAAATAATATCTTTTTGAAAAATAAAAGATAAACATGTATAGCGATAAACGTGTATAGCCATGGATATGGTTTGCAATGAAAAGAACGCGTAATGATAATCAGAGCACGACGTGGGAGTTGGGGAGGAGGGGGGATGGGCATGGGAGTTGGGGGGGAGGGGATGATATATACATCTGAAATTTTAACCTGAAACCTTATATCATTTGAGTGTGATGCAATAATACTAAAGCTCCTAAAAATTCCAAACCGAGGACATCGGTAAATTTTTTTTCTTCCTGTGACTCAGGGACCCTCAACAGTTGTGTAAGGGCTAACGTCAATCTCTTTGTTAACAGTTATTTGTCCCACGCACTTGGGATCTGTGTCAGTGAATTTATTTGGACCTAACCCAAATGTACGTCAGTCAAATCATAGCTATGCACGAAAGTACAAGTCATAACAGCCACCTACTGGGTAATCTACCAATTTTTGTAGCCCACGCAGGAAGTCCCCTGCATATTGTTAATATTAATAGTTGGTAGACTTAAAATTGGTAAACTTAGATCATGAAATCACGTATTCTTTCTCTTTCAAAATCGCAATCGCAAAAAAACCCATATAAACAGCTAACCCTAAACAACTAGAAAACCTTCAGAGTTCTCGTGACGAGGTCTTGGTTTAACTCCTCGACGAACGCCTTTGTTAAGAAGTGTCTTTCGTAAATTTTGGAAAGACAAGATTACCCGAGATTAGCAACAGCCGTGGTGTTATAAATACAGACGATACTAAGGTTGTTAATTCTCTCTTAGAATTTTTATTACTGTCTAATTGCATTTGACATATTCATCCCTTGTTTTGCATACCTATATGGCTTTACCTCTTACCAACACCTCGTGGCCTTAGATTATTGGAATCCTCAAAATCACGCGTGCTCGTAGTTTCGAATTTGCGGTGTTGGAATTTTTTGGGTAACTTGAGTAGACGATACATGACAGCAATAAAACAGCTTAGCGGAAAAAGTAGTCCGTGCCAAAATATCGAAAGTAATACGCCCTGACATGTACCCGTTCGCGACATAAGCCAAAACAAATTCAAATACTTAAAAAATTAGGACCTAATGTCTCAATTAAAGCCAATATTGTTCCTTTGCTCTCTCAATTAAATCCTGCTGACCGCGAATAAATAGCATACTTTATCTGGTAATTTTCTCAGCTGTATGTCAATGCTTGCTAACTGTGAAATGAAATTGCGGAAATTCTGGTGTATTGGATTTCGGAAACCGAATTCTAAAACGAAATGATTTCCAAGTATTAGGAAAATGCAAACTTGTCACTATGATATCGCAGCATCTGTATATACGGATATTGAACACAAACACACGCACACTCTGAAGGAAACGTTGACCGATCATGCACTATGTTAAAATTGTCACTATACTTTATAGGTGACATCGTTGATAGTTGTGTGAAAAATTATGACACATTCAGTAGACATTAGACAGAAGAAAAATTGTCTAATTTCTGACACGACAATTCATTAAATTCTGTCTCTTCTGCACAACCAGTTATTCGACCCCCCTTTGATATTTTAAACGATCGTACATACAACCAGATAATGTAAACATAGTAAAAACATAATAGCTATATAGTAAATAGATTATTTTTAATTAAAAATCACGAGGATCAACGCCAAAATAGATAGACTTGAATCAAAGTGTGGTAAGAACGGGAAAGAACACTCTTAGTAGAGAGAGCGGTACTCAAATACAGGATCCACTCCGGTTATATCACCAACGTGATAACACAAACCAGTGGCAATAATCTTAAGACTTTAATCCAGACACAATAGTCTCTCTATGACTGCGACTATAGCTAACACTAATAATTGTATATATCAAAACATTGTTATCAGCGGTTGTTATATGTACTTACTGTATGGATCGCTCTTACAACGCGTGCCTTTGACTGTGCCATTTGGATGAACTGCTAAATAATAACCATTTCGACAGATTAATCTCCGTCTTCGACTACTCCTCTTGCCCATAAAACTTTTACACCAATCAGGATCTGGCAGAAGTTGAGCGGAGATCGTCGAGAAACGAATATTCTTCTGAATCTCTGCTTTCTCTGATAAGGTATCTACTTCTTCAATCTTAATCTCAAAGTCGTCTGGATCATAATAATACGAAATTGAATATGCCATTCTTTGTGAATACTGCAACAAATAAAAGTAGGAGTAACAAATTAGAGAGGTCTATTAGAACCAAATGAGGCATTCGATATACGCTTGCTAGAAATTGTTCCCAATTATCGCACCTTTTAAAGCGCTGTGTTTGCGATGCGGTGATAATACGTTTAAGCTCTGATGTTACTTCTGTGGAATCACGCGGTTCATGAACTGACTGGCACAATGACCTTTATATATGAACCGCTGGAGACTAACAGATGATTATGACAAATCCGCTCTGAGCTATATTTATCGATCAATCAGCCCAACAGATGCCAGCAACACCAATCATAGTATAGAAGGCATCAAGGTCAACCGGGCTTTATTGTCTGCAATGTTTGATAAAAATGTGGAACTATTAAATAAAAACTCGAAATATTCTTTGACGTTATTTGACACACATCAAGTGCCAAAACTAGCGATGCAGAACATAGCCAAACCAGAGAGAACTTCGTCTGAATTTTGACATTTTATCTATCTGAAATTTCATTTTTATTTGGAAAGAAAGCATTTTGGCTTCCTGAGACTAATATGATTTACTTAGGTTTTTATATCACAGATATTTTTTCATAGTAGCTGATAGTGGGTAACAAGTACGTGCGAGTTTTTCTTTGTTTATACACTTCAAGACTTTTTTTGGCAGAGGCGAACTTTGAAAAGGAACTTTTATCGGCATGGCAACATATTGTAGACAACACAATATCAATGAATCCCATGACGATACCCTAGTCTTTAGACGATACTCTATTGAAATGCATGCTTTAAGTTTAAAATGCACTAGTTTAAGTGGGTGAAATCCTCCGACGGAAACACCACGCCAAATGTAGCCACCCTAAATATGTTACGACACGAAAGCTGATTCCAAATAATAGAGGCTACCGATATTTTGAGACGTCGGTCCACTTGCACAAGAAATTTTGGAAGTTGTATCGAAATAGATTTCATAATGAGACCGAAAACTGTATGGATTTTTGTTTCACTGTGCTTTTCTAACTAGGCACCTTTTTATGTGAATTGAATTTATACTGTTAAGTACGTACTGCATAAGAATGAGAGTTAAAACTTGTTTGCTGCTCAAAACTAGACACTCTCTTTACTGTTCAAATACCTCAGTGACTCATTCAAACATTTATTGTTCTGATCACTGCAAGACGTTTTAAAAAACTTAGCCTAGGGTCTTGTATAAGTCTTCTTTCAGGAATGAATTCACTAAGTACAGTAAAAAATAAAAATAGCATTAACTACCAAATCTTCTCTTCCGGCATTTGTGTTATATTTTACATTTCAACGCATAATTTCATAAAGAACATTAAAGAACTTGCAGCAATAATTTATTAAATTTCTTGCATTATTCATTTTCACTGACAAGTATAACACATTTAGTATATTTCACATTTATAACGATACGAAGTAGCTATGTAAAAAACGTGTACTTTAACGCCTGTTTTTTTAATCGGCACTCTATGAATTGTCGTATTATTATTGATGAATGATGTGTGCGCTCGTTTACAATACAAGTCACGAACACTGTCCAAGGATGCGAAATATTAATATAGATAGAGCCTTATAGGATTCGCGAGGGATTAAAATTGGAGTCCTTATGTACATGCAGGTTCGAGTACAGCTTTCAAGAAACGACATACATATCAAGTAGAAAATCTGACAGGAATTAAACAGAAATTTAGTGATATTATATCTTTAAGCTTGCCACACGAAACCATTCATGGCGGTGTATAAATGATTTACAGTAATTACTATTTTTTTATCAAAAAGTTGATACACCATAGTCCATACTAGCAAACATTCGTGCATCCACATTTCAATAATCCAATATCGTTGCTTGCTAATATGGACTATGCGGAAAATTGGATAAAGTGCTGTTTATAAAATCTTGTAACCGACTATA
Organism: Dendronephthya gigantea; assembly: GCF_004324835.1. Taxonomy (NCBI): domain Eukaryota; kingdom Metazoa; phylum Cnidaria; class Anthozoa; order Malacalcyonacea; family Nephtheidae; genus Dendronephthya; species Dendronephthya gigantea. Next base: position 482,650 of record NW_021163041.1, on the reverse strand, counting down.
ACCGTGTCATATCTAAATTGTATACGAGAGCTCGACTCCTAAAGTTAATTATTTATTAAATGCGGGCGATATCAGTTTGCTTATAGAGATGAAAGTGGCGACAGAAATATATATATATATATATATATATATATATATATATATATATATATATATATATATATATATATATATATATACACCCATTTGCAAAAACGTTGGCCGCAGATAGATAGATAGATAGATACTCGAAGTCTAATTAGAATTGCATATGATTACATTTGCATGGGATTTCAATCATATTACACAACATATGCAATTCTAATTAGATTTTGGGTATCTATCTATATATCTATCTGCGGCCAACGTTTTTGCAAACGGGTGTATATATATATATATATATATATATATATATATATATATATATATATATATATATATATATATATATATATATAACGCATGGCTGGAAGCCAAGTGTCAAAGCCTTTAAACAGAATTACCTATATGAACAAAAGTTGGTTTCAACCGACTAAACTTATATGACTATAGCTGACCTTGCATGCGTTCCTAACATTAGATTCTATTTCATATAGTTACCTCCCACCCTAGGCTTTAGATGCTTTTGTTTTTCATATAGGAGGGGTCTCTTCCTCAGTTTACATTCTTCTTTTTTTTATTAGAAATTGGTAGACATAAAATAAATTTCCTGCTTGCGGTGGATGAACTAATTTTCAATTATTGCCTTGGCCGTTATAGGAAATGGGGCTTGCAAAATTTTTTTGAAATGAAATCTTTGCTCTGAAATTTAGATCTTTGTTTTAAGGTACTGCAGCAATATAGTCAGTATGTTCGTTGTATGTATATATTGCTCTAGGGCTTCGCTTTAAAATGATAATATGATTTCAAACAATTTTCTTTAACGGTTAAAACAATTTTCCAAAAATATTTTATATACATTTAATTAAGAGTCACAGCATATTTTTTAATGTGTTTTCAAAATCTGAATTGCATGAAAACTCGAGCCTAAAGTAATACTTCAGATTATAGAAGCATTCTTTTGTGTGCGAAATAAAAACACTCGAATATTCTTTAGCAGTCATCACTTTTTGTATAAATATTGATCTTTCACTCGAGAGGCCTAAGGTCAGAAAGATTAGCGTCATTTTAGATGAGGATTAAACTTAATCTAGCGACATGTGGAAACTGAGTATTGACGCGATTGACGTATTGAAGCATTCAGTGTGAGCTTTGTTGGCGGCTCTAGTCAAGTGGCAACCCTTCATGTGCATATTTTCGAAGATTTACTTACCATGATATACCTGATACGTCCAAGTCACGCACGGTAAGAGTGGCTTAAAGTAAAGCCTGATTTCGCAATGATTCCAAAGACGCAGAGATCGTACATTTATTTCCGCTGTCCATACATTCCCATGCAGTATTTCCTATATACCCTGTGCAGAGATCTCAGCCAAGGACTGAAGCTACTACTACTACTAAAAAAATACTACTAAAAAAATACTACTAAAAAAATACTACGTACACATGCATGCAGCGAGAATAAACATGAATTAACTGTCGAGGTCGTTACCTCAGCCATCCCGGTCAAGACCATGCAAGACAGCAAGAGAGAGAGTGCGTAGCCTCAAGTTTAAGGGATTTTCTACCGTTTCCGATTATGCTAAATAGCTTCAAATTTACGTTTAAGCCGCAAATAAGCCAAATAAGGTAACCTATATACGCTTAATAAGGTGACCTAAAGGCCTATACCTTATATGATTAATTAGTAATGAAAGCTCAATAAAAAACGCACTTATTACACAAGATTTCTTCCACCTCAAGTTTAAATTTCCTAAAGTCCTACGTATAAAGCTCATAAATCATACATCGTGTAAATAGGTAATGAAACTAAATTTTTCAGTTTGAGCGTGAAGGGGTCTTTACAGGCAGCAGATTCATCAAATTGGTTGATCAACAACTTAAAGAACTAACATTTAGGCTAAGCCAAAAGGCGAGAACAAATCATTAGGGTAATTTCATTGGCCACTAATGACAAAGCAGAATAATTACGTAATTGTTTCAGGAAAATATATGGAAATTATTATAAGAGAATTTCAGAAGAACAATTATCTGCTTTTCCATGAATTGAGAATTATTATATTGCGTGGATATTTAACTGATTCACTGAGGGTGGAAAAGTCAAGTCACACTAATCGAGCGAATATAATCTCGAACACAACTTGTAAACTGAGGCTGTAGAAAGAAAACGCTCTTTAAAAATGTTATAGTTGAAACCGAGCGATTCAATGGTCTCACGCCGAAGAGATTTTGAAGTGTGGGCGAACGTAAAAACGTGAGCATCATTCATGTAAACGTGATACATGCAGTGTTTGCTTGGATGCAATTAAACCATTAAAATTAATTGCTTTTCGACAAATTTTTGCGGTCTAGACATGCACCTTTATCTTCAACGTAAATCAATCATTTTCATATGATCAGTGTGTATGTCTTTACAGTCCGGAAAGATCCAACAGCTATAGAATTAGCCATCACACAGTTGTTTATACATCACTTCGTATAAAATATATAAACAATTAACCGACAGAATTTCTACCCATGCATATATATATTCGCAAAAAGCTACAGCCTTCACCCAGTAAATTAATGAAATCTGTCCATGATTACACAAAGTATCAGGGATACCTGCCTCTTATGCATAAGTACATATACAATACTATAATGATCACGATTTGTCATCATGCATATATTGGTTTAATATCGCCAGATGTCATATATAGTGAAGTAAATCACATGCAGTTCCTTGATTAGTTAGTTGTACATGGAGAATCATATTGCGGTACGTATACAGAATAAAACTTTTAGTACCACTCGGTGATGACTATAAACTGCAAGTCAGGGTAATCAGTTTTGCATAAACTCGTTTATGCGTTTTTTTTTTGTTTTAATCCTCAGACATGGTCTAGTTATAAACTTTAGACTATTGATTATGTACGTAACTGCCTTATCAACTAAATACCTGACGCCCATTGTGATTTGTGATAAATCTTAATCTGAATTTTAATACTATTCTTTAGTACTACGAACTTTAAAAGCCGATCTTTGCAAGTATACCATAATCGAAAAAAACATATCCCGCCATAATAGTTATGTTAATATTTTCATACTATGAAACTATATTAATTTTCATACAATATACTATATATGAACATAGGCCTATACTATAGTAATATATTCGATCCGAATAATATATGACAAAAAACTTTTAAGAATACATGAAAGAGTCAATCTTTATGTCTGAGTGAGACATTTGTACCTTTCATGCTCCACAGCTCCAGCACCTTTTCCCACGACATAAATATAATTAATTAGTTCACTCCTATCTTTTTTCTATAACCCAGCAGGTGCTCTACGACAAACTACGCATGCATGCAAACGTTCAAAACTACTGAGTATTAATACAAATTACAAAAAACAAATGCCACAAAAACTCGATGATATCAGACATACCACGCAACCGGCAGTCAGCAGTGATGCAACTGGTGAACTGCATGCAAGCCTGATTGATGCTTGATATAATTTAGGCAGGTTCAAACATGTTTCTTCATATGTGCCGAACGTATAATGGGGCATCTCGACTGATTTAAGTTTAAATCTCTAATCATCTCCACTAATTTAATAATACACTTGATATTCATGGAGGTATATATGTTTTTTGAAGTAATGAAGTATATATGTAATATGTTCTGACTAAAGACCGTTTTAGACTTTAGTCCGTGCCGAAGTTAAATTTTGCGCCCAAATTGGCCTGCGATCACGTGTTAATAATCTTATCATTCAAATGTGAATGAGGAAAAAACCGCTAAAAGAAACTGATATATATGCATGCACACGTGTTACAAGCATGCATGGAATTTGAAAACTAAATGAATACTGCAAACAATATGCGTTTTTAATGGCTGTTCAGACAAGAAGTAAACAGATTAAGCCTTTTAAACATGTGCATGTTCACTAAATAGGTTTGCCGGCAAGTATCAAGTATGCATGGTCATGCCAGTCATGGGCTATAGTTTGAGGCAAATCAAAGTGAAAACCATATTTAAGATGTAGCCCAAGATTAAACATGCTGACTATATAATTCAGGATTTTTATAGACTACGAAACTGAACGACTGTATATATGTAAATTATTGTTGCATGAAATGTTTTAAGGCATTTTGAAGACCCCTGCATATCAGGTGATTCTAGTACTTCCTGCTGCATTGAAATGAAAGTGAATCTTCCAGAAGCTTAGAAATGAAAACAAAACGATCTTCACGATTTAATTAAGAAAGCGCATGATGCTCTTCAGTGCAACGCAGCGTAAAATTATTCTTGGTTTGGTTTCAAATCATTTTTTGGTTATCACTATCAGCCTTACCGTTCTAACAAAAAACTACCGTTTAACTAAAATTTGAGTTTTACATAATGACACAACTGAACCGGCATAATATTATCCGAGACATGCATGAGCCGATATAACTATATGTATGTATAACTGATACAGCTATATAACAATGCATGGTTCTGTTGGAAATGACATATAGCACGAAAATCATGGACACTGCCGTGCCATTGTACTTTTGCATTTATATAAAACAAGGAATATACTTTATTGATCTGTATACTCTTCAGCAGAGCACATGCAGATAAGTCAGCAACATTTCCTGATAAAATGAGAGTATATTATTACGAATACTGGCTTTACTCCAAGACTCTTTTGTTTGTTTTTTTCAAATTAATTCAAAATATAGCTACAGGTCATCGATAACCACGAATCCCCTATCCGAAAGTCTTTGTGATACAGTGTCAGTGAATGCCTTAATAGTTGCATAAAGTATATACCAGATATACGCCGGTCTATGCAACTTCATATAATAGATAATGTACTACATGCATGTCATCAACTTCTGGGCTAAAAAACCTTCCATGCAAATTAAGCCAAAGACGCGACGACTAAAAAATTAATATCATTTGTCCAGATTGGTTAGGGGTCCAAAAGATACTTAAGGAATAGGAATAGGCTTTATTTCGACATAAAACCACTTTTCCTCCAACATCAAGTCGTCGGAATGTATCATTCTTCGTTTCATGCAAAATTAATTTATTATAATTCTAGACAACATGCATATAGCTTGTTAGTAGCCAAACCAGATTCATTTAGAAACGCTGTTGCAGGCTATAAAGAGTTCCGTGAATAAGTAAAATAAACCTGAGTTTACGATTCCAATTCGATTCCGGGCGAAACTCATTTTATTAATATCGTATATGTGTATTTGAACAGCGAATCGAAGTTTCGATGTTTTTTCACTTGGCTATCCAAAGAATTCAGTAGTTAAAATATATAAAAGGGAGTTCCGGTGAAGATTTTCTTACAACAACATACATCGTTTCATAGAACATGCTTGATGCAGTTATAGGGAAGACTATGCTGTCGCACAATGGGGGTAGGAGAGATTTGATCTTCTTGACTTACAGTCCAATATCGTCTTCATCATGTTTAGTTTGAGAGTTAAGACATTATATGAATTAACGAATAACTGATCAGTGATCAAGGCTCATCGGCAAGCCCCTGATCTAAATCCAAGACATTGTTCGCCAATGTTTTTCTATAATTTTTTATGCTCGGAGAAGTAGTAACATGCATTGTCTACAAATGAATCTAAATTTTGTTCTCAGTTATAAGTATAACATCTAACAATAGACAAAAGAAACTACATGTATATTAGCAGTTTAAATACCTTTATGAAGATATAACTTTAGTACAAAATCTTGACGATAAACACTTGACGGGGACAGCGAACTACTATATAACGCTGTTTTGAACTGACGCTGTGTTGAAGTTTTTCCAGTAGCTGTTCTCGACTGGTTCAGTTGAGCCTGATATCGGTCTGGTTGTAACCTTGAATATAAAGAGTTGATAACATGATATAACGAGGTAGAATATATAATTATGTTTAATGACAGTCTGAGTAGGCCAGCAGTGGTCCGTGCCAAGTAACCATGACAATTACAGTTGAAGAATAATTCTTAACCCTGCATTCATAAAGAATCGCTGCGAGTAAATTCAGAAGCCGCCATGTTGACAAAACACCGGAAATCTCACTTTAAGGTTTTGTGGTCTTCGCAATGTCTATACGAATGTTTGAAATCGTACTGTTTGCATTTTCAATAAAGTGAGAAATGGCGAGAGATTAGTTTTACGATATAACTGTCGCACCTCTTTCGCAAATCGAAATACTTCTGATTTTTTTACTTGCATGACACGACGATTCGTGTTTGCACACGTCTTTCAGTGTAAAATCAGCTATATACGCGTTAACCAATTTAACATCGTCAGAGAAAGGGAAAATTATTTCCATATCAAGGGCGAAACGCTCAATGCACGATGTACATACTTGTTGCATACAAATTATTGTCAAATCAGTTGTGGTTTATTCTATATAGTGTTGTGTGTCATTGTGAAAGAGATAAGAGTCTGCATGAGTTTTCAATATGAGCTACACTTTATCTGCACTGAACCGATAAAGTAAGGGTCGGAATTGTGTTTTTTACGAAATAAAATTATAGTACAATAGTTTTTTATGTTTAGAAAAGTGTTTAAATTGGAAGAGGAGGGACGTGCCCAGATAATTTCGACTGGGAGGCGTACAGCATCAGGACATGCAGTACATTAATTCATTCATTTATATTATTTTATTTATAATTTATTTACCGAAAATTCGTCGACCTAAGCACTGGTCAAACGGGAATGATAGTTGATGAGAGTTGAGAAGCGAGAGTTCGCACGAGAGTTTTCCAAACATTTTACACTATTGTTCTGTCACTAGTCAGAGTCTAGTCTGCTACGAAATGCAAACCGCTGGCGCTTTTGCAACTCTCATCAACTCTCATGACCGATCAAACGCGCCCAAACTCTCATCAACTCTCATCAAAATTTGAACCAGTTCAAAGTCGATGAGAGTTGATGAGAGTGCACGAGAGTGTATGAGAGTTCGCTGTCAAACGCAAGCGAGAGTTGCAACTCTCATCAACTCTCATGACCGATCAAACGCGCCCAAACTCTCATCAACTCTCATCAAAATTTGAACCAGTTCAAAGTCGATGAGAGTTGATGAGAGTGCACGAGAGTGTATGAGAGTTCGCGGTCAAACGCAAGCGAGAGTTGCAACTCTCGTCAACTCTCATCAACTATCATTTTCGTTTGACCAGGGCTTTATAGACGAGTTTCGCTCGTTTTTATGAAAAAGTGTGAATTTTTTCAGTCTATCGGTCTATCTGTAACTCTCGGACGTATATTGCAGGACGCAATTTTATTTTTCATTGGCTGACATCCAGTAGCCAGTGCTGTCAATATTTTAAATTACGTTGGAGACAGTAAACACAAGTAATATGCAGATGGTTGGCTAGGACAACAAAAAGGGTTAAAGATTATCAAATCACGAACACTGTGATTAATTATAAAACTTATGACCTCCGGCATTAATCGAACCAACGCTAGAAGCCTAGAGCCTGCCGCATACGAAATTGACGAAAACGTTTTTGTGATTTTTCTTCTAATTCATATCAATAAAAGTGATCCCATATATGAAAAATCTACATAACACATTCATTAAAGTTATGCATGCAGTTGAAGTCACCGGAAATGGCTAATTTTGAGTGCCAAGGTGGAGGAAATTACTATATTGTACCCTAACCATTGTTCATCACATCGCGTATTCTTCTATATATGTTGCTTAGTAGAGCCATAGTTGATCATACATATAGTGTAATAAAATATGATATCAACCAGTTAGCTTTTGGAAATTGGCTTTGGAAAGATCGTGTCGGGCAAATAAGACAACTGAAAATAAATTACCCGTTTTGGAGAACTTCTCATAAGTAAAAAGGATTTAAATATTTAATACCTAATTTGAAATATGAGACCAATTTTAACAGCAGCTGTTCCTATATTATTGTTTTGAGTAATCTACTTGTTTTACTATGGATTATTAAATTACGTCTTTGGCATAGTGACCGTCCCACCCTTTTCCTGTTAGGTCTCAACTTGTTTGCAGAGGATTTACATCTCTTGGTACAGATCTCACTGACAACTGCCACTTGTTACGCAGCAAAAGTGAAGAGGGTTATTTGCGAGAGCGTTGTTGTATTTGTTTTGAAGATCCCACAACAGTCACGCAAATATATTGCACAACTGATAGTAACATCATCTTGCCTCGGCTCCATGACTATCACAGCCATCCATCGAATTTTGATTCACAAAAATCCTCGTTCATTATAATAAGAAATTTTATACACACTAAGAAATCGTGGCTAAATTCTCTTCATACAAACCCGCATTCATTTGCGATTTGCGAAGGATCAAATTTCATAAAATCTGTGTTTATGATTTGGAGTACGCAGTTGTGGATATTTACCTTATTTCATCTATTCGATTTCGACATTACAAAATCCTAACTAATATAATTGCAAGTCTAACGTGAACCTTTTCAAATTGTGCGAACCTTTTCAAATTACTATAGAAAAAACTATAAACTGTAGTTTATCAGCAGCCAATGCAATTCTGATTGGTATTCTAAGCAGTATCCGCCTAACAGTGCACTCACTACTTACTTTCCCTGTCAGCCTGTCGATGCCCACTCAGTGAAAATGTAGATCTCAAGTGTAGTCGAAGAACAACACCTGCGAATACGACAAAACTATGATGAGAAAGGTCTTATATGTGATATAATAAAACCAGACGGGGTTAGAAATTTTAAAGTATCCATATTAAAATGAGCTCAAGGGCCAGGCTGCAGTTATCAACAATACAATGGAGAAATATACCTGTCAGTCTGGATTTCTATACTATAGAGAGATCATCTTCCATACACGCGGCCGAATAAGCAAATTATAAATTGCACTTGATCTCGCTTGATCTTATCTTGATTTCCTCACTAGACTACGTAGTCCGTACGCTGGCAAAATGGCACAAGTCAATTGCACCAACAGCTCATTCAGCACATTTTGTTGTGTCAAAAAACAATTACCCGGATGAAAGGCTTGTCGTAATTAATCGTGACATTAGCAACTTAGCTTTCCTTTGACTGGTTACAGCTCATTGATAGGATTAGAATGGATTTAATTAAATGTCTTTCATTTAGAAATCTGCATGACCAACATCCAATGAGGCAGTTCTGCAGCCACTTATGACTTATTGTCACCTGGGCAACTGCCAAATCAGTTTTCAAAGCATTTAATAATTACTCCCGGAAAACGCTTCAATTCAATTTATGGCAATTCGTCGTAATTAAAATTATTACTGAACGAAATGCCAAGTTTACTTTAATGGGCGTTGTTTAATGGGCGTCAGCCGTTTCTTCAATTTCTTGTTTTCACAATCAACCTTCATCTTAACTAGACACCCCTAGAAGTTGAAGATCGAAAACTCGTTGTTTCGAACGGTAATTGAGCTTGCATCTTGGGTTTTTCGTTGATTTCTCCAGTCTCACAATATTAAAATAATGTTTTATACATGCATCTGAGATTGACAATGTAACTATATGTACAGAAATTGTGAGCTTTCGGGTTAATGTTATAAACTGATGACTGATGTGCATGCGATTGCCACACATGACCAAAGTAATGCAATGCTCTTCATAAATATTGATTTCTCCATAGTAGGTCAAACTGCACTCAAACACGACAATAGTTTTTAATTATACATATTTAAAAGCCGTCTAATCTTTGTGCCAACTGATAAAATTAATCTACTTCATGCGGTGAAGGTTACTATATATGATGCATGACAGAACCGTGATGGCAGTAAGCCAGCTTTACAATGCTGCTAAATGAAAATTCAGCATTTATGCCGGCAAAGTGCAGGAGGTGCATCGCTCAACAACTCCAATTCACTTTTGACGTATGAAATATAGTCGGCTATTGATGAAGCTGAAGTGCATTGGCTTCAGCAGATTTGCTGCTGATATATATTACAAGACAACGGACTGTGAAACATCTACCAGAAGAGAATTGGATCGTGTGAACAAACCTTGACTGTGGCTCCGGGTTGACCGATCTCGATTTAAGGTGACCCTTACCAATCGCTGTCCAGCTGCTATGCGTATCAGATCTTTTACTAAATCATTTTCAGTGGACATAGTTTCTTATAAGAGTTCTTTTAAAAGACGTTTAAAATTGTTCTGTCTGTAAAATTGTTCTGTCTATATACACTAACTGTACTAGCTTGTAGGACTTCAAATAACGTAATGAAATTATGATAGGAATTAGATCCTAGTCGTAGAGGTGAAAGCCTAAAATTGCAACGGAATAAACATGAACTGTGAGTCTGTGATTTCTATTATGTCTGCTCTATGTTTAGCATTGACGCAAGTCACAGACACCTGGCAATTCTTTATCGCCAAAACAACACATGTCCATATGTGTAAAATGTGCTGACAAATATTTATTAGCGTGGATTGTTTGTTAAAAACGAAAGATTAGGTATGCATGTTAACTATTGTCGAAGTTATTCCAAATCTTTTTGGATTCTACCATGTTGAGTTGAACCTTGTGAACATTGTCTGTTCGTTATATTCTAGTTCCACCCAACTGACCTGACAGGCTGACACCAAAGACTAATTTATGGCTAGAGGGTGTGTACTTGGAAATGCATGCCATGAATATTTTTTATCATCATTCAAGTGCTTTGCTTAGGCGGTATTCTATCAAATGCCATAAAACGTGGCGATGCTTCTATTTACAGAATACTAGAATCTTCACTATAATCTCAACTACACTAATCTCAACGCCTGTTTATGATAGACCTTTCCCCTTTTAGCTTTCAAGCGCGCAATGCGTGATGGTAGTTGAGAATCAGCAAGGTTTTCTTACAACCAAAATCGCAACTCAAAATCGCTTGATAATCCAACTACCGTTGCGCATTGCGCGCGCTTGAAAGCTAAAAAGGGAAAGGTCCATTAGAAAATGTGCAAGCATTGGTGTGAATATCCGAGATAAATAATTGGGATTAACATGCATTTTTTGAAATCACGAATTAGGTTAGGATTAGTTCTTACAGTTTATGGTTGATTACGGTAAACCCTAAACTTAAACCCAACGTAATCTCAAAGATTAAATTCGTGTATTTAGGATTTAGCTACTGAGCACGGAATTACCATTTTCTCAGCTACAATATTACCGACTATCATTAAAGTTTACAATGGTTAATTTTCTTCCCAATTTAAATCAGATCAATATTAAATTTTCCTAACTCATCGAAGAACCAATAATCAAAGAAAATTCACACACTTAAAGGCGTTTGTTTTATCTACAGATGTTACATAATATTATGAACTCAAAATGACAATTCAAATAAATACATGTGCTATATAGTTATGACATATAAAACAACACTTTGTAATGAAGTAACTGTACAGTGATACTTGATGCAATATAAAGATATAATTTAATAAAGACTAGTTTTTTTCATGATGCGAAGAAATTCAGCCTCATTAATTTCTCCGTCCCCATCTCTGTCTGCTTCGTCAATCATTTCCTGAAAGATGAATAATATAATTAAAACTATGTCAATTACGCGATATAGAACGTAAAGCGAGTTTGCGGTTTAAATTTACTGTAACCGGGGCTCAGATGATGATATATGATACCAATGTTCTCATAAAATAACAGGTATGGTGATCAGTTTTGACCAAATCATATTATATTATTCAAACATCACGCCAAGTAGCTACTGCACCTGCAACTCTTCGTCAGTTAAGTTTTCTCCAAGTTCCTTTGCAACTCTTTTTAAATTTTTGAACGAGATCTTGCCCTAAATGTGTTCAAGTATGGGAATCAACGCAAGATATTACGTTTAAAAGTATTATAATGCTGAAAAAAAAATCAACCAGAAACTTAACCTTAAGTGAAAAATTGTAATTTTAGGCTGGTAACATGCAAATACATCACATTTCTATGAAGAAAATATTGTGCACCTGAATAGTTGGAAAAAATATGTCCGTAAATGTCACGTACCGTTTCATCATCGTCGAATAATCTAAAGGCCTTTAAAATTTCCTCCTTTGAATCTTTTTCACTCTGAAAACAAAAATAGTTAACAATAGTTTGGCGTTGTCGTTACTCCAGCAATTGCTTCGCTGCGTGTTTTTACCATTTTAGCGGTCATCATTTGAAGAAATTCGTTGAAGTCAATTGTCCCTGAAAAAGAACATATATAGATAGATATTTAAGAAAAAAATATAATGACGATAGTGATAAATATGTATGATAAAAAGACAATTTCAAACTATACCCACCGGAACCGTCTTTATCAATATCGGAAATCATCTTTTTAATTTCTTCTTTCTTTGGTTCAAAACCTAATGCTCTCATTGCAACCTAACAAAAAGAACATGCATGGTCATGTTTTAAAATGCATGTGTACTTTTAGTACACAATATTCATCACTATAGGAGTTTTTATTACCACCTCATGCAATACTCTACAAACTTTCAGGGTTTGGACCTGTTGCGTACTGGCCCACAGGATACCATGAAATTTCCCGGTGTGCCTATTATACTTATATATGCTCATTGGCTCCCCATTTTCAGTGACTGTTGCTTATGTTTCAGCTGCAAACGGTGCTCCCTATCTGGGTTTTCCCAGTATACGTCATGTATATGCCAGTCAAAGCCCCCGAACGTTGGACCTTTGTGCCTTCCAGTGGGTGAAGACGATGATGAAGGCTTATATTTGCACATACAACCTTCAAAAAGTTATAAACAATGTATTGGCAGGTTGATAAGATAACCTTAAGTTCTTTTGCATCAATTGTTCCAGACCCATCAGCATCAAACAAATCAAATGCTTCCCGGATTTCTAGCTTTTGTTCTTCAGTAAGCTCAGGTTTAGGACCTAAATAAAGGACATATTCTGTTGATAATCGTTTTTAAAGGCCTCCATAAATGCAAGAAACAATAATGCCCTTCCCCACATCAAAATGATAACTATAGGGTGAAAAATGGAGCTAAAAATATAGCTTCAAACATTTCTTACCAGTTTTTTTTCTCGATCCTGTTGAAAGAGCTGCCTTTCTATAAGATGTAGCCTATGTATAAATATTATATTGATTTAAATATGTACATGTACTGGTATAAAATGGTATGTGACAATACGCAAGGACCAGTTGTACGAGTTTACTGTGATACAGTAGGTGCAGTTTAGATAATAGTTTAACGTTCTATAGATTCGGTTCCGGTGGTGTGAAATTCTATTTAAAAATAACAATGGAACTTTATTCTTAAGGCCCTGTTACACGGTGCAATTTTTCTTGCAACTTGCAATGCAATTCTACTTTTAAGAGATATAAATTAGTGAAGAGTCTTGAAAATGTAAGTGTAAGATACGCTATTACCATGAAGTGTAATTAAGACAAAAGTTTGGTAGTTGCCAAATTTACATCTCTCAAAAGAAGCATTGCAAGTTGCAAGAAAAATTGCACCGTGTAACAAACAGGGCCTTTAGTGTCCGAGTTCAATAAACTTAGGGCAGTCTCGCATACAAGTCATATTCATGAGCGAATAGTCAACGAAGGCGAGTTGTCAATTGTTTTAGTATACACCCTGTACCTACATATATTAATTTCGAGAAAATAATCGATACACCACAATTACACCGAAAAATAACTGATTTATTTAATTCAATTTTACACGGTCGCGCGAGCGAATCTTTCACAAACGTTCACCATCACGAATAGACAATGGTTGAGTAGCTAATGGATGTAGGATTTGTAATAGACAATAGTCGGGTGTATACTAAAATGCAATAGTGTGCGGGGTCGTTGTTAAGGTGTGAAAGGACAACAAACGACAACTACTAGTATTTTCGGCTTCTGTTAACCCACCACGAGTCAAATTTTTGAAAAAATCATCTCTGAATGGAAGAGGTGGAATTCAACCGGCGGAGAGTATGCCCACAAATCGTCCCAGGATTTCAGGGGGTTTTTATTCCTTTGAAATTCATACAATATAAGAAACACAATAGTGGTATAGATTTTATTTAAGCAGAGATTTAAATTTTTAATTTCTCATCGTATGACCATATTTTATTGTAAAGTATGTTCCTTGACACTAGGATATCTATACGATCAATCATTTCACCCCAAAAATTTTAATGAACACACTTAAATTGAATGCCAACCCAAACACAACTTAAAGCATAGGCACTAATATAGCCATATGCCATCAAGAGAATGTTTAATACTGCATGTAAAAATAATAATAAATAGAGCACATTTTTGCTGATTTCTTAAAATTTTTCATCAATCGCTATTTTGATGATTATCAGACATCATATATACTGTATCTAAAGTTATTTATTTTAAAGAAAAAGAAACACAACTGATGGCTTCAGTGTCAGCGGATTGTGGTTGTTTCCCATATAACCAAACAAACCAAGCCAGATAAAATGACTGGAAAAGTTAATGTGAGTTGTGGCTTTCAACTGTGGCCAGCCTCTTTTGTTTTGGTTCATCATCATCACAGCAATCTCTTAATAATCTCTTCCTATTATTTCTTTCACCAACATAACAATCATGGATGGGTTGGGCGCTTTGTTCAACAACAAAGGATTCTTTGATTGTTTGTTTTCCTTCATCAATCTTATTTATTCCCTGGGTAATTTTTTCAAGGGGGTTTGTTTTGAATTTTCTTTAGTTTTAATAGCTCCCACTGATTGCTGAGTATCATTGGATTTGGTTTGCCCAGTTAGAACAGATATCATAGATTTCCTGAGGGAAATTATCATTGGCAAGTTGCAGTTTATAACAAGATCTTCACGCCTAGATGACTTTGCAACACTTCTTGTGGCATCTTTTACTGCATTCATCAGTAACCTATTTTGTTGTACACCAGGAAACTTTTTTACAGGTGAATTTGTTTTCAACATGCTTGGGATTGAATTTGATGATTCCAGGCAACTTTTCCCCAACTTCCTTATGACAAGATGCTTAGATGGTCCAACAAAATCATATTTCA
Source organism: Dendronephthya gigantea (assembly GCF_004324835.1). Lineage (NCBI taxonomy): Eukaryota > Metazoa > Cnidaria > Anthozoa > Malacalcyonacea > Nephtheidae > Dendronephthya > Dendronephthya gigantea. The sequence goes on along the minus strand of NW_021163041.1, from coordinate 467,601 downwards.
GATGATATTTTGCACACAATTTTTGTAAAAGTCGATGGTCCTCATCTATTAGTTCTTCCCTAACATGAGTCTCCTTCACATTGCTTGCTAAGAATTCTTTGATGAACCGATTAGTAATGATTGGCTGTTTTCTGAGTTTTTTTCTTTTGCGACGAGAATGTTCATGCCTTGGTACTGTCTTCTGTGTTGAATCCTGGTTGTCTGGTTTTCTTATAACCAGATAATTAAACGGTGCAACAAAATCATATTTCAAATGATACTTTGCACACAATTTTTGCAAAAGTCGATGATCTTCATCTATCAATTCATCTCTCACAGTAAATTCCTTCACATTGCTTGCTAAGAATTCTTTGATGAATCGATTAGTAATGATTGGCTGTTTTCTGCGTTTTTTTCTTTTGCAACAAGAATGTCGTTGCCTTGCTACTGTCTTTTGTGGTTGTGTTGAATCCTGTTTGTCTGGCTTTCTTAAAACCAGATAATTAAACGGTGCAACAAAATCGTATTTCAAATGATACTTTGCACACCATTTTTGCAAAAGTCGATGATCTTCATCTATCAATTCATCGCTCACAGTAAATTCCTTCACATTGCTTGCTAAGAATTCTTTGATGAATCGATTAGTAATAATTGGTTGTGTTCTGAGTGTTTTTCTTCTGCCACAAGAATGTTCTTGCAATGCTTGTACCTCTTTGAGTTGGGTTGAAGCCATGATTGGCCCCTGTTGTTTTTTTTTCTGTTGGTGAGAAGGATTTGAATGCTTTTGTTTGTGTGGTTCTTTGACATTTTTCATACCCAAACCCTGTCTATTTATGCACCCATTTACAACAATGGGCTCTTCTATTCCCTTACTTCCTTCACTACCCAATCCACCACTTTCCCAGCCCAATTTTTGCAGCAATTGATACCCAACGTTACTTTCGGGTATTTTAGGGTATGCCTGTCTTTTGTCATTTCCATCACTTTCGTTTAGCATCCTTATATAAAAAGCAGCCGGCAATTTTGAAAGTTAAGTCAGTATTCAGCATCAGAATCAGACAGAATGATTCAAAATATTTCCACTTTTATCTATACAATTTCCTGTTTATAAAATTTGCACCTGGACTTCAAAACACGCGCGAAATTTGCGCGCACGCTGACCGTATGCCGTGATAATTCCCGGTGACATGTCTTCACATATTGGTCCTTTTCAAGCAGCGTATATAGAAGAACATAGCATCCAAAAGCATTTAAAAGGCAAGTTTTCGAGGTCTCGGAAGGATTTACCCTCCCGCCTTTCTGTATTATCCATATATAGGCGAACTTGGCAGAGAGGGAGGGGAAAAATTTATACACGGACAACAATTTGGGTAAATTTTCAACCCATATATGGAAAGAGGTGACTGAAAAGCCATAGCAAAACAAAGCAATTGAGTTGACGCACAACAATAAGAATTTGCACCTTTAGCATTGCCGTCGAGGAGGGGAGAGAAAGAGTAATATTAGCCCAGGTCAAAAAGGCTGTCTCTGCCAACACTATAAAGCTTCAAGTTTAGAAAGGCTTTATACTTTGGTGTCGATCATGGTGGTGCCTCGTGACTGACTGAGCCCCTTTCGTAACGTTAACAAGTAACAACGTCTAATCGCGAACACCACAACTCTAAGTTATTGTAATGATAATGACTATCTGTAATGATTTGTAATGTTTACCCGTGTTGGAATTTAAAGTTGGTCATTTTCACAGGCAGTTGGGGGCAAAAATTGCAAAATATTCACTGCATCCATGCTTTATCCTATCAAGGCTATCATCTGCTGTATGTACCTCTAGTGAATATTTTTATAGACTTCTGTAAAATGCAGAGTTGCAAAGTCTTTAAAACTTTCTTCAGGAGGGTTTCTATATCCGTGTAGACCTTCAAATTTCAAATGATGTGCCTTTGCTCTTCGTATTTTGTTGACAATTTATTTCAAAATATACTGAAAGTGGAAGACCCAGAACACTCTTTTCGGTACGTTTTTTAAATTTATCTTCTAGTGGGACTGCTATGATTCTGCAGCTTTTGTGCAATTCTGGAAAAATGATCTATTAAAACAATTATACTATTCTCTCCCACCACTAATATATGACTCAAGCTCATGGTATAATTGTTACTTTTTTGCTTAATTACTGAAGCAACTTTTATATCAGTGGGTCAATTGTTGTTATGAGTAGAATCAATGTGCTCATTCAATCAAGGGTTTCTATGAAAGTCGAAGAAAAACCTATTTTACCTCCTTTGCTATGGTCCACTACTCTGAGTGGTGATACTTTAAAGATTTAATTACATAGTCGATTGATTGAATTTTTAGCCTGTTTGAATGAGGCAAGGTGCTAACCTGAAATATGTGATTGCAAAATAAAGTGGAACAAAAGCATTTCATGTAAGATCTTTTAAAAGTCAAAGTTTAAATGACAGAAAAATTCTGTTTTTGATGCCTTCTACCATGTGTCCCCAAAAAAGTACCCTCTATCTTAATCATTCTTTTGTTGTTTATAAGGGTACTTCTTTGGGGAAACAGTGAAACACTGTATGTAAGCTGCCTGTCCCAAATAGGAATTATTTCCATCCAGTGCAACACTACGAGTAAAATATACGAGCTTTAAAAAAATTTCGAATGAATATTGAATTAGAGTAAAAACATTGAACACACACAACACAACAACCTGCTTAACTGCTTTATATTGAATGTATAAAAACGTACGAAATTACATCCATATCTTTCCTTAAAATCTTTCCAAACATACAACGATAAACACTATACGATGGAGCAATTTATTGAGACATACCATTGTCGATACGTTAATGCAGAGTTTGGCACCTCCTTCAAGCACTTGTTGACCTCAGCTTCTTAATATTTAGTCGCTTAATAATTCTAATAATGATAACTTGTTTAAGAATGATGAATGTTTAGTGTTTACAACAAACAATACTCAGAACGATGTTGTATTATAGTATTTACCGCGCTCCCAGTTACCAAGGAATCCTGGGAAGAAGGGCAGGTATTGCGCAATCTCGTGCCATGATATTTTTATTTTAAAAACTTCAAGTTCAACAAACTGTAAATATGGATGTTAATGATCGTCGCAGAAATAGAAATGTCGATAATCTAAAAGTAAGTATATATTAATTCTATATTGCAATTTATTGCTGTCCTCAAACACTTGACATATTTTGACAGCTAACAGAAGAAGAAATGAAAGTGTTGAGAGAATGTCGCATGAACAGCTTTGTTCGAGGTGTGTATCCCATGGGCCTTGGGGCCCTTTGGAGCTGGGGGTAGGGCGAGCCACCAAGGGGGGTTACTGTCATCCTTTTCCTGGAAATGTGCAAATTATTGACCTACTAAAGAATTTTAGTTCTGTATTTCCAGCCAGTGTGTTTTCGTGGGATATAATTTATGCCTGCTTTGTACTGTGGGGGAAAGCAAAACTCTCGCTTTTGTCACCTAAGGACAAAGCACTTTTAAAAAGAATACAATTGACGTATTGTGCACTGTGCAGTCAAGGTTATTTCTTGACGATTGCTTTAGATTGTATAATTGTTCTGAACTTTAATTAACTTTAATGACATGTAAAAAATTCACAGGTATCCCAGCTGGTATTCTTGCATCACTCATAACTAGTTTTGCTGTCAGAAGTGGTGAGTGCTGTTTTGGATACAATAATAATACTATCACATTCACCTAACATAATTGCAGTTAACCTCAACTTTTGCTTACTCAATCTCATAAACTCAATTTTACAGGTTAGAGATGCAATTATATATCATGCATGACTAAATATATATCATGCATATATGACTAATTATTTTTATATTGCTTCTACAGGTAGATATCCTCATTTGACCCATTGGTCACGTTTCTATTATGGAGGTATATTGTTCCAAATAATACAATTGATTTTGCTATCTGCATTATATTTAACCTTTTTAAATTATTTTCTGTAGGCATGGTTAGGTAATCTGATAGTATTCAATTTCACATGTCCGATTGATGGTGCATAATAATTACACTAATTTTGTGGCAACAGATTGTTCTTATTAGGCACTTTAAATTCCTGCACAATATGACTTACCAATCATCTTACCAATAAATCGATCCACCTTACCATCTTCATTGGATGACCTTACTATCCTTCTTGGATTACTAAGATATTTTATTGTAATATCTTGTTAGTTGCATTTACTGGTGGATTATTGTTTGGAGTCGCTTCATATAGAAAAACATGTTTGGAGAAAATCATGAAGCTAGAAAACTCTGTGTTGGCGGAACAAGTTCGTGAATACTATAAAAGGTGACAAATCTCCCTGCATGGATAACCACACTCTAGAGTCTGTTTGAGAGTTAAATATATAAAACATGTCATAATCTCTTCTTGCATTTATTTTATTTTGCAATTAAAATCGCAACTATTTTATAAGCCTGGAATCATCTCAGTTGAAGGAAGATATCTCATTCAGATATGACTATTGAATATACAATGATATCATCAATCTTTAACAGATCTGGTATGGAATACATTGGTCTGCAAGGTCAAAGAAAGGTTTCAGAATTCGATGGTACATATGTAATCTTCAATTATTTGTAATTTTGTAGATAATTGAGTATAATGAGATGATTGGTGACTATACGTTTCACCTAATTACAATTTGATTGTATTGTCAGTAATCATCTGACGAGCTTAGAATATTGAGACAATTTCTTTCTTTTCTTAAATATTTACTTTATGTTTGATATTATTAGAAAGTGCTGTTATTTCGTATAATTCAACTGTCAATCAAGAAGATGAATCTCATAAAGAAACCCTGCCATATTTATCAAGGTATGGTATATACAGTAATACAGTATATTTTACAATTTACAAGATTTAGTCAGCCCCTACCACTATTGTATTCACATCATGATGATATTGGAGGTAAAGCATGTGTAGATATGAATGCTCCAACAACGATCAAGGAATTACAAGTAATGATCAAGTAATGCTTATAACCAACTGAACTCTGTCATAGATGGATTGAACCGATTGGTTGCTCCAGATTCCAGCCTCCAGATTGTTGGAAATGGCCAAAGAGCATAGAAAATGTTTTCATGAAAAATTTGTTCACATAAAGACATGTGCTGCTACAATCAATACACAATTAAGCAAACAAATTTTTCTTAGTGTAAAAGACGCAAGGAGCGCATCAACGGACAAGCACAACGCGGACGAAATAAAAGACAGATTAAGTTTTGAAGAACGTCGCAAGCAACACAGACAGCAATGGAATATGGATCAATATCCTCCTATACGATCTACGAGAAAACTAGTAAGAAAACTCTTCTGTATTTTAAAGAGTAGTAAGAGTTGTTATGACATATGCAGACAGCTGAGCTGACAAAAAAGAAAACCCTCACAGTTCACTTATCAAATATTTCTATTTTACCAAACATCCGTATTCCGGACCATTATAAAGACTAAAGTATAAAAGTTTTTCTTCTAGGAAGATAAAAGTCGGTCAAAATATGACACTGAGCACAACACTTCGCCAGAAAGAAATCAAGGTAAAGAAGTGTGTTATTCTCCTATTCTCCTAACAAATCAAGGGATAGTGAATCAAGTTTCGGCCTCCTCTCCCTGTCTGAACTACTGGGAGGTTGTTCTAACATAACCCAATCTATAGTCCATGATTCTTGGTTCATTCAAACGAAACACCCAAATGCGGATACATTAAAATTTCTGCAAATTGTTACTCGAGCTCAAGTGAGTCTTAATAATTCAGGTCATGAATTTCGGTCTGTTTTTTGCGTAAGGCTTGCTCTCCCACACGCGGCCAATCGCGCAGTAATTTAATAATCGTTAGTAACGTGTTAGTAACTCCGCGCCATCTTCCGCCGCCAAAAATGAGTCGAACGGCCTTTATAATACAACAGTGTACATCACTGCAATGCTTTGTTAAAATATTCTTGAAGATTGTTTCTACTTTACCTGTATAGACTCCAGTGGGACCACAAGAAGAAATATATATGGCGATCCTATTGAATAATGCTTGGTATATATATATATATATATATATATGAAAGAATTTAGGCTTCCTGAACCGAAATGCATGCCTTATTTACGTCATCAGGTATATATGTTGTTAAAATAAATGTAAAAACTTACAGTACCTTCAATACTGTAAGTGTAACAATTACTTTGTATGAATATCGACGAAGAAGATTCAAACGTTTGCAAGTAATAGGTTCTAGGTTTATCATGCATGCACGTCAAGGAGAGTGTTCTTTCAAATTTGGTGTACGAAGCCTCCGGGTGACAGTCGTGTTCACAGCTCACAGGCTGGGGCAATGAAAACTAGGGATCCAAGGATAGTGCAAAGTCAAATAGACAGTGCTAAGCAACCAGACATTTGTCCCAACATAAATGTTTTGACTTATCCCAGTAAAAATATAAAGAACTAGCCGTGATATTAAATTATTTTAGTTGCTCATGCAAAGCGGGCGCTATTTTCTCAGTTTAGTATTACTGGGTTCGGCAAAAAACCCCATGTACGTCTCTTCTCTTCGTCAAACAACTGTGACTACATGAAGTGCATGTATATAATGGCAACAATTTATCCGTTATTTCAAAAGAATAGCCAAAATACTTGCGTTGTAAATAATGTAAATAAACCGCGGTGAATATCAATTATTGACTGCTGCAGATGCAGAGCGAATTTGAAAAAAAATTGTTTTTTGTTAGTTACATGGTTTTAAATGTGTTTTTTATGGAATTATAATGGAATTAATCCTAAATTCAACCAGGTGAACTTTGGGTGAACTGTTTTACGAATTATCCCCGATTGAGCGCGCCTTCAATTAAGCGCCGCACCTGAAGTTCTAAAATTTAAAGAGCGCCGCGGCGCTTAAATAAATACGGTAAGCATGTAGGACGGCAACACGACGACGACGTGGCTGGAATACTCCTTTAAATAACTGTTATGTTGAAGCGTTGTTCTATATTATCAACTGTACCAATTTAACGAGATATAAGACGTTGAAAACATTAGGGACAATTTTCTATAGAGCCTAATTCGAGGCAGCGCTCACTGGGTCCTGAAGTGCAGACGTTCTACATAGGACGTAATAAACGACGTTTTGTCGTAAATAGAACGTAGATTGCGTCTAAAACTCCCATAGGTAGTTAATAATTCATTTCTTTTATATATTGATATAATATACCCACGACAAAATTAAAAACTATGACATGTCATATATCGCTTTATTTCAAAAATAATATATATGACCAATGTAAATAAATATAACTTTTTGGCACCGAAATGAACTTAGAAAACAAGACGCCTGTTCTGGCGTGCCGCGCATGTGCCAGTCTTCAATATAAAGCTTCTGAAGTCTGAACATAAATACAGTTCATACTCATTTAGATGCCTTGCGAACCTAAATGTTGTTCGATCGCGACATTCAGAAGCACATCGTACTTTAAAAAGTATAGAAGTTCCATTGTTCAAAAATGTAAATAAACCGCATGATACGTTCATTTCTCTTACACTTTTGATTTCGTGCTTATATTAAATCTCCAATCCTGTGCAAACTGCGATGTGTCAACACGCCCATATCTTGTTAAACGGCGAATAGCAGCGATATTTATAAAACAAAACAGAATCTACATGTGTTAAATATACCCCAATATCGAAACTTAATCGAACAGCATCAAAAGAACGGTTTATTCCTCTTGGAGGGATTGCCGTATCATGCCAGCGAAATCACATCGCACATCGGAAAATTAGATTTCGAGCTGTGCACCACAACTTTTGGGAGACAAAACTGTGACGTAGCTATATACGGTCAAATACCAGTTTATTTCGCGCCAAACACACTTGCGACGACGAAAAATAAAAACAAAAAAAAAAAAAAAAAAAGCACAAAAACAAAATAAAACCGAGGCGAATTTTCAACTCCGTCGCTGACGCCGGAGGATTTATTAGGTACAAAATATCAATTATCTAACTTGAGAGTTCATCATTATTTTATGATTTATTATTATAAATAGTTCATTAAATATCGATTCTCTAACTATAGAGCTAGGTTACCATTATTGTTAATCCTATATATAGTTTGATTGATTACATGCATGCGCATTATGTTCTCTCGCAAGCCATAGATAGAACCATCACGATTTGACATTTCTGTGTGAAATTAACTTAAGGGCCAATGAGGCTATGGATAAAAGAAGCCTAGTTCACAAACTCCGACGTCTAGAACTCATTGAATGTAACATAGAAATTTTGTTATTACTGATCAATGTCAAAGTCAATTCTTAATCAATGGAATGATTTAGGGTTAAGAACTAAAATCAAGCTGAATTGAAATACCGTCATAGAATCGTTAGGACGAGATTGGGATCTCTCGTGCACTCAATGAGTTTGAGTGTGATTGATGAGCTTTTGGAATACAGGCAAAAGTGTAACAAACTGGTGGCATTACACGAAACATCGTTATCATCTAAAACTTCTTATCATCCGATATAATCTAAATGGTTGAGTATAATCATAGTGATTGAAAATTCTAATTCAACGTGTGGACCTTTGCTCTGTTGCTTGTAACGCCGTAAACATGAGTGGCCTATTCCTTCATGAACTCCCGCATTTAAGATTAATTTTAACAAAACATATTCATTTACTTTGCTTTTGAAATGGTAAGAATGAATCGACCCTTGCCTTTAAATATTTGCATGTTCAGCATGACTGAAAACCTTTTCTTTATTCTAACAGTCAACCATCTATACCATACCATTAGAAAAATATTGTTGCACTAAACTAAGGTTTGGCAGGCAACAACGATCTCTAGTTGCCTTGGACTTTAGTTGTAAATTATACACAGTATGCAACAGCTGTGTTTTCATTAATCATACTGTACCAATATTTTCATAAAACACTACCGGGTTGTTTTTACCTGAATCATTATTGTCCCTACCACCTGTTTTCCCATATGTTACGAGGACCGTGTCCTTTTCGTTACTGGTATCTTCATGACTAACATCTGACATCTCCATTGTTGGCAAGTTATGCCATTCAGGAAGAAAACTGCCCGCAAAACCTCCGCTATTTTCTGTGGAATTCTCTACAATATCGTCGGTAAGGGTACCAGATTCATTAGGGATACCGCGAATCCGGTGGTGCTCCTCTGGCTGAGGTTGTAGCTCTCCGTAAAAATTTCCACCATGACGAGATTTACCACCACTGGAAAACCCACTAAGCTCTAGGTTCTCTTCGCTTGGGAGATGAAACATACCAGTTGATCGCTCATGACGACAACGCACGATTAATGCTATAATCCCTATTAGGAATGCCAGTCCCAGGACGGAACCAAATACAATGTATATTATTAATGCAGTATTGTCATCGCCATCGCCACCCTTACTAGTCGGACCTGTCGTCGGCAATGGTGGTGTTGATCGTGGTAATTCTTTCACTGAGGTTACTACAAATCTTGTTCCACTTACGTTAAAATTTAGTTTCTCGTCTTTGACAGCATCAGTCAATAACTGAGTTACGTTTTTATCCTTCTCGTTTTTTATTTCCACATCCACAAGAATGGAACCACAATTGATGTTGGAAATGTTTATTTTAGAATCTGAAATTTTCAGGACTTTGCCGCAAGATTGTTTAACTGCTATTTTAAATTCGGTTGACTGGACAAGTGCTTGGTTGCAATTTCCATGTATAGTAAGGCGAACTAAGACCACTTCATGCGAAGAAGGGGAAGGCGTCGATACTTGAGAACTTAAGGAATATGCCATCGAGGTAACATAAGGGGACGAGAAATGGATCTTTTGGGTGTCCAGGTTTAATAATGATGACGACACATGTGTTACTGTCAAGCTGGTCGTCAGAATGGTAGTAGATAGCAAATTATTCCTGGCTGTGAACGAGAAACTAGTGGCCCCGGGTAACATTGATGAGGTTGTAGGGGGTGTAGTCGTAACAGACGATGTGATTTTCTTTGGTGTCGATAGTGCTTCTGCTGATATGCTAGCTTTCACAACCAGAGTTGATGTAATATAAGCACTTGTAGAAACAACTTTACTCGTTGTACTCACTGTATCGCTCATTGATTTAATCACATTAAATGTTAGTGTTGTGGATTTGCTTGTACTTACATTTGATTCTGGTGATTTTCTCGTATTGTGTATTTGTGTCGTGGTTATCATCGATGCTTCCGCACTCGCTTTCATCGATGACTTAGTCACATTAAATGTTTGTGTGGGGGTTTTACTCATTCTCATAAATGATGGTGATGCTGTTTCATTAACTTCATTTGGTGATTTGGTCGTACTTAATATTTCTGACGTGATAATGCTCGATTGTGATGCTTCCGCACTCACTTTCATCGATGACTTAGTCACATTAAATGTTTGTAAGGGGGTTTTACTCATTCTCATAAATGATGGTGATGCTGTTTCATTAACTTCATTTGGTGATTTGGTCGCACTTAATATTTCTGACGTGGTAATGCTCGATTGTGATGCTTCCGCACTCGCTTTCCTCGATGAATTAGTCACATTAAATGTTTGTAAGTAGGTTTTGCTCATTCTCATAAATGATGGTGATGCTGTTTCATTAACTTCATTTGGTGATTTGGTCGCACTTAATATTTCTGACGTGGTAATGCTCGATTGTGATGCTTCCGCACTCGCTTTTCTCGATGAATTAGTCACATTAAATGTTTGTAAGGGGGTTTTGCTCATTCTCATAAATGATGGTGATGCTGTTTCATTAACTTCATTTAGTGATTTGGTCGTACTTAATATTTCTGACGTGGTAATGCTCGATTGTGATGCTTCCGCACTCGCTTTCATCGATGACTTAGTCACATTAAATGTTTTTGTGGAGGTTTTGCTCATTCTCATAAATGATGGTGATGCTGTTTCACTAACTTCATTTGGTGATTTGGTCCTACTTAATATTTCTGACGTGGTAATGCTCGATTGTGATGCTTCCGCACTCGCTTTCATCGATGACTTAGTCACATTAAATGTTTGTAAGGAGGTTTTACTCATTCTCATAAATGATGGTGATGCTGTTTCATTAACTTCATTTGGTGATTTGGTCGTACTTAATATTTCTGACGTGATAATGCTCGATTGTGATGCTTCCGCACTCGCTTTCATCGATGACTTAGTCACATTAAATGTTTGTGTGGAGGTTTTGCTCATTCTCATAAATGATGGTGATGCTGTTTCACTAACTTCATTTGGTGATTTGGTCCTACTTAATATTTCTGACGTGGTAATGCTCGATTGTGATGCTTCCGCACTCGCTTTCATCGATGACTTAGTCACATTAAATGTTTGTAAGGAGGTTTTACTCATTCTCATAAATGATGGTGATGCTGTTTCATTAACTTCATTTGGTGATTTGGTCGTACTTAATATTTCTGACGTGGTGATGCTCGATTGTGATGCTTCCGCACTCGCTTTCATCGATGACTTAGTCACATTAAATGTTTGTGTGGGGGTTTTGCTCATTCTCATAAATGATGGTGATGTAGTCGTACTTAATATTTCTGACGTGGTAATGCTCGATTGTGATGCTTCCGCACTCGCTTTCATCGATGACTTAGTCACATTAAATGTTTGTAAGGAGGTTTTGCTCATTCTCATAAATGATGGTGATGCTGTTTCATCAACTTCATTTGGTGATTTGGTCGTACTTAGTATTTCTGACGTGGCTATGCTCGATTGTAATGTTTTTGCGCTCATTTTTATCGAAGACTTGGTCAAATTTAATGTTTGTGATGCGGTTTTGCTAATTGCCAAAAAGGATTGCGATGCTTTAAGGTTTGCTGTAGTCGGTGATTTAGTTGCTCGTAATGCTGCTGATGTAGTTTTGCCCAGAGCCATAGTGGATTGCATGGAAGTATTCTGACCAAGTGTTGATGAGAAAGACATGTCCATCGCAGACAATGAACCTGTCCCTTTGTCTGTCAACGTGGTGTTATTTCTTGGAAACATATTTGACATACTTGTATTAACAATTGCTGCTGTTGTCATATCAGTTGGCAGGACTGATAAACTGGGTCCCGTGGTGATGGTGGATACAGGGGAAGTTTCTTTCGACATCGTGTTAGTGTTTAACATAGATGATGGTACTGTCATTGTTAGCGTGAAGTTTGCAATACTAGACAAAACTGGCAGAGTTTTTGATGCCGAGAGGGAAACATTTGTTGAAAAAGATACGGTATAATTAGGAATGAGTCTTGGCTTAGTGGTTGTTGGAACAACTGAATGGGTGGGGTTGATCATGCCAAACGAATCCGACTTCGCACTAAACGTTGCGTTATTATTCGCAGGTGTTGTATTGGTGTATTTAGTTGTAAAATATGTGCTGGTACCTGTTTTTAAACTGACACTTGCAGCTGTTGTAGATAATGTACTTTTAGGAGGATTGGTAGGTGCACTTTCGATAGGAGTGGTCAAATGGGCTGTTGAGCCAGACAGCTGGATGTTTACACTTGCTGAGTTAGATACAACGGTAGTAGGACTTGTGTCATACCGATTTAACGAAGATGTTACTCCGGATGAATGGCCGAGAGTAACTGTTAGGCAACTAATAACCAAACCATACAAGACCAACTTCATCTTCTGGTTTAACAATTCAACAGACGCTCTAAAACAAAAAAAATCACATTCAAATTGGGATTAAAGTCAGATCTTCATGACTGATTCACGATGTTTCTTATTGATTTCCATTGCTATTCGCGATGCTGAATTGTTTGATTAATAAGGCAAAATGGATTAGGGTCGGGTAAAAAACTGCATGCATACCGCACGATGTCGATTCTCCCTATGCGGCTCGCAAAACGTTATAGAATAAAGACTAACATCCATGAACTACGGTAATGACACAGGAGGAGAACTCTATACTATTTTTTCGTAAGTGTGATTCGTCATGATTCGTCACTTAGCAAGTGCATTAAATTGAGGCAATCACCCCCCTGCCAATATAAAAAATGGTGTCATTTTAGACATTCGCAGGGGGGTGATTGCCTCAATTTAATGCACTTGCTATGTGACGAATCACACTTACGAAAAAAGTACAGGAGTTCTACTTCTGATAGGTATTCTGTGGTAATGATGAGTATACTTTACGAACCCAAACATTGACTGTCAGTGTTGATGATGTTCTACACAAACGATACAGATGACACAATAACGTGCCATACCACAATGCAATAGGAGAAATGACTTATTTTTTTAAAGTGAATTGTCACCGGAGATGTCGCCTTCGGTTGCGGAGCAAATATCCCTTCTTTTATGCCGAACGCTTCTGGTTAGGCCTTGCTTAGGGCTGCTTTCCACTGCCGTGCTTTTTGCACGTACGTACATGCCAGAAAAAACACAGCAAATCATCGACAGAATTCAACCCTATGCATCAAAATTCGATTATGTATCATTTAAATTATTTTAAACTTTTACATGCGTATACGTACGTACAAAAAACGGGACAGTGGAAAACAGCTCTAAGCCATGCAGTATTTAAGTTATGTTAACTGTCAGTTTATCTGATTATATTGATGTATATATGAGATAGAATTTTTAAAATTAAAAAGTAATTAGACACGAAATTGACGAAAAAGATAAATATTAGCTTGGGCAATGTAAAGAAAAATATTTTTCAGGATAACATGGCATGCAGGAATAATTAATTTTCAATTTCATGGGCGGCTCATGCATGGAGTTGCCCTGCAGGCTACAGCTACATCGGTCAAAATTTGGAAATATCGATTTCGTTTGGGCGAAAGAAGCTAGTACATAGTCATAGATATAGTTTTTGTGCTCCGTGCGATTGTGTACGAAAACAGTGTATCCATCAGACAGCCTTCGTCTCCGCAAATATTATTTTGTTATTTAATTGTTAAGACTTAAGATCGCACATGCAGGTATACTTTACATAAATAAGGTAAAAATGAGTGAAATGAATACATTAATTTAGAACTATTTTGCATCACACGTCACGCCCGGTCGTTGCACTGCCCAATTATAAAGACAGCCAAATATACTATAGTACCTTTTTGACTTTTTCCAGATCATTGGTGACATCAAGCTAATATTCAGTAACGTATGTTAGTTAGGGGCCGTTCACGAAAAAACGTGACACTCTTTTGGCCATTTTTTGTCAACCGCGTATCCTTCTGTGACGTTGGTAACGAATATCAATAATTCTCTCTCTAAAAGTTAGTTTCCACTCAGGAAAATTCTCCTTTGGATCGGACAGGACAGGAAAGTTTCCTTTGTATAAATGCAACCTGGGAACTCACCGACAAAGGAAATTTTCCTGTCCGTTCCGATCCAAAGGAGAATTTTCCTGAGTGGAAACTAGCCTTAATAGTAGACTCCCATACACACAGTATAAGATGCTTTATATCTGATTCGTTAATATAAAAGCCCCGTTTTTTTACCAAGCGAATTTTTTCGCGCGAAGCGAAGTGACAAAAATGTTGCGACAAACATTCTTCCTAGCATTTAAATGGGCTTTGGTCGACTTTTTGCACGTAAGAACGACAATTATTTTGCGAGTTTGTCATCAAACGATCTCATCCTGGCACCTGACGTAGCACTGTGACACTCTCTCAAACACCCTTCCATATCTATGAGAGCGTCACGCATTTTGTGAACGGCCCTTACGCGATATTGTTGTTTCAAATTTGTCACGGAGTATATTTTCTTGCATATATAAGATATGATTTGCCTACTTTGGCATTTGCATACAAAGCCATTTATAATTGTGTGTATACTGCTCGCCATACATTTGGGTGACTTGCCTTACATTTGTAACAGCCGGCTCGACACTGATCAATCTCACTTGCTCTTGAGCCGGTAAAGGTAAGAAGACATTGTACACATTGTCTCCCTAAGTCCTTCCTCAAAAACTCGAATTTCCTGTGTTTGATCTTTAGAACAACCTAGACTTCACTTTTCTCTTTTTCTGTCTCTGAAATTAATTAATTATTTGGATCCCCAGTTTCTTGTGAAAAAATTAGCCTTCGTTGCAACCTTCTTCACTTCTCCCTGCATCGCGATCGCTTTTTCGCTAAGAACCTTTAGATGTGAACAAGACGACCATGTAGTGCCGAACTGATGCTAGGTTTATTTGAATTGATTCGGCACATGAAAATTTCGACGTCTGAAACCAGCCTTAACATACTGTTTGGACAGTTTGCATGCTGCCGCTAGTGAATTTTTAACAGATGTTTAATAATCGATCTGTCAGAAAATGCCAATCACAAGTATTAGACTGGCATTGCATTTGGTCCGGAAACCGAAATACTTTCAACAACTTGTTTTACCTGTTGTCGAACTTGCAGCTATTTCTTAAAATTTTATAAAATTTTATACACGTGGACCGCGGTGCTTATTATAAGTGTAACTATAAAGGCCGGCGCACACTAGAGCTATGTGCTTAGCAAAGTCATTCGTGGCCATTGCCATTGGCGTAAGCCAGTTGCTCTTCGGTCATTCGTGCCAAACGTCGCCGGAAAAGTCGCCCGCGTCCGAGAGCAACTGGCTTACGCCAATGGCCACGAATGACTTTTTGCCAATACCACCGCCCGGCCTTTAGGCGAACCTAGTTATGAGTTATATTATGACATGACTCATGAGTTCTTGTTTCACTAGCAAACCGCGTTTTGAACAGCGCGGTCGTCTATGTTGATATATATTACAAAATATTGCCGAAGGTTATATGCGTGGTAAAATACGAATTTTTGTATAAACACTACTGGCACTGACAATGCCTAATTACACCTGCTGTTTTATTCAAAATTACGTACTTCGAGAACACAATCATATCAATGACAATAGATATATTATGCATCTTTCGTGTTTAGAATATTTACTATAAAATGTGCATAAACAACGAAAATCCTTCTTCGATATATTGCAAAACATTTTTCCATTTCACAAATGCAGCGCACATCACTGACAAGACTAATTAAGAAACAGAACGAGCAGTCGGAAGAATTTGACACCAAAACAACAATATATTATTATATACAAGTAACAACGTCAACGCTTTGGCTTTGGCCATTGCATTTCAAGCGAAAAGAAATACAGCCTTAAAGGAAGCAAATCAAACTATCGAAACATTGGAGTTTTACACTAGCTGTCCCTAATTCTGTCCTGATATTTCAACCTGCGCTTTATATTTAAATACAACTTGAAATTTTGCTTTGCAATTCTAGTCTGTAAGTGTAAACATTGCGGCTTACATAGGAAAATCGACTCTTGCAACATAATATTTTAGTGCATATCCATGGCTACAATATGCACATAAGCGGCAGTGATTACCTAAACGTAAATATATTCAATGAAAAGCATTAGGATTATTTCTAGTAACTTAATCCTAAGCATGTAGACTGTAGTCATATTACTGATGTGACATCGCACGACCCTATCAATTAATTATAACAACTGCTATAAACAGGTAGTTAAAGTATTTAATAAAATACAACCTCGTGTGTCGCCAGATAGATGTATTAAAGACACGCTAGATTATTACCTCTATTGAACCTGATAGAGTATCTTAAATATCATTTGACACGAATATTTGAAAATACAAATATTTTATTTAGTGTATTAAAAATAGTTGAGTTCAAGAAAGTTCAATAGTCCTTCACTCCAACAAACGATATGAACTAGGAATCTAGGATTATTTGTTTATCTGTTACAAATATCAAAACCAAATGTCAATGAAACTCTTTGCGTACCTTTAATGCAGTATTTTCACCACTTTGAAGGATATCTGTAACCTAGAGTATTTTCTTTTTAATTAAATATAAAGTACCCTGCTTTGCCACACAATGTTTAGACAACCGTCTGGAAACGCTGTGCTGTAAAGCCTGTATATAGAATAAGTTAGTGGGTGGAGCAACCGATAACAACGCGCTATCAGCTGGAGGTCTCTTAAAATTGCGGGCCTTTAACACGCAGCTTCTCTCAAGTAAAATTTTAGGGTAGTGTTTGTAAGGTAGCTGTTACATAAAGCGCTTTATATCTTCAAACAACGGGTGTCGACTTCACATTAAAAGACCAGGGCCAGTTGTATAAAAGACTAGTTAACTTTTAACTGTAGCTAAGGACAGAATTGGCCAATCAGAGTTGTGTATATATCTCTGAGGTAACTAGGATTCGAGTTTTATACAACCGGCCCCATGGACTGGAGATCTGAAAAACCTGGGTATGCCGGTGACCACGCTGGATTAGTCAGGTTAAGCACATTTTCGCTACTCACTGACCAAAGAGTATAAAATAGCCTCATTTGAAATATATAATCCAATTTACCAAGCAATCGTCCGAACAGCTGTCAAAGCCAGTTAAGTGCTTTGTTATATAGGATTTAGGAATTAAAACATACATGTCACACACTGACAATCTTGTTCCAAAAAAAAAATAATAATTTGTTCTGAAAAAATGCGGGCAACAATTTTTCACTTGCTTCCCTGGTGGGAAACATTGTATTTATTCAAAGTCATGTGACTACGAAAGAACCAGTCACATTTAATACACAGCACCAATATAACAATGCGTATTATAATATAACATTTATAGTACGCGCGTGCTGATTGGTCAAGAAGCGTGTTTCTACTTTAACACTGAATTAGACAACGAGTCCGAGTTGTCTATGAGCGAATAGACAACGAAGGCGAGTTGTCTAATTGTTTTAGTATACACCCTGTACCTGGATATATTAATTTCGAAAAAATAATCGATATAATAATATTTTGTTTTTAATTTTATCAAATGCGTACCAGGCTACTAATGCGAATTCATGCATTTCTTGTTTCCTTCAAGTGCAAATACGCCTTATGCCATATAGATAAACTTTTTACTAACCTCGTTAACCTCGCTTGCTCGGTCTTTACCGAGAAATATGGGACCTCGATCTTTTGGTTCAAAAAGACCTAAAGTCTGTTAAAAAAAGAGGCACTATTGTACTATTGTGCTTAATAACAATATGAATATTAAGTCGTGACTTTTTTTCGAGTCTTTTTTTCATACACCCTGCGGTACAATTAACAAAAGAACTGCACTCCTCTTGATTAATCAGCATATACAGTAATTTTGCCATGCTTATACAATATGAGAGTAATTTGAAGCATCACGTCGGACGTACTTGTACAGAAGGCCATATACAGGTGTTTAAAATAACCCAAAACTATTGAAATCACCTGTTGTTAAAATTTGAGTTACTTGACTTGTTCGCAATTTTTGCTTGTGGGGATTACCTGTGCAGGGTGTCCCCAAAACCCGAAAACTATTGAAATCAACTATTGTTAAAATTTGAATGACTTGTTCGCGAATTTTTGTTCGTGGGGATATATATATATATATATATATATATATATATATATATATATATATATATATATATTATATATATATATATAATATATATTATCAATGAATGTTCTCCGGATTTAAAATTGTTTTTTATTGAGCTTTCGACTCGGTACTTCGAGTCTTCTTCAGAATATCTAAATTATTTACATGTGTATAGCTTTATATATTTATGTTTCGCGCTGTTCTTTAAGACTCTGTATACGTTGAGAGCGTCTGATTGGTTGTTTTTAAGTTGATCTGATATGAGTGGTAGTTGAGGGATGCGTTGTCATGGTTGACTGCATTTCGTTGTCAGGGATGGTCGCTGTGGAATGATTAGATTGTTGTGTATCAGATGCGGGTGGATTTAAGTTATTATTAGTTACATTAATGTGATTATTGATAGAGTCCTTACGTTTTGTCTTAAGTTGCAGATAGACTGCAGGAATATCGATATGTCTGTTAATAGTATTGTCGTCTGTACTAAACCAAGCTTCTTTGAATTCACGTGCGTGTTTTGTTCGTGCTCGTCCCAGTAGTTCAGTTTTTGTCCAGGCGAAGGTGTGAAAGTTGTCGTATGTGTATACTGCGGGTAGGGATTTAAGGTCGTGTCGTTTTATAGCGTTCTTGTGTTTCATTGGAGAACATTCATTGACAAACAAATATGATTGGGTATATCAGTTTTATAAATCTTTTGGTTGTTAATAACTATTGCCACAATAACAATATGTTATTGATATTAGAGGTATTAGACTATTAGAAAAAAAGTGATCGTATAATATCTCTATTCCTCCGATACAGGTTGTCCGACAGGAGAATAAATTAATCACTCATCTGACGGCCACGTCTCAAGAAGCTTTCAACGAAATGTTCATACAACGTTTTAAAAAACGTTTCCTCATCGCCATTCTCATCGCCACAGGAAGTGCTGTTATGCTCTTCTCTTTCTTCAAAAATATATCAGCAAGACGACGCAGCAAGATTCCTTCAGTACGTTACACATTCGACGCACTAAATCTCACTCGAGTACCCGATGCAGTTGACAATGGAAACGCACCCCAACAGTAAGCGAAGGCTTTTTGAAAAAAGGAACCGACAGAGGGCAATGCCCAGTTGCTTGTGAAGTGACATCTAACCGGAACCGGATCAAAGAGGCCCATGCATTTATAGTTCACGCGCGCGACCCGTACCCTCTACCTCCAAACAAAGATATTCCTTGAATACTTACAATATTAGAAAACCCAGTGTACACGCCGGTTTTAAAAAACCAAAAATACATGTCACAGTTTCATTTGTTACGAAGCTACAGACTCGATTCCGACTTTCCCACTCCCGCCTTCAAGAAACGGCCAAATTTGGAGCCCCCAATTCCATTCAAGAACAAAACGGGAGGCATAATAGCTGCATTTTCAAACTGTGAGAAAGTTAGAACCGAGTACCTCAGACTACTGATGACGTTCATTAAAGTTGACTCGTATGGCAAATGTCTACGCAATATACAAGGACTAACCAACCGCTACAATTAAACTTTCGTTGTATTGTAATTGTGTATACTATTTATGTAAATTTTGGTTTGAACTTTTGTTCTGAACAACAAGTACGATCGTACTACAGGGTGTCCCAAAAAAAAAGCAACCACTTAAATATGCAGAACATTAATACAGCTCTAAAGCGCAATAGATAAGCACCTCTGGGAATTGAAAATGGCTCTTAATCCTTCATTTACAATGCTAAAAGTCATTTTAGCTGAACTATGGTGCAAACCCGAACAATATTAAAATTCTTGCATATTTAAGTGGTTGCGGTTTTTTTGGGACACCCTGTATAGTGGACCAGGAACTGCGTGACCGAGTTTCTGAACTGCATTGTATATTTACAACAATAGAGAGGACAATGTATTTCTAATTGTTTGCGTATTCTTATACAGGCTGAATATTAATGATATATTGGCTGAATATTAATGATATGTATTTATCATTTGCTGCACATACTGTATAGTCAAGAATTGCTTGTAACTTGCTTCAACGGTCAAAAGTACTGAAAAATTCGAACTCCGTCAATCGATGCGGAATATTGCTTAGAATAATTGTGCCAAGTTTCATTCCGATCAAACAAGTAATGATAGAGCCTTAGGGTTTTTTCAAAGAGCGTCGCCCCCTAACAAAAAGAAGAAGAAGAAGATTAGCAGCGGTTAGGGACCAGATCCTGGTCCAAAAATATAATAATTTCGATCTGTGCTTTAATGCTAGGACGCTTTTAACGAATGTTTGTTTAACCGTTTTTGTTTCAAAAATCAAAATTGCTATTCAAACTTTCTGTCATACTGTATTTCAACAACTCCGTTCAGCGCGTGCGCTAAAGTTGTACATGTTCGGACTTCGGACCATTGATCTGGTTCGATGGGTTCGGAGTTATATGACCATGGTCGTATTTGCCATTTTCCGCCGAATATGACCATAGTCGTACTTGCCATTTTCCGGCGAATATGACCATGGTCGTATTTGCCATTTTCCGGCGAATATGACCATGGTCGTATTTGCCATTTTTTGGCGAATATGAATTCGGACTGTTCGTTCGCTTCGTTCGCGTTGTTCCAAAATCCACGCGAAAACATCCACGAAGGCGTCCACGCGCCGCGGAGGAACCGGAAGTAAGAAAAATTGTTATTGACTTGTCGTTTCAGACTTACATTCAGTTTCATTGACATTTCAGTATTTTTTTCCTCTTCCACTTTAACATGAGTCGATTTAAAACATGGAAATACAAGAACGCAACACCGAAGAATCCAGAGACACAGGTAAATTATGATTGCATAGCCTGCATAGGTGTTTTTTAAATAACTTAATTATACTGAGTAATAGTATTTCGCTTTTAATACAAATATTTAATACAATATAATGAATATATATGTTTTGCACGGTTGTGCAATTTAAGTGCACTAAAAGTGGTATCGTTGTACGCCGCCACAAGCGAAACTGAGGCTCATGTACTTACCGTCACCCAAAATACAGAAAATATTTCTGTATAGAACGAATAATATGACTAATATCTTTCATGAGGAACAACGATTATAGGTGTGGGCTTACTTCAATTGGGTGATTTTAAAATTTATGAAAGGCCATTTTGATGACAAAATACTAGCACTAACAAACTTAGAGAAGAAAGTCCTGACCTAGTGTTTATGGGAAAATTTTCTGCATGCATGGCTGCGGTGGTCATTGTCACCACTCCTAAAAAGCTAAAGGCCAGCATGTTTGACATTATTGACAACTACCAGAACAAGGTGTTTGCAATCAAAACAATGGGGGGAGGGGACTGTAGCTGTGTGCTGAAAGCCTTTATTATAAAATTATGCTTATTGTTTGGCTATATTTTAACTTTAATCCACTGTTATTTAGTCTTTAGTACAAATCTAGTATTAGTAGTTATTAATTTTATTAATACCCTTTGAATTAAAATGGTTAGTTGCATAGCAAGATGAGCACAATTAGTGAATTTGCACTTGAGAATCTGGCAATTTGTATTCAAGGACTGGGGAACTTTACTGAAATAGTTGGTAGTTTACAAAAACATAATCCAGTCTGAAATGCAGACAGGGTTTTAGAGAGTGTGAAATTCCAAGAATTTGCAGGGAGGTATGCTGCTGTGCCCCTAATTGGCTTGCACCACTTTTTATTATGTTACAACAAAAATTAAAATTTACATCCAAATTCTTCACAGTTATATATAAGCAGGGTGGTCTGTTTAAGATGCATCTTTCACAAGTCAGTAGTTATAGATGGTTGTGGTATAATCAAGGAAAGGTTTGGTGGTGGTGTTGCCATAAATGATAACTGTATTAAGTGCTTATTTGATACTAATCAAGATTGTTTTCTAGGATTGCATAAGAGGGATCAAAGTTGGTGATGTTGATTCATTTGGAACTCATATTAAAGCAAACTCTACTTTCTTAGCATTCAACACAGATGGTGGACAAGGTAGTTACTCATTTTATAGTAATTGGTCATTTCTAATATGTTGGATATCACAGAATTAATTTAATATTTTTATGCTAGAATAACTGTGCCTTCTGTGTTCAAATTAACCGTGACATAGATGGCTTTTTACATAGACTAAAGAGAAAAACGTATTCCTACATATTACAGTAGCTCCAACTTAATTCAGACTCATGTTTTAAATTTCCATCAAGAACACACTTTGTCTTATTGTCTTCATACTCTCATTCATATTTTACTTGTGTACTAAGTAATTATAATTTTTAATTAAAAGGAGGTCACTTATCTGTGTTGCCATATCAAGAAAAAGAAAAGTCACAACCTCTTGTATTGTCATCTCATGCAGGTAACTTGAAAATTAGAATCCATAATAGGTATTAATGTCAATGCAAGACAGATATAATTTTTTTGGATGGTAGTATAAAGGGAACAAAGTGCTTAAAAATCTGGACACATGCATGTATAGTATTATTGTTTTGTTGTCAGAAGTATGGCCATTGGATAGGGAGGAAATGCTAGCAATTTCTCCTTTCTTTATATTTTATTGAATTCAAATTGTTAATTAACATATTTTAACATTGTAATTTACAAGTTTTTTCTTCATATTGTTCTCCTGAAAAGGAACTTATTATTATGCTTTTTAGATTTTGTGAATGACTTCAGCTTTTCTCCATTTAATCAATCTCTATTAGCCACATGCTCTAAAGATTGCTCAGTAGGTCACATTATTTTGCATGAGAAAAATGTCTTTTCCAATTACCATAAAAAACATGTTCATACCTATGTACATTGCATTCCTGTAGATAAAGATTTGGACCATTCCAGAAAGTCATAATGCAGATGATATCTCTAATCCAGAACTTACATTGAGTAAACAGGTAAAATGTTCGGCTGTGTCAACATGAAAACAAGATTTTAACCATTTGTATTAGTACTTATATTACTTGTACTAGTGTATTTTATCAAAGGAAGTAAAAACTTATTTTGTTGTAGAGTCTAAGGGTGGAATCTAAATTAAAAAAAGTTTTTGGTTTAGTGTGACTGGCTATAAAAATGATTATATAATTGTTAACCATGCCCATCTATAACTGCAGAATTACGGATGTTCACAGATAGTCATTACTACCGATTTGAAAGAGAACAATAGACTTTTTCATTATAGACTACTACGTTATACGACTACTTTTTTATCTATGTGTGACATTGCAATCACGGCTGAAAAGAGCGTACTAAAATGCAATTAAGTTTGGTTGCAAAATGTTGTAAAATTAGGGAAACATAGCCTTGCAAAGTTTGCACATTTTTTTACTATGGTAACAATTTCCGTCTGTAATACAAAAAAGTATACAAAAATTTAATAATAAAAAGTATATAAAAGTATAATGAATTGTTTTCTATGTATAGAAACCCGTGGAAGCTGTTTTATTCAACCCTGCTGCTGAAAATGTAAGTTTTAAATTTTCCGAGGGAATTTAGGCTTTCTCCTACAACGAGTTGTTGCAACTTGATAACAACCATGTTGTGTGGTGCAGCGCAGCATTGTTTTATCAACAAGAAATAACTTGAGCGTTGTTAGCCGTGTTAAAAACTGGTAGCAGGCCACCTCATAGTCAAGCAAGATCAAAATCACCCATTTTAATGAATCTAGGCTAAATTTTAAGGAATTTAGGCTTTCCAGCGGAACCGGGATACCTTGTTTAGCCGCAACAATGGCATCCTAGCTAAACAATAATTGAATGCGTGGTTTCCGTTTTTACCTTGTAATGAATAAGCAGTTTTCTTGGAACTTTTCTACAGTTGGGATCATCACCTCTATACTTTTATTACAAGGTTTTGGCTTCTATTGCTGGCAATGATGTTAAAATATGGGATATCTCACGTGGCAAAGACAAAATTTGTAACTATCGACCAACAACAACATTCTACTTTTCTCTGTAGCGCTAAACCAACCTCCCCAAGCACCCCCGATATAATAATCTTTGCCCTTAATATTATTACTCTTTTTCTAACGTCCCTAAAACAAATCCTAACGTTAATCTTATATCCTAAAATTCCGTTTAAAAAGCTTTCAACGAACATGGTGATATTGTTCAAAGTATCACATGGAAAGAAGATGGCAGTCAAATTGCAACAGGATGCAAGGTACACTAGACCAACTGTCCTATATAAGAGAATGTATCTTATAAATTATATTATGAGTTGCGTGTTCGTTTCCCGTGCGTGGAAATTTGGCTGATCATTCACTTAAAATACAGTGATCGTTTTCCTCCAGTCACATTCACAGGAAAGCGTAAACTAACTGGATGGGTTTGAATAAAGTGTAAGAGACTAATATAGCAATTTTGTGAAATTGGATACAAGGCTGTAAATTAAAACGCTTAAGTTGTTCCCAGCTCCCAGTTGATAAAACAGCGGAACGAGAAACTCCACTCTGGACAGCGTTTTCGAAAACCGAAAACGCCGTTTACATGTGGACGCAAGGCCAAATAACGGATAAAAAACCTCCGTTTTTAAAAGTAACCGGATACATGTGGACAGGGCCTAAGCAATGTTGTGCCGCTGTTAGTTGCTTGATTACAACTATGTTCTCGAGATGTATCACAGCGATGTTTTCATCAACCGAGAACAACTTGAACCTTTTTGGGCGTGTACCATGTACATGTATAAAACACATAGGTTATATTGTGTTACTTGATGTAAATGGTCAGTGTTGAAAATCGAAAGCTTGGGAGTGAGCTGAAATACACATGTACAGTAAACATAATTTTAATATTTTGTAGGATAAAAAGATCCGGATAATTGATCCACGTACTTCAGTACTGGCACAAGTAAGATATTATATGCCTTCAGGAATGATTTTAGCTAAGAATATTTCAAATCTGGAAATCATATGTCCGAACAACTTGTTCTAGACTCTAGAGTCTATAGGGGTTCGAAGTAGGTTTTATCTTTTGATCTTTGAGACGTGTGCATGCAGAAACAGATAAAGGAATGCAGGATAAAGATTGAGTGTGCACTGACTAAGCTTTGAAACCGAGTATTTTTATCAACAAAAATGAAACAAACAGTGCCCATAATGTGTGACATTCCACGTTTACTAACATATTTGTCGACGTCTTTTAGCTTGAATTATTAGATGAAAAAATAAGCCAGATAAGCAAGAGAATGTCTATAGACGCAGACGACTATTCAGCCTTAAACTTGCATTTCAGCAAACAGTGTTCGGAGGGTTGAATTTCATCTTGCGCGCCTCGGTTTTGTTCATAGATATTTGTTGACAAAAATCCAAATATGGCGAGAATTCATAGCAGGATAGCGAGGATTCATAGCTGACTTTTCTTTGCATGTTGTATAGAATAAAGAAAATGTCACTATCAAGGCTTTTATATATGTCTATGCGTGCGTTAAATATTACAGGAGACTACAGCATTTGGTGGAGGAAAGGAAACTCGTGTGCAGTGGGTTGGAAATGAAGATCAGATCCTTGCAACTGGGATTAACAAGGTCATTATTAAATATCATCCTTCCTTAAACGTCCATGACGTCACTTAGATCTTTTATAGGACAGAGCGATTCGATTTCCTTTTCCCCTGTGCTCATTTTAAATAAATTTAGCCATTCTGATTGGCTCAGCCTGAAAAATGTAAACAAATTTGCTGATGATTTCAATATTGTATATATATTAAACTATGATATTTTAGTCACGACAACAAGAGCTTGGAATGTGGGATACACGTAATCTATCAACTAGTTTAAAGCAGTTGCCGGTGGGGTCTTCATCCGGGTAAGAAAAAGTAACCAAAGAATATACCGCTGACGTTAACGAGCCTTTGTTCTACTGAGCTATACTATAATTCCTGGATGGAGTGCTCGCCATCATCGAGTGAAGCAAAAAAGATGGCGGCGAAGTTACTGAAATTCAAGGAGTACTCCCTCCAAGAATTATAGTATAGCTCAGTGCTTTGTACGCATACCAAAAATTGAGTGCGTAAGAGATAATTACCGTTTTCAGAATGGCAAGAATTCTAATCTTTATAGGATACCAATGATGTTTTATGATCAAGACACTAACATGTTACTACTGGCTGCCAAGGTAATATTTTTGTCGCCAATAAATCAAAAGCCACACAGTCTGGTTTTCGTCGGCTAATTTGTAACAGGAAACATTGTGGGATTAAATCTAATGAATCAAAAGAAGACTTCGTAGTATTTAGACGTATTTTACTTCAGACAGATCTTGTGATTCGAATTTCAGTGGTTTTCTGTGCTCCTGTTTAAATATGTTGAATTCCCTAGGGTGAAACAAGTGTACACTTCATTGAAGTAAAAAGTAACGCACCACATTTAAATCCAGGTAATAATGCTGTATATCAGTATTAGATTCAAAAAAGGTTCACAATTCATACGTTATTAATAGGTTTTTACTTTTCCCGCCTGAGGATTTTTGCACTCATCATCATGATCTTTTTCATGAAAACGTTTACTATAAATATTTTCTCTCGATATGGTACCTCATTTTTGCATGGCCTCATATATTTTTTGTTCATATTTAATGCAATGTGTGCAAACGTGAGCAGAGATAATTTTTACTTTAAAGTTGATATTTCACAGTTGTTCGTGAAGACACACTTCAATACGACCGGGAACAACAACTATTTTTTATCTTCTTTAGTGTCCACTCATCGTGTAACAGAGCAATTAAAAGGAGCAACGTTGATCCCTAAGCTTGCACTGGATGTTATGTCTGGAGAAGTTCTACGTCTCATGGTTCTAACAAAAGCCTCTATTATGCCTATACGTTACCGCGTGCCTAGAAAGGTTAAATCCATGATTCATTTTGAAACAAATTTTAAACAATCCGTTTTTATTCCGATTTCCACCATCATTTATCTTATTTTGAAAACCCTCCATTGGATAGCTGCTAGATACATGCATGTAGCCTGAAATTTTAGATGCAAAATATTCCAATCGTCGTCGGTCGTCTACTAAACAACAGTTCATAATAATATATTAAAGTATATAATTTTGTACTGAGTTCTAATTTCTTGTCACAATATATGGCATTTGTGGCAAGTTGTGTAGAGCTTTTTCGAGCTCAGTACACTCTCACTAGCAGTACTAACAGGCCCGATTACTGCATGTGCCGCAAACGAAGGGCTTGTTGGTATTAAGGGTGGTGCATGGTGCATTAGGTATGAACGAGGTGAACACGCAAATATTACTAAAATTTGTTAGATGTGCTTCAAATTGAAAAACGTCTACTTGAAACTTTAGTCATATCGTGAATTTCATGCTGACCTGTTTCCTGATACACACAGTTGGGAACCTGCCATGACATCAGAGGAATGGTTCCAAGGTGGAAATACAGAGGTATACGTAACTATTAATCATTGCATGGAACTTATGATTGAAAACGAACTATTAAAGCTAAAATTAGACGCCGTAGCAGGAATTTTGTAGGTGATTATTTCTGTAACGGCTAGATTTCATTGTAAAGACATGACATAAGATTTGTTATGTATTTACCAGAGATCAAAGATAAGTTTAGATCCATCGAAAAGACCAGTAAGAGAACTGAAGAAAAAAGATGACCAACCTGCTAAAGTCAAATCTCAACAAGAAAAACCAAAACCTGTCAAGGTACAGACAATCCAAGATTACTCGTCATCGTACTACGATCACACGATACAGTCTTATCGACATTATTTGTTTGACTTGTTTTTCATGCCAATTTTTTTTTTAGCTGGACATGCAAATCTACTTGTTTGACTGACAAACACTGCCTTTTTTTATATTTGTATATTCAATGCCTATATAGTTAATGTGCATGTACTTTGTCACAATCCTTGGTAGATATAATTGCTAACATAAAGATATTATTTCAGAGTGAAGCTGCCCCACCTCCAGTCTCGTCTTCTGCGTCCAAAGAAGTTAATACCCCAACTTCAATCAAATCTCAACCAGATTCTGGGTCCTCTGATACATCGGCAACATACAAAAGGCCACACAAAACCTTTTTAAGTTTATATCATTCAAAATTCCGTCATCTTAAGGGCTCAGCGTTGCACCGCAGTCAATATATTGAAAACGTGAGGAACATCAACACCTCAATCTTTGGGGAATGCGATGGTTTTCAGTGCAACTCAAAACGTGCAGCGATACCCCTCGAGGGACCAGGAGGAAAAATTGCTGTCGTAGAGGTTTGTTTGTTATTTCTTCAATTTGATTGTATGATAACTTGCGAATTCACAATACATGTATAGCAAAATTAAAATTTCGTTCTTTAGTTGGCTAACACAGGTCGTCTCCCTGAAACCGGTCTTCCCGTATTAGAAAATAAATGCACAGTAATGGACTTTGTCATGAATCCATTTGATGAGGAAACGATAGCTGTAGGTATGTACACCAGTATATATGTAAACGAAGAAGTTATTTAAACTTCGAAGATGATACTGCTCGTTGCTTATTTTGGACAGTATAGTACTAATAGTAGGCGGGATAATATTGTCAATTATAAACCTTGAGCGCAGTGTTGTAACTGGAACGATAATATGGGGGTGGGGGGTAAATATTCATATATCCAGTTCTGCCAGACGGATTTCTATTGTAAGTGCAATAGCTTACAATAGGAATCCGTCGGGCAGAACTGAATATATGAATATTCATCCCCCCCCCCCCATTATCGTTCTATTGTTACGCCCCTTCTTGAGCATAAATGTCTCAAGGAAATGTCTCAAGGATTGAATATTGACAGAAAAACGTTGACACTAGCGCTTCTTTTTGAACTTGCGACTTCTTTTCCGGTGAAGCTTGTGAAAATGGGAGCATTAAATTATGGAAAACTGGTGCTGATGGCTTGAAAGAAACAACAGATGAACCGAACGCGGTCCTCAAAGGTAAAAAATAAAGTATATTTTCCTATGAGTTGTTTTTTGGTTTGGTAATCAGGTTATCAAGATCTTAGCGACAATACTACGTCAGAAGATAGACAAGAGCTTCTGAGCAGAGTAGCTTTCTAAACAGGTTACAGAAGTACTATTATCGAGAGTTATAGGATCATCTCATTCAAGTCACCAGCTTATTCTTCATTTAAATTATGTGTTTCCAGGTAGAAATAAATCAATGAAATGATCATATTATCAACTCAATTCCTTTTATTTACCTTCAAATACAAAACTATACCTATTCATGATCATGGTAATATGTTTCTTCTGCTATTTTGTGACCGCAGGACATAGAGATCGACCAACGATCGTGCGTTATCATCCTACGGCCAACAATATTCTCACGTCAGCTAGTTATGATCTATCTGTAAATATTTGGGATGTGAATAAGGAGACGGTTGCACTTTCACTTGGGGGACATCTTGAACCGGTGAGTCAATCAAATGAATCAATATACCGTGTGTTTAATAAGTCTTCACGCACCTTTTGGCGCAATGGTCGGTTATACCGAGCTTCATCGAGAAGGTACAATTTGGCTCCGTCCTCTTTATGAGTCAACACCCCCCTCCCCTCCTTCTGGGAAGTGATTCTTATGGCAAAAAATCTATAAATTTAGTTATTTAGTTTCGCATGGAAGAACACTGGGGACCTGTTAGCAACCTTTTCCCGTGATCAGAATATCAGATTATTTGATCCAAGAGCAAGTACATCTTCACAAGGGGTAAGAAGAAAAAACATTATTTATTACTTACAATACGCATTTATAGCTATAATGTATTAGAATTTTTAATTGTGCATGCATAGCCGATACTATATGAACGAATAGGTTATCATGGTTAATTTTTCGATGCTTGTGCACAAATCATATTATTATCGTTACTGTATATTTTAAAGGCCGCCAAATATCACCTTAAATAAAAGCCAACAAATGTTGCATAATTCTAAAAAAACGAAAACCTTAGTTTGTTCTCCTGAAGACAGACTTTGTTGAATC
Organism: Dendronephthya gigantea; assembly: GCF_004324835.1. Lineage (NCBI taxonomy): Eukaryota > Metazoa > Cnidaria > Anthozoa > Malacalcyonacea > Nephtheidae > Dendronephthya > Dendronephthya gigantea. Next base: position 437,295 of record NW_021163041.1, on the reverse strand, counting down.
AACCAATTGATAGCATCTAATGATAAATTATGATATCACATGCAAACGAAGAATATAGAAACACGAAAGATTCAGGATTGAGAAGAATTGTTGAGAAGAGTTAGATCTCTTAACGAGGGCTCGTTTGCTCCATGAGTATGAAGTCTATTTCAAATTAATCTCGTAGAACGGTTCTTATACGTCCCATGAGATAAGAGCCTTGGTGTACCAGGTTGACCCGGGTTATTTATCAACATAAGATCGGGGTTCAAGAGATTGCCATAGAAGGGAGTGATTTCATTTGACAGGTCTGCTCAACATATACAGTAAAAAATTCAAAATGTACTCATTTGATATCTTTTATTTTGAATTAGTTGGGCTCAGGCCCTGCTGGTGGCCGAGGTGGTCGTATTGCTTGGGCGGGACCTTATGGTGACTGGCTTCTTGTTACTGGATTTGACAGGTATCGTTAGAGGTGCAATTATATGAATGTTCACGTGTCGGGTCGAACTACACAAAACAATGTAAAATTGTGTTTGATCTAAAAGCAGACATAAGAAATCCGTTTTTCTTAAATGATAACAACACTGGACCCGTCCTCGTAACCGGATCATTTCGACATGTACTGGACCGAACCCGTCTCTAGGTGTTTTTACGAGCAGATAACCCGTTTTAACCGCAGGGATGAATCCAGTGTGGTTTTGTAGAGGGTGGGGGTAGAAACACCAGTTGACCCTTGATCGACCCTTGATCCCCTCCATCGTAGTCGTGCAGAAAAGGTATACCTTTCTTGGCAGTTCACAACACCTACCCAAGGGAACAATCGATCTAGATTGCGACAGCCAATGGCAACCAGGCATAAAAGGTGTCAAAATATTCAATTTCGTATCATGTTTTATAAATTAAACTCGACCCCATCCATGCAGGTCGAAACGTCGGCAAATATCCCTGTACGATTCGCGGGACCTAATGAAAGAACTTTCCAGAGTGGAACTTGATAATGCGCCATCAACCCTGATCCCTTATATGGACCCGGACACTGGAGTATGCCTCTTAAGTTCTAAGGTAATATGATGGCCAGGTAATGATGAACCATTTTAATAATATTTGAAAATTATTAAAGTTACTACAACGTTATGACGGTTTGAAATTTTTTATTGAACGTTTTCCACGCAGCTTGAACATTTCCAGTGAAGCCATATGCTGTATTTTTTATATGTGTTTAAATAGCCCCGTTTACACTACAGTCAATTTATCGGCACGGCACGGCTAAAATGGGTACCCGTGCCCAATTTTATTAGTGCTCAGGCTACCAAAACAAAGGCCGGGCACGGATGAAATGGGCACGGGTACCCATTTTGGCCGTGCCGTGCCAATAAATCGAGTGCAGTGTAAACGGGGCTAATTTGTCTGTTAGGTGCCGAATCGAATGCAAATGAACTTTAGTTCATTAATATTAGGTTCGGCGCATGAAAAGTTTGACGTCTGAAACAGGAATTTCTTATATTTTGTTTACTTGTATTACTTACTTTTTTCTGACAGGGCGACACCAACATATTTACTTATGAGATCATCTCAGAACCTCCGCATCTTTTTGAATTATCTCATATCAAAGTTCCTGAAGCCCACCAGGTGAGTGCAGTAAATGCTGTGTAGTTGTTACCATTGTTACCTTGTCTAGTTACCTGGTCATTGTTCCCTTCCTTTGAAGCATTGACTTCATTATGGATTTGTCTCTTCTTGATCTCTTTCAGTTTTTAGAAATTGATCAAAATTTTTTCATGCTTTTAGGCAGTTTCATTCCTCAGGAAGACATCTTGTAACGTCAAGGAAGTAGAGTTCATGAAAGCATTACGTTTGACAAAGACTTACATAGAACCATTTGTGGTCTCAGTTCCTCGAGTTCAGGTAGGTTTCTAAAATTTTTAGAATCACATGTCTGGGTAATGAGAAAGTGCTAACAGTTTGACATAATTGGTCAGAATTTACGTCATATTCTACGTTCCTCAGATGTACGGTCGGTACTATGTATTTATATAATTCATATACGAATTAAATCAATAGCTATATACATATGTGTATTATTTTCCATAGAAAGAATATTTCCAAGACGACATATTTTCAGACACAACAGTCACGTGGGAACCTGCAATAAACGCTGCCGATTGGTTAAGCGGTGGAAACAAGGAACAACGAAAGATTAGCTTGAGACCGTCTGGCATGAAATTATGTATGTGTATTTTTTGTTGTATGTCTGTCTGTCAGACAGCGTGATTTCGCTTTTTTAGTTTAAAAAAATTCTAAAAAAAAAACGTCAAACAAACCTGCCATATCAGTCAATCAGTTAAGATTTGTATCATTGTACATCATTGTACATCATTGAACAAATATCATTAAATAATTAAAATTCAAGGATAACTCAATTTGATAGTGAGTGAAGCACCAAAGATTGAAGTGGTAAAGAAGTATCAAAGCAATGTTGAACTTGAAGAATATAAAACAGATGAACAAAAGAAGGAAGAGGTAATCAAGGGTGATGATGGGTGATGAGGGTCTTGAGAGTATCTTTTTTCTCAATGGACGACTTGCGCTTTAGACTAATTTCTTACCTCGGCGATAAAAAGGACATTTTCTGAAAGAGCTTACTAAAATTAGTGAAACTGCCAAGTTTGGCTGCGAGTTGTTGTAAATTACGGAAAATATCAGTAGCCATGCGAAGTTCACGAATTTTGTATACTTTTTTATTACGGCCGGAAGTTTGTAACACATTTCACATTATTTCTCATTAACACATTACACATTTCCGCGCGTAATACAAAAGTATACCAAACTTAATTCGCATCGCTATATTTTCCGTATTTTACAAAATTTCGCAGCCAAACTTTGCATTTGCACTAATTTAAGTAAGATCTTTCTAGCTGTGATGATTTTTCTTCAGGTTACTTCGATCAAAAATTAGTCTAAAACGCAAGTCGTCCATTTTGCCTTTGACTAAAGTCAGTACATTGACATGAAAACATTTATGTGAAATATTCATATCAACAATGTTTGCATTCAATATTTTTTTTAGCTACTAAATGCAATGTCTGGCAAACTTACCAATTACGATGACGTACCATTACCACAGGATCTTACAGAAGGAGTTGATGAGAGTGAATGGGTAAGACGAAAGTGCAAAAATTGTATTCTCTCCTATTACAATACGGAACTTCATGAATGTAGAACAAAACCACATGTTCAGATGCATAGCTAAATATTTATTTTTCTCTGATGATGATTGTGAAGAAACTTACTAAAAACACTGAAGAGTTTTGGGACTAAAAACACTGAAGAGTTTTGGGACTAAAAACACTGACGTTTTATATTTCATATACACTGGGACTAAAAGTATATATTATGTTTAGTCGAAACATTGATATATGTTTCTTCAATCTTTAGGATGACTGAGCAACTCGCTGAAATTTATACGTATCGTATCCTACCTCGACAAGTTATTCAGATAATTTAACGAAATATTATCATTTATGATTTATCATCATTTACTAAATCGGAATAGACAACGTGTTTTGTTCAAAATATTTGTAGAAAATAATTCATTCTTTATTTGTAAGCGTAATATATTTTATTCAAAAAGTTTTATAACATAAACATCACATATACCTATAGAGACTAGGGTGTTTTGTGTGATCACGACTCACTAGATTATGGTCAAGCAGGTACTGCTGGGAGGGAATATGACACTAGTGGGATGTGCAACACTCTTACAAACAACAGGTACTGCTAAGAGAGTATGGAAATTTACTAGAAATATAGTATTACTGCCAGTTTGGGAACGATAAATGGAGTACAACTGCCAGTATCGCGGTACTTGGAGTATGGTTCTGGTATAGCATGCAGTATCGTACAACTGCCAGTATGGCAACGCTACATGGGATCATGATACTGCTTGAAGTATGGTTCTGCTATGAGTATGGTACAACTGCCAGTATGGCAACGATGAATAGAGTATGGTACTACATGAACTCCTAAAGTACAACAGCCAGTATGGCTGTACTGGAAGTATGGTTCTGCTACGAGTATGGTTCAACTGCCCTTATGGCAACGCTGGATGGAAGTATGGTGCTGCTTGAAGTATGGTTTGGCTACGAGTATGATACAATTGCCAGTATGCCGCTGCTGCGAGTATGGCGCATCTATGGAGTTGGGATAAAGTACTGCTGGAGCATGGTCGTGCTCAGTGGAAACGTTTGTTTGGCACTTTAGTGAATGTGGCAGTCTTGGGAGTATATTACTGCCGAAGTGAAGTGCAGGTAAAGTGAATTATTTACTCGTCAGATTTTTACGATTATGCACAACATAATAAGCAAACGTTGTTTATAATATGCTGTAATATATCCATTTAAATGTTGACAGTTCAGCACGATAGGTCCAGCCTAAAATCAGTACTGAAATGTGAACATGTGATAAAAACAGCCGCTAATTTTCAGAATCAGGTCAGGTGTGTGGGAAATAAGATGGGAAACTGACGGCATGTTTCTCTTCCATTCCTGTTATGTAATCCTGTTATATACGGTGCCCCTAAAAGCTCTCAGCAATTAAAAATTCGCCGTCTGGGGTCTGTGCTATACTCTATTTTACACGTTCAAATATTAGGTAGAGCTTCTAAGTGTTTTATTTGTTTTCACGACCTGACGAAATGACACACGAGAAAATGTAATTACTAAACAATTTCAATGTTTTTTTTTTAATTTATTGACATTGTGACATCATCTGCGTATCCATAGACTCTAGTAACACATGCACTGGAAATTTTTTTCAAAATCTATGCTATGGAAATTTGCTATACCCATGGAAATGGCGATTAGTATGGATATTATAAATTCCGTACTACTCCTAACTAGAATATATCCTAACTCGAATAACTAGAATATATACTACATCCATAATATGGATTTTGAAAAAATTTCCAGTGACAGATTGACCAATCAAATTGCTGAGAATACTTATAAACATGGACAAACTTTTCTTTCATTCCACAAGTCTCAATTTCGCTACCTAACATTTTAAGATTTTGATTGTAGTACCTTGCTCTGTATTATAAAATATTAATTGTATTTATATAACATCTTTCCTATTTAGACCATATTCATCTACAGACTAATTGCATGTAAATGAGCACATTAAATATTCTTCCATATTAAAATACCATATCCAAGTTACGTTCTTGTACAGACAACTAGTTGGTTTATTTATATATTGCCGACTCTATCTCTTGGAATTAGTCTTAGTTCTGAGCCATGTTTGAGAAAAACATTTCCTATAGATAAAAAATTACAGTTCAGCATAAATTCATTAGCATTAATTTCAACTTAATTACAAACCACTGTGCTAAGATGATCTAAAAACACTTTGATATTACCTGCACTTTGTGATGGGTTGATGCCAATTCCATCTAAATGGAACAATATGACAAAACAAATTTGTTAAACAGCACATTGAAATATTGCAAAGCACCTTGGTAAGGTCAAACACTGATATTTATGAAATGTTTACTTACCATTTGTTATAATCGCACTAGTTGCAGGAGCAACCTTAAACTGTAAACATATACCAAAAAAAGTTACTATAGTTTTTTTTTGTATTTACACATAAACAGATAAAGCATTGAATAGTCATGCTTTTGCATCCGTTTAATGCGATTCAGGTGCCTTTTTATAAACAGTCATGTAAAAACCAATCAGGTACAATAATAAGACAATTGCTATATAATTATGTGATGATTTTTATATTTCAAACCAGAGTATCTTTGTTGCATTTCATGGAATAAAATAATGAAGTCAAAGCATTTGCTTGGGCTATTGCCAGTCTTTTTAACAGTCATCCACTAAAATATTTTATGTCTATGACATAAGCAATCAGGTGAATCATCTCTATTTGATATATACACTGCTTGTTGTGCATCCATCAGGTCAGGTGTGATTTTGAACAGCAAGATCATGCTATATACAAATTACTGTATAAATCAGCTGTTCACTTTGACTGGTAAACTGTCTTGAAATGGCAAAGAAACAAAATATACGTAATAATGTGGGCCCATGGCTTTTAATAGCCCTTTTATACCAGAATAAAAGTAACTATAAGAATATATACAAATACATGTATATAATTTCTATTCACCTCTTCAGCTGCAAATTTTAAAACATGAGTGAATGGCGTTGCTTCGGGTACACTTAATCTAGATGGGAAGAAAAACAGAGTTTGTGTGAAAGGGCGATCTCAACAACCAATCAAACATATAAGCAAAATTCTAGTTCATCGAACATACTGTACTCACACTTTGAAAGGCAGCTTAGGGTCAGATGTAAGGGTAATCTTGAATGTTACCTTAGACCTTTACAAAAAAATAAGACGTTATCGTCCTGTAATATTTGTACTAATAATTCAAGAAAAAGAATAACTTACATTTTTTATTAGTAAACTAAAATAAAAGATGAAAATTCGGTGTCAATGATGACGAGTTCCTAAATCAAAAATCTGATCAACACTCATTGATCAACACTGCATTTTGAGCGGAAATGACGTCAGATCGGTCAGAACAGAACTCCGCGGGCTGGCAGATGTACCGCGGTACAATCACACACTAGATGGCAACCAGCAGATTAAAGTCAGAGAGGGATGAGTCTTCAGTAGAAAGATATAGCGCTACAAGCATAGTCAGCGAGGGCCATAGTGAATGAATACAACCCAATCCTCTCACTATTTTAAAAGTACAGTTCAGGCTATGTGCACACGGGCATCGTTTTCGAGCGTTTTCAAAATCGTTTTTGTCTGATAAATTAGCTTCAACTTCTAGTCTTCTATGGTAAATTGACGGTGTTTGAAAACGTTTTGGTATGAAAACGAATGTGCATATAGCATAGCCTAATTCTCGGTGGCTTTCACTTGTTGTAGTATAACATGGTTTCTTCTCTGCCAGCATATTTTTATAGTTGGAAAGTGTGTTGTTACTGATTTTCATGATGCAAAGACCCAACATTAAGTACTTCTACACAACTCGCGTCGTTTTGTTTATTTCATTCATTTTTAGTGATGAGTGGCGAAAATCCAAGCGATCCAGTCTTTCTGGGAGGTGAGTTTGATATGTGTTTATAGCGATTTTTTTCATACGTTTATTCAATTTCGGTTAAAATATGATTAAAGATGGAACTTCAAATGTACACACAGCTGCATGCGTCTCAATCATTCATAACGAGCATCTGTCTAGGACTTGATGAATGGCGGTGTAAAGAAGTCTTGTGACACCTCACTTTGAATAAAGACTTTAAAAGTTTTTCAAATTGTTTATTGCTTGCTGTGTTAGGCTTGGCATTCAAAAATGTCACTTTCCACTTGCTAGACACCTCACAGCCCTGGCTTGCGGAATCCTGGATTCTAAGAGAACTTACGAAGTGCCTCAATTTCTAGGGTTTGTAGTCTGATTTCACCATTTTGATTATGGTTAATTCACTGAACTAAGGTACATATGCGTACAGTTATTTCCTCTTCATATTTAGTGTCCACTGGGCATTGCTCAGTGCTATCAGTGCCCCGGTACGAGAACAGATGACGTCCTACCAAAGGTGCTTCTACAGTCTAAAACCGGATTTTAACCTACAGGAAAGCTTATATACGCATTGTACAATTTTCCGACTAAATCGTATAAACTAGAGCTGTATAAAATTTAGTTAATCGTAATTATAGTTAAGGCGAAAAGTGGCATCGATGTTATACAGCCGCCCGCTGTAATAAGGCATCTGCTTTCGTTGTTTCAAAAATGCGTGATAAGCGAGCCCGATTTGTTTTAAAAACTGTAACACTTTAGTAACACAAACTGTTCAATTAATTTGCACCTGCCTAAATGCTTTTTTTTGTACTAATAATTTTTTCATCATAATTTAACCGCAAACCAGAACAGGTTTTTATCTCGCAATCATGGAATAGTTTGAAATAGCGGGACTACGCTTTTGAATCTTTCTCGTCTGCTCACTTGCTGCGCTGCGCACCACGATTTTGCTGCTCGGTATCAATCGGATTTTTTTAACTCTAGAAACCCACGTCACAGAATACCTTACAGAAGTGGAACTCCTGTACTTTTTTCGTAAGTGTGATTCGTCATGATTCGTCACTTAGCAAGTGCATTTTTTTGAGGCTGTCACCCCCCTGCCAATACTAAATATGCGTTGATTTTAGACATTGGCAGGGGGGTGACTACCTCAAAAAAATGCACTTGCTAAGTGACGAATCATGACGAATCACACTTACGAAAAAATAGTATAGAGTTCCACTTCTGGTAGGTATTCTGTGCCCACGTGAGTGTTTTGATTGTCAAACTTTTAATGTGATTGGCAGATAAAAACAAAGACAGATAATAATATTTCATCGAGGTCACATGATCGTAATTATTTTGCTCGGATTATTGCGATTGAATGTCCACGACGAGAAGTTAATTTTATGTTTTAAAATAACTTTCGTATGTAATCTGGTCAATTCTTTCCTAATTGTACTTTTATTTTGTGCAAGAAGCTAGAGGCGCATTACCAGCCTGTGGTAAGGTGGTTTAAGCGCTGGCAAACACAACAGAAGTCCGTAAAGGGGTGTCACTTTGTACAGCTCATACTCTGCCTGGCAGACGAGCGACGGTGTTTATTAATACCGAGAGATTATGGATAGTACTGCAGGTGAATATGGCAATCACAGTCGGGCCTCGTCTGAAGCTGACTCTAGAAATCCTGAAACACGATTGAAAAGCTTTAATGCATTGGTGAAAAAAGATCGTTCGTTTTCCCAAGTTGACACACGAAACAACAAAGGATGTGTGCCACTTTATTTCGAGCGAGCTTCATCTGCTTGGTGGTATCCGAAATTTGATTCTTCTATTTTGGAAAAAGAGTACCAAGAGTTTTCCTTTGTCAACAACCGCCGTGCAGTTGTTAAAATATTAATATACTTGCTTATAGCTGCTTTAATATGGATGATTTATTTTGGTGCAACACAGAAAGACGACAACCGGCAACCTGTTTTGATCGCCATTGCTTGTTTTGGTGCCGTGTTTTTCGCCTTCCTCGCATTTGTGCAGTCCTCACATTACCGCCATATCCCTCGTATAGCTTCCCTGTTCCTAGCTATGCTTATAATCACGATTGATTTGTTATTTTTCGTGCGAAGGGTCGAGGAATTTTCCGGCGCTGCACACTTCACGATGTGTGCTTCATTTATTTTAATAATTTACACTATGTTGCATTCCATACCGCTATTTGTATCAATGATTATCTTGGCATTATTTTCGATAGTTCATGAGATTTTGTACGCTTATGTTGGTTTAAACGAAAGCGCTGAAAAGATTGTATGTACAGCCGTTCTACATTTAGTTGTTCATATCATCGCGATTCAAATTAGTTTCATGGCTCAGGTACGAGATCGTAGCACCTTCTGGAAGTTTGGCCAACGTTTGATAGCAAAACGAGAAGCAGAAGTCGAAAAATCGGCGAAGGACTCGATGATTCGTTCGGTAATGCCGGAAACTATCGCGACAGAGATCGTTACCAATTTTCAGAAGAAGGAACTAACATTCCGACCCTTTAAAATGCATCGTATGGAAGACGTTAGTATACTATTCGCAGACATTGTAGGTTTTACCCAGATGTCCTCGAATAAGACAGCTGAGCAGTTGGTTGGACTTCTAAGTGATCTGTTTGGCCGTTTTGATCAACTCACATATGAACATCAGTGTGAGAAGATCAGTACGTTAGGTGATGCCTATTATTGTGTGGCTGGCTGCCCTGAACCTATTTCTTATCATGCATTTTGTTGCGTCGATATGGGATTGGCTATGGTAAAGACAATCAAAGAATTTGATGAAGAGAATAATGAGCAAGTTGGTATGCGGGTTGGTATTCATACTGGTACTGTGTTGTGTGGAATTATTGGCAACAAGCGATTTAAATTTGATGTGTGGTCAAATGATGTAACATTAGCAAACAAAATGGAAACTGCTGGTGTACCTGGGAAAGTACATATAACTCAAGCAACCAAAGATTTCTTGGATGATACATATATTTATGAGGATGGTAATGGCAGCAGTCGGCATGTTGCACTTGAGGGCATCACCACATATTTGATTCTCGGTAAGAAGAGAAAACATGAGAAGAAGGGATCAAGTCGACATCATAAATCTGAGAGCAAGCCTGAGGAACCTTTCAAAAAGGTATCCATACGGATTGACAAGAATGATGTTGTGCCCTCTGAAAGCTACCCTAATTCTCTATCAGTCCAGATTCCACCTGAGAATAAGAGTCCACGCGGCAGTTTGAAGCGTCAAAGTGAAGATATTTTGGATTCTGATATCTTGAACTCATCATATACATCCGAGGATGAATATGGTGGTCTTTATAATGATCGAAGGCCTTCACAAGTGCTTGGTGGAACAATAAATGAGGCTATTGCTCGGTTTAAGCTTCGAACATCCAATGATAGAGAGCTGGTTGCTCTGATTAAGGATAGTGAAAATTCATTCGCAAATCCACCATTAGTGACAGGTTCATTATGGTTCCGAGATAGAAGTCTAGAAGAGTCCTATCACAAAGAAGGGCAAGACACAACTTTATTGAGCCCCACTGTCACCACATTTGCATCACCCAAGGTTAACTTTATATTTGATGTTTTCATATCTATTCTGGTTTATGTTTATGTAGTTATTCTTTGCTTTATCATGCTTAGTGTTGTTGGATACATATCTATTGCAAACTACATAGTATTTGCATTTACATGCTTGTTAGAAATATTTTTCCTAATTTTCAACATAAGTCGAGCATATCCACAGCAATTGAAATTCTTAGCAGCATTTTCAAAGTTGCCAGGCTGGTTGACAAGTCATATTTCAGGCACAGTTTTAATGTGCTTGCCAGTCTTAACCGTGATGTTAAATTTTACAGTTTGTGATAAGGATGTAATTAGTCGTGACTTTGTAACATTCTCTGCAAATGCCATGATTGTCACATTTATACATTTTTGCAACTTCACACAACTCATTTCCATCTTAAAATCAGCTCTTGTTGCAGTACTTGCTATTTTGTTTATAATAATCACAACTACAGTAAGTTCATGTGGTAATGTGGAGGCAAAACTTGAACGAGATATGATTCCCACGTTAATACTGCTGACAATTCTTATATTTATCTTGAACTATCGAAATGACATTGGCATTCGCATGAAATTTCTTGTTGATGCTGAAGCTGCAAAGGATAAGAAAGAAGCCAAAATGAACAAAGCCCAAGCGGACTGGTTGTTAGAAAGCATAATTCCCAGACATGTCATTGCCGAATTACAAGAGGAAAAACTTTATTCCAGAAACTATGAAAATGTTGGTGTTATTTTTGCATCCATAGTAAATTTTGGAGACTTCTATGAGGAGAACTTCGAAGGTGGTAAGGAGTGCATTAGAGTTCTAAATGAGTTGGTTGGTGACTTTGATGATTTGCTTGAGAGACCAGATTTTTCGGAGGTGGAGAAAATTAAAACAGTAAATGGTTCAACGTTCATGGCTGCCTCTGGCCTGAATAATTCACAGGGGAATGGAAAAGGAAAGAATCATTTGAAGCAGTTGATCACGTTTGCATTAGCAATGATGACAGAAATTAATAATTTTAATGATCACATGCTGGGATTCAAATTTATCCTAAGAGTTGGTTTCAATGCTGGACCAGTTACTGCTGGTGTAATTGGATCAAATAAACTGTTTTATGACATTTGGGGGGACACTGTAAATATTGCAAGTCGGATGGACTCAACTGGAGTAGAGGGTCGTGTTCAAGTTAGTGAAGCATCAAAGAACCTGCTTGAGGAGTTCTTCGATTTTGAAGAACGTGGTGAGATCCCAGTGAAAGGAAAAGGGACAATTAAAACTTCACTTCTTGTTGGTCCTCTCAGGAACAGGGATGAAAATGAAATAAATGTTGAGGTAAAGATCGTTTCATAACAGTAGATAGGTAAAATTAGGTGTCGTGCCAAATCTAGAGGCATGCTCACATATTTTTGACGAAACGTCAACGCTCTTTCCGTCCTTGTCGTTTTTCAGGAAATTAGGTCCATCAAACCAAGCCAAACTTTTTCGACTCCAGGGGCCAGTTGTTTAAAAGGCTAGTTAACTTTTTAACTGCAGTTAAGGGCAAAATTGGCCAATAAGAGTCGTGTATTTCTGAGTTAACTAGGATTTAACTATGCAACGTGTAGTTAAATAGTTTTATACAACCGGCCCCAGGATTTACCCCTTTCAAATACTATTTGGTATGTTCCAGTTGTTTCTGACCAAACTAGCAGTTAAGCAAAGGAATGTCTGACCCCCCAAGTATCTGAAAAAATAAAAAATACACACTATCCTTAGTGTGTTTGAGGCACTGATCGAATTGTCTATTAGAACAGTGATGGGGGGGGGGGTAGGGTTATATGTGGTTCAGCGTCACGTAATTTTTGATGGAGTATATTAGCAATCGTCTCACGTCACAGAGAGTTAGGGAGTGTTAAAAATTATCAAAATCGCGTCAGGTAAATGTTAAAACATTTCATCAGCTTACAATTTTTTATTCTTAGGTAGAGCATTGAATATATTGCTGATGTTATCGTCAACGTTGGAAAACTACTTCGTCATATAAAAGAAGCAGTTCGCTCTTTAGAATTTAAAAAAGCTATAAAATATTTCATGTCTGCTTTGTACTGTAAATGTCTATATCACATCAACAGACTGATCTTCAAAGAAGTAACATTGCTATTTAGTATTGGGCGATTGATAAGTCTAATTATTCTATTTTAATGAAATAAGATAATGTATTATATAGCTATTTAATTATTTTACCGAATGAACAAGAATAAAAGATTGTATGATATGTACAATATATCTTGAATCGTCTTTGCCAGTTCGTCTAATATGAATTTAAGGAATAATTTCATGAATGCTTAGAAGATATTATTTTCCTATGAAAACTATTCCTAGATACCATACTTGTATTTTACTAGTGTAATTTGGGGAACTTCACGTCCCTTGAGTAATGCTATTACATGCGCAGTTTGATATGATCTATATGTGAAGATAAATAAAACCAGTTGTATCGTCCATTACCACTGTATTTATATATAGGTATCGTCTCAGACACCTTGTCCTTTCCACTTTTCACAACGTGGATGTTTTCGAAGATGTTCCTATGACTCAGAACTTGCAAAACCAATTTTTTTACAGGTCGTTTACCAAAACGAGTTGAAAATTGAAATGGACAATTTGAATGTATGTTACTGTAAACTAACTCTTTGTTTTGGCGATGAAAAGACGCTTCCTAAGAGCATACTAACATTAGTAAGAATGTAAGGTTTGACGACGAAGTAATGCAAAATACAGAAAATATGGCCTTACAAATTTAGCAAAATTTTATTCATTTTTAGTGCATATGGAAATTACTACTTTTAAGGCCGATCGAAATGGTAACATTTTAAAGTCTAAGTATATAAATTTGTAATAAGTAAAGTCTAAGTATATAAATTTGCGCTGTGAAACGTTGCAATTTTACTAATTTTAGTATACTCTTTCTAGCTGTGCATATTTCTTTTGAATTTGAACAGCATGTCAGCATAAATATGTTCATGCAAAGATGTCACTAGTGCAGTTTGTGTTAGGGCCCTAGCTAGAAGCTTATTGGTGATGGGGGGGGGGGTAATATTCATATATTCGTCTTATACCCGACTGATTTCATTTAATACTGTCTTCATGTTACGCGCCCGAAATTTTTTTGAACATATTCCCTAACTGCCACTCTTTCTTAACCGCAAATCACAAAATTCGTAACCGAACGATATAGCCTTCATTTTGTACACTATTGTTTCTGGGTGAATATATGCATATACAAGAATATCCGAATTCGAATATATCTCCCCCCCACCCCAATTAAGTTGTCAGCAAATTTGGGTAGAAATTGTTTGGGGGAGGAGTGGTTATCTCGTTGTCAAAGAGACCAGTTCAAAATCATTAATAATAATGAAAACCTTTCTTAGAATGCCGCAGTCTTTTTTATCGTTTTAAAATAGGTTGTTCATTGTGAGTATCTCACACATTCGTGTGTGATAATGATGTATCTCACTGATTATGCTAAGATTGCTCCCACGTACACAGTAATTTCTGCGTGCGTGAAATACGCAATGAACATCCTCTTTTAAAACTTGAAAGATAGACTATGGCATTTTAAGTAAGATAAGTTTTCATTACAGTTTTTAAGATTAATATTACAAAATAAATACGTGCATGTATAAGTACATATGTAAACATCACTTTTAAAACTTAAAAAACCCCAAATCTAGTGCTTTAGAATGGGGGAAACTTGGCATGCGCAGGGCCCTTTCTTCCTTTTACAAATATTAATAAAAAATTATCAGGAACCCTATCAAACAAAACTTGACTTCTTTATCAAGAAGTAGAAGTACTGATTAAATTAATATCAGACGTTGCTTCATTCAGTCATCCCAATCACGACTCATGATGAGCAGACACATTATCTAAAAAAATTCTTTCCTCGCTTGCGACATATATCAAAGTACTCGTGGAAAATTTGTAGACTCTCCCAAGCGTTCATTAACTTATATATAACGGACAAAAAAAAAGAAAAATTTGTCAGATTTTGAAAAATTTTCGGGTTTTTTCTTACTCACCCTGTTCACAGAATTAAAAATCTCTGCGTCATTAAATTCCAGTTGACGCATGCCCAATGTAAAGTTTTAAAGTTTAATGAGAGTCCGCGCTGCTGATATTCAATGTTATTGGGCCCCCCCTCAAACCAACTCAGTGTTGCGCTTCACGGCATCGACTAGTTCTACGGCCATTTTATATCGACAGATATTTTGTTTGAGAATCGAAGTTAAAGGAATTTTGCTGTACATTTATTTCTGCCTGGGCTGGTTCATCGTGGCAGCAGCATAAGCAGCGAAGGCTTGAGAGTTTCTCAACACTCTCGAAGCCTTGGATTATTAGGGTATATTCATGTTGGAACGATAATGGTGAGCGGCCATGATTTTTGTTTTTGGTGTTTTGCCTGAAGTCCCTGTTTGTATTTTTGAGCAATAAAAATGTGGTGGTTCTGCGAACAAGTTTGTAAACTTTTTAAATCTTTGTCTCCATCTTATATCTAGTAAACGATGATCAGAGTCCGCATTATCTTCTTCATGGATTTTTGTGATCAACAAGTCGCTTTACTTTAGACTTTATAGTGGTCTGTTGTGTTTCGTGCCAGAGGTGTACTGTAGATATGATGGCCGAACAACAAGTTGACGGACCTCCAAATAAGAAGCAGAAAGTTGGTAGTACTAGTACCCCAACTGATAATGAAGGTATGTAGTACACAAGCATGGGACATATTTGTAGTTTTGTGTTGTTTATAGTTGTTTTGAGACGAGTTTCGTTCAGGCAATGTCGCCATATAAATTTTCCAGTCTTCCTGTAAGGCATCACATTGCGACGCTGTGAGCGAAGCTCGTTTTAACGTTTGTATTTTTAATCGAGAGTTTTTGTCAGCAGACACGTTCTTGGATGAACTACCGGAAGAATTGTTTGAGACAAATGGAGAGACCGAGGAAAATAATAGTAAATCCGTTGAATTGCAACAGTTACTGGAGAACGAAACGCCGAACAGTAATTTCTCAAGTAACAAAATACATCAAACTGCAAATCCCGTTGTAATGACTGGCAAAGACTTATCGAATCCAAGTAGTCCTGCATTGAATAATAACACAAACTCTGCATCATCTCCAAGTTTGAACAATAATGCAATGGTTTCTCCAGCACAGATTACAACTAGTTCAACAATGGCATCACCCAAGCCTTCTGCACCAAATTTGAGTGCTGCTGCTAATATGAACTCGCAACATCACCCTACATCAGGTCCACTTAATCCAACAGCACCTCAAACCTCCCATGCAATGACTACAAACACAGCACCATTGACTAGCATGCCTCAAAATTTTCCTTTGGCATATCCTTCGTCACCACAAGGACTAGTAAATCCAGCTATGTTGCCACCACGGATGAGAAATGGACCAATTCCCAACCAAAACACTAGTCCCATGCATAACTTTGGAAGACAAATGACATCAGAGCAAACTGGTCATATTGTTAGTTCACTTGCAAGTAACACTATGGCAACTATAAAAGCTGAACCAAATTTTATGATGGGACAGCCTGGGATGCCTGTGAACCAAGGTGGAATGGCAGTGAATCAAGGTGGAATGACCTTAGGAGAAGTAAGTGATCATTACATAGATTTTTTCAGCTAAATAATTAGTGTTAACAACCTAGTATTGTTTGATATGTGTGACCTTTCTTCATTGTTTCACTGATTGTTGAGCCAATCTAACATGTTTTCATTTGCACAAAACTAATTGTTTTGTTGTAATGTTTTACACTGTTTATTACTCTGTAAATGTTTAACCATTAACAGAAAAAATGTAAGTGTTCAACCATCTACAGTATGGTTTATAAGTGTTTAACTATTTACACTATATTTACACAGAGAATTGTAAACTGTTGTTATGAAGTAAGAACCCTTTCTTTCTAATGAGTTTAGGTACATTCATTTGATAATTTTTCAGTCAAATCACATTTAAACTTCCTTGAGCCAACTTGTCTCCATTTTGTAAATATGGGATTAACATGTGGTGAGAAAAACTGAGGTTGATCAGACAAACAAAAATATAGTGATGTTTCCTCATGATGTTTCTCAAACCTGTATTAAACATTAAAATCTTTGTTTATGATAAAAAAAGCATTGTTACAATATATTAATACCATACATTATATTGGTTATTATGAATATTATCAAAATAAAATTAGGTAGTATTTGATTATTTTCATGTTTAATTATCTTTTAATTATAATAACTTGTAGGTACACCACGTAAGTATTAAATACTGCAAAGCTTTCGGTCCGTTAACCCGGACCTTCATCAGTGCAATTACTTGAATACACGTTTGCGCGTCACTTAAATATCATGTTAGTCGTGATTAGTTTGCTCGCGCTATTAATTAAACGGTTTCATTTAATTAAGTTCTAATTAATGCGCGCGCCCTAGACAAGTATTTGACTAAGAGACACCGAAAATCCGAAATTCCGAAAATGATGAAGGTCCGGGTTAACGGACCGAAAGCTTTGCAGTATTTAATACTTACGTGGTGTACCTACAAGTTATTATAATTACTAAAGTCGCCATGCAATCATACAAGAAAATTATTTAATTATCTTGTTTAAGTATTTTAAATTTTAATTGTTAAAAAAATTGGTACATTTGGGTACATTACCAGTTATATACTTTGTAGTTAATCGATTTGGCTAAATCCAGCCATTTATTTGAAACTGACTTTGTGTTTGAAAAGTTCTGCAACTTTATGTTTGAAAAAAGTGTATTGTAATTGAAACTAAGCAAATCTGTCAAAAAAATTCTCCTAAGAGTGAAGAATGCATCTTTAGTACAGCCTTAGTTCATTTTAGTTGTAATTGACTGTACCAGAGTGGCAAAATTTTATTCACTGATTTCAAATCCATAAATGTCTTGTAAAACTGTATTTAAGTTGTATTGAATTGCATCTCACTCTTTCATATTTGAGTTTGTGAATTGCAAAATTTTAGTAGTTGTCTACAAACATGTGCTAGAAAAACACATGAAAAACATGATAATACTACCTTTTTTCACTTGTATTTTAAGTTTATATTTAAAACAATACCTAATTATCATGATAATATTTTTGTAGATCATGGCCCCAATGTCAAACCCAATGAACCCTGGTACAATGCCACTGCAGCAGCCAAACCCAGGGATCATGAATGTTCCAGGAGCAGAGTCAATTGAGAACCATTTAGGGAATTATTCAAACTTTGCTAATTTAGGCTCAACAACAAACCTGCATCAATTAAGTATGACATCACATCTAGATAGCATTGTTCCCAAGGCTGAGCCTGGTATCACTACTGTTGCTGGAGGTGGGGTGAGTAATGTTGTGCAGGGATGTTTTCTAGGGTAAAAGGAATTCAATAAAAAAGGCTATAAGAACAGTCATGGCATGCAATTGGTGATAATTGTTTACTTCCATTTTAGAATGTGCCTTCTCAAACACCAACTGCTGATCCTGAGAAAAGGCGACTTATTCAGCAACAGCTGGTGCTGTTGCTTCATGCACATAAATGCCAGAGACGCGAACAAAACATGACCAACGGTGAAGTAAAGTCCTGTAACTTACCACACTGTCGAACAATGAAAAATGTTTTAGCTCACATGACAGTGTGCACATCAGGAAAGTCATGTCAAGGTACGAAATAAAAGGATGTAAAATAATTTAGGATTTTTTGTTTAAACTGTAATATGCAGTATTACTGTTTACAGTTTACCTTACTTTTGATTGGGACACTAACTAGCTCAGAACATCCTGAGTTCACTTTAATATCTGGACATTCAGGACATGTTTTGTTACATCAATTTTCAGTTGCTCACTGTGCTTCATCAAGACAAATAATTTCCCATTGGAAGAATTGTAAAAGAGAAGATTGTCCTGTTTGTTTGCCTTTGAAACATGCTAATGATAAACGTAGTCAAGGTAAAAAATTTCATTTCAACTTTTTTAAAAATTACTGTGTTACAGTTAGCTTTCCATGCAAAAAATTCACTATTCCTGTGTATGTCTTTTAATTTAAAAACATTGCTCAGTTGTTTATTGTGGAAAGCTTTTAAATCAGACTAGTTTCTATGTCACAATAATCACTAATAATTAGCAATATCTCCTTAACTTAATTTGAAAAATCATAGAAATAATGGGTTTTGTATGTTTTTATTTTGCAGGAGAAAAACCTCTTGAATCAAACAGAGGACCTAAGAAATGGCATCAGCAAGTTACAGCAGATTTAAGAAACCATCTTGTACAGAAGCTGTAAGTGCTATAGAAAGTGGTATAGTACCTCTGGTGGCATTGGAAGTATGTACGTTTGTACTATTTTAGCTTACTAATACACTCTTTTCTGTAGTGTCACTGCTATTTTCCCAACACCAGTAAATGACCCTAAAGCTCTAAAAGACAGGAGAATGACCAATCTAGTTGCATATGCCAGAAAGGTTGAAGGTGATATGTATGAAACAGCAAGTAGTAGGGTAAGTGAGAAGTATTTTAGAATCACACCTTCCCAACGTTTTTTGTCTTTTGCTTAGAAGTCAAACTTCCAACACTCATCTAAAACGATCCTTTTCATGCACGTGCAATAAGTTGTTTCAAAATTGAATTACAAACGGTAGTTATTTGCCATATTTTAAGCGTTATTCTACGAACCTGCAGTAGTTGCGACGACCTAGGTGACATGATTGTATTAGGGCACGTCTATGCCACATATATACTATATACTGATTGCACGTATATTGCTTCCATTAATGTGTGAGAAATACATTAAGATACACTTTCTGCGGCATATGATGTAGAAGTCCATATATATTGTTTTGTCCAGAAGTTAACAACGTTTTATTGGTGATTCACAGGAGGAGTATTATCATTTACTGGCTGAAAAGATTTATAAAATTCAGAAAGAACTTGAAGAAAAGCGAGAGAAGAGACGTATGGGTGCTGTTGGTAATATAAATCCTGGTGTTCCACAGCCTGCATCGCATGGTGCACCATCACTTCCTGGTAGGGATGTGTACTTTGCACAAT
Source organism: Dendronephthya gigantea (assembly GCF_004324835.1). Classification (NCBI taxonomy): domain Eukaryota; kingdom Metazoa; phylum Cnidaria; class Anthozoa; order Malacalcyonacea; family Nephtheidae; genus Dendronephthya; species Dendronephthya gigantea. The sequence goes on along the minus strand of NW_021163041.1, from coordinate 417,567 downwards.
ACAATAGTGATCGACTGATCGTATAATAATGTTCATCAGCAACTAATAGGGAGTTGAATGTGGAGCTGGATTAGGGAGTTATGATATATCATGTTTTGTTTTATTATACCACCTTAAATTAGACCTGAATAGACAGGGGGAAACTGGAGTAAAAGTTGTTCTGTTAATTTACAATGTTAGATAAACCTTCAAATAGGTCAGAGAGAAAATGTTTTATAGCTGTTTACGCATTTTCTGTAGAACCGTAAATAGATATTCAATTACCACAACGCTTGTAAACAAGTATTTACTCAGCATACGCGAAATAGGGAATGGGTTAGTGTGAAAAAATCTTGACGAAATTGCGTCTTTTATTCCCTCTTTTTCCTACCTTTCTATAAGCAGACGTTTTCTCGCCTGAGTGTGTTTTAAGTATATTACAGTGCCTTAAGATTAGGGCAATATTATTAAAGATATCATCTCTACTTCTGCGCGTTCAGTCGCGCCATTTACAGAGTTGAATGGAGACATAAGTAACAACACCGATGTAGCCTTGGCCAAGGCACAAGCAGTTGAGGTTGCAGCGAAGAACCGTCAAACACCAATCCCAATGCCTCCTCAAACATCACTACCAAACAACGTCTTGCGAAACCAAACAACAATGCCCATGTCGTCACAGCCACCAGCCATTCCTCAGCGAAGTATGATGCCTCAGCAAATGATGCCTAATCAAACACCACCAATACAAACGCATAATATTGGTAAATCGCCCCAGAACGCAGGCAATATTTCACAATCTCCTCACATGTCACCTCAAGCGGCAACACCTCGTCAGTCGCCTGGGCCGGCAATAGCAAATAAACCAGCAGCTGCTGCTCAGTCGCAAATGCAAAATCCACAAACACCATCCACAGCAACTCCAAATGCACAACCAACCAGTTCACAGGCACCGGGAGCACAAACTCCCGGAGCACAAACGCCACCGAAGGTAAGTCACAACCACTTTTGGTCCTATCCTTTGATCATTTTACTAATTTTTTTTTTAACTGAGCGTGTATAACTCACGCTTAAATAATAATAAAATCATATTCCGTATCTAGCCAGAAAGGCATAGAAATGTGTTCCTTTTTAATAAAAAGTATTCCTTTTGTTCAGTCTGTGGAATCTGTTGGTCAAACAACTGCCGCTGTTACGAATTCTCCGAGTCGAATGCAAGTTGACGACACGAAACCAAATATTGCTCCTTCAACACAGCCAAATGAAGCCATGAAGCCTCCTTCTTCTACTGCAAATTCATCTCATTCCGCCGTCAGTACCAGCGTGAGACATCCATTTAAGAAACACTTCCTACCTGAAGAACTGAGAAGAAATCTTATGCCTACACTTGAAAAACTTTACCAGATGCATCCGGAAGGCTTACCATTCAGGCATCCTGTTGATCCCAAATCTCTAGGGTGTATGGTATGTAAATGTATTTTATTTTTTGTCCCACACAATGAAGGCAAGGTATAAGGTTGGTTTTATAATTTCCATTCATGTAGGATTACTTCGATATCATAAAGAAGCCAATGGATTTGTCCACGATTAAAAGGAAGTTGGATACGGGACAATACAAAGATCCATGGGAGGTATGAACCGTAAGAAATATTGAACGAATTCGCTAGTAAATACAGCTGAAAATAACAACAAAGCGATTACACAGCATCTGGAATGTAAAACAGCCGAGAGAGTCGGTCGCACGTTCTATACCATATACCGCAGTGGGAATCAAAATCCACAATGAAGAAAACATCATGTAGCCGGCTGTAGGAGTGGATAGAATATTTTGTATATATTTCCAAAACGACAGAACCTAGAGAAAAACATTCAATACGAAATTTGAAAACTCCGCCCTTTAATTTCTTGTTTTTATTCCACGTTGTTGTTTAGTTCTGTGATGATGTCTGGTTAATGTTTGATAACGCCTGGCTCTACAATCGTAAAACTTCTAAAGTTTATAAATATTGTAGCAAGGTGAGTGTCATTCCTTTCTTTTCCTTTTACATGTGTCAGATAATAAAATATAGGAATGAAAACTCCATTGTGTTTGATTAAAAAATGAACCCATGTCAGTCTTCAAATCAATATGCTAATATATTCTAATTTAAGTATAATGTTTTCAAGCCTAATTAGAAACCATATTTACGAGTAAATAGGTCAAAATAAATCGGTTAGGATTTTGGAAGGACAGGGTTGATTAATTTAACTGGTAAAATTCGCAAGCTGCTGTTTGTTAAACTTCGTATATCTTTTTTCTTTAGTTGGCTGAATGTTTTGAACAGGAGATAGATGCTGTAATGCGAAAACTAGGCTACTGTTGTGGCCGTAAAGTAAGTAGAATAATATTTCAGGATGAAATTTTGAATTAAGATTGCATGAGGAAATCTTTGGATGGTCTGAATATGTCACGTTATATTTTATTTCATTTTTCATTTTCCAGTATGTGTTTCATCCACAAGTTTTGTGTTGTTTTGGAAAGCATTTGTGTACTATATCAAGAGATGCTCCCTATTATACATATCAGAACAGGTAATAATAATTGCTTTAAAATATCCTATAATTTCCTATTTGACTTACTTTATGACGTCCACTTTTAAACATTTACCTAACCTTACAGAATCTTGCTCTAAACGGATAATTAATGTTGGTTTATCGTTTTAGATATCATTATTGTGAAAGATGTTTTAATGAACTTCCTGGTGAAAGTGTTCAGTTAGGGGATGATCCCATGAATCCAAGCAGGTATGACACTTTACGTTAGTGAACCTACCACAATTCCGTAGAACATTCTCCTATTATTTATTGTACAAGATCTATAATCGCACTTTCCTCTGGACTATTTTTTATTTCCTCTTTTTTCAATCCTATACATTGTTGCACAATGGTACTGTTGATTTGTTTTCAGTGGTTGTATAAAGAAAGAAAGTTTTGAAAAGTTAACGAACAATCATCTGGATCCAGAACCGTGAGTATTTTGCATACTGTACCTAAAGCGCATGGGTCATGTTGTGATGGGATGAGATTAAATACGGCTGTGCGTTTCTTTGCGTTGCAACATCCTCCGTAGAGAGAAACCAGGTTGCTGAAACAACACATTTTGTTGCCTGAAGACAATTATGCTCAGGCCGTTATAAAGCAAAATCATAATGTAATTTTAAGGGCTACATCGTTTCCACCGAGTAAATTTCTTTCATTTTATTTACTTTGCAGTTTTATCGAGTGTGTGGATTGCGGGAGGAAGAACCATCAAATTTGTGTTTTACATCATGATTCAATTTGGTCCAGTGGGTAAGGACTGTTATGATTCCTCACACGTGAGATCGTACGCACCAACCAAAAATAAACAAAACAAACCACAAACCATGAAATTCTGCCCCATTTGCCAAAAAGCTAGCTTATCTTCATGTATGGTGCGTTTGAGTGGTGCAGTTTGTTGCGCGGTAATTCCAACCTTCGTTTAACCAAACTGAATTTGAACTAAACTTGTTGAACAACCAAAAACAAAACTGCGTCATGCGATCTTATTACTGAGTTGGAAATCACTATGGACTTAATGCATACATGATTTTGGAATTGATAATGCTGAATTATTCTGTTTCTCTGATTTAGATTTCAGTGCGATTCGTGCCTAAAAAGGCGAGGTCTAGTGAAAAAGGAAAATAAATATAACTCAAAACGTATGTATTAAATATGGTTGAAGAACCTTTTCATTGACTGGTTAAACTCGAGCGTAATTTCGTATACGTATGACATTTGTTTTACAGGCCTTCCCCATACGAAGTTAGGAGAAGTTTTAGAAAACAGAGTGAATGAATTTTTAAAGAAGAACAATGCAGGTGCCGGTGATGTTACGATACGTGTGGTGTCCAGTGTTGACAAGGTCGTGGAAATTAAACCTGGAATGAAAACAAGGTATGAAGTGAAGATTATCGGTTGTCTTCCTCGTATACAATTTTTAAAACGACTGGCATATGCTCGTTGTTTTGGCATGCATATTACGAAACGAATGCAACTGTTGTTATAACCAGTGATAAGTTGCAAATGCTCATCCGCTTGTTCAAAATTTATTGTTTTGTATGTATATCATAGTGCGTGTAAATAATGATATATTGGCGACTACTTTCAAAGCCATAACATAATCTTTGAAGCTGTGCAGAATTATTTCCCTTGTTTTGCCACATCAAGATATGGAGTTCAACGCGTATTTAATATCTTTTTCAGGTTTAATAGTGCTTGTCAAGACGGATTTCCATATCGCGCCAAGGCTCTTTTTGCATTTGAAGAAATTCATGGTGTTGATGTTTGTTTCTTTGGCATGCATGTTCAGGAGTACGGTTCAAACTGTTCTACACCCAACACTCGTCGAGTGTATATTTCATACTTGGACAGTGTTCATTTCTTCCATCCAAGACATTTTCGAACAGCGGTATATCACGAGATTCTCATTGGATACTTGGAGTATACGAGGAAGCTAGGGTAGGAAATTTTATACAGTAAAATCAGGATATGAATAGATTGCCCAGTTTTTCTGAAAATATACATTTATACTGACAATATACATAACATTTACTCATGAGCAATTTCCCAACGCAAACATGACAATGTATGTCATTGCGTACAATTTTGAAGTCTTCAACTGATCGTGCATTTATTACCATTAGATACGTTTGGGCGCATATTTGGGCGTGTCCACCATGTGAAGGTGACGACTATATATTTCATTGCCATCCACCCGAGCAAAAGATCCCACGTCATAAACGTCTTGTTGATTGGTACAAGAAGATGTTAGATAAAGCTGCTGCTGAAAGCATTGTTGTGGAATACAAGGTAATAATTAGTACTGTTCATATCTCCTGTGACCTTAATGATCTTGAGATAGCTACTGCAAACCTTCGTTTTGGGGGTCAAATTGACTCCGCTTTCTTATCTGTTTTTTGGTGGACTCGAATTGATTGTCAGGCAAAATATATGAGCCAGCAGCTAAACTGCCTTTCATGATTTTTTTTCAGGATATTCTCACCCAGGCTTTAGACGATAATCTTGAGAAGGCAACTGAGTTGCCATATTTTGACGGTGATTTTTGGCCAAATACTCTAGAAGACAGTATCAAGGAACTTGATCAAGAGGAGGAAGAAAGGAAAGCTTCTGCTGCAGCTGAAGCTGCTGGGGATATGGTACGCATGCATGCTTGTTTATATTTGCACACGTTTGTGTTCCAGTTTGTGTTTCCAATTATTTCTATAAGTTCGCGCTTTTCAGTTACTGGTAAATTACAAGTAAACTCTCAGTAAACTGGGCCATGACTTACTCGCTTTATTACTACATTAAAAGTTGGTCGTGATATAAGGCCTCTTTTCCACTCATCGTAAAATCAACTCGCAAGATCGCTGCGAGTTCTTGCATCTAATTAAAATAGACTGACAAGCATTGTGATTGGACGAAACTAATCGCAGGGAGCTTGCGAGTAAGTTTTTGCGATGAGTGGGTGAGGGCCTTAACTCCGCCGATTAGTTGTCACAAACTTGATTTAGCAAGATCGAGAGCCAACAATAAGCCATAATTATTACCATTAGTAATATACGAACACGTTTTCTGAACATTTAGAGAACTTAAACCGAGTTTCGAGGCGTAGTGTTGACCTTTTTATATCTTTGTCCAGGCAAACAGCAAAGGTAATAAGAACAAAGCAGGTAAAAGAAACAACAATAAAAAAGGTAGTAAGAAAAACAATCAACGAAAAAATATGAAGAAGACGAATGGACTGGGCCTAAACGTTTGTGATTTATCTTTGAGACTTTACAACACCATGGAGAAACACAAAGAGGTACGTTAATGGCAGTCACGTTCTAACCGTGAGGGATTAATCGATAATGTCAATCATGCAATCATGCAATCATAATCAGTTGTAAATAATAATTATTGTTTTTTAGAATTTATATGATTACCACCCCACATTTAGCTTATAAAACTACCTAACAGATTATATTTTGAAATTAAGGGCAACGAGAAATACTTTACATTTATCAAGACATTAACGACAATATTGTGGCGATTCATGGTATATTTGACTGTATTCAAACCTCTGTTATTCTAGGTGTTCTTTGTTATCCGAATGTACGAAGATGCGGACATACAAGGCTTACCTGAAACCGTTGATCCTGACCAGCCTATGTCGTGTGACCTCATGGATGGCCGTGACGCTTTTCTGACGCTGGCACGTGACAAACACTGGGAGTTCTCGTCATTGCGGCGAGCCAAGTATTCCACAATGTGTATGATGTTCGATTTGCATAACCAAGGACAAGATCGCTTCGTTTACTCGTGTAATCTTTGTAAGAGACATGTCGAAACCAGGTACCATTGCAGCGAATGCGAGGTGAGACGTGTGATGTTTATTTTTGTATTTATTTAACACAGTGTTCCATTGCATTATCTATAACGGTATTCCATGGTAGGAAAAGCACCATTTTCAATACTTCCAGATAATATAAACACAAAAATACACCGTTTCGACTAAGAACAATGTTTGTGGACCAAGGAGTGATCGGTGATAAAATTTTCGAAAACATGTAATGTTAGGACTGTGGTGATGTACGGATGTAGCTTCTGTACCTATTCTCTTAATAACCTCATTTTTGTATTTCATCAGGATTTCGACTTGTGTGTGCCATGTTTCAACGAGAAGGGGCATGAACACAAGATGGAGAAACTTGGGTTTGACCTTGATGTTGATCAACAAACGCCGACGAAGAACCAAACATCACAGCCAAATAATTCTCAAGAACAGCGGCGGTTGTCGATTCAACGTTGCATCGATTCACTTGTCCACGCCACCCATTGCAGAGCGCAGAATTGCACCATGGCTAGCTGTATGAAAATGAAACGGGTTGTGGAACATACGAAGAGTTGCAAAAGGAAAGGTAACAATGGTTGTCCGATTTGCAAACAACTCATCGCTCTTTGCTGTTATCATGCGAAACATTGTCGAGAGCAGGAATGTGTTGTACCATATTGTCGCCATATCAAGACCAAGTTCCGTCAGCAGCAAATGCAGCAACAGTTTCACCAGGCGCAACTAATGCGTCGGCGTATGGCGGTTATGCGAAGTATGCAGCAAACACCTGCGCCACCACAACCCTCGACTAACCCAACTGGAATGGTGGAACGTCTCAATCCTACCGGTGGTCTCCCGCAGCATTCGTCTTTACCAGCTCGTCCACCCAGCTATGGTCAACCTCAAATGACCCCAGTAACTGCTCCAGCACCCGCTGCTGCTGTTGCTGTTGCCCAAGCTATTGTTGAAGAAGCAAGATTGCCACCAACGCCAGCTAATCGCCCGAGTATGCCTACCGTACCTGTAAATCCATTTTCCAACGCCCCAACGATGAATGGTCCGATGAGTGGTCCTATGAGTGGTCCTATGAGCGGTCCTTTGAGCGGTCCTTTGAATGGTCCTATTAATGGCGGCAATCCATTGAGACCGAACTTGAATATGCCTGTGTCGGTTGGGCAAACGAATGTGCCACAGCCTATGCAAAATGCCCAAGCTACAATGCGAAATTGGTATAGCGGTAATAACCAGGTTCAACAATCTCTGACGTCCCAGCAACCACCAATGTACGGTGCTGCAACAAATCCCTTACCCAGCCAAGCCAGGCCTCAATTACGACAATCACGTCCTCATCTCCAGGAGCAGATGACTCGGATATTAAGCATTTTGAAAAACAATCAAGGGCAGCAAACTGCTGAGTGTCTTCAAATGATGCGAGCGAATCCACAACTCATGGCCATGTTTCTACGGCTGCGTCAACAGCAGCAACAGCAACAGCAACAAGCCCAACAACAGCGGCAAGCTCAACAACAGCAGCAGCAACAACAGTTGCAACAAATGATGCAAAATCAAGCAGTTCCGCAGCCAATGATGCAGCAACAGTGGCCTGGAAGAATGAGACTAACCCCACAACAACAGCAGCAACAACAGCAACAACAACAACAGCAAGCACAGTTACAACAAGCGCAACAACTTGCACAACAAGTTCAACAACAAAAAACTCAACAAGCACAACAACAGTTACATCAACAGACGTTACAACAAGCCGGGTCTAATTTACCGGGATTACATCAAGGCGGTCAAGCAATGGCTAGCCTTAACGGTATGAACAATGTACATGGTATTTCGAATATGAACACTATGAACAACATGTCACCTGTTCAATCCATGCAGGGCATGCAACAGACTATGCCAAATATGGCGAATATGCAAAATGTTCAAAACATGGTCGGAAGTACAAACGGGATGCAAGGAATGCAACAACAGCAACTGATGCAACAGAACATGCACGGTACAATGCAGCAGCCTCAGTTTGCATCGAACACTCAACGTCGCCTACCTATGGCACAACAAGAAATTCAATTTAACAACATGATGCAACAGCACACGATGTCAGGTGGACAATTATTGCAACCACAACAACCAGCACCTCAGCAGCATTTTAGTAATAAACAAACATTACAACAACGGTTAATGTCTCCGCAGAATACCCCGCCGCAACAGGCGGGAACACTACTACCTAATCAGTCACCACGATCAGTAATGTCACCATCACCACAACCTCTTCAACAACCATCATCATCGCCAAGACAACCAGCTATGTCACCATCACCTCGGCAGTCTGTCATGTCACCACATACTCAACCAACACTTACCTCACCGCATACAATCGCCTCACCACATCCATCGTCGGGTGCACTTGATACAAATGACTTAACGGATTCCTCGCTCTTTGGATCAAGCAGAAGAATACAACCATTGGCGCCTCTCGCATCGCCTGAACTCGACCAGGAAGATGGTGACGCGATTGCGCCATTGACTCCATCCGACCAACTGTCGAGATATGTAGACAATTTATAGGTACTTTTTCGAAAAAAATGTTTATACTTTAGAATAGCATATTGGCCAAATGCGGCCTGTATTTTAACAATGTGTCGTCGCACAAGAAAGTACGACAATGAAATTTTCTAGACGAAATGGATTTCAATATTTGTATACAGCCCGAATAAATAATTAATGATAAGCGATTGTAGTTTTAGAAGTAGAGATCTCTCATTCACACAAAGTATTTGTACAAAGATGTCTTATTTGAAAGTATATTATATATTTGTGAGTGTGCGCATTTTCAATTAGAAAAAGCTATAAATGTACATGTATCTCAACCATGGAGATTAAATAAGCTTTTTTAAGGTAAAGTGAGTTTTCGTCTTTTACTTGTGTCCAAGCTTATTGCCCCGCTGTCTTAATTTGAAATGGACTGTGTAATATTTGACTGTGTGTGTAAACATCGGTAGTTAAATCCAAATCCGGTCCTTTCTGAAGTTTTCCTTTAAAGAATCCTCTCCATTCTGAAGATGACCTATCCAAAAAATCCGACTTGATAGCAATAGCAAGATTCAAGAATTGCTCTCTCCTAAACCTGTTTTCCACTATTTTTTGTGCGAGCAGATAAGGGCAGTCATAATATGGCGACAGTACACGTTGCTCCTTAGTGATGTTAGAATTTCATTTTCATAATTAACCAAAATAATTTTAGACGCTTTCGTTTGCATATTGCCTTAAAAGGGTTCACGCTTTACATATAATGTTGCACAGTTTACATGCATAACTATATAACTATTTTCAGCAGCTGGTGATACGAAGCCGAAAAATACGCTGGCTGTCGCCTATATTTTCTTCAAATTTAGGCTTTAAATGGGTTAAGCTAATCCAATGTATTGCATGTGGAAAACAACCTAGTGGCAGCAGTGCCTGGCTGTGTGGAATTGTGAGATATATTATTGATCCTGTTCTGATTATATTACAAAATACGTTGACGTTTACAAATCGGATACACGTGCATATAGTACTAACTACGACGTGAAGGAATGGCTGTATGTCAGAAAGAGGAGGGCAACGATACTCCAGGTAAAATTTTATACTTTGGCAAATCGTTAGGGTTTAAGTAATGATTCAGTATTAGCAACATTCATAGTGTCTGTTCCAAGTTGATCAATGCATCGGCTACAAGCATATAGTTTTATATACTGATTATAATTAGACAAATTGCTAAAAGAAACTTAAAACGCAAAATGTTGTATTATGCAATTTCATGATCAATTTAACGGAACAGATCCAAAGGTTGTTCTATCTCGTTTCTAAGAAAGTTGGGTGCCATATTTACAATTAATTAATTATTGATTGATTTTGCCCTTATTAGGCCTATAATTAGTCCACAATAATCACGACCTAAAATGGGATAAACAACTTTGTTCTAAGAGTTTATTTCCCTAGCAATTTCAAATAGCTTGTACTCAAGGAACATAAGCCTATACAATTACTTATGGTTTCCGTGTTTGGATGGCCTGCTCCAAACACGCGGGAATGTTGCTCGATCTAAGAAAAGCGCGCGAAACACGAGCCTGTTTTAAAGAAATAACAACGACAAGGCCTGAATTTAAATTCAAATTCTTTAAAACTTTAAATTTCCGTGTTTGGATGATCCAACGGGCTTCGCCAATCAGGACACGTCTTATATATATACATGTTATTTTATAAATAACTTTACCAAGATAATGTGATAGAAATTTAAGTATTTACCCATGACTATACGAAGGCTACACGACATGTACTAGCAGTTTGAAGTATTTTTGCTCCTGCATGGATTACAAAAAACAGAAGCTATTAAAAACTAAGTAGCTATTTAGTGGATCCTGATTTCGAAGACGCGGCTTACCTTTTATACGCATCAGTTTAATGTTACTCATATCCCACCTTTTTTTGTATAATAACCATCAATGCGTATGTTTTTTTATCAAAGCAGTAGAAGAAGAGACAAGTTGCCTCAGTCCTCGAATAATTGTTCAAGGTGGTGGTTATAGCACAATGCTTGGTGACCTTGAAAATAAGTATAGGCAAGCAACAAAGGACTCTGCCAAAAAGGGTTATGATGTATTGATGGTAGGAATTGGGTTAATATTGCATGGATGTTTATTATTCTATGACCATATACATATTATATTTAATATATATATATATATATATACATATATATATATATATATATATATATATATATATATATATATATTATGGAATGATTTCATCACATTCGCGCAAAACTAAAGTCTACGCAGGTATATGTACTATAGTATCACTCGACCATGGTCGAATTAGCCGTTTTCCGGCGGACTCAACCATGGTCTAATTAGCCGTTTTCCGGCGAACTCGACCATGGTCGAATACGCCATTTTCAACCGGACTCGACCATGGTCGAATTAGCCGTTTTCCGGCGGACTCGACCATGGTCGAATTCGCCATTTTCCACCGGACTCGACCATCGTCGAATACGCCATTTTCCACCGGACTCGACTATGGTCGAATTAGCCGTTTTCCGGCGGACTCAACCATGGTCGAATTCGCCATTTTCCACCGGACTCGACTATGGTCGAATTAGCCGTTTTCTGGCGGACTCAACCATGGTCGAATGAAAATGGCGAATGACCAGAAAATGGCGAATTCATGGCCAGAAAATGGCGAATTCGACCATGGTCGAATACGCCATTTTCAGCCGGACTCGAACATTTACAAATATCGCGAAGATGCTGTGAACAATTCTGGCAATTATACAGTACACAGCAAAACCATACATGTGATGTTAGAAAATTGTCTTAATGTTTATATTAGCTATAGTAAAATGTCGAACAAAACGAGATTGCATGCAGCTGGCTCACCGCTCAAATTTGTATTAATAAAACTAGATCAATATGACATTCCCATTGCCTGGTTTGCATTATTCTTAAACAGGGCGGCGGCACGGCAGTAGATGCTGTAGAAGCAGCTGTTTGTGTTTTGGAAGATGATGAAGATTTTAATGCTGGTCGTGGATCATTATTGAACAATGAACGTGAAGTGGAATGTGATGCAATGATTATGGATGGAAACACGCTAAACAATGGTAGAGTTGTATAGTAGAAATATAGATATTGTATAATTTAACTCAATTGCATCTGTCGAAAGAAGAAAATCACACCTAAATTTACACCAATGATCGCACGTGTGAACTGATTGTAACATGCCAAATATTAATTATGCATTTGCATTTCGTTTTGCGTAACTTATTAGGTTCAGTTATAAGTGGACGCCGTTTTCGTAATCCTGTTTCACTCGCTAAAATGATCATGCAAGAATCAAAGCATTGTGCGTTAAGTGGCGAGGGAGCTCTGAAGTTTGCAAAGGAAAAAAAGTTTCCCGTCTTTGATCCGCAAGACTTGATAGCTCCACGTGCCGAATGTCTGAATGTTAAGTACCCAGATTACGAGGCGTATGTGAATCATCACTATAAAGGAGAGCCATTAATGGAATGTCAGGACACAGTTTCAGCTGTGGCCATGGATGCCAATGGTCATTTCGCTTGCGCCACCTCAACAGGTACGTTATTGATATAAAACAACAGTTTATCGCTTCAATCATGTTACCAAAACAGTTTAAAAACCAAAACAAGAGCAATGATCAATGATGATTGTTTTAAAGGTGGTATAGCAGGAAAATACAAAGGTCGTGTCGGTGATGCACCGTTAGTTGGCTGTGGGGGATACGCGAATGAATACGGAGCAGCAACTACAACTGGTGAAGGAGAGTCGATAATTAAAGTGACGTTGGCAAGAGAGGTTGTTTACATGATGCAACACGGTATAGACGCCCAGGTTAGCCTTTGAAACCTGCAGTTTGTGGTAGCTATACGTAATATTAGAATTATACTTAGATGTGTCAAATACAAAACGAGCATATAACAAGAGCTTTGATGTTCCGACTGAACAAATGTCGTTGCCGGTGGTAATTTCCTGACACATTTTTCCCTGACAGATACACATAGGCTGATTTTGGGTACGAAGTTTGCTAGATTCCTTATCATGCATGATCGGTTTCTTGTTTATCTTAATTCTGATTATGCGATGTTTAGGAATCTGCAGAAAACGCTGTCAGTAAAATGGAGCAGCGTGTCGGTGGCTATGGCGGTGTAATAGCCATTGATAAGAGAGGGAGATTTGGGAAGGCTTTTAATACGACTCAGATGATTTGGACAAGCATTAAGAATAACCAGATGGAATCGGGTATGCCTGTGGAGAAAAACGACGGTAAACAGAAGGTTGAACATGAACAAATACGCATAGAGTGAGAAAATTTTCACGACCATAAAGCAGACACGGGATTTTGATGGATCCTGATCATAAAATACATCTGTTTTCTATATAAAGACTCAATTAAGAAAAAGTTGAAATTACCCTTAGGTGGCATTTCCACCCAATAATATTAACAAGTTACCATTATTGTCAAGGGAGAGTTTCACCATCGTTCAAGAGGATTCCTCTGTCACTCAATAAACGTGAATAATCTTCAGCTTAGAATACAGCCAGTAGCTGGTGTACAATTTTATGATATAAATAATGAACAATCATAACTATAATATTATTATACAAAGTTGCATAATATTGTACGTATATATGCATAACAAGTGCGTTAGCCATATCGCTAAATCTAAACGTAACTTGGTCAATCAGTAATTAAGGCATCAGGGGCCGGTTGTACGAAGGCTGGATAGTGCTATTCACATGATAGTGATTTTTTTAACCGTTCTAAAAATGCTTTAAAAGCAAAAAAATTTTAGCTTTGGAAGCAGCAATTATTAAAGAGGATCCTCAATTTAGGAACACTAAGATTTAATCAAAGTTTCAGAAAACAACGGGCGATTTTAGAGCGATAGAAAAATCCACTATCCGGTGGATAGCGCTATCCAGCTTTCATACAACCGGCCCCGGAGAACTAAGGCAGTGCATGGATCAAGTATTTATTGGTTAAGTTGTCTTGTTGCTGTGTTGCATATGGTCATGTTAGGTTTAATGCCACGTAATAGTAACACTTCCACACTGACAGAGTGTAGTACATAAAGAGCCTTTTTTAGTAAACTACAAGCCAAATAAGACTTCACCAGATCGATAGAAAAAAGGTTGACTGATTATTCATGCTCAATTATTATTTACAAATACAGAATACATTATTTTACATGGTGTATGAGGCCTTCTTAGGCCGGAAAAGTATACAATAACATAGTATTACACAAGACAATCTTTTTACAGTATGCTAAAACGTCGCAATGGACGAAGCATGTTATGATAATATTAAAATTACTGTCAATTACCGCTTTTAGATCTCAACAGTAGATTAAATGCATTTTGAATGTATCTTAACCTCGCGTGATTACTGGTACTTCTATCAATCTGACAATCACGATTTGCAGGCAATAGGACGAAGCATGTTCACAGGCACTGTTCAACTGTTCATCATACTCAATAACATGAACGAAGGTTGGGAAAGTCGGTGTAGAAGGAGTGAGATGAAGAAAAACATAAGACGAAATGATGGACTAAAATAGCATTTAATGAAACGGGAAAATGAAAGGAAACTGAGATAAAATGGCATGAGATGGAACAAAATAAAATGAAGTGAAAACGAACAAAATTAGCTGAGATGGAGTTTAATGGAATAAAATGAAATGGGATGAAATGAGGTAAAATGAAATGAAATGGGATGAAATGAAGTGGAATAAAAAAATGGAATGAGGCGAAGTAGAATAAAACAAAATTGAATGAAATGTGATGAGAACAAAAAAGGTGAAGCGAAATGGAATAGAATTTAATCAAATGGCGTGAAATGGAGTGGAATGCAATGCAAGTGAAATAAAAAAAATGAAAAAATAAATGGTTTGAAATGTAATGGGATGAGATAAAATGAAGTGTAAAAAAAGACGAAACAAACAAAAATAAAATAATGAAGTGAATTGAAATGACATGAAATGGTGATAAATGAAATGAAATAAAATAAAATGAGGCGCTTAATATCAGAGATGGGCAGAAAAAGGCCCCAAAAGGGCACGGGGGTTACTACAAGGAGAGGGCTTGTGTTTAATGATAAAATAAAAATAGTAATAAAAATAATATGGAATGAAATGAAATACGATGAAACGATGATGGAATGGGATTAAATGAAATGGAACGGAAAAATGAAATGAGGTAAATAAAAGCAAATTGAATGAGATGGGATAAAATGTGAATGAGTGAAATAAGGTGTTAAATAAAGTAAAATGAAATGAATTCATAAATTAAAATGAAATAAATTGGAACGAAAAAGAATGATATGATGTGAAGTGAAATGAATTGGAAAAAAAATGAAATAGAATTAAAAAAAACTGAAATGAGATGAGATGAAATGTAAAGAAATGAAATAAGTGAAATAAGGTATGAAATGAAATGGAATGAAATGTTGAGAAATAATGGAACTGGAATAAGATTAAATAAAATGGAATGAAACGAAATGATGTGAAGTGAATGAAATGAAGTGAAATGGAATGAGATGAAATGTGATGAAGTGTTATAAGATGTTAAATGAAGTGGAATGGAACGAAACGGAATCAATTAAAATGAAATGGAATGAGATGAATTAAAAAAGCGTAAAAATGGATTAAATGAGTGGAATGGAAAAAATGGTATGGAAAAAAATAAAAGAAAAGAAACGGCAATGATAGTATGAATGGAACTTATTTGGTAATAAGTGATACTCCCCAACCTTCTTCAATTTACTAGTAAAACAATGCTGACGGCTCTGTTCACACAATCATCAATGGTGTTGCGTCTTTTATGCCGTATTTTGTTTTGTTTTGGTCGAACAATTCCTTCAAAGATTCGATGTATTTTTCGTGCACTCTGTTAATATGACGACGAGTAGGATTTTTCCTTCTCTTTACATGGATTGGAGAGCCAACTAAAAGATTGTGAACTCATTGTCATAAGACAGATAAGTTTAACTATCCTGTTTCTTTCTCTCTATTCTCCTTTTTATATATTTAAAATCTACAGAAGGCTAGAAGCTTCCACTTCTAAGCCGTTTTGTTACGGCGAACGTGACACGATTACTATCTTTTAGCTAATTGCTATTGCTATATAGTAACAGAGGTCTAATTGATAACTTGTAACGAATTAGTATTATTATTAAAAACTGTTTTATAAACAACCTTGAGAGGACACTTAAAAACTTGTGAAAGGAAAGTGCTATGGTAAGTGTAACTATATTCATCTTACCAATTGTGTTGACTTCCTTTTGATGTGGCAGCACAAAAAGGCGCCCGAAGAATGCAATAGGCGCAAACGATATAATTTTTTGGATGGCATTTTGATATTGACGCAGTCTTGATTCTGGTGGATTTTGAGGTTGAGTGAACAGATCATTTTCACCAAATGACATTACTGGAACAAGAGACGCTCTGAAAAATATATATGTACTGAATTTATTCGTTGTTTTCGACGAAAAAAACAACAATGTTTGCATTAAAATCTTGATTAATAGCAGTTCTTAATCTTAACTTATGTATTTACTCGACATGAGATTATTATTCTGCGTATTGTCAATTTGAATTACTTACCCTGTACGTATTGCCATTTTAACAAATCCCTTCCTATTTTTCAAAGTCAGTTTGTAGAGTCCTGGATGGGCATCAAGAGACTCGGCTGCTCCTCCAACAACGACGACGGCAACATTACCGCGGCCTTGCTTGCACAAGATGTGCTCAAAACTTTCTCTTGATACATCGCAAAGACCCAAAGCCATCAAAAGATCACGAAAGAAAGGAAACCAATACAACACTGTAAAATAAGAGGAAAGGAATTTCGTATACAAGGAATCGCAAGGTTGCAGTTAATATATTTTTATGCGGTGTCAACGTATTTTGAATGTTTTTTAAAGCCGCTAATTTTGACAATGTTATGATATTCTTGGTAATTGCCGATTGATGGTACATTTTGACTGGTCTAGATTGAAAAATTCGTGTCGGGTGAGCGAATCGCCCAGTATGGCCTTTAAGACAGCACTAATCAAATATTAAAGGCTAATTCACGGTATCTTATTGATGATCGACCGGTTGGATTTACGCAGGAAGGTAAAATGAAAATGTCCTTTCTGCTCAAACTAAAAGTTAATGAAAATAAAAAATATCTTCTGCTTGAGGACATTTGAAAACAAATTACAACTTCTTCTACAGATTTCCACGAAATATCTCTTTTTCTAAGATATTTCATATTTGCAAACTCCATTTCTTATAGTTGGATCTAATTATCTATGACGTTACAACAGGTGGACTTTCATGAAAGGGTGGTAATCAAGAGCCAATTAGAACACGATTAGAGCCTCGATTACAACAAGTTGATCTTTTTTAGTCAGAACATGATTTCTCTTCGTTTTTTCCCTGAAGATAATTTTCCCGAGTTAAAACTTGTCTTATTTTTGCTACCGATAATAACCAACGCATAAATGATGAAAAAGGCGTTGGTCGTTTGATCCTGCATGGTGGAAACCCAGCTAATTCGACAACTTTACTTTAGATTTTTTATGTAGGCCTAAGAAATTAACAGCTGAACTTTATTTGTTTAAAAAAATTTCGTTTATACAACATACATGTCCGTCCTCGACATTCTAAATTTTCAACTCACCCTGGCAATCAACCTGAATTCCCTATTGTCTTTGTACGGTGACTATAAAAGGCGAAGTGGTATGCGGAATATGCGGATTAAATTTCGGAATAGTTAGATTTACGCCCAGGTAAGTCTAAGCCTATACTGTAGACCTAAAATCCTAATTTTTCTAAACCATACTGGTTTCCACGTCCGCACGATAAGAAAACGATAATCAGCTTAGCTCATGCAGATAAATCACACGAAGCTAGCGCTTGCCTTAATTGATAGACGATTTTATCAGTACCATTGTGTGTTTATTAATTTTTTGGGTTAAGACGAAAAAATCTCTTTTTGCTTATCTTCCTAGACGAACCATCGAAACCGGGTCCTTTTTGACATGTTTGACAGCATTATAGCTAATAATATCACTACAGGTTTTTAATTTAAAAAAACGACAATGCAAACAATAACGACAGTAACACCCCGTCACTTAAGTACAAAGGTTGAAGAACAAAGTTAGGAAAAACTTATGAATATAATTCGATGATGAGAATATTCTCAATCATTACGGTCTATATTCAATTTGCAGTTAATTTATACCTTACTCCAGATACAAGAAGAAAACATGGACACGCGTATTGTCTGAACCCTAAATTGCATTCAAAATATATCAAGTGTAATCAGTCGCACACAGCTGCCTTAAATTCATAATCCAAAATTGTTTCGATAAATTCTACATAAATAAATAGATCATCTGCATGATAGTTTTTGATACTTGAATGTTCTTATTTGTAAACTATTTCAGTTTTGCTAGAAAAAAGCGATGTTTCCGTTTATACTAAACTTACATTTCAAGGTTAGGAGATGCGGTGTAAGTCCCGGAAATAACTTGCTGAAACCATTTGCCTCAGTCCCAAAGTTACACCAAGCTCCGGCACACATGATACCATGAGGATGATAGCCAAAGATGTAATTTTTTTCAGGGCTTAGTTGAGTAGTTTTAATAAGTCGTACTGGGAAATAATCTCGATAGTAATTCCAACTTGAGAGGTTTCGAAGTGCATTCCATCTACGGCCGCCCTTCGACGACCTTTTGAAATCGTAGGCAAGAAACCAGATCAAATAGGCAAGAATAACAGGCAAAAGCACGATATTCGTCATGTTGCATAACATGACAATAAAAGTCAGGACATGTCCGCAAACAAATGCCCCGCAAACTGCCGTGACAACAATTACTTGAAAAGCCTTGGACAGTAAAGAATTATGGCCCATCTTTTTTTTGGAATTCTCAACCCTCAGAACGTTGATGTAGAACTTTTCTGTTGTTATTGCTTGTGGATTTTCACCAACAAGTTGCTTGTTCTTTATAAAGGGTTCCAACCCAAACGATGAACAGGAGAAAATTCTTCTCGCTTACCGCAATCGCCGTTCAGCAAGAATTTGCCTATTATGCGCCCGATTTAAGATCTGTATATGTCTGGGATCCCAGCGGGCAGTGTAAAATGATACAACAAAAACACTCTTTAGCTGTAGTATTTGCCCTTCGATGACCACGAATGTCACCATCAAATAGACAAAACAAATTGCTGTTTGTGATGTCATGTAATTTCAGGGTTTGACCGCGTATGGGGTCTGGTTGGCCGGCGGGGCCCGAGCACCATCCTCTCAACAGTAGAACGTTTCTTTTAGAACGTATTTTGTCTAACAGACTGTGCAGTTCGCAAATGCAAACTATAATAATATCTATTTTGATTTGTTGCAAATCAGAGCTGCAAACAGTAGAGCCATATTTTCTCAAACCATGTTTGCGCAAATGCGCAAATAACTAATTATTCCTTTCCTAAATAAAATTACCAATTATGCGTAATACGGTTGCAAGCTGCAACCCCTGCCGAAAGAAAAATACACGAAGCTTTAATGATTACTACTCATGACGATTAGTACTGTCGTATCGCGAGAGGATTAAAATCGCCTATACATAATACGTATACACACCTCGGGGTCTGCTATATAGAGAGAGCTTACATGAAGTATAGGTAATTTTCAACTTCATTTGGCCTTTGGCAAGGGCAGCAAGCAAGAATTAGAATTTAGAAACATATCTCCATTCTCCAGGATGAGTTTTCTCCCTGGAACAGCTAGCTTGATCAAAGAAATTAATAGTAGGTCAAGAGAATTTTAGATATCATACATTTATTATTAAATAACGCTAAGAAGCCCATCGCACGTGTACAGTATATTAATGAGTGTTACTTTCTGTGAATGTGTCACCAATAGTATAATTTCCTTCTTCCTCAATGAATTGAGGCAGACCAAAGAATATTTATATTGTTTAACGTAAGCAATTAATGAGTCAAATATCAAAGTAAACATATCTGATGAATTAGACAGATAACAACCTGATAGATACGGTGCACATATTATGGTTAGCTGTTATTCAATAAACCAGGGAAAGTAAATCAATTCAGTTGATAGTTGATACCCAAATTAATAACAGAAATGGCCTGTTTAGAATCAGTCACAATCACACAATGGTATCTAAAATTATTATTACATATGCAGATGACAAATTTTAATTGATGACCAATTGAAATTTTTATTTTCAATTGTTTGTTCAATCTGCATTGAGAGAGTATAAAATGACAGAGTTTTTAAAATCTGATTAGAAACTTTAGCGGTTAATGTTGGACTTGAGAACTTGTAAACATATGTAAACAGTTACATTATCGAAAAGTAGCTGTGAAATGGTCAATTTAGAGAAAGACTAATTGGTTTTATTGATATATGATAATATTCAAGATAATGGTTTTGAATTGTTGAGTTTCTCTAGGTAATATAATAAAAGCAACTTTCTCTCTATTTACAGAAGAACTAGTTGTTGTTCTACGGGATGGAAGAACTCTTATTGGACGCCTAAAGAGCATTGATCAATATGGTGAGTATTCTGAGTGTCTGTTTTCTTTTTATTATAAAAAATCTAATCTTACATAATCCTTCAAAGTTGAGAGAATTGCTCAGTATAATGCTATGTTTTTAATTATTTAGCTAATCTTCTGCTTGAAGATGCTATTGAGAGGATTCATGTAGGTAAAAAATATGGAGACATTCATAGAGGAGTATTTTTGATACGTGGTGAAAATGTTGTTCTTCTTGGGGAATTTGTAAGTTAATAAATAATTGCAGTGTATATGATTGTATTTTCAGAAACAAGCATTTTAATTTTTCTACTGTACGATCGCTTTAATTTAGAAGCTGTTAGATTTAAATGGTAGTTATGTTACATGCATCTAGGTTTGTTATTAAACATTTTTGTGGTCTCATTTTCACTTATTTGAGTTTTATCAAAACTACTGCACGCAGCCTACAACCCAAGTGTAGATGCGGACAGTATCTCTTTAGCTGACAAATAGTCAAATCAGATAATTATTGGAGTAAACTAATAGTGTAGACAGTTCCCACTGGTACTGAAAACGTTGTTCAGTGAAATTCAACAAGTTTACATCATATTATTCGGGTTTCTAAGTTTAATGCTTAGACTATTTGCAATTAACATCTGGACCAGATAAACATCCAGATTGAGGTATACGTAAGTAAATTAAGTGGCTACTGGGTAGATTATTTCATTTATTGGATTATTTATGTTAAACGAATTACTTTTACATACTTGATCAACTATATATGCATCTATAGGACCGTGCTGCTGATGAAAAATCGAATTTGGTGAAAGTGAGTGTGGATGAAATCTTGGACGCACAGAGATCAGAACAAATAGCTAAAGACCAACATGAAAAGGCCATAGTGAAGGCAAGATTACAACTCGGTATGCATGTAAACCTACCTGACTCTTATGTTGGTTCGAAAGATGATTTTGGCGCTTGACTGATCTCCGATAAAATGGAAGAATTGTTGTGTGCTTCAGAAATATGTGAAAATATTCACAATATGTACCTATTAAATTGAAGTGAACAGTGAGCTAGTCAATCTGCGCATGTTAGTTGACGTTTTGATCGTTTCTAAAAACGTTTCCTCTCGGTTGGAAACCGTTTGAGAAGATCTAACACAAAATGCTCGTGATGTCTCGGACTGTTGTTTGTGGTGGGTGAACAGTTCTTGCGTCTCCTATGGCATAAACACAACGCTGCTGTATGCTTGTATAGTTTAAATAGAAACGACTTCTGTATATCCGTTATGTTACAACTATTTAAATCAAGGGAAAAAGTAATAAAAGAGGATGACGTACGCCTGGCAATTGACAATCGTTCTTTAATTGGCAATGCCAACCTGGTAAATACGGTGCACGTATATCTCTACCTTGTTCCCAGCGTTGGTAGAGGGCTTTCTTCCCTGCATATAGCTTCCGTCTAACGGATGGTTCCCCTTCAACCCTGTTCATTTTCAATATTGAACGAAAACGAGGTGAAAGAAAGAAAGAAACATATAATTAAACTAGTAAAAATCTAGTCATTAGCAAAACTGTAATTATTTCGGGGAATTTAAACATGGACGTTTATAGCCAGGATGACAAAAAATCCTCTATGCTCTTGAAACGTATTTCATATAGGCATGCCTGAAATGAATCATGACAGTCCATACGTTTTGAGAAGGCCGAATTGAAAGTTTTCGTTGGATAAGAGAACGCCTCCGGCAGCTGGAGAATTTTTTGGTTAGAGAAACATGATGCACAAAATGTTTACTACCGCTGTGAGATGTATAAGTGGGAGTAAAGAAATGTGTCACAGAACATACACTGAACCAGTTTTTAACCAGAATGTAGCCGATAATCGTGCGTACGTCAAACAGTTTTATTAATCGGAGCAAAGCAAAATTAATCTTACAGCATATTATTATAGCGCTTAACACAGTCGGTTGTATTTTCCAACAGCAGATCCACAGTACGGACAAAGATGAAGAACGTCTTTACAACTGCGTATGTAAAATGGAATCAAACAGCAGCCAAACCAGCAGCTAAAATATGAATATAATTATATGTTTCTTAGTTATAATGTTATTTGCTCCAAACGATTTAGTATAGCGGTAACAAAGAAATAAGAGTATCTTTATTTGGCAAGCATATCTCTATCAGTCTGCGAAAATGTTGAACGGCCACTGGTGTTTAACAACAACAAGTGGGCATTTCATGCAGTTTATTCAATTAGATTATTATCAATTATTTCTTTTCGTATGATAACTAACCCCCTACCCCCAAATTTGAAATTAATTTGAGTTAAATTTGAGTTAAATTGAATACTATCGGTATTTGAAACAACCAATTCGAAAATCATATTTTAGCTGTGTATAAAGTTTAACAAGAGTATAGTGAAACATGAAGTGTATAGGATTTCTCGTTCTCTTACCCTACTCCACATATAACAGATGCTGCAAGATAGGTCAGAGTTCCATCAACGTAATCAATCTTTGTTACAATTGTATTTTGGCAAAACAAGCATGTAGTTCCAACTGGTGTTTCCCCGAAAACCAATTCAGGGTTTTTGACAGGTTGAAAAGTAACAGCATTGTACTCATGCGTAGAACTTCCAGCCATAGTTGGGGGAGCGAAATAAACAATCGCTTATTTTGAAAAATATTCGGTGTGCTAAGTAAAATAGAAAAACGCAGATGTGTAAACAAAATTTTGAAGAACAAACCATTGTGATTATATACACATATTAAGAGTCTGTTTGTTCCAATAAAAATAGTACTGTGATAAGATTGGTTATACATATATAGACGTTTATCCCATATAAAGTTATGTTAAGTTCTGCACTCGTAATCTCAAGGCTTCCGCTGCTATATTACTGCTGCTATTTATTACTTTTTAGATTGTTTAAACTCACTAGCTGAATAATCCAACAATTTTTATATCATTCATCTGTCAGACCTCTACGTCCGTTAATTCATGCATTCAATGTTGATTGTACAGCTGTCTATTGTTCACGAACTATAGCTACTGAAAGTATACATTATATTCAATGCTATCTTATACATGGCCGTACCACATTGGTTAAAAGCATTATACAATATTGTTCTATATAAACGAAACTTGCGTGGAGAGGTTGTGTTCTTTTGTGCTTCCAAATTCTCTGCATTAACCATAAAATGAATAATTTTCCTAATTTATTGTATGAAACGTGTATTACCTGTACGATTATTTCTTTCTTGTTCCTTGGGTTGTGTGTGCCAGGAAATGCCAAAGATTTGCCTGAATTAAGGGAAGCAAACTTCGACAATGTTGTCAATGGCAGCAATTTTGTATTCGTGATATTTTATGCGCCTTGGAATGAACGTAGTGTTGAAGCTTTAAAAACATTGGAAAAGGCTTCGGAAGAACTAAATAGAAGTGATATAATCCTGGGTAAGGTGAATGCATACGATGAAGTGAAATTAGCGACCAGGTTCTGGATCGACCATTGGCCAATTTTCAAGTTCTTTCTAAAAGGCAGTGAAACTCCAGAGACGTAAGTTGTGCTTAAGGAATTAGTTTTTACGCAGTCAAACTTTTTTGACACATGCTTTGGCGCGTATATAGCTATATTACGCATTGGTTTATTGGCCATATACTGGGCGAACACGAGACATGAGTTTGCTTTCACTGACGACCATTTCACCATTGCTTTCAAGCTTTCAGAAATTTTGAGCAACCTTAGGGAACAATCAAATAAAGGGCAATTTATAAGTCGTTAATTTAAGTACAAACGACGAATATATTACAAAGACCAAAGTTAACCCTTTTTAGCTTGTATCAGACATTAGCATATACACGTCACAGATATTTGTGGAACTAATTGTGGAGCTAACGTGTGCTAAATTATGTTGGCATCGTAGTACCAACACAACAACATCAAGACGATGTTTGTCTTGATAATAATAAATATTGTATATTCAGTTTATTCTTTCAAATACACAATCAGCCAATCACAATGAATTAAAGGAAAAGCTCGTCTGTCTAACTTTGGTCATTCTACGAATGCATTCTTTCAGGTATCGAGGTGGAATGAAGTTGGATGATTTTCTTGGCTTTATCAAGGTCACCTCAGGCGTACAAGCAGATCCAAGAGTGTTTGACCAAGCTATTATTGAATTGGATGGAACAAATTTTGAAAGGATCATTCACAACAAAAAGAAAAATGTTTTCTTGTTGTTTTACGCAAAATGGTGCAATTCTTGTAAAGATTTGATTAACACAGTTGAAAAGGTAATTCAAATAACTCACTCTTGGAGTTTTTTTTGCTTCGGGTGATTTCGGGTGTCGCGTATTGTATTTATGAACAGGAAAAACTAGTACATAGTTAATTTGTCGTTTTCGGGTCCTTGGATCTCATTTGATAAGACGTATCTCATTTGTAGTGTATTGTGGTCACGAGTTCCATTTGCATTGTTTATTTCTATAGACCCTTCGCACATGACGTCACATTATGAGGACAAATTAACGTAGCATAAATTTTGCAAAAAAGTAATTTTTTGGGCAAAATACAGAAATATTTACTTGTGTGAGAAACTTTGCTTCATTACTGACCTGCTTTTGACCGCTATATAAACCTTCACCGCTCGCATAACGATTATTTTTAGTGAGACAAGGAAACATCTCGAGGACAACATTTAATGATTAGGACGTCAGAGCAATGGGTCTACAGCAGTCTATTTTTTATATCTTTAGGTTGGAAAAAATTTCCAAAATGAAAAAGATTGTGTTATTGCCAAAATCGACGGTGATGCCAATTATGATGTCACAGTGCAGCAGGAGGTTCCTCATTACCCATCAATACGAGTTTACACAATTAAAAACAAAGACGGTTATTTGTACCATCCTGGCAGGTATCAGGAAAACTGGAGTGAACAGAATATGACAAAATTTCTTAATCTCCAATGCAAGACAAAACGTACAATAATGGGTCGTCTTGATGACACGGTATGTGTTTGCCACTGTATGCATGGACCATTAAATCAGCAATACCAATATATTTCAGTATATTAGTTACACAAATAACAGTCGACGTAAAGTATAATATAAAGTATAATAAATAATAGTCGACGTGAAGTATATATATATACTATTAAATATACGTGAAGTATATAAATATACTATATAATCTCAGTTACAAATCTTGGATCGAAGTTATATTAAACTATAGACTAGTTACAAAAATAATTATTACAAATGCTATTGCCATATAAGATTATTAAAAACGTTCTAGTTCAATTATCATAACTTGTTAACTGAAATTATCCCTCGATCTCCTCCACTATTTTGATTATATTTGTATTTCTGCGCTGAACTCATAAAACTTTGTCGGATCGAATTCACTTCTGACGTATGGAATGAAGTTTGTTATTGATAAAGTAGCATTGACTGCATTGGGTTTAGTGGATATGCATTGCACGTCAACAGACTATATAAAACATTGAACATCCATAAGAAGTGAATTGGATCTGTCAAAATTGGATCGTATATAAACAGACCTTAAAGTCCTTAATTCAAACACTGAGAGAGGCTTGTATACGAACCATATTACAGGCTGGACGGTTGAAAGATTTTGAAAAACTAGTGAAAGTATTCATGCAGAATTCATTCAAAAGAAGTGACATCTTAGACGAAGCACTGTCTCTAAAAGATGGGCACAAAGAGAGTTCTGCAGCAATCTACGTGAACATAATGCAGCGGGTCTTGAAGGATGGTACAGAATATTTAGCAACTGAGCTGAACAGAATTGAACGACTCATGCAAGCTTCAATGCATCTTGATAAGGCAGATGAATTTCAAAGACGGAAAAACATCCTGAACGAATTCGCTGTCCTGTATCGCAAAAGAGAGGAACTTTAATATTATGTATTATGCGCACCTACATGCATTCGGAAATAATTACTTTTCTGCAATACATTCATTTTGCGAACACTAGTATAAAATTATTTGTGCTTTTAGTTGTTAGGTATACTAGGCAGAATTAAATATGAAATAAAACCACTGAAAATAAAATGAGACCTTCAATCCACCTTCAGTATTTTACAAAACGAAATTAAACTCTTCTTAACCCATGCAGCAGAACTTATTTCAATTCAGAAAAGAAGATTGGGGTGGGACCTCACTGACTGCCGGGGTGGTCGTGTAAGCTCTGCGAGATCTTATAACAAAGATACAGAGGAATCTCGAAAACCTGACTATTTTCAGTTATGAAAAATGAAGCAAAAAAATACTACAACTTCCCGCGAAAAACGAGTCAGTGTGGTTCATTCTCTATTTTAAAAAATAATGTTTGTGATATTTCAAGTAATACATGTATTTTCTTTAATAACTACCTAAAGTGCCTAATATATATCATTTTATCCTTTGGCTTTCAGGAAAAAACGTGCATCGCGCGCATCTTTTTTGTTCGTTTCTTCCACTAATCTGGAACTAAAATGGTCAACCCAACCTATTATTTGTTTTCTGAGCAGGAAATGTATGCATACTATTGCCAGATCAGTGGATAATAGATCTACGATTTCAAAAAAGAAACTACAACTACAACTACATTATATATTTTAACTGTACTGCTGTGATTTCAGCGTTATAAACATTAATTAGCATTGGTTGCACCATTCGTACAATCCGATGGAAATGTTTTTTGAGATCAGGGTGGAAAACGCGAACCGTTTCCACATGCAATTATGTAATAATAATTAGACTCACAAAGCCCACGATTAACAATGACCGGGTTTCAAAATAGTTTACCAATGCTCATACTTCGTGAGTAACAAGTAATATATACAACCTAGTGAACCTATGCTATATTGCTATAAATAAACCTAAACGTATTATTATATCCATGCTTGTAACAAAAAAAGTTTCAGTAACAATTATCGTGCGATGTAATATAGAAAAAGCAAAACACTAAGTTTAATTTGCTCGCTCCTATCAGCAGTCGACTTGCATAAAGTTGACCTCCATCCCTGTAACGTAACGCACGCTGAACCATCATATCATGCCATAAGAAAATCAAAGCAAAACTTCAGGCTTCCGTTCAGATGTCTGGTAAATGTTCACACCCATGATGGTACGTTGTTAGACAATGTAGAACCGTCGTTATGATCATCATCAAATTCATCATCGTCATCCTCATCGTCATCGCCATCTTGTCTGTATCCCGCAGGGGGTGGAACACGTGCATCCATGTTTGGAGAATCACTGTACAATAATCCACCTTGTTTCTAAAATAAATATTGCGTAAAATATAAATATACTATTCAATTTGTGGGTATAGTTAAACCGCAGTTTCATTGCTTTTTGCGCATTTACACAAACGGTTGACAAAGAAAAAATGAAGGTGGATAGCAATATCCAGCAAAAGTAGATATCCGGCCCAGGACTAGGGGGAATCAGAGGAGCCCTCCTTTATCTACACTATAAATCATTAAAGACAATATTTACCGGATTTGGCTTTGCAACATTAGTTATCGGTTCGCTTTTCTTCAATCTACAATCATAATGAAAAACACAACATCCTCACTGAAAGAATCACTAAAAAATCTTCATGTTTATGTGTCATTTCTTTTGGATTTGAACAAAGCTGTTCTTATACGACCTCAAAGAATATTAAAACATTGTGTGAGTGTACGCCGTTGATATTTAACCTTAGATAGAAAGATGAAGCCTTTGAGTACTTATAATAATAATGCCAATACAGATTTCCACAGTAAATATTGAGAAATTTTTATATTTACAGTATTAGCTATCAATATTCTTTAAGTTGCGAAAAAATGCTGAACGTACCTTATACTGGGGCTTTCTGAAAGAAGAATAAATATAAAAAGGTCAATGATTTAATAGTATTCATTTTTATTATTTCATGCTTTAAATGCATATATGATATTTCAATGTCGAAAACCTCAGGGTTAACTTAACTGGCACTGAATTAAGGGTTTAATCAGCGCATTCATATAGATTTTTACGAGGCGTTAATGCCCATGCCAATCAAAAAAGTGTATTTGGACGTGATTGCAAATTTTTTTTTTAAATATTTTTTTAAATTAAATTTTCAAAAGTCCATGTTGATATAAAAAGAGCCAAACATCTTTAGAGAAAGGAAACAAAATCTAATATCATTGCACGCATGAAATTACCTCGCTTTCTTTTCCTATGGCAATAGATTGCGACAATGACAATAATAAGTATGACTACCAACACCCCAATCACTGAACCCGCGATAACACCCGTATTACTATCACTGGAACGCGCTCCAGTCGAAAGATTTTCACCTGTCAAACAATGAATTATACAGATTCAGTATATAGCGATTTCTCACAAATAAAGTAGTAAACAACTACCCTAGCAATTGCATAAAACAAGGAAAATTTCACTAAGCATATATTCGTATCATATCAATTTACCTTCAACATTGCATACTTCAGATACTGTGCTTCCAACGCAATTCTTAGCAACAACACGAAATTCGTAATCTTTATTTTTACTGAGAGAATTATTTGTCGACGGACTGTAAGCAGTATCAGATGACGTTGTTATATCCCCCCATGGACCACTTGATCCCATCTCTCTTACTTGCAACGTGTATTTCACACTTCTGTCCGATGATTCTTTCCAGCTGAGTCTGGTAAACTTACATTCTCCAGAAAATGACGGCTGTTCTGGTTTTTCTTAAGGGATAAAGGTAAAATATAAAACTAAAGGTAATGTAACTGTATATATTGGGGGAGTAAGTTAATTGTTTTTCTCTTTATGTGCATTGATTCTTCGAGTTCTATAGCTTGAAACCTCCAATTAGAATTTCTGGGGGGATTTTTGGTGACACAACCATACCTTACGGGTTAAAATAGCAACTAATGATCGGTGCATGATCATTCAAATATTACCGGCTTCAAAGAATTAACAAATTTTGACGGTTATATATTACAGTCAACTGTGAGAATCCCTAGCGTCCATACGAGTTAAAATATCTTTTATTTAATGCAGTCTTAATTAGCGGTGTAATTAGAACGATAATTGGGGGGGGGGGGGTGTTAAGTTCTGCCCGACGGTTTTCTATTGTAAGCTATTGCACGTACAAAAGAAATCCGTCGGGCAGAACTGGATATATGAGTATTCACCCCCCCTCCCTCAATTACCATTCTAGTTACGCCACTTGTCTTAATACACAAATGTTACATACTTGTCGCACGACCAACGGTGATGTTAAGAGAATCATTTCCCAAACTACTCTTCGCTTCACATCTGTAAATTCCAAAATCCTTTAAAACGAATTCCTTCTCAGGCGCTAAGGCTTCTCCATTTGGGCCAACAATACGGACATCAGGCTTTGGGTCGCCCGAAGCTGTGCAATCTATTGAGAAAGGTTTCCCAAGGCATCCGGAAAGTTTGGATTTTACAGTTGTATCAATTTCCGGTGGATCTTAGGGAAAAATACGAAATAGAAAACCATTAGCACAAAATTGTGGTCGTTGACTTATTGCCGTTGGGGTACCATGGTCTGTACCTGTTGCTTTATCAATAACAGAGTACATCAGTTCCATACCTCAGAAGTGCATTAGATCCGATCAAATTGGATCGTTTGTACACCGTGTTTAAGCAGACCTTTCGGAAATTGATATCGCAGAGAGGTTAACAATGTAAACTTAAATTTGCGGATCACCAGGTTTTTCGAAACATTACATTCTTTCACTTATATATATATATATATATATATATATATATATATATATATATATATATATATATATATATTATATATATATTATATTATATATATATATATATATATATATATATATATATATATATAGCTTCCATCGATGGCTATAATTTCTACTTACATTTTACTTGCAACACTAAGTTTTTCACGGATATGTAGTCATTATCTGTTATTACTCGACAAGTATAGCTCCCACGATCATCTTTCGTAACAGGATTCAAATGGTAAAGCAGGGTTGTATTTCTTGCGTTGCTCACTGTTGAATGGTTGAGACGTTTGTCATCTTTTCGTATCTCAACAGTTGGTGATGGTTCCCCCATAGTGGTTGTACAGGATAAAGTTATGTTGTCGTTTTGCACTACGTCACTGCCATCGTCCTTTTCCGGATTAACAGCCTTAAACTTAGTTATATTCGAGAGCACTAAAAGAGGGTGTAATTTGAAAACAATATAAATTTATCTGAAAATATCACTATTCTGACCATCTTATATATCATTTTCTTTTTATTTATATATACGTTGTTAATATTTCTAAAAATAACATTGCATTGTTTTACTATTAAAAACCGGATTTCAAGCCTAAAAACCTATTGCTGCGGAGAGTTTAAGAATTATGGCTATTGCTGCGGAAACATTTATGACGCGCGGGCGATGTTTCCGGCGCACCCATAGAATTGTTGCGGAAAAAATATTGCTTTGGAAACATGACGCAAAATTATGAGGAAGCAAAGTTTTTGACAACAATGTTTCTTAGGCGCCGTTCACACGGTACCGGATTGGTACATCCGAACAGGTTCAAATATTGAAGCTATAATATAAGACAGTCAAGATTTGAATGTCCGAGACCAGCAAATTGATAAGCGTTTGCTAATAATCGTTGCTACATAACGGCAAACAATGATATCGGGACGAGCGAATTCGGTACCGTGTGAAGGCAGCCTTAGACCTTAGTTGGCCCCGGGCCCAATGCTTTCTCAGTTTGTCACTGGACTGTACTATCAGCTAGTTCACTGTAAAATCAGTTACATATTTCGCATTATTTGCATGTTTTGACAACTAGATTAACCATGCAATCAAATCGGTGTAATGCAAACCTCATGCAACTAGCCCTTGTCATGATGATAATGCCTGGTGCCAGTTGAATAAAACACTAATTAACTTTTAACTGTAGTTAAGGACAGAATTAGCCAATCAGAGACGTGTATTTCAGAGTTAACTAGGATTTTACTATGCAGAATGTAGTTAAAAGGTGTCGTGAACATGCATGTCAAGGTGGCTGATGCGATAGAATATTTGTATTTGTGTGTAGTCAACAATGACATTTGCAAACGGATTATTTACAACCAGACTCGCTCACGACAATTACAATTGAATGTAAATCAGGTTTGGTTTAGGCAACCAAGTATGGAACATATACCTTACCTACTGCGTTGATTGCGACCACCCGAACTAAAGGAACGGGACCTCTTACGCTGCACCTAAAATCCCCTTCATCCTGTTTCATAAAATCTTTAATCATCAGCGTCGCATCTATTCTCAAATTATTTCTCAAATCTCCTTTAAATTCAAGTCGGTTTTTGAACTGGTCAGTGTTAGATGGAATGTTGACACTGCCATCCGATTTGACGATGAAGATATCTCTCCATTGATCTGCAGGTGAACCGCTTTTCTTGTAAGCGTAATTTATGAAACTAAATTCTCCGTAATCATTGAGTTTCCAGGGTATTTGAATTGTTGTGTACTGCCTTTCGTGCTGAACACCACCAAGAGGCGGCGAAGTGAATTCACCAACTAAACAAATGCATATTCATTACGACTGAAGTTCGATTTGTGGAGAATATTTATTAATTTGTGGAGATACGTTTTATTGCCAGAGGCTAGTAGTGCGAAAGTCGTTTAGCTTAAAATAGAAAGTCAATATTTTTATTATATAAACCACCAAATAAGAGTATAAAGTTCAAATTGCATTGTGTGGCCACGAGGCAAAAGTGAGCAATTATATGCAACACTTCTGGCGATAGGTAAGGCGAATTATCCTCTTATAACAAATATTACGAGAATTACTTGATTGGTTAATTGATTGGTCAATTTGTAATATTACAGGTCAATACGTTGTCACTGTAGCGCAATTAAAACCAGGGAACAACCAAAGTCTCAACGTAACGAGGCTGATCTAAATTCGGATGCCTGGAATGTGACTGTAAGATTTTCAGCTGAAGCTACCCAGTACCCAGAACGAACATTCTTTACAAATGTAATACAGAAATGTTTTTTAAAAATCAAGGGATGCCACAGTTATTCATTGTTATTATATGGTAACTTTGTTACTTTTTATCTGTTAATTGTTACTTTTTTTCAAAAATCTTTGTTGCAGCATCGTGAAATGTTTGTGAAAGCTTTGGTCATTTATCGTAGCCAGTAATGCTGCATTCAGAAGATTAATCGGGACGGCAAATCGGATCATTTTAACAGGCATTAAAAACAGCTAGTTTTTGTAAAGCGCTTGCCTTGGATTAAATTAAAATTCAGAATTTTGATGTGATAACTGTGAACTCACAAATGGCGATGATTACTTATCGATGATATATATATAGCACTAGGATTATGCTGTCGAGAATTGCGTAATATATAAAGTGATTACTGTGAAACGATAGTGATACTCGGCCTCTTGATATGTACTAACTCTCATGGCTATACTAATATTCAAACGATTCAATGAGGTCGTATTGCTACATTTCAACTATTCGTATTAAATACTGTGCTAGTTTTATTTCAACGGAAGTCGGAATATTGCCTGCCGAAATGTTCTATTGTAAGATTACAAGATGATTCTTCAAATATCATTGACTATTAGAAATATTTTGCCGAATAACAGTTTGTTTATTGACATTAGTATATTGTTTTTAGACTCGATTTTCACAGTGAACTTTTAATCACTCCTTCGCATGACACAACATTATATATATACTGTATTCAATATGTATATATATATATAGTATATAGGCTACTGACTTTCATGTTGTATGACAAAGATCAAAAGAAAACTCTTTGGTGAAGAGCTCTTCCAATGTCACAGTGTTTTAAGATGTTTTATTTATATAAGACCTGCTATATATGAATAAATCGTTATTAAGCAATGATTAAAAATTTCACTGACACTATACTTGTAGCCAGACTGGCAGACATTCAAAATGGAAATCGCCTCGTAAATCGAAACCGAATACCAGAGTTCAGTAATGTCCACACATATATTTTGGCTCATCAACTATGTGGTGTAGAGAGATTCTATTTCTAGTCATCGATAAACACAATATAGAAGCACAATTTATCCTCTTAGGCATACATGGCAGTGCCTTAAACAATATAATATAACAAGAAGCTTTAAAATAAAAATCACGAAGGAGATATGTACCTGAACCAACATGACAGACGAATAAGGAAAGCAACACGGAAGCTTGAGCGGTTAAAAGCCCCATGACCGCGATATAGATGCTTGTCTTTCTTGAGATAAAAGGGTAGGAGATTAAATAATTTCACAGCGGCAATAGTGTGCCCAAGCGATGATGCCCAAGCAATGTTTACACTTTACACTCGTGACGTATTAGTTAATTTGCATGATATGCATAATGTGGGCATTACAAATCCAACATTGTTATTAGATATTATCTGCGGAATGCTGATGTATGAAATTGTCTAGCTGACCAGTTTTAGGGCAGAGGTTACAACGTACGACAGGACCAACTGCCGGAATATACAGATCTATAGCGTTATGACAGATTATTCTCCTTGTCTCATGTGTAATATTCATATAAAGAATAGTACAATTCAACCATATAATAATCATATTGCAATTATATATTTTAAATATAAAATACATATATTATTACGAACGCTTGAAATCCGATATTGTTAAACAAACGCCAATCGGCGTCCTTGTCAAGTAATTCCATATTCATCATTGCTATCATTGCCAATTCCGAACCGAGTAGTTAAGTTTGTTTAGTTTATGTCCATTCCACGATTGCAAACAGTTAATCGATGATACGATCGGAGTAATGGAATGTTTCAGGATGTATTTATATATTCTTTTAATCAGTCAATTATTTCTCATAGTCAAAGCAGGTACGTTGTAAGATTCACATGACCATTATTTAATAGTTTCCACCTCGGTTTCCACTCACCACTCAGGAAAATTCTCCTCTGGATCGGACAGGACAGGAAAGTTTCCCTTGTATAAACGCCACCAGAGAACTCACCGACGAAGGAAATTTTCCTGTCCGTTCCGATCCAAAGGAGATTTTTCCTGAGTGGAAAATAGCCTTTAACCGGGTTAAAGAAGGCAAGGCGAAAAGATTGTTTCTGTGTAATCATGTCATCTTAACGATCCCCATGCCATGGCATAAACTCTGCAACGGTCACTTCACTTGAAACACGACTCCACCAAAATATTAATTTTATTTAGAGAATATTATATACATGCTTCTAATATCGAGAATATTATTTGCTTTTTAAACAAGTACGATCGTACTATTGGCCAGGAACTGGTGAAGTAGAGATTCAATCTTTCTCTCCAGAATGAAATTTCCAATATCTATGAACGGTTATGTTAAAATTTTGCAATCTTGCGAACGGTTATGTTAAAATTGTCGTTTTTCTACATTTTCCCATCTGCTTTCAATACAAAGACACTTAAAATGTGCCGAGTTGCACATCTATGTCCTAATCTATGCCGCTGTAGCTGGCGAGAAGCTAGCGCCGGCGTGCACCGTGCCACTGTCATTATAGTCGTTTTTTATGTATATGTATGCTGGGCAAAGCCTAAACAAATAAATAAAAAATAAGTAATGCCCTAGAGAGAAACGCATTTAACGCAATGGTCCTATCGTCATGAATATATATTGTGTACAAAACAAAG
The DNA here is from genome assembly GCF_004324835.1 of Dendronephthya gigantea. Lineage (NCBI taxonomy): Eukaryota > Metazoa > Cnidaria > Anthozoa > Malacalcyonacea > Nephtheidae > Dendronephthya > Dendronephthya gigantea. The sequence continues at coordinate 382,426 of NW_021163041.1, read as the reverse complement.
GAAATACACGACCTTCTGGCTTGAATTCGTAGTATATGAATATTAATGATATTAAAATTTGCCTCCCGCCACAATCTGACATGGCTTGCAAATCTTCTGAAGAATATAAGCACAAACAATTTAATTCCGCAAGTCGATAAAGAATAACCTTAAAGATATTTAAATTTTGGCACTTTATGATTATTAAATAGATAGTAATTTATGATACGATTAACTATTGTTCTATAGTCACTTAAGCTTGCGGCTCGTTCTATTTTGATGAAATGAGTAATTATCAATAAGTAAAAGCTAATGTTTGAAGGAAATATGAGCGAGTCAAGCAGAAACATCTGATCATGTCTTAGCATACAGTCAGTGACTTCCATCCACCAATTATTATCATAACTCATCGGCCATAACGATTCGCCAATGTTCACGTTGTACCCGATTGGTTCTTTGACGTTCACATAGTAGCCGTATTTCTTTTGTCGCATAGGCGGTTTGTTTGAGTATACGCAGAACACTTTACCCTTCCTACCGAAATTATATTCACGTTTTGTACAGAATCCAACTTTGAAACTTGAAGATAAGAAACATTTTGTTAACAGAATCTTTAGATTTATCTCATCGTCTATCAGAAACTGATATGGTGTATACGTTGACATTTTGCGTGAGGATGAGTCGGGTACAGTTTATGCGATGAGCAGATGAGCACATGCTCATAACTGCTCATGAGCACATGCTCATCTGCTCATAGCACTACATTATACTGTTCGGTAACAAGACACTCCCAGGGGAGGTTTTCGGATAAAATGAAAATTAATGTATGACCAAGCATGGGAAAAAAGAAAATTTCAGACATGGATGATTTTAACATTTATTTGTCTTGCAATTGTCTGGCAATTAGTTGCATGCAGCAAAAAAAATACTGATTACTTCTAAATCGTTATCGCTTTTTGCCCGTTTGCCATGGTTTCCTTAAGACAGGTTTAGTAAACCATTTGGCTGAGTTTAAATTCTAATCTTCATCATCATTATCGTCATCATCGTCACTGCCTTTATTTTCTTTCACATCTTCAATCTCGTGGTCGTTTAAAAGCCTTTTAATGAGGAACTTTCTCGTATCAACTGCAGCTTCTATTGCTTCTTCTGGGTCAAAATCATCATTTTGAATAAACGCATCTTTTGTGTGCCGGCATTATTTTCTTATGTACTGGATCTTTCTTTATTTGTCTCATCCACAAAAGGCGCTCTAAGTAGATATTTTCTAATTCTTTCTGGAGTCTAGGCATAACATTGAAGTAAGCTTTCTCTTTAGCGGTATGCTGATCGAAACCACTGCTTATAAGACTTTCTTCTATTTCCTCAAAAGCTGTGTTACTTCTTTGTTTTGCCTCCTCTATTACCGGTATCCAGGGGTCCATTTCTTCTTCAGATTCTGAGTCAGACACCGTCGAACTTCCAGACTGATGAGTTGAAGTGGTCGAGACATCATCTTGGAAATCTTTTTCTTGGCTGTCCGAGTCTATTTGAGACATGTTTTTTTCTTGTTCTCGTAGTGGACAGTGTTCGTGTCTGCGCTGATTGTAACCGCGGCTAAAGCATCTTCCGCAAAATTGACAGCTCATTCCCTTACCACTGGAGGTGTGGGAATGCCTTGTTATCGAACAGTAATGCAGTTTTATGAGCAAATGAGCATGTGCTCATGAGCAGTTATGAGCATGTGCTCATCTGCCCATCGCAGTTATGAGCATGGGCTCATCTGCTCATTGCATAAAACTGTACCCGGTTCATTGAGATTTTTTAGGCCCACACTCCTATATAGTTAAGAATGCGAGAATGTGCTCATAACTGCTCATGAGCAACTGCTCATCGGTGCGAATTTATTCACGCGACGCGAAGCGTTATCTGAGATCCGGTTATGTGATTGGCCTTGCGAAAAAATTCGCACCGATGAGCAGTTGCTGAAAAAGAGATACTTCCGAATGTAAACGGTTTATTTTCTTTAGTTGGCTACGCGATTTAAGTAAAACGTTTTACATGTATAACTTATATTCCATTAAAAATGTCGTATGAAAATGTGAAAGTATTTTTTCTGCAAATTCACGTATTGTATTTCAGCTCACATTTATTTTATTCTAAACAAATAATATATGTTGAAGTATAGAGTCCAATATTAAGTTAAGAACCATAATCCGCATACAGTGTTCGATTACGAAATATTTAGGCCTCGAGTGAAATAAACACAAGCATAAAGAAAGACAAAGGGCAAAACAAAGAAATGCAATGAAGAGTTCCACATAAGCATCGACATAAGCACAAGCATAAGCAAAGGACTCGAAGCATAAGCGAAGACATTTGAAAAGAAACTTCCTTTGGCTCTGTAGTCTGTCCTGCCTTTTTTACCCCTAGACTGGCTAGAGGAAAAGATTTATTATGTATTTCTGCTTATGCTTATTTCACTCGTGTGAACCAATCCCCGTTTACACTACATTCGATGTATTGGCACGGCACGGCTAAAATGGGTACCCAGTTGGGTATCCTTGTACCCGTGCCCATTTTACTCTCCTCGGCCTTTGTTTAGCTATAGCCTGAATACCAATAAAATTCGGCCCTTGTTTAGCTATAGCCTGAATACTAATAAAATTGGGAACGCGGGTATCCATCTTAGCCGTGTCGTTCTAATAAATTGAATGTAGTGTAAACGGTAGCCTCCTCCGCAGGCAATCTTTGGCAAAAATTGGAAAATAAGTATCAAGTAATAATAGCAGAGTCTCAGAGTTGTTTTATATATAAAAGGAGAAATGCGTTGCATAGTAAATAATGTTATGTATTGTTATGTAAAATGCGGAACGGATATGAGATTAAAATGCGCTAGATTAAAATGTGCTTGAACTGCCTGATGAGAATGATATTTTTTGTGAAGTGATTGCTGAAATGTGAAAGTGGTTGCTGAAAGTAAGTCATATTTATATTATTTTTATGTCTGAAATATACGACGACCCGTCTGTAGTACATCGTTTACACGATCAAACTTCTTGTGTAGCATTTCTATAGTTTGACAATTACCATTTTTTTTGTTTTTATAGAAACTAATGATTTGCTGTTTGAAGGGATTGAACCACAGACCGTACTGGCTGGTAACAATGCTACATTTCGCTGGAAAAAAATTGGAACTGAACCTATTGACAATCTTGAATATTACGTTTGTTCCCCTTCCCTTCCCAAACTGGTATATTATTATCTCAGTGGTGGTACTTCTGAACCTCTATATTATACAAAAGAAATCAAACGATATGCATCAGCAGTTGAGTGGACTGGTAATATTTTAAAAAACGAATACGCCTTTACGCTCAGAAACGTTGCGGAATTTTCCCATGAAAAGAAATTTTGCTTAAAAGTTCAATATGAAAATGCTGCAATAGTATGGTTTAATGCAACCGCATTGTTCATCTCAGGTGTGGAATTTTGTTATTTTATGATAATTATCAACGTATACATTTCCCTTTGCCCCTGGCCTCGACTTATACTTGAGTTGAGACAAGGCATTCGTCTGGCCACCTAGGCATGATGAATTATCTGCAAAGTTTGTTTATAAGACTATTTGCTATATAGACACCGGCCAAGCCGTCTGTTTAATTTAATAATAATATTATTTTGGACTCTGATTCACGACTAACTCATATAAGTATTTTAACAATCTTATATAGTTCCGCCTGAAGTACAGTTAGTGGTAGACAAGACAAACGTGACTGTCGGAGATCTTGTGACGATAAGATGCTCCAAAATTACGCCAGGAAGACCGGAGTCTAAGATTTCGTGGTATCATAACGATAAATTGGTTCCCGGAAAAAACAAAGAATACTTGTTTAACCAAACAGAAATTGAAGCAAAAGATGCAGGGTCGTACAGATGTGTGGCAGAGAATGATGCAGGTACCGACGAATCAAATATTATAAGTATCACAACACTTGGTGAGAAAAAGCTGATTTTTTAGAAAATAATGTTGTTATGAAACAACTTTGTACCCAGTACGAGTATTTGTTTCGGGAATTCTTTGAAGCCAAAATCTCAACAATGCTATTGCACCTTCTGTACCAATATGTACAAGTAGAGATTGAAATTACTGGTCCACACCGGTCGCGTTGCGCGACTGGTTTCTATGGGATAATTATTTTAATTCTGCATGTATATAATATAATCAGTAAGAAAAATTAAAATTTATAGCAATGACGTCATTTCTGAACTAGTTCACCTATATTATATTGCACAACATACCCTTTTGATTTCCTTTGTGCAACTCTTCTAAAGCCTCGACAATTTCCTTTCTTATATAGCTATAGATATGATGTTCGAACGGATTGAACCACAAACCGTACTGGTTGGTAACGATGCTACATTTCGTTGGAAAAAAATTGGGACTGAACCTATGAACAATCTTGAATATTACGTTTGTTCCCCTTCCCTTCCCAAACTGGTATATTATTATCTCAAAGGTGGTAAACCTAAATATTATAAAAAAGAAATCAAACGATATGCATCAGCAGTTGAGTGGACTGGTAATATTTCAAAAAACGAATACGCCTTTACGCTCAGAAACGTTGCGGAATTTTCCCATGAGAAGAAATTTTGCTTAAAAGTTCAATATGAAAATGCTGCAATAGTATGGTTTAATACAACCGCATTGTTCATCTCAGGTGTGGAATTTTGTTATTTTATGATAATTATCAAGGTATACATTTCCTCTTGCCCCTGGCCTCGACTTATACTTGAGTTAAGACAAAGCATTCGTCCGGCCAACCTAGGCGTGATAAATTATTTGCGAAGTTTGTCTGTAAGACTATATGCTATATAGACTGTATAATAGACACCGGCCAAGCTGTTTGTTTAATTTAATAATAATAGTATACTTTGGACTCACGACGTAACTCGGCTAAGACTAAGTATTTTAACAATCTTATATAGTTCCGCCTGAAGTACATTTACTGGTAGACAAAACAAACGTGACTGTCGGTGATCTTGTGACCATAGAATGCTCTATTGTTAACCCTGGAAGACCGGTGGCAAATATTTCGTGGTATCATAACGATAAATTGCTTCCCGGAAAAAACGAAGAATACTTGTTTAACCAAAGAGAAATTGAAGCAAAAGATGCAGGGTCGTACAGATGTGTGGCAAAAAATGATGCAGGCACCGACAAATCAAATGCTATAAAAATCTCTGCACATGCCGGTGAGAAACTGATTTAACTTTTTAGTTTTTAACTGAAATGGATGCCACTTGGAAAGACTGCAGTATAGCGATACTTTTATTAAAGCCATTTCGTCAATTAAAAAACCGACACGAAGGGCGTGTGAATTACATTATTACAAGTATAGCTATATATATAATCCCAATCTCAATTTTTATAGTAAAAATCTTTAGCGTATATAATGAGTACAAGCGGGAAACAAGTGAAAGGTTTCAGTATCAATTTAACATCTTTAACATCGTCAATTAGGAATGTAACAAAATTTTGAAAAATGACTTTTAATCAGAGGAGGACAACTAGTTTTTTAAATTTTAAAATAATCATGCCTCTGATTTTTTTGTGAAACGAACGAGGCACACAACTGATAAATATCGTGAATAGATATTCTGACACTACGTTTTGTTTGTAGAAATTTCTGCTGCTGCGGGAGACAGGCTTGGAAAAAGAGCTATTGCTGGCATTATGATTGGAGTAACCCTAGTTGTGAGTTCTGTCGTTCGAGTTATGTAACAAAGATCAAAGACAAACACTTGAATATGATATTTCTTATTCCTGTGCCGCCCATATGAATAGATAAGATAGTTACTATGAAATAAAGATTTCATTCAGCTACTATATAGAGATCGGTGGTCAACTAAAGCGAGGGCGCGGAGCTACGTACACATGGAGCTCCAGGAAATAAAACGGGGAAAATGTTCATATTAATGATAACGTTTCGGCGCCATTGAATTAGTTTTTATGAAAGGGGAACAATTTTTCACCATAGCTGGCCCATTTTAAATGTTATTAAGAATTGTTATTATTAGTAAAAGTAAATGTTGCCAACCAATTACAATAAGACAGAAAGAAAATAAATAATTATTGAATTCTACCAAAATTCGGGGTGTTTTCTACTCGCGAATCGAGTAATTTTTGCTGAAATCATTCCCCTGCCCGTGCGCCTATGCCACAACACTGACAACAGCTCGTATAATGAAGTATTCAAACGCCAACTCGTTTACGACGCTACGGGAAGCCGCACCCTTCCCCTCCCTGGAAACGCCAATCCGCGTCCTTGTCAAGTAATTCCATATTCATCATTCCCAAGTTGTTTAATTTGTTACGTCCATTTCATGATTGCGCTGAGTTGATCGATACATCGGAGTAATGGAATGTTTCAGGATGTATTTATACGTTCTTTTAATCAGTCAATTAATTCTCATAGTCAAAGCATCAGGTAAGTTGTAAAATTCACACGGCTATTTAACCGGGTTAAAGAAGGCGAGACGGAAAGATTGTTGATCTTTTTCTGTGTAAACATAAACGAAATATTTTCTTACCGTAATTGACACACTGGGAAACTCAATTTTTGTTCAAGTCAAAATTGGTGGGAAACATACACTTAGATTTCTCATGCTGAGCATACGCAAGTAATCATCTTCATTTTTTAACGAGCAAATGTTGGCGGTCCCTCTAGAAAATATAAATATAGCTTTTTAACGCCAACTGTCAACAAGCAAACCAATGAAGCTTGAGATACTTCAATGAAACGATTTATTTTCTTTAGTTGTCTACGCGATTTAAGTAGATAATTTTGCATTTAGTGGTTTAATAACGCCGTTGATTTAGGTTGTATTGCATTACGGTTATCGTATGAAATTGTGAAAGTATTTTTACTGCAGATTTACGTATCGTATTTCATATGACATTTATTAGTGACTTCAATTTTAATTGCAGACAATTAAAATATATTCGTAGACTGTGTAGAGTCCAATATTGAAGTTAAGGACCATCATCCGCGTGCAGTATTATTACGAAATATATACCTTTGTTAGCATTTAGTAATGACATTCTGTGAAGTATTTTTTGTTTATATTTTGATATGTTTTGTTTAACCCATCAGGCTGCTACATAACATCAGGGCATAATGAGTAAATCTTTAAACACTGGGTGTAGCAATGTTGTAGTGGTATTTAGAGCAATCAGTCACCAAATTGTGTCCGTAGGCCATCCTGGCTGGGAGAATGTTTATTCAAGCTGTATTTTCAACCAAAAATGTGTTTTTAACATCTTATCTTGGGCATCTTTTCACCTGCAAGCTCTGTCATATCATTGCCCCAAAGTGCCTATTTCGTGGCATATATCACTCATTATGAAGGGTCTACTTTGAATTATTTTTGTCAACAATTCTTGGGTCACCAAATGTCTTAAATTCCAGCAGAAGTCAGCCCAAAATTCAAGTTTACAGCTTTTGTTGGCATTGTAGTATTGCATAAACATTTAATTTACCCCACTCAATTTACTATGAGAAATCTTTATGAAAACAGTCAAATTACTCCCTGAAGAGGAAATGTGTGCTCAGAAGAAATGCATCTTGGATTACCTTGATATAAATCATCTAATTTATCATACATATTACATATGTGGTTTCAAGGTTAAATTATGTATTATGACTTCAATAATCTAAGCAGCATCAAACATTCAGTGCAGATGTATGTATTATACTATATATACATAAAAAACTGCAATCTAAGTCATATTATAAAATGGCTTTTAGCCATATATTATCTGGTCATACTATACAGGAACATAGCCAGTCCAAATTAATGGGTCAGTTAAAAAATTGGTCTGAATTAGGCATTGCAGGGGTCCTCAAAATGTTACATAAGTTTGTTTTTCCAAATTTCACTGAAAACCTTTCTATCACCTTTATATTTAAATTAATTAATCTGGGAAGCATCCAAATAATATTTTGCCTTAGAATGGATTGCCCAAAGCAGTCTAAGCTTTTTTTGATAATCCATGGCACAGGAGCATGATGCGAGTTCAATTAAGGCATACCAGGGAATGGGAGGCCAGATTTTGGGGAAAAGGGGGCGAGCAAGAACCTAAGTGGGGCCATGACAACCTCCCGAATAATAAATTTGAAAAGTTATTAACTTATCAACTGAACCAGAAAATTATGCAAAAAAATGATACGGGAAAAGTACGCACTAAAAATGTTCAAAACAAAATTTATGTGTGTCCAAATAACGGGCAATAATAGGAAGTTACATCCATGCAATAAAAACATGAATGCGGTCAATTTTCAAGACTGAAGTATAAGCTATTGTATATTAAATAACTACAGTGAAACACGCAATTTGATTGGTCAATAGCCGTGCAGGATTATTATTGTTATTATTAATAATAAATCGACTTTACGCTTTCCGAAAGTCTCGCAACATTCCTCGTGCATGGATCACGCAATCCTGCACGGAAACCATTTGGTAATCCTTTAGTATATTGCTCTCAGGTATGCCACATGCAAAATATTTATGTGCTTAATGCCGCTTACACTTTACAGTAAGGTATCAGAGTTACGTATTAGTTTCACGATTACGTTGTACTGTGTGACATAAACATTTTACAAGTATATAAAGGATATTACACGGTATTCCGTGCGAGTAGTCCGTCGATCCGTTCGGTGGATCCGTATCCGCATTTTAACCCAACATGGTTTAGTTTCCGCGAGGGTTGGGTTGAAATGCAGGTACGGATCAACGGAACGGATATAGGGTTAAAATCATAGTTAAAATGCGGAACGGATATAGGGTTAAAATGCGGAACGTATATGGGGTTAAAATGCCGAACGGATATGGGATTAAAATGCGCTAGATTAAAATATGCTTGAACTGCCTAATGAGAATGATATTTTTTGTGAAGTGATTGCTGAAATGTGAGAGTGGTTGCTGAAAGTAAATCATATTTATATTATTTTTATGTCTGAAATATACGACGACCCGTCTGTAGTACATCGTTTACACGATCAAACTTCTTGTGTAACATTTCTATAGTTTGACAATTACCATTTTTTTGTTTTTATAGAAACTAATGATTTGCTGTTTGAAGGGATTGAACCACGGACCGTACTGGCTGGTAACAATGCTACATTTCGCTGGAAAAAAATTGGAACTGAGCCTATTGACAATCTTGAATATTACGTTTGTTCCCCTTCCCAACCCAAACTGGTATATTATTATCTCAAAGATGGTACTTCTGAACCTATATATTATACAAAAGAAATCAAACGATATGCATCAGCAGTTGAGTGGACTGGTAATATTTCAAGAAACGAATACGCCTTTACGCTCAGAAACGTTGAGGAATTTTCCCATAAGAAGACATTTTGCTTAAAAGTTCAATATGAAAGTTTTACGATTGTATGGTTTAATACAACCGCATTGTTCATCTCAGGTGTGAAATTTTGTTATTTTATGATAATTATCAACGTATACATTTCCCTTTGCCCCTGGCCTCGACTTATATACTTGAGTTGAGACAAATAATCCGTCAAGCCAACCTAGGCATGATGAATTATCTACTAGCCTATATTCAAGGAGCCTGAGGCGACTAATCGTTTTAGTATAAATTTCGAGGTGTTTGCAAAAAAGGCCCAACACAATTTCATAAAAAAATTATAATTACTTCAAATTTCTTATTTGAAAAAACTCCATCAAAAAGCTATAGTTACTGACCAATGACTATCACTTCAGAGACAGTGAATTTTGACCACTGACATATACTAGAATCAATGTGGGTCAGTGATTTTGACCAATCAGAATGCAGTAAATTTATACTAAGACTATATGCTATATATAGGCACCGGCCGAGCCGTCTGTTTCCTACAGTTATTTAATAATAATATTATTTTGGACTCTGATTCACGACGTAACTCGTCTAAGTATTTTAACAATCTTATATAGTTCCGCCTGAAGTACAGTTACTGGTAGACAAGACAAACGTGACTGTCGGAGATCTTGTGACGATAAGATGCTCCAAAATTAAATCAGGAAGACCGGAGTCTAAGATTTCGTGGTATCATAACGATAAATTGGTTCCTGGAAAAGACAAAGAATACTTGTTTAACCAAAGAGAAATTGAAGCAAAAGATGCAGGGTCGTACAGATGTGTGGCAGAGAATGATGCAGGCACCGACGAATCAAATACTATAAAAATCTCTGTACATGGGGAACATAAAAAAAATGGTAAGCGATGGTAATTTCGTTAGTAATGGGAGGCGATCGTAAAAGTATAATAGAGGCCCTTGAAGGGGCTTGATGGAGTTGGGGTGGGGAGGGGTGGGAGGTACTTTTGTCCTTTTTAGCCGGTACTCCTCTTTATAAAAAGCCTTGAAAAGTCAACCATGCGCTTGGTGTCATATAATCAACAATGTAAAAAACCCAATATCATATTGCTACAATTTTTGTAACCCGTTAATGATTTGCATGCGTGCAATCTATAGACGACAGTCTACACTTCAACATAAAGTCGTAGATAAATTTGCAGGGTGAATTTCCAAAGCTCACTTATAAAATTTTGTTTCAATTTAGAAATTCCTGGTGCTCGTGGTACAAGTTCAGGAGGTGGTCTTGGTGGTGGTGCAATTGCTGGTATTGTGATCGGAGTAATCTTGATTGTGATTATTGTGATTGTAATAATTGTTGTAATGAAGAAAAGAGGCAAATCAACAGGCAGTGTATGTCTAAGATTTTATTTTACTTTTTAATTGGCATTTGTCGTATGAATGAGAAAAATGAAATTTTCTTATAAGATTAATGGTCGTAATTTCGAGTGGAAGAAATCGGATAAACATTTCAAATTCAATCCGGGAAGCAGTAGAGAAAAATCCTTTTAGGTCCTCTGGGGGAATTGCACTTGCATTTTTATCCTTACTCTTTCACGGGCATAACAATCTGAAATACACATTAACCACGCTCGCTCTTGTCACCTACAGCTAATATTGTGTCAGCTATACCCATATAGCTATAGTGCATGCATCGTAATCGCAAAGGCGTATCTGTACGCTCAGGCAGAAGCCTATTCTTCACATTTTTCCTCTACTGTTCTTGTCCTGATTTTGAATTTTGTGTAATTTCCACTCGAAGTTGGGGTCATTGGCCCGCTAGAAATTATCCTACATCGTCGAAGTGCCACTATATCTTTGTTGATTTATCCTCAATATTTGGTGGTGGTATTTCTAATGCACGTCCTTATAACAGTAGACCATGCATTGCGAAAAGTAGCTACAAAAGAACTGTTTTCTCCATGTACATGCAAAATGTCAAGAATCTGCATGGATAGAATCTGGGGGACCAACAATGAATATGGGCAATTTATATATAAAATATATTACAATTACATTTTTTAATACTTTCAGCCAAAAAAAGCAATTGACGAGGAAAGTAAATCTGCGATGGTCTCAAATCAAACAGAAAAAGACCAAGGTAATATATTATATAGTTCCTCGAATTCATCATTTCCAGCCTAAGTATTACTGATAATGTAATGGATTTTTTTTATGTTGTTGCAGTGTGGTTGTAACGTCTGGAAAATCCTTTCCATTCTTGATCATTTCATCTTTTGAATTTGAGTACAGTTTTTCGCAAGTATTATTGGTCGCAAGCTCGCGATTGGAGTTGCTGTAAATTTTGTTGTGAGAAATGTAGAATAGTGTAGATTACATCTGGGAGCTATTTCTGTTTCCGTATCGATATTAATAATCATCCTTCGTAAATTGGTTTAAATTATGGTATGCAGGTTGGAAAGAAATGGACTGTTGTTGGGTCCACAATGGTACCTCGATAGAGGACTCGAGCCTTAATACAGACTGTGTCACCACATTATTGCATAGTTGCAGGCGTTTATAATAGCATACTGTAGTTTTATATAGTTGTGATTTCCTTACAACGGCGAGAGCCGGTACCCTGAGTCTGATAAGTACTGACCGAAATGAATGCTGGTGTGCAAAAATTTCAAGACATCACGCCAGCATTCATTTCGGTATTACGCTTAATCTCCAAGAATCTTGGAGATTTTCACAGGGTCTTCTCACTTTTCCCTCGGCGCTACGAAGAAGACCCTGGGGACGAGTTTGATATAATTGATACTATTAATAGAACTTTATCTTGTAGTACACGTGAACCATGCTTTTCGCATCAGCTTTTTAAATAAAACTGATTCTTTTTGACTTGTAGTCCTAACTAATGTTGATTTTTAATTGTAATTAATAATTTGTAAAATTGTTTTACCGTAGATATTGACTAATTTAAAATATTTAAATGAATTAAAGTTTTTAATCATGATTTTGATTGTATCATGGTCGAACAACAAAAATGGTCTTTGCTTTTACGATGCGTTTGAGTGGTAATGTGTTGATTAAAGGACACGATTCTAATATCTTGTGACATTTGTATTTTTTGTTGATGATTTGTATGGATTATAATGTAAGTTGAAAAACGTCGGGTTCGAAATTAATATTCTTCAGCTGCCCTTGTACCAACTGTTTAGGCCCTTGCCTGGCTTTTGCTAAAATAGCGGAGTTTCACACTTTCACTCATCTCAGCGGACTCAGCCTAGTCTGGAGTTTCGTTACGCTGAGCCTCATTTCAAGGGAGTCTATGTCAAAGTCAAAATTGCGGCGAGGACTGGAAATCCACAGTAGCCTGACTAGTGGTCACAAGTGATCGACAAAAAATTGAGATTATAGTAATATAGAGATTGGGGTGATAACTTCTCGAACATATATTTTTTAATTCGGGCTCTGAAGCGTCTGTGCTATATACATACTGACAGTAGGCTACCTGTTTTACAAGTTACAACTATACTGCTTTACGGCCTTACAATTCATCCCATTTTGACGGAATTGACGAGTATAGCGGCAGTGGTTTCTGAAACTATACTCATGTGATAACATTCAACTTTCGAACCGACTGGTGACTGTGACGCCTGCCAACCTCGTACCCAGGCGCTTGTATAACCACCCAAAACCATTTGTTATTCCCCCCCCAACAGTTTCCTTCATACGAAGAATTTAAATTATGGTGGCCATAAGTGATTAAACACATTTCCAATTGGAAAACCATTAAAATAACCACCCAAAACCATTAAAACTCATTTCCAATTAGAAGACCATTAAAATAACCACCCAAAACCATTAAAATACATTTCCAATTAGAAGACCATTAAAATAACCACCCAAAACCATTAAAATACATTTCCAATTGGAAAACACAACCAAATATTCACTTCAGTTTCGAAATCAAAAACAAAATTTCGAAAATATTTCAAACTCATCTCAATAGTAAAAACAAATTAGCAACTAATTTATGAATCAAAAACAAATTTTGAACAGCAATAATTATCTGATGTAACGCTAACGCTATTATAATGTCTCACATCACATGGTATACAAATAGCTACCTTCTACCTGTACACTTTCCTAATTACACCTCCTTAAACCTCCTTTCACCTCCGTACCCTTGGGATGATAACTCGCGACCTTAAAAGAGCACTGGACTAGCAAACCTAAGTTCGCTTTGAGTAGCACCATCACAATATTGATTTGAAACGTGTTGTGACACTTTAATATGGATTTCCCCTCATACGGACAAACTGCATTTGTCACAGGAAGTTTGTCGAAGAATGTTTGCAAGCCAAAGGTCTGTTCACACGATCCAATTTTGTTGAATCCAATTCACTTCTGACGTATGAAATATAGTCGGTTTATGGTCGTTTCGTACTCTTGTCATTTCGTACTTCTGCCGTTTCGTACCCAGGCCTGGTCGTTTCGTACCCAGACATGGTCGTTTCGTACCCAGACATGGTCGTTTCGTACCCAGACAAGGTCGTTTCGAACTTTACACATGAGGGACTTAATGAGCTAGCTTTGCAAAAACAAGAAGACGAATATATTTTATTTAAGCTCATTTCAACTGCCGAAAAATATATCCGTGATCTGTCCGTTTATTTTTTACTTGTGAAATAGCTCAATTAGCCTGTAGAACGGTATTCCACGACGACCAAAATACATTCAACTTTAGCAGCACTTTCTAGCCTCCCAACACGTGTCGCACTTTGGAGCGCGTTTTGGAAATCAAAGACATCGCCAACAGTCCAACACGCGTACAAGACGAACACAGATAATCTTCGGTTAGGTCTTGTAAAATTTTTAAATCTCTCGGAGACAGGTTCTCACAACAAGAATGGTACCACATGCATTCGGCATCCTTCGCAAAAGATCGAATTGTCATTGCATTGCAGACTGCAAGTACCACATGGCCATTTGCGCTTAAGTGTGCGTGTAGACTTTCGGACCATTTTCAAAACGATAAATTTGAACTGCCAAATGAAGAACTTAAATGTTGCAATACAGAGTTTCAAGTCAACAAAGAAAGTGGTTATTATCAACGCTTTTAATAAAAACTGAACTGATTGCAATAAAAGCAGTCATATAGCGTTTGAGTACGAAACGATTAAAATCGGGGTACGAAACGACCATCAATTAGAGTACGAAACGACCAGGGATATGGGTACGAAATGACAAGAGTACGAAACGACCTGACACCAAATATAGTCGGCTGATTGACTCGGCTCATTGATGAAGCTGTCAGTGCATTCATTGGTTTCAGTAGATTTGCTGCTGATATACATTTATACAAGACAAGAGACTATGAAACATCTATCAGAAGTAGTGAAATGGAATATTGGATCTAACAAAATTGGATCGTGTGAACGGACCTTAAAGTAAATTATGTCTTACGCAAATGTTTGATTAAAAAAAAATTACCCACAACGTTGCTCTGTTCACTGGTCATTATGTATGTAGCCTTCCCAATCCCAGCCAGTTTCCAGTTTTAACTTTACAGGCCGTTTATACCGAAATACATTTACATTGTCATTTGTCCATCTTATTTTTCGGGTCTATGGGCGTGCGCATGCGTGATAATAATCTTTAAAACTACGAATTTTGCCTAAGTCAGAAACCTAATTCCTATAGCCTAATTCCTTTACAAAAGTATATGGGTAAAAACACAGCGAAAAGCTCAAAAACGTTTAGGATTTATTCGCATATTGTTATTATTCTCGATAAAGACGTCCCACAAGCCAGCCACAACAAGACACGAACGTAAATAAATACAGCGTGCGATTATTATTAAACGGAAGCGTCAGGGTAAGGCACGTTAATGGCTTTCCATAGAATCGCCTCTGATTGGCCGATCTGGTTAACGATTAGCGTGATTGGTTAAGGTTAGGTTTCCCAACCCGCACCAATGACCCCTAATGTTCACAGTTGCTCCCGCTGTCCCGTCACACGGTTGAGCAGCACTGACTAAAATCAGGTTTCCTGTTTCGGTATATACGTAGAAGAAATTCAAGTAGGATACTGATTGGCTCGTACAACATTTCCAACGCTTCCAAACGGCACTACAAGTTGTAGTATGCCATTATTTTTCATGCTTAGGCCAGCAGAGCATCCTTTTTCCTTTTAAGGGAGAAACGAGGGCAAAGCAAAACGATGCTTCACTTGTAGCAGCTACCGGGTATAAGGAGAAACCCGATTGCACGAAGAGATTTAATATTTGTGCATGGCTACAGACTACTGGCTTTTCCCCACTAAATATCTTTCGTTTTGGCCTATATTGTTGACTCAGAATCATTTATGGTAGATACCCCAGGTTTTGCCTAGCCAAGGGACTGAAGGGAGGCCAAGGGAACTTATGGTACCATGAGGGAGTTCGAATTGAAACACACCTGATGCATTCGAATTTCAAAACTTTCAAAACACAATTGGACAACCATTCCGCTAATGTGTCGAAATGTTTTGACCTCAGAAAATACTAAGTCAACTTCATTGGAGAATCAGTGATTCATTCGAATTTTATATTTACTAACATATTATCTACCATCATGGATTACGAAACGTTCGGATCAAAACCTAATCGTGCAGAAAGAATGCAATCCGAGTCTTCCAATACCAGCTCAAACTCACGAGAGGACCGAGAGGTGGTGAATGTATTTCACCCTACAGTTAGAACCTGGGATTCACCCTTTGGAAAGGTATTTCTTATTTTGCTTCTTTTGATGAGATCGTAAGTTTAAAAATAATAACGTCAAAAATATTGAAGTGTTTAGTGTTTTGTCTATTTTAGGCAATTGTTATACCACATTTGATTTAGTGTTTAGTAATATTGGGTCATATCTATAATATAAATTACATGTCAATGATTTCCGTATTTTTATGATTGTTTCTAATCAAGAATTTAAGTAAATGTAGTTATATAGTGGTTAGGAGGTAAGACTGTTGAACATGCAAAATTGTTGTGAAAGTGAATCAGCGAATGTGAAAGTGGCCTCAAAGAGAGCGATGTGCACATATATCACCTGTTCATTACTGCCAATTTGATTACTGCTCTCAGGATATGCTTAAACTAGACAAACACCCTTTTTCAACATGTACACAGGCATAAAAAATAAATGTTGAAATAATCTATAACACAAGAACAATTTGGGAGGTAAAACCTGAGCCTGTGAGCCTTTAATTATTTCATGTTATGGCTTATTTCCTCATTTATTGTTCAGAGTTATTCATAGTTGTGTCACAAAGCCATTTGGATGTTCATACTATATTATTATTCCTGCAAGTATTTCCCTTAACTCAGCTCAGACTTCACCTATTCTTATTGGAATGGTAATAAACTCTACACTAGGAATGTTTAAATGCCAGAAATGATCATTCATGTAAAATTGCACCTCTATGAGGAAATACTCAACCTCAGTAAAGGGCTGTTTACACTTGCAACTTTTGCTGCAATTTTATGCGCGATTTTTTTCTTTTTGATAAATGTGAACGAGTGAATTAGTTACGAATGTTCAAATAAGAGCTCTTATACATCAAAGAATTCATAACTAGTCACTCATTCACATATACCAAAAGAAGAAAATCACGCATAAAATTGCAAGTGTAAACAGGCTTTAATGATCTTACCAATTCATCATTAGATTTACAAAAAAAATTAAATTTCATGTTCTACATATTTTGAAATGAAAAAGGAATGTAGAATGAGTCTAGCATTTTCTTTTCAGTAACAATGACTAAATCCAAAGTACAACATGATTTTTTTTTTTATTGAAATGATTAGGAGTTATCTTTTTCATTGCTTAGTCCATATATATTTTGTGAAGGTCTAGATTTGAATATATACAATGCAACCTGTTGACTTGTTCCAGAGTGTAGTCCTGTTGTATGATAATTATTTTATTTTAGCTAAGAGTCCCTGCTGATTTAGAGAATATTGAAATTGGATTTCTTGTATTGGCAACTCTTAGTATAGTTGGTGCTATTGCTATGACCATATATCGTCTTGCTAATACAATTGATGATTCTGACTCAACACTTGGATTGTTAGTTTTAATTAATGCAGGTATTGTCAGTGTATCATGGCAAAAAAATTGTGTTGAGAATAAAAAGTAATCTTGACTGACCCACAAACTGATTGAACTGTTAAAGTATAGAGAAGGATGTTATAATTAATGTAACATTTAATTTCTGTTTTTTCATAGTCTTTTGTTTGATTTATGTATACCATGGAGTATTTGGAGAGCGACCCTACCAACTTTGGGCATTTATGATCGCAATTGTAGCAGTTACAGTGTATTGTATCATTCAATATGCCATTAAAAGTGACAGAACTAATGTTTTACTGGTAATGTAGTTTATTTTGCCTTTATGGTGTAAATGCTTCCCCTTTCATTATATTAATAATGCTTAATATAGCATAATTAATATAGGGTGATAAACAATGATGGTGCTGGTGCACACTTAATTTGGGCTGCCTATGGGCTGAGAAGGAAAAATAATCATAGTCTTGTTGATTAACATGTTATTGAAGCATTTAATGTGTTATTTATAGGGTCGTCTAATTGTGTTGTCAGCTTTTGCACCATTTGATCTGATCCTTAGTTTCTACATTTCATTACAACATTACACTTCGAAAAATCTTATTATCAGAACAGTGCGTTCAGCCAATATAAAATTACAAAGTAAGTTTAATGAAATTAATCTAATGTGAAAATTGAAATGGAAATTTCAAGAAGTTTCATAAAAGATGCCAAAGCATTGGACCTTTTTTTTATTCTCCAGAATTAGTAGAAAGTGTTTTTAGATGCTGTTTGTAAATTGTAATTTGTCTTGTGGTTAGGTATAAATCTTGTTTCTAAAGTTTTTGTTTGACTACTGTAGTTCCAGCTGCACCTTTTTTTCAATGAATATAATCCCAAATCTAAACCTTAATAGTACTATCCTGTAGTAATTATATTACCACGACTATTTAGCTCAGGTGGCTCCATTAGCAGCCTGCTTTATGATCAGCTTTCTACGGGATCAGCCTGCTTCCAACCCTGTTTGCACCTTTTCAATTTTCACAGTGCTATATTTTCTTCTTTATAGATATGTGTATGAACATGTTCATATTCCAAACATTGCTAGTAGTTGAATTTCAATCAGCGGTACGTGCAAGATAGCAGCGGTATTACCACCACTGTTACTCTTTCTGTTCTTTGATATTTTCCATAACGAACGCAAATTTCGGCTGCCTGCGATTTTGTCTAGTTCAGATAGCTGTCAAAAGAGACGTCCCAGCTTAGCTAATGTTTCAAATAAACTGAGATTAATAAAGAGGTAAATAAATTTCATTAATATAGATCAGTTTAATTGTGTTAATTTTGACATCTGGTTTGGAGAATGCTAGCCCTGGTGAGATTTCCATTCTTGTTGTGGGCATCTTCGTCGGAATAATTTGGCTTGTCGTTGGTTATCTTTTGGTGAGTTTACTAGATATTATCAGTCTTTAAATGACTGCATGCTCGCTTTGCCCAGCATTCGATGTTATCCACTTTTATGTGGTCAAAGATAACACTTTTATCCATGTAAAAATGATTGAAAGAAAGCTATTATATATGTAAAATCATCAGTGCATGGAGGCCATGGAGCTGTTGAGGTGGCTTGAATATTATGGAAGTGTTTGATCCCCTCCCCCAACTTGACATAGAATTTGAGCTGACCCCCCTCCCTCCTCCAATACATCCCTGTTCTCGATAGGATCGAAGAAAGTGCTTAATATTGTGCCGCATATTTTTAGCCGAAATTCGAGGACAAGTTGTGGCTATACACCTTTATTATCCTTAGTCTTCCTCAACCAGCGTATGTTCTATACAAGATTATCAAGGTAAACATTAATTTATGACAAAATATGAGAAATACTATTGCTTTTGCTTTGTTCTACTTTTTGCTCATTTAGATAGTTTTTTAATGCTGTATTTTCGGCATATTTTGAAATACTGTTTATAGGGGTGAAACTAGCGCAGTAATTTACCTGTTTTACGGTACTTGCTGTGTGACAAATCATGACAAATAGCCCTTACGCAAAGAACAATAAATGACTTTTTGTATCGTCACAGAATAGACAATTCTGTGGCTTCTTCTTATGCTTACGCCATATTACATTCTCAAAGCACGACTTTTGCGTGATGGTGTATAGCGAGAAGGCAACTTGCAAGTTTCGACGATTCTTGTGCTCGTAGACTTGTTGTCGTTTTTGTAGTTTCAGCTTCCTGATCCCCTGCTCTGGAATATTTTTTTTCGACTGAAATAATTGACATTATAATAATAGCTAGGGAACAGAACTCAGATAGTCATTAGAAAACTGATTTGTGGTGACCATTATCCAATATTTTAGTTTCTGCCTACTCTGTTTCTATCATTAATGCGCAATTTTTGTTTGAGAAGGGAGGGGTCGGCATGGTTTTTTTCATTCATTCTCCCTAAAAACTCGTCCGTATAATTTTGTGTAGACTGAAATGAACTGGGATCAACAAAGCAAAACAATAAATGCATCCATCATTGCTTGCGGTAAGATTTCAATAGACCCCTTCGATAATTACGACACAACATTATCGTTATGAATTTAGAACCACCTAATAAAATGAATATAACATGCGTAAAATGAATATAACAGTTTATTACAGTTCACTTGGAACCACCTAAACTAAAATGGGTTTCTTGTTTTACTGTCACAAGTTATGTGCAAAGATTTTTCAAAGTAAAAATTCTTTCTCATTCATGTGTTGAAGAAGAATGTTTTGCATCTTTGCACGTGACTTGTGAGAGTAAAACTTGAAATCCATCATTTAAGGTGGTTCTAAATTTCTAAAACGTTAATATTGTGACGTAATTATCGAAAGGGTCTATATGAAAGATGTTATTAACCATGGATTAATTGGATCATGGTAAACACGGTCCATGATAAAAGATATTTCCCAATGATATGTGAAATGCCCTGTCAATTTTAAAAATGATACGAAAATTAACTCCTCCCGTCCCTCTCATGCACCATGTGATTCTATTCGAAAATAAAACTTTTAATAATAATTTTTCCATTTCGACCAGCGTGCCTGTTTTTGGCTGCACGAATTTTGGTTTGCATTTTCCTATGGATTGTTTTTAGCAACTTTGGGAAAGGATTACGTGAGGCAGGTAATAACTCAAACATTCTGCATTACAATAACTTTTCGTTTCTATATTATAAAATACCGGTATAGGCATTACATTATAATAGCATTATGTATATGCTGCATTTTATCCACTACGAGGTAAAACACTTTTAGCCCAATCTGAATTACACGTCCAAAAAAGATCTTGAACATGCATCAACTCTGTTCACTGTTGTTATATATTATAATGACTAGCTGTGGTGCGAAACTTTCTAAGATTTTTAAAACCATAAAGCATCACACTTTTGATTGTCATTTTTGCACGTGCTGTAATAAGTTTGTCATATTTCAAGTGTACTTTCCGGACGGACAAAAGGACGTCAATGAACCGCATGAAACAGAACAGAGACCTTCGTCTGCAAAATCCGAGGAGCCTGATGATGATTATCTGGGTGAAAACGTGAATGATGACATTCATGAATAAAGTAGTAATTCAATTCGTCTAAATCTATACAAAGTATAACATATCATAACTCGCACAACTTAGATATAAAAGAGCACATTGTGGATTAATTCTTTAAAATAATGTAGTGACGACTTCTAAGAGAGGACGTTTAACCTATAACTTAATCGAATCATACCTGACTGTGTATATTATAATTTTTGATTCGTTGACAATAAAACCTTATAAAGGTTCGGTCACTCAGAAAGACGTTTCGCTGGGTCATTGCGAAAACACTCTTCCGTCCATGGAGGCTTTCTTGACGATTATATGAGTTTTACGTTAAGAGTTTTTTTGATAATCCTTCCATGAATCACAAAGAATCACGCTTTTCTCGTTAACTCAAATTATTTTCCCCCAAAACATCTTCACCACATGCATCCATGGGTCATCCGTTTCGCCTAGCATTTTCCCTTTGGGCGAAATCTGTGATCGTACCTTTATTCGGCGATGAAACGTAAAACGTACAGCATATGTGTCATGTTCAATTTTGAAAGAATTGTAATTGTAGAATATATTTAACTGTTATAAGGAATAGAACACTCCAATTGGAACTTTTCGGATTTGTGTTTCTATAGCTTAATGTGTAATGGCTCTGGCAGTCAATCACAGTTGTACCGAATAAGGAATAGAAATAAATTACCTCTCGAACTGTCAGCTTGATAGATTGAATATCTGTGTGATTTTCTAAATCCTAAACCTGCGTTTCAAACCGAGATCATCTAGGAAAGTGTATCTCACAGCATTACATCGTTCTTTCCTGCGTAATGCCAATGGCTAATGCACGAATTGCGCGAATTTTACCGGTTTGCTTTTGTACAAGTATTAGTAACTACCCAATTTTCTGCAATGAAGATATATCACTGAAGTAGCTATTTTCAAAATATTAGAATTTTTCGAATGAATTAGTGCCTTACGTTCCGAGATAACCAAGGAGCAAGGTCTCCAAACAACAAGTTTGATACAACAGAATACAACAGTGGTCTCAAGACGTAGGCAGTAATCACTATCCAATGGTGTAAACTAGTTCAAAGTAAGCACAAGGAAGCTTTGACTTACAATTCAAGGAATTTTGACCGGCAGGAAGTGAAGTTGTGAAAATCGTAATTATAAATCGTAATCCTAGCGCCACAAACACGTGGAGTGAATAAATATGGCCACAGAAGGTGCGTATAACTAATATAATTATTTATATATATATATATATAAGGAGACTTATTTGTGGTGTGTACTTGTAGCAATTTTCTAACTTATATGACGGTCGTGTGGACGTAGCATACAAGTCTGATGCACGAATGGTGCACAAATAGACATTCCTTGGACAAACCGAGCATGCCACAGAATTGTTGGGTTGTGGGACACCTTGCCCTGCTTTTAATCGTAGAAAGTCTGTAACTTAAGCGCATGGGCGATTACAATTAACTTCGCAAAATCATTATTTAGTTTTCCTAATCACATTTATCAACTAAGCAACTGTGTAGACTCCATAACAGACCACTTAATATAGATAGATGCATTTTATTTTTAAACATAAACCGGGTGCCCCTTTAACTCCCATGGTCCTCCTGCACCAACAAAACTTCTATTTGGTTGGTTCACAAAAGGTCCTCACAAAACACTTTGAGATGTTTTGTAAAATTCGAATTTCTTTCGAAATTAAAAGTTTCTACCCATGCATCCCTTGAGAACTTCTGGCTTCCTTTTCATTTCAATTTTGAGTGAATTGTTTATTTAATTGATGCCTAGCAATCACCAGCTCATTACAAAATTACTTGTTTTCCATTATTCTAATATTTTGCTGGAATATTTCACTATAATTTTTTTGTAACCCAAGTTTATTGACTGCTTGTTATCAAACTTATAATGTTCTTTTTTGTATTTAAGTACAAGGAGAACATAAATCAAAGAAAAAGAAGAAGTCATCAGTTGATATTGGGGTAAGCATTTCTTCTAATGTTGATAGGGTAATGGTGGGTTCCTAACTTCTCTGAAAAGCTTTCCTTGCCTCTTTAATTAAGCTAGATATTAGCTGACTATCTTTTGATAACTAAGGTTAACATATTAGGAGCTAATAGGCACAATCCCACCCACAGCTTGTGTGAGTGCATGGAGTCCGAGCTAGGAACAAGGTGGCTTACCTAGTACATAGCAGAGTGCATACTGGCTCCTGCATGGCCATTAGCAGTTGCACTGCCAAGCGAGCAAGCATCTATCTGAGTGAACATGTAAGAAAATTCTTGCTTTTCCTCTTTCTGTTCTATTTCTGATAAATTTTCCTGGTGCATTTGTACTTTAATGTGTGATGCTAAAAATGTGGAAGAAGTTTAAAAAAATTGAAGTGCTAGTGATGTATGTAGTATTGAGTACTAGCTAGCTTACAGAAGAAAATATGTCTTGTCAGTTTTCCAAGATCATATGAATTAGTTATAATAATAGAATGTTCATTGATCAAGAACACTTTTACACATTAATTACACATATTTAACAATGATTCTAATCTTTTGGGAATATAGGGTCCCAAAAATATGTTTCATATGTGTTTTTTTTTATCACCTAATATTCATTTTGCAATGGAGAATGGAAGATTCCTCATTAATGCATCTTCCTTGATTTCCAGGCTGCACAGCATAGTGATGATTTCTTAATACCCCCAACCAAGAATCCTACAACTCTTGACACATCTCAATGGCCTCTTCTGCTCAAGGTATATTGTTTATATATTATATGAATTTATAACATTTTGTTGATATGCCAATGTGAGATGCCAGTAAGTAGCGGATCTAGGGGTGTGCAAAGTAAATTAATTACTATGGCTTAAAATCGGAATCACATTGGCAGGTGTTAATGTAAAAATATTCTTTTCAAATCAATAACCAATAGCGTTGTAGTTTGCGTTGTAGAATTGTAGTTTGAATTTAAAATTAAGCGATGTGATTTATTTTGCACACCCCTAGATCCGCCACGTGCCTGTTTCCCCTGTACACTACAAAATGTGATGTACGTTCTATGCACCCCAGTGCACAAGATTGCCCACCTCTTTGGGATGGCCAAAATATTGTAAAAATCTTTGCAGCAGTATGGCTCCAAGGCAGTGACCAATTTGTCCAACCCTCATAACAGTTATCCCCTATTCATTTAATTATCAACAATGTTTAGGTTTGGGAATAAATTTTTAGTTGTTTTTTTAGAACTATAATAAATTGAACTGTCGTACTGGACATTTTACTCCATTAACTTCGGGTTGCTCTCCGTTGAAAAGAGACCTCAAGGATTATATCTCGTATGTTGTGGTTACTATATGTGATTAGTTGTGATTTTTGCTTGCAGAAAGCTGAGATTGCAATTTCTTCCAATAATTATTAGCTTCATTAAACATTGTATTTTAATGATGTTATAGGAGTGGATTTATCAATCTTGATAAACCTGCCAATCCTTCTTCACATGAGGTAACACATTAGAAACATTGAGTCACTTTCACACTTTACTGTCTACAGATGAAATAATTTTCATTTTTATTGTATACGACAAAACCTTTTTGTTAAAAAAAGAAAGCCGTAATGGTAAAAGAGAAAAACTGTGTTTTGAAAGGTTATTACTTTTTACTTCTGAAGGTAGTTGCATGGATAAAAAGAATTCTACGTGTGGAGAAGACAGGTCATAGTGGAACATTAGATCCTAAGGTCACAGGTTGTTTGATTGTATGTATTGATCGAGCCACACGTCTCGTGAAATCTCAGCAAGGAGCAGGTATTTGAATATTTCTTTTACTATATGATTATGTTGAAGAGTAAAAACGTTATGCCCCTAACTAGTTAGAACAGAACAGTGAATTACCAGAATTGTAACTAAGTCACACATTAAGGTTTAATATTGATTAAAGATAAAAAAGTCTGGTCGTTTTTCTTATAACAGCAAAGTAAATTTCTGATTGTATAAGTCCTTGTTGGTTGTTAATTTCTTCATTTATATTTAAAAGGGAAAGAATATGTTTGTGTTGTTCGTCTTCACAATGCTATTGAAAGTGAGACAAAGCTGGCACAGGTATGTAGGAAACATTGACTGCATTGCCCAGTTGAAAACATGTTTTACCGCAAGCTTCGTCATTACGCAGACTTTTCATAATTGTCTATAGTTTGAATCTTTGATTGTCATTTGTATAGCATGTCTACGTGTAAAGGAATGACAAACATATTCTGTTAATGGGAATTTGCATAATTTTATGCAACCTATTAAATTCTTTCACCTTAGAACTTTCTACGAAAAAAAACTGTAGTTGCAAATTATGTCCATTATGTCCACGTAAATTGTGAGAACATCCACGAACGTTGAAATATGGTAACATTTAAATATATAACGTAAAAAATTCAATGCAAATATTTGTTTATTAGGTAATTGAGCAGTTGACTGGTGCGTTGTTTCAAAGACCGCCGTTAATTTCAGCTGTTAAAAGACAACTAAGAATACGAACAATATACGAAAGCAAGCTTATCGAATTTGACACAGATCGTCATCTAGGTCAGTTAGGCTAATACGTGCATTATAAATTGTTTCAGGACAATCAATAACTTTATAAATCAATGACTTTTAAACAAGTGAAATATATATTTCAACAAATTGATGATTAAAGTTATATTCTATTTTTGCATGTTACATGCTTCCGTTCAAATTTACTCAAATGCATTTGTCTGAACATACATACCACAATACGTCTGGTGTGAGGTTGCTTAATCAGAACTTCTTTTTAGCTAATTTGATTGGATACGAGAAACAAACTGTGCAGATTGTACAATGAACATAAAATGAACAATAAAGTGAACATGTACAATTTTGTTTTTTAGCTGTTTTTTGGGCCAGTTGTGAAGCCGGGACATACATTCGAACATTATGTGTACATCTTGGTTTTTTGCTTGGGGTTGGAGCGCACATGCAAGAATTACGTAGAGTAAGATCGGGAATTCAGTCTGAAAAGGTTAGCAAAACTGTATTTGCAAGGTTACATGTAGAATCTTATTTAGCTTCGATACACCTCGGTCTCAAACGCCAAACAGAGAGAAATTTTAAACCATATAGCAGTGAGAAAGAAAAAAAAACGTTCAAACAGTAATGCAGGATGCATTGCTTTTATTATAAGAAAAAAACTCGAGAGGAACCTTTCTAACTTGTGCTTTTATGAATTTATTTAGGAAGGAATGGTGACCATGCATGATTTACTTGATGCTCAATGGTTGTATGACAACTCTAAAGATGGTATGTATATACTAGAGGCCGCCGGACAATTTTTATTGTCGTCCTGTTTCAGTTCATATTATATTCATATTTTTTTTGTTTCAAGACGGGGACAAATATTTGAGAAATATATTTCCTTGATTATAGAATCTTATTTACGTCGAACAATTAAACCATTGGAAGCATTATTGACATCCCATAAACGTTTAGTTGTAAAAGATAGTGCCGTAAGTACCGTATTGTTTGAGAATTTATTTTATAGCACTTCTATGTCAAATAACTGGAAAAAACATAGAAAACAACATATCCATATATATATATATATCTATGTATATATCTATGTTTTGGAAAAAACATAGTAATATACATACAAACAACACGTTTTAAGAATATTGTCGAAAAAATGAGCGTTGCCCGAACAAACGAACTCTGCAATATTGGCCTAGTATAATGTAATTTTATACCTTGATGATTTATAAGTCTAAATTGTATAGCTATTGCTACATGTAACCGATCCAGTTGTCATCCCCACTCAACTTGAACTTCTCAACTAACGTGAAGAACATCTACGAAGCACTGTCACATGTTATTGAGCCTTTTGGTGACAGTATCGTTTCAAATTTATAAAATATATAAGCAATGGTGGTCGGAAAAATACAACGTGCGTTCAAACTGCGTTCGAGGTAATGGAATCTAGGCCAGACGATTCAGAGGCAGCGTTTAAACAGACTAAGCTTAAGAAAACGTTCGTTCGACCTCGACAGAGTTATTGCTATTTTTACAAGTATTAATTCTCTTATACTGTACGTGTTGTCCCATAACCTCGACATCTACCCACATTAAACATTGTTCATGCAATTATAGGTAAACGCCATATGCTATGGTGCAAAGCTGATGTTGCCAGGTGTACTTCGTTATGAATCTGGTATTGAACTTAATGAGGAAGTCGTGATGATGACAACGAAAGGAGAAGCTATTGCTCTAGGTATAGTTATGTTTTTGTCAACTGGCAAATCCTTCAAGAGTTCTTAGTGATATTCTGCAATTGTCAATAATTATTGAAAAACATCACTTAACTTGAATTAAATTTTTCAAATTAAATCAAACAATTAGAGAACTTATCCAAACGGAACATGCAATAATGTGTGGGATTCAGTGGTCACGATCCACCACAAATAAGGGACGAAAATAACTCGACTCGTACAAAACGTTTTTCCATAACAGACGTTTTTCTGCTTGTTCTTTTTGTTTTCGAATGACAATAGGATATCCAATAAACACACATGTACCTCAGTATGTACACTCCACAAGCAACAAGCAAAAGTCAGAGATGTCAATTAATTAAGCTCATGCGATTTTATATTAATTAGGTATTGCATTGATGACCGCGTCAACTATAGCAACCTGTGACCACGGTATTGTCGCAAAAATTAAGCGAGTTATCATGGAGCGAGATTGCTATCCTCGGAAATGGGGCCTGGGTGAAAAGGTGCAGTAGCGTACTAATTCATTTCATTTGTGCATGGTTTGTTTTTGTTATTCAGTTTTGAGATATTTACCATTTTTCGTAGCCTGCAAAAGCAGCCACACCTTCAGTTCGTTTTTTCGTAACAGTCAGACCCTATTGTTAACAAAACTGATTTCTTTTAGGCTTTAGCAAAGAAAAAATTAATCGCTGCAGGAAAACTTGGTAAATATGGAAAACCAAACGAAAGTACTCCACAACAATGGCTTAAAGAGAATCCGTACTTGATGTAAGCAAATTTCATCATCTTCCGTTATCGCTACAAATTAATTAGTTAGTTTTGCACGGTTCAATTCAATTCAGATCAAATTAATTCAAATTTTGTAACCCGAGTAACCATGTTTTTTTGAGAACATATAATATTATCTGTCATATTACGTTTAGTGACCAGAAACCTGATAAACTACCCGTGTCTGAACCAGCCGCAGACGAAAAGCCTCCAGTATTGGCAGTGAAGGTGAGTAGCGAACAATGAAATCGACTGCGATGTGCACAGCTGCCACAACAACAATATTTGTATGTTAAACTTTTGCATAGTTTGCAGCCACTCTCTATTTTGGGAATTATGGGGTAATACGTCTTGTTATAACTAACAAATGCTCTGAAATGATGTTAAGATTTGCAGAACTTTTTTTATCCGATCCGAAATCACTTCATGGATCGGACCAGCTCGGGAAAAAACCCCGATCCGATCCGCTGCTCGTTTTCCGGAGTGGAAATTAGCCTTTACTGGAAACAAGTAGGAACGGTAAAAGAGTTGGATATTGAGCAAAATGTTTTTATAGAGAAAGCATGAAGGTGAAACAGAATCCGACTCAAGCGAAGACGCCTCGAAGAAAGAGCCTAAGGTTAAAGAGAAGAAAGAAAAGAAGAAAAAGAAAGCGAAATTGGATTGTTCTAGTCCAGATGAGGTGAGTACGATCGGTTTTATTAACTTTAGGCTTACGTTTAAAATTATGGCTGCCGCAGCAAGCACTGTTTTAGTGTACTAACTATGAATGGTTTAAGTGCAATGATTGAGATATTTTCATAAACAACTAATTAAAAGTTATTAGTATATATAATGTACTAAAATTCGCCTCTCCCGAACCCCTTACTATCACGTTAATGATCGGCGCGAACCAAAAACCTGGCGATGTTTTTAGTTTCACTGCGAGACCAGATTTTGCTTTGCTATCGAGTCTCTTTTGCGCATCATACAGTGTCTTTTTGTTTTCATTAAATAGTCAACGAACAAAGAGAAGAAAAAGAAGAAGAAAAAGAAGAAGGAAAAGGAAAAGGAAAAAACCGAAACGGAAAAATCCGATTGAGTATTCCACTTTTTATTAAAATATATTATAATTTGACCAAAACATTTGTAAAAGGTACATTTGAGGAATTGAGCACTTCACTTCGGGTATTGTACGCCAGCACTATCTGAATAGTTAACACATGTTTATTGTTATATGGATATAAATAAATATTCGTTTTGGGTACGTTTTCTTACTCCGGAGCAATTTATGGAATACGTTGGCCACGTCTCCAACTTCTAACAGTGAAGACTGTATATGTACAGTAGAACTGCCTCAGTAAATGTTTTATATTACTTAGCTAATAATGCATAAATTGGACTCTCCGAACAAGAATAAACACTGTTTTTAGTTTTTTTAAAGAACAAGGTAGTTGAGAACATCCTCTAACACCAACAGATCTTTATTCTATAATAGTACCATTTGTCATTCTTTCAATGTTCCATTATGCATCAGCCAAAAGCATATTGGTTGCAAAGAAGGGCCTGTGGAGGAGCCGGGTATTGTTCTATGTGAATACACAATTTCGACATTTATCTCACAAAAACTGGGAGCCTCGTTATATGACCAGGGGAATGAGGGGATATGTCTACGACTCCTGTGATTGAGCAAGCTGAGGCTCCCAGAAGGCGTAGGACGTACTAATTATCAAGATGATTTTTAAAAAGGTTTTTAGCATTTCCTGTGCTTAGGGAAATGAAAAGAACGATATACTTAAATGCAGAGTTCTTGAAACACTCTAAAATACCACTGAGTAACCTGTCTGTATCGGAATACAACAGGACTGGTCTGGTCGTTTCTACTGTTAAAGAAAAGTTTGGTCGATTATGCAAGTGGTCCATTCCATGTTCGTCTTTTTTAGTTCGCCTTTTCCAGTGAGACCAATACCCGTGTCAAAACTCTGGTTGTGAGGTTGACCTTGACCATTAGTTGCAGCACTGGTTGGTTTCACGAGTGTTTGTCTTTTTTATTACTGTAACTGTGCTCCCACTGAGGCTGAGCTATAGATGAGCTATATAGCTAATCTGTGCTGAGCTGTATTAAAATTCCGGGGGGTGCTCACTGAGGGGGTGCTACATTTTGTTGTAAACAAATATGGCTGCTTCGGAAGCAGTGCCTTACGCAAAAGGTATTCTTCATGGTGTATACGATTCGATTTTAGGAATAATTACTTTTTTTAAACCTATATATCAAAAGCAAGAGAGCAGCCATTCTGTATCTGAACCAGAGACAGAAGAGATTAATGTAAACCACCGAAGCAAGAGGCGTCTGAGACAGACGTCATCGACACCAAATTCAAAAATATCTCAAAGACAAAGGTTTTACAATATAGAAATTAATTTTATTATCTCATAAATTAATCGAGAAATTAATTCTCCATGACTACTTTGCTATTCAATTGCCTGGAATTTTATAATTCCCCAACTTCTGACATTGCTGCAAGTGCTGCAAGCTATTCTCAATTCTCATAGCTTGGGTCTTGAGCTGTGGTATTTAATAGAGTATTCTTGGAAGATTTTGCCATTTAGAGTATTAAGCTAGTTTTCTATTCGTTGAAAGTAGAATCTTCCTGTTCACATAAGTAAGCATTCGCATTGAGAAAATAGTTGAGAATTACGCATGTTTCTAAAAAAAGGCAGAAATAACTTTCTATAATATTTAAATATAATATTTAAATAAAGTTTCTATTGTAGCTATAAAGAAATCTATTCCATGATGATGCAATGTTGTATTTTAAATGGAGGTATCTTTTGGGTAAGTACTATAGACCTATTCAAAAAAGTATAAGGAGGGTGTTGCCAGTTACACTATGCGAAAATGAGGTTTTCTATTTGAAATAAATTTGTTTCTTTCTAAATTTTAACTGAAAGAAATTTTGTTACCTTTAGCTTGAAACAAGTCCAGTGAAAAAGTTAAACAATGATTAGAAACAATGATTAGAAACAATGATTAGCCTCCCTTTCATGTAACTTGTCACAGGCCACCTGGTCTTCTTTGAATAGGTCTATGCACAGTTAATATGCAGTCAATGTCAATGTACCATTCATAACAGCATGCATGACTGGATGGAATGTTTGTAAACCTTAATTTATATTACCTTGCCATGTTATCCTCCTAAAACCCTTAGCTTAATATTATTAATTAATTATTCCTATAATTAACAATGGGTTGGTATAATTTGGAATATTTACATTTTTAGATGAGTATTCTTCTATTTGAGAATTATCTAATACCAGTCTTACAGTGGCTTACCTATCTCATTTTTAGTAAGTTGCATTCTTTATGTCATACAAAAGGTATTATATTCATTAATCAGCACTCACCATTTTTTAAAACTTTAATAGAAACTATCACTGGTTCTGAGACAACCCAAAGTTTGATGTGGAAATGGATGGTGCCAACATTATCTTATATATTCCGTGCATTTTGGGTAATTCCTCTATTCTGGCTCACAAAACCTCTTAACAGCCTATGGTATCAGGTTAGTACAGGTGATTAATTTGAATGACATGTATTTTAGCTTATGAGCATTGCTTGGTATTTGTTCTTGCAGTGAGGATAAAACAGGGGTGCTTGTGTAAAAAGGGTAGTTAATTTAATTCTGCCCCTAATTATAATGTTGAAATTCAAGCAGAATTGGAATTATACACTTTGAAGGCACCATGAACCAAGTCAGAAGAATGCGTAAGATGCAATTAAGCCTTCTGCTATGACTAAAAAATTATTTTTCACTATGTTTTTTAAGGTAACTAACTTATTATAACTATTAAGTTTATTATACAGCACTGAAGTATAAGTTAATATGCATTAAAGTATAAGTACGATTATGTTTACCAATATATTCATGCCTGGTTGTTTTTCATGCAGCTTCTATCTTTAGTTTATGATTGTTTTCTCTACATATTGATATTTTTTAACTTACACATTTGAACAATTTTAGGAAATAGCTGACTTGGCGTATCGCAGACGGAGTGGTAAACCAACAGTTCTCTTGTCATCAAGTGGCAGGTGATGCCAGTTGATAGAATTTTTTCAGAAATAACAATTCAACCTTCACATTATGAATATATCAATTCATTGCAGCCTGGCTCAAAATGTCAGTTTAACCATTGCTGATATATTCTTTAGTTTGTTAATTCAAGGCTTTTTCTTGCTACAGGTAAATTTGTATATCCAGAGAATTTTTATAAGATAATTTAACTAAAGGGCGGTTATAATTCACCTTAGCCAATTAATCTTAGCTTATTAAAAAGGATTAGTGTTAACTATATTCTCTTTTCCAGGCGACTTTAGTTGGCATTGTACCTATTGTGGGTCCGGTACTCAGTCTATTACACATGACTTTACTACATTCGCTGTACAGCTTTGAATATACATGGGTGAATAGAGGTAACTCAAAATAATTTGTGTTATTATTCACTGTATAACAAGCAACCTCCGTTTTGATTAGTTAGTCAATTATGACGTCAAAATTACAAATAATGCCTGGTATTCTGTAATTGTGACGTCAAATTACAATTACGTAATAATAATAAAATAATTATTAAATTCGAGCTTTGCATAAGCGTGATATTGAGAATATCAAGGCTGAGGTTGGCCTACGGTTTTGGCAGATAACGCCGGTCTACCGAGTCCTTGATAATAATTCGCAATATCACGCTCAAGTCTCAACCTGGTCCAATAATTACTTATTATATACCACCACGGCAAGAAACTATCGTTAGAAATTATTCTTTGTAGCTACTACAAAGATTGCATGTATACTGTTTTTGGCAATTCAACGAATCTTTATTTTGCTATATAAATTGAATTACTCGTGTAGGGTGGAGGGTTGATAAGCGCTTGGCCTTCATAGAAACAAACTGGCCTTATTTTGTTGGCTTTGGTCTCCCATTGGCTGTTCTAACGAGCGTGTCTTCTTCATTCGTCGTAAGGTAATCAACATAAAATTCATCATTTTTACTGCGAAACATCGTTGTTGGTTTAAACACGTAGAAATCAAACGCCGGAAACAGACAATTGAAATAAATCGTGATGGTGAACTTGAACAAGACGAGATTGCTTTCAAGACGTGATGATAACTGAGTACCATTTAATTTCGTTTAAATTTTGTTTAGTGGTTGTATTTTTGCCATTCTGTTTCCGTTGTTTATTGTCAGTGGAAACGAAGCTCAACCGATTGAAACAGAGTAAGTGTATGGCTTTATTGTTCGATATTTGGAATATGATGCTGAACTTTTTACGATAATATGAAAAGAACCAGAAAGATTAGAACTGAAACGAAATCTGTGGGCATTTTTTGGACCTTAGCGGAAATATTTACCGAAACACTTACTCCTACACTTTTAAATATGTTTCATAATTTTACATCATAAACCTATTAGTTTTACAGTTTTGGATACCTCATTTCACATAATATTGTGGCTGCCAACATAGTACCATAATTGTGTTTTTAATATTAGCTATCATAATTTCTGAATCACCTTTCCAGGCAAACCAATTTTAGCTAGCTTAATCAAGTGTAGATCAGCGGACGCAATTTTAACAAATTGAATGACACGTTTTTTGTACCATATCACAAAAATATGCAAATTGTACAATTTTGAAAAAAAATCGTGGTGAACATGCATGGTATATTTCCTTGAAATGTAACATGCACTCATAACCAACGTTGGTCGCCTGTGCATAGTCAATTATTCTAAGCATAGATTAACAAAATTTTACTCAAAAAATTGAGTAAAACAATGCGTCCACAGTAACACATACTTTTGCGTAAATTTACTCATTCTGCTTGAGTAGATTTACTCAAATATGAGTAGATTTACTCAAATACTTGAGTAAAGTGAATGCGTCCACAGTAACACATACTTTTGCGTAAATTTACTCATTCTGCTTGAGTAGATTTACTCAAATACTAGAGTAAAGTGAATGCGTCCACAGTAACACATACTTTTGAGTAAATTCACTCAAAATGCGAGTAAAGTGAGTCGACCAAACAGATTAGGAAAAAATTCGGATTTAAGTAAAGAAATTACACGCAACCACGAGTGAAACAATTTTATATTGCATAAATTTATAATTTATAAAATACGGTAATGTACGTTTAAGAATCATGCGTATATATTTATCATTATGCATGTTAGGGTCATGCGGTCATAGTGTTTATAGCTTTTCTTAATCATCTTCTCAATATCTTCATTTTCCTACATAAAACAAAAGATACACAATTCATTAAATATAGGCACTGAAAAAGTGAAGCTAAGATTACACACCTAAGACTGCTGTTCAAATGTAAATGATTCAACGGAAAACTTACATTGATAAATGGTACGAAGGTAGACAATGCGACTTCAGTCCGTTCAACTATAAAAAGCACAACGGATTATTATGCTCACGTTTGTCGCTTCGTGTGACATTAATACTTGCATGCCTTAGATAATGGCCCTGGCCAGATATTATGCTTCCTCTCTTTGCCAACAACCAGCAAAAGCACGCATGTCGCCAGCAAACCACTGAATTATGAACGAGGACAAACCAATGCGAGACAACATAAATATGTATAATAAATGCATTGAAGCCTGACAGTCCTTGACACCTGGTTGCTCTAATACAGGTTCAAGGCTAAAGAACAAAGAAACTATAATATTAATCTAGTCGATAATGCATTTATGATGACACACCTAAAAACCTTGCACAAAAATACAATATGCACCCCTAATAAATGTATATAGCATATGCCTTCAAGCACTGCCTTAACAGTCCTCGACAACTGGCGGATCTTTTACAAGTTCCACCAGGAAGAGATAAAGGCAAAAGGCGGCGTTGACCACCTTGCACTGAAGCTGTTAAACAGCACTGCTCGTACAGGCTCAAGGCATACCCAGTAAAAAAAGCTACTTATAATGTAAATGTGTATAGTATATGCAATGAAGCACTGCCTTAACAGTCCTCGACAACTGGCGGATCTTTTACAAGTTCCACCAGGAAGAGATAAAGGCAGAAGGCGGCGTTGACCACCTTGCACTGAAGCTGTTAAACAGCACTGCTCGTACAGGCTCAAGGCATACCCAGAAAAAAAAACATGTATATAGTATATGCAATGAAGCACTGCCTTAACAGTCCTCGACAACTGGCGGATCTTTTACAAGTTCCACCAGGAAGAGATAAAGGCAAAAGGCGGCGTTGACCACCTTGCACTTAAGCTGTTACACAGCACTGCTCGTACAGGCTCAAGGCATACCCAGTAAAAAAAACTACTTATAATATAAATGTGTATAGTATATGCAATGAAGCACAGCCTTAACAGTCCTCGACAACTGGCGGATCTTTTACAAGTTCCACCAGGAAGAGATAAAGGCAAAAGGCGGCGTTGACCACCTTGCACTGATGCTGTTGCACAGCACTGCTCGTACAGGCTCAAGGCATATCCAGAAGAAAAAACTACTTATAATAAAAATGCATATATAGTATATGCAATGAAGCACTGCCTTAACAGTCCTCGACAACTGGCGGATCTTTTACAAGTTCCACCAGGAAGAGATAAAGGCAAAAGGCGGCGTTGACCACCTTGCACTGAAGCTGTTACACAGCACTGCTCGTACAGGCTCAACGCATACCCAGTAAAAAAAACTACTTATAATATAAATGTATATAGTATATGCAATGAAGCACTGCCTTAACAGTCCTCGACAACTGGCGGATCTTTTACGAGTTCCACCAGGAAGAGATAAAGGCAAAAGGCGGCGTTGACCACCTTGCACTTAAGCTGTTAAACAGCACTGCTCGTACAGGCTCAAGGCATACCCAGAAAAAAAAACTACTTATAATAGTATAAATGTATATAGTATATGCAATGAAGCACTGCCTTAACAGTCCTCGACAACTGGCGGATCTTTTACAAGTTCCACCAGGAAGAGATAAAGGCAAAAGGCGGCGTTGACCACCTTGCACTGAAGCTGTTAAACAGCACTGTTTGGACAGACTAAAGGCATACCCAGTAAAAAAACTACTTATAATATTAAACTAGTCAATAATGAATTCACGATAACACACCAATTATTGTTGTATATAAATTGATGCATGACTTTCAGAAGAATATAATATTATTAATACATTGGTCCAGTTTATGTGGTTTCAAAAACCTTTGAATTATACAATCCAGGATTTTGTTAATTCAAGGTGATAATCTGATATTGAGGTGAGCAAATTGAGAATTTACAAATATGAAACGCACTTTTCTATCAGTAATCAGTTACAAATGCAGTGAGCTAACCTCATTCCAATTTCCTGATTCCTGAATGCCATTTCCAGCACTCTCTTCCAGCATTTTCAAAAATTTCATTCCCTTTTGTTGAAATCACTTTTCCAGGGCCCCTGTCAGTAAGGTATATATCAAAACATTTCCAATTTTGTTTTCTAAATTTTTAAAGTAAAGCATTTATGGCTAAATCCTTTGCAGGTTTATTCATTGTGGTAAAATAGTTGCATTATTTTCTTTCGAAGAAACCAGAAAGGCAGTAACATTTTATAGAATCTTCAAAATATGGCAGTCATCTGTTCATGAACAGTGGGCTCTAATAGCCTATGATATTCACTATATAGATAGTAGATATAGCATGTACTCATGACAAGTCTCAAAATCAATGGTAAACACTTTGCCATTTGAAAATGGCAAAGTGTTTACCATGTTTATTAGTAAACAATTAACATTATAAACTGGCCAATAGACAATAGTATAAACTCTGTGTAATATATTGTGTAATATTAAATTTAAAATATGACAAAATAAACAGAAGACAGGGTTGTTGAAGTTACAGATTTTCTGGTGAAAAAAACACTGTCACACTGATACATTAATAATTTCAATATCAAAATACCCTGGCATATATTCTTGCAATAAAAAGCATGAATAAGAGCACTAAGAGCGCTCTATATAAACATGTAAATATTTTATTTAATTGACCGGAAACCGTTATTTTTGCGCGCCAAAATCAAACATTTGATTTCAGAATATTGGCGGATTTGTAATACACGAACTGTATATGCCCTTCCGCAAAAACATCTATTGAAAGACTGCATTCGTCGAATCTCTGCAGTTAGTGCCATGCGGCGTTTAGCCGAAGAAACCAACATATAGAAACAAATAAAACCGAGGATAAAACATGTAAACAGCGGAATGAAGTCAATGAACGGATCGGCCAAAGGTTAACCCTGCAGTTATATGTATATTTACCTTCAAATTGCGCACAATATAATCCTCAAAACCCATTTCCACCAACTACTCTTTTAACCCGTCAATTGATTTTTCCATCTTTTTGGCTTTTAACGTCCAGCGCAGATTATTCAACAGATTCTAACGCACAACAGACTCTGCGACTTATCAGTTGCCAAAGACTAAAATTCATACATTCGCAGTGCTTCCACTACGCAAATTATTCACTTTACTCTTTTACTCGTGAAGTGTGTAAAATTACCAGCAAATGATCATGTTGAGTAATTTTACTCAATACTTGAGTAAAACCGTTAAACTGAAGCATTCATTTTACTCAGACCTTGAGTAAAATGTAATTGCAAATAATCAGTTTACTCAATGTTTGAGTAAATTATCAAGTTTTATCGTAAAATTGAGTTATTTTACTCAATGTGAGTATATTTACTCGGCTTGTTGAGTATATCATCCAAAGTTACTCAAAACAATTTACTCAAACATTTGCGTAAACACTTTACTCAAAATTTTGAGTGGAACCCCTCGATATTCGCGTAAATCTACGCATGAATTGAGTAAAAATAACGTTTTACTCAACTTTTTGAGTAATTTTACTCGAATTCAAAAACACTTTTTTTGCAGTGAAGATGCTTTTGATAAATTCGTGTTCAGCATAGCTGAACGTGGAAATTTGCGATTTTTAAAAGACTCTCGTTAGCCTATTTCTTTCTCCATATTGTACGAAAATCATTCAACAGCTATAAAAGCAAAGTCTAATTAAATCGGACAAATTAAGCGCAAATTAACGTGCTAACGAGCCTAACGTTGCCCTTGGCCTTTGGCTTTGATTCTAGACTTGTTCTAGACACACCTGTATGTTAAAAAATTCAAAATTATGTACAGCATGCAGGATATTATAACGATTTTTTTCTATTTGTTATAGAAGTGTACCAATTCGTATATTTTCGATATCAATTTGGTTAACTAACAAGATGTTGAGAAAGTCGTGGTCAAGAACTAAACTTCAAATCGAGAAATAAATAATTATATGATTTTAAAATTTGAACTTCTGTCAAGGAAATTCGTTCGTGTTGAACAGTGGCGACTCAAATACCAGGCGAAAATGCGCCAGATTTCAATAGGTGTAGTCAATAATCTATTTACAAGCCTTGAATGAAGTATATGAGCTAATGCCTGCATATCTTTTCTATTCCTATATATTATCAATCAGGAAAAATATATCCGGCTGAATTTTTAAAATTGGATAGATCAGTATATACGATCAGTAAGACCACTTAATTCCACCGTGGATAGAGACATGATAAAACCATTCAGCCTGGTGATGGACCACTGCATATGTGGACTGATAAACCAACGTGATATACACTGTGAGTACACTGATACGATATACCTATAATAAATACCTGCTTGTAGGTAAATCAAATAACCCCACAAATCATGCCAATCCCACACAGTTCACTCCGAGCTGATGAATTGTTTCGGGACGTTCAGGATTCAGTCTTGAATGTTGTTCCACTTGCAAATTAACCTAAGCAAAATTAAGCAAAATGGGTTACAAATGATTTCCATTCATGCTCCAGTTGTGTCTGAGCAAAGGTAGTTAGCTACATCCGAAAATGTGAATTGAGTGGCAATGGGCATTGTACTGATTGTAGTAGCCTAAGATTCAATGTAATATTACACAAATTAAGCTGTAAATTGTGTAGATAATTGTATATTTATATATTAAATAATTGTATATCATTTTTCAAAATATAATAGAATGTAATTCCACTTAGTTTTCAACCGTTTCAAGGTATTTTTAAACTATTTATATAATATTTTTTTATAATAATACGCTATTATTATTATATGTACAACTATATAACTAATCAATACATCATAATGTGATAATATGGGAATCGTAAAGAGCCCTGCGATCGAAATTGTGTGTACTGTCGACATTCTAACTGACCATGCATTAATTTCCTGCCATTGGCAGCCACTATCAACAGCCGCAGTGGAAACCCTTGGAAAACTCCCACCTACCAAACCGTATTTATGAAATGTCAGTAAAATCTGGGGACCAAAATAAAAAAAAGGATTTTTCGTTAATTTTTCAAAATAAAATTTTATTCAAAATTATAATCGAGTATTATTAGAACACATACAAGTAATTTAAATGTGTTCTTTCATCTACAACCAGAACCGGTCACTGGACTCTGGTCAATAAAGTAATGGACGACGTTGGCAATAATAAAAAATTGTGAAGGTCGAATACACCTTAGTAATAAAAAATACTCAATGACGAATGTATCCGTGATTCCCAGGGCATGTATTATGATGTGTGACACCCCAGCTTGAAGCTCACAGCTTCATGGAAACAAAATGTTTAGTTTCGTTCGCCTATGCTTGTAAAATATACACTATTATGTCCGCTTCGCTTATACATAAAGCACCCTGCTTTTAGGCCTGAACGAGAAGATTTTCGAAGGTCGCTTCGCACTCCCGGGCAACGAATATAATAGAAAAAAGCTTTATAATACTAGGTTTTTTCTATTAAATACAAACACTACAAAAGTCGGTCCCTGAACGTATGACATATATATTTTCTTGATGTGTTCCCCACGTTCTCCCCCCCCCCCATAACACTGCCCATAGCGCAAGGATTCGCGCATTTCATTTTGGCGCCAACTTTCTGGACATGCGTGTTGCAATCGCTCTAATAAAACGTCGTTTGAAATCAACATTTATAGCAATAATGGCTAACGAAGATTTAAGTCACTTTGAAGGGCTTCTTGGACGGTTGATGTCACCTGAAAATAATGCAAGGCAACAAGCTGAAGTATGAAAACTTAATGTCCACACATTTTTCTTAATCGATGTGATTTTGAGGATTTAATTGACCAAAATAGACCGGCGAAATAGTGTCGACATCGCGCTAATATCAAACGCCGGTTCCATTATAAAATTTGGCGACGTAATGTTCAATATTCGTATAATTCGTCGCTATACGTAGCATGTAAAGAGTATAGAAACCGGTAGAATTTCTCAGCTCTCTTTGAATTAATTGCTAGCTGTATGGTGGAACTTTCAAATTGAGCCTGAAATCCGGGAAATATTTAATATACGAAAGAGTGCAGGGATGTTTTGTCACGTGTTTAGTCCAATACGATCTAATATCATTATTAACATTTCTTCAAGTATCGAAATCCTCAAAATATCGTTCTTTCTTTTACCTTTTCGGTAAAATCGGTTTTCCAGCTAATTTAGGCAATAATCTGTAGATCATCTATCGCCACCTTTGAGTTCTTAGAATTTCTTATTTATATCTATGAAATTAGGGACTGAGTAAGTCTGGATGAATTTTCATAGAAAAGGAAAACTACTGATCTCATTTATCTAGCTAAAACTAGAAAAAAAGTATTACTTCTAAGTATTTTCACTATAGTAGTAACTAATAATAGATGATTGATACAGGCTGGATGGTTAATAGCATTAGCTAATCAGAATGAAGCAATTGCAATAGTACTTTTTACTAAACAAGTAGTTTTAAACTTTCAATATATAATATTGAAAGTTTAAAAGTGAATATAAAATTTACAACTGGGAAGTTGCATGAGAATGTACTAGTTGGAGTACAACCTCGTACCCCGGGTCTTTTTACTTGGAGCACAAGATTCTTATTCAAACACACATTAGCACAATTTCTATGGTTTCATGCCACTGGTATCTGGTGGTTACTGGGGTTATTAGTCATTTTCTTTGACATTAGGAAAAAAGATTGCAAGACATCTCAACATTACAAGATGAGAAAACAAAATATGTTTTGTTTCACAATTTTAGGCTGAATATGCTCAAATTGCTGATCCCAAGAAGATTGACTTCCTGGTCAAAACATTAAGATTATCGTCAGCTGAGGAGGTATGTTAGAATACTAATAATAATACCTTGGCATTTGCTAACTAGTTCTAAAATATTTTATGGTGCTACGATGTAGTGTCTTCTGTTTCCTTTTATGTTAGCTATGTAATTATTCTTATGTCCTGCAGGTACGACAGATGTCTGGTGTATTGATTAGAAGGTTATTTTCCTCAACTGTTGATCTGTATGAAAGTCTAAGTGAAGATCTTAAGCTGTCTTTAAAACAAGAACTGTTGCTAGGAATACAACAGGAACCATCAGTGACTGTGAAATGGAAGATATGTGATGCTGTGTCAGAGATAGCTCGTTGTTTACTAGGTACAACATTGTACACAATCATTATTGTTTGCAAATGATTGCATGTGCACAAAAACTTGCATTTACCTCTCTTTGTATTTTTTGTATCAGCCACTTTTTAAAAATATTTCTAGAGTTGAGAGCAAATGTACACCGCTTGAACTGCTTGGGCAACTTGTCATATGAAATCTCCATATGAAGGCTTGCACTGCTAGTTTATCTGTTTTCTCAGCAAATTCACTGTCTGAGAGATGCAATGTACAGCATTAGTTTTAAAAGACATTTGTGTCTATGAGTGACCATGCAGTGTGGTTATAGAGTTGTTGCTAATACTGTCCATTCTATATTGTACATAGATGAAGATGGCTACAATCACTGGCAAGAACTACTACGATTTTTACATGAATGTTGCAACTCCCAAGATCGAAGTTTACGTGAATGCTCTCTTCGTATACTATTGTAAGTCGTAAATGTCAAAGCATACTATTTGAGTACGAATTAATATAAAGTAATCGGTTATTTTAACAACACAGTAATTAAACTTACCAGTGTTTAGTTCTACCCTTAGAAATTGGCTTGTTCTTGTAAGTAATATGTTTTGAAGTCCTGCTGTAATTCCTTTTGAACCAATTTTCAAATGTCATTTGATTGTTTAACACCCCATTGCTGCATGTATGCTGTAGGTATACACTCTTGGTATAGATTTTAAATATGATAAGTGCAGTTGGAAGAAATGAGTTATTGGGTATACTGGCTTGACAATTGGTGAAATTTACCCTGCCCATTAGCTTGTCATGTGTGAAAGTTTGATAAATTACTACAGTTTACCTTAAAACCGCAGATACAGTTATTGTGTATTTAGTGGATACTGTTTTATTTCCTTAGATCATTCCCAGGAATTTTTGGCAACCAGCAAGATCACTATCTTCAGGTCATCAAAGGAATGTTATGGCAATGTATGCAGGATCAAACATCTCCACAGGTTGAATTGAATAGGCTTATCTTTTTCTCCTAAATATATCCCCTACTTCACTATAAACTTGTTCAGTTGTAAAATCCTCAAGTCCTGACTCCTAGATATTGTATTTAAACAAACTACCTATTTAAATCATGGATTTAAACATCCATACTAAAAAATCATTCTTTTTATCATAGGTTAGGTTTACTGCAGCTCGGGCAGCTGTGGCATTCTTAGTTGATCAAGTTCTTGAGCAGCAGCAGAAACAGTTTGTTGATATTGTACCAGGAGTATTGCAGGTAGGAGATCGCAGCTA
Source organism: Dendronephthya gigantea (assembly GCF_004324835.1). Lineage (NCBI taxonomy): Eukaryota > Metazoa > Cnidaria > Anthozoa > Malacalcyonacea > Nephtheidae > Dendronephthya > Dendronephthya gigantea. The sequence goes on along the minus strand of NW_021163041.1, from coordinate 339,665 downwards.
GCGCGCAGTTAAAACAGTTACTACATATATATCGTCAATTTTTGGGTATTATTGAGCCTTCTCAAGGTATTATCGAGGGTTCTCAGAACGTTGAGATGCTCTTAGAACCTCTCATGCCTTTCCATGCGCACTATTGCTTGCCATTTCGCATTGACGTCTGATCTGTATTTAACATATTTAGGCTTTGAAGGATAGTTTACAAGAACAGGATGACAACGTTCTCAAAAGCATGATTGATCTCGCCGAAAAAGCGCCAAAAGTTTTAAGAAATAATTTAGAAGTTGTTTTAAATATCACCCTTCAGGTATTGCCCGTATTGCTTTATTCTAAGAGTAGAAAGTCGATTTTAGAAACTGCTGTGATATACTTATGATAACAATTTGGGATTCTTAGACCGTTTCAAATGCTGAGTGTGAAAATACCGTACGTCAACTCGCATTAGAATGCATTGTTACATTGGCTGAATCAGGTACATGTTTTCCAAATTTCATAATTAGAATATAGTGTCGTGTCCTAGTGTAGTTTGTGGACATTATCGAGGTTTAATTTGCGATAATAATAATCATGCGATAAGTCAATATCAGATTAATCAACACGGGTGCAATAGACCAGGAAATGGTAGCATTGACTGTAGTCAAATCTGAACCTCGCTATTTGCGCGGGTTTCCTCCTGCATGTAGAGTATATACCGTATATGTATGTTATTTACCTGATTGGACCGCTCGAGATTCATGGACTGCTCGCGTAGCCAACCAGATTGCAAGGAACGCTAAAATATGAATTCTGACCGCAAGAAAAAAAATTGACTTATTCTTTTCATTTTTTAGCCCCAGCAATGCTTCGAAAATATCAAAAGTTTTTTCCACTTATTAGTAAGTTTGTTTGCTCATGGTTTTTTTATTGGTTCTCACGTAGACTGCGTTATTAATTCTTTTCATATTGTTTCGCTGCGCTTCATTAAAAGCGATAAAAGGGGCTCTATCAAAACGGATTTTGTTATTTTTAGTACCTCAAATGCTAGCGATGATGGTGGATTTGGAAGATGAGCCCGACTGGAGTGCGTCTGATGACCCGGATGATGATGACTGTGACAGGTAATCACTCAGTATGCCACCTGGGATTGAGTCACGTAGGGGCTGATTACATATATATCATTGAGTTCGAAATTCGTCAGCTCGTACAAGTCCCTGTTTGATTTATCAAACATTTTTTAGTTTCTAGTTTTCGAAATTTCCCAACTGAGAAAGTGATATATATTAGGAAGCTTTATTTGTTCATGTCAGCGCAATGTCCAGTTAGTGTTTTCAATACTTCAATCTCTCTTTCTGTGTAGTAATGCCGTTGCTGGCGAGAGTTCTCTTGATCGGTTTGCCTGTAGCATTGGAGGCAAACATATGTTGCCCCACATTATAGCAACCGTTCCACAGATGCTCCAAAATGGTAGGTTTTTGTGAAAAGAAAGTATGAGTGGTGAGGTGATAATTGACGCATAATTTCAAAACAGGAATACGAACGTACTGTAATTAGTTGGATTTTAATTTTCAGAGGACTGGCGGTACAGACATGCTGGGCTAATGGCGATTTCTGCAGTTGGCGAAGGGTGTCATAAACAAATGTTAAATATGTTACCTAATCTCGTTGAGAGTATTTTACCTTTCTTAACTGATCAGCATCCTCGGGTCAGATATGCAGCCTGCAATGCACTCGGTCAGCTGTCTACTGACTTTGCGGAGGGCTTCCAACAAAAGTTCCATGCAAAGGTATATTTTGAAATTTAGAAACAAAATTAGCTCTACATTTTGTTGGTTTCAAGCGAACTTAGTGAGAACTCAGACTAACTGTGCCTAATCAAAATGCATGTTTTCCATATATAAAAAGCCACTATTGCGATACGTCCACACTACATATATAGACTAGTTAATGAAGATTGCACATGGTTATAATAGTCACTACTTTAGAAGGCAAGGAATATGGAGTGTAGGGTCGTACATAGTTTAAAGTTTATATGGCAACCATTCAACTGTAGGTTATCCCTGGTCTACTTCACGTCCTTGATGATACGGAGAACCCTCGTGTTCAAGCCCACGCTGGTGCTGCTCTCGTGAACTTTTGTGAAGAATGTCCTAAGCCTATTTTACTTCTCTATCTCGACAATACATTACAGAAACTAGAGATGGTTCTTCAGGCCAAATTGCAGGATGTAAGTTTGTAATGAAATCCCACTGGCAATAAACAATGTGTGCCAAATTCAAATTGAAGTTTCAATTTTAAGAAATTGACGTTTTACTGACCTTGTTAACTCTGTCTGTAGTTTTTATCATGATACGAGTTAGGATCATATATGTACATTACGGTGTATTTTATGTACAAAATTATTGTATGTAGATCTGTATTGTATATTTGCTAAGGTAACTTTTGTTTTTCCTAGCTGATAAACAATGGCAGGAAAATGGTATTGGAGCAAATCATTACAACGCTGGCCACTGTGGCTGATACAGCCGAGGAGAAGTTTTTATGTTATTATGATCGTTTTATGCCCACATTGAAGTATGTAATGGAAAACGCTGTACCGAGAGATTTGCGGCTTTTAAGAGGAAAAACAATCGAGTGCATCAGTTTAATTGGCTTAGCAGTTGGCCATGACAAGGTACAGTATAGGAATTGGTCCTAATCCATCGTGTATTTTCTGAGGTTCTTTAGTAAAACTAATGACAAATAAAATGCTTCAATCTTTAGTTTTTACAAGACTGCAATGACGTTATGCAAATGCTGTTACAAACTCAAACGGAAATGGCTGAGATTGAGCCAGATGATCCTCAGGTAAGAACCTGAACAAATGTTAAAACAAGGGAACTTGTTTTCTCGTATGCAGGGGCAACTTTCGGTAGGACTGCACTCTTTATCGTCTTTCTTTCAGCTCTCTTACATGATATCAGCTTGGGCACGAATGTGTAAAATCTTGGGAGAAGGTTTCAAAGAATATCTTCCTCTTGTTATGCCACCCGTATTGAAAGTTGCTTGCATTAAACCTGAGGTCGCACTTCTGGACGGTCAGTAACAGCAAAATGTTTCACTCTTTTATATTTTGCTTCGCGATGTACTCATTTATTTTATTATTTTAGCTGATGATCCCAAAAACGATGCTTACTCTGAAAATGATGGCTGGGAATTTGTCTCTTTGGGAGATCAGGTAAACCAGTCATTTATCAAGTATCTCTCTTTACCTCTCGTGTGTCATAAATGTATTAACAGACTTCGATGTGTCAGACAGTTTGTTTTTACCAGCTGATCTGCTAAATATTTTGCACAAAATTTAGTATATCGTGATGTGTGGGTTGATTGCAGTTTTTCGCGGGTTTCCATTCTACTATATCCCCACACATTACAGCATTTGATTGTAATCAAGTTGGTAATTCATGCAGAACTTCTATACTTGGTTGTAGCAAAGATTTGGAATTAAAACAGCTGGACTAGAAGACAAGAGTACGGCGTGCCAAATGTTGGTTTGCTATGCAAGAGAATTGAAATCTAGCTTTTCTGATTATGCGGAAGAGGTTGTCAAGATCATGGTTCCTCTGCTAAAATTTTATTTCCACGATGATATCCTTTGAAATTTCCAGTCCAAGTACTAGTGTCGATTGTCTCAATTTTACTGCCTGTTTTACTCGTTTTCTTTTTAACATTTTTATTGAAGGATTACCAATTTTTCCAATACTTCATGTATTTGAATTTTTATCCAAGTGCAAAATATCATCGACCTTAACCTTTTCTACTTGTGCGTTCAGCGGCGGCAGACTGTCTACCGTATCTACTGGAATGTGTCAAAGTAAAAGGTGGGTACTGTAACAATTAAGTGTACAGTTTGCATGCCAAGTCGACGGTATACAAGCTATAAGACGTTTTACTTTCAGGCGATGGCTATGTGCGTCAGATGTGGGGTTATATATGGTCTGAGTTACTCAAAGCTATATCAACAGAACCTGAGCCTGACGTCAAAGTGTTGTTAATGGAGTCGTGTGCTAGGGTAAGTCTTAAGGCTCGTTAACACTTTCACTCTTGCTGCATTTTTTGTACGATTTTCTTCTTTTAATAGATGTGAACGAGTGAATTACTTACGGATGTTCAATTAAGCTGTTATACATCAAAGCATTCGTAACTAATTCGTCTCTTGTTTTCATAGTGTATAGAAACTCTGGGGAAAGGATTTGTGAATGAATTATTCTTTCAAGAACTTGCTAAAGTACTCCACGATGTATTAGAAGAACACAGAAAACGACAAGAGGAAAGAATTGGTAAAATTTGATGTATCAATTAAACTGCATGCTCTCCTTGCATGCTGCATTTCTGTATACATGCACTGTTTGCATTCAAAACTGAGGAAGAATTTCGCTAACTCTTTTCTTTCTCTCATAGCAATTTTTAATTCAAAATAATTATTTCCGTTTCGTTATCGTGTACCTGCAGTACAAATTCAATCATTAAAATATTAATAATAAAAGGTAACTTTCAGAAAGGCGAAAAGAAGAAGATTACGACGAAGAAGTTGAGGAAGATCTTCAGGATGAAGTAAGTACAGAAGTGAACTTCATGAATGAAAGCTGTTTCACAAATAACAAAATTGTTGTTACGCGAAAAATTTATAACATTTTATTTCTTTTTAATGAATGAATAAAATGTAATCAATTTTTTTATGCGATTGTTTTGTGTTTTGTAAAAATACTAAGTGGTTCTAAAAGGCAGTTTTGTTTGAATAATATTTCCTCACCTTGCTTTCCCCTTGTATAGGACAGTACGGATGAACTTATTCTACGCAAGGTTGGTATTATAAGTAATAACCAGCGGACCAGCTGGATAATTAGGAGGTGGGGCGGTTATTCGTTTTTGGGTTCCCAGTTCAACGACATGGAATTAATGTTTTTTTAAGACGAAGTAGCTAAGTCTTCCTTTGTAGAAACGTGCGATGTTCATCATCTTTATATGTCTATATGTCTATATAGGTGTCAGACATAATGCACTCGTTGTTTGGATCGCACAAAGAATCTACTCTACCATTGTTTGAAAGATTGATACACGACTTCCATGCATTACTAGTGAGTATTATAGTAAATGATAGATCTTCCTCCGTGGCTTAACAGTTAGAGCTTCTCCTGATTAGCCATTAAAAATTAAATTTCACTTCACCGAGATACATACGCCCAAATTACTCTTTTTTGTGTTTATCGAAAAATGTTCTGTAATGATATACGATGATACAATCATTGAATTAAGTATATGTGACGTCAGCAATTCGAAAGGTCGCGTCGATTGTCATCAGCTTCGCTCAGCGGTAGCTTCATTTACTTTTCCGCATGACTCCTCCTTACATAAGAATACCTCATTCAGTACATGTTATTGTTTAATGTTCAGAACACAAATTCTAAAATATTTTGTTTAGCATACGAATTCTCCGACAGACAAACAGTGGTCGTTATGTATATTCGATGATCTCATAGAGCATGCTGGACCGGTAAGTCATTTGTATATACTTGTTTATACACACGTCTGTTGTTGTTGTTGTTGTTGTTGATTAAGCATTTCATGTTTTCTCAACTACATTATATCTTAAGCAGTGAGTAGGTACAGTATGTAATGTATGTACAAATGCCGCTGTGCATGAAGTAGCGTGTAATTCAATAATTGACATAATTTTAAACCTTTTGTGTTTTGTAGGTTTCGTTCAAATATAAAGATTATTTTCTCAGACAGATGTTGGACTCAATTGTACATAGAACCACTGACGTAAGACAGGTACGAGTGTTAAATTGTCTACGGTAAATATTGCGTGAAATTACAGCTCTTATATTAGTACTGGAAATATAAGTACTCCTTTATCTAGGCTGCATCTTACGGTATTGGTGCTATGGCCCAATTTGGCGGAAAGGATTACGCTCCGACATTTCTAGGTACAGTTGACGAATATGTTCAAAAATACTCATTAACAAGGTTTAGCTGTTGACGGAATGGATGATCCAACTGTATTCACAAATCCGACTAGGCTAGTTGTATCATCGTGTTTAGCTTATATAAACACATGCCCGAATCAAAGTACCCTTTTGACATCACGTTTTCAATATCCAAAATCCCACCAAAAGTTTCATTTCAATCGGGGACTCTTTACGGAAAGGTATGTAAAACGCTCCAATTGGTGAAATTCCTGAGGAAAAATTACACTTCCATTTTTCAGAGGCTTTGCCACTTCTGAGTCAGGTTGTCAACGATCCGTTGTCTAAAATACCAGAAAATATTGACGCGACCGAAAACGCTATTTCCGCTGTGACAAAAATCTGTAAATACAATCACGGTAATATAGCCGTGGATGACGTCATACCTGTGTGGTTGTCATGGTTACCTATCGTCGAGGATAAAGAGGAAGCACCATATGTGTATGGATATCTATGTGATCTTATACAAAGGTATAAATATGGACATATTATAGGTGACAACTGACTACCGCGATTATAAATAAGAATATTTTCTTCCTTTCTGAGTTTTATTTTGATGATTTCTTTGCTTTTTTCAGTAATCATCCACTTGTGTTGGGAGAAAACTACAGTAATTTTTACAGAGTGCTAAGCATATTTGCTGCAGCTTTTAAATCTGACGTTTTAACAGAAGATGATGAAATAAAACAGAGGATGCTTCTTATCTTAAAACAGGCCCAGGTTAGCATTTATTGTTAGTATTTCGAATCCCGCACGAGAAACTACTCTTTACAACGACCGCAGGTTTTGCGGGGACCTAATTTCTGAATAGTATTCTCTTTCAATAACCGCCGAGAGTATACTGCTTCGTACAAATTTGTAAGCAGAGTTTTCAGCTGCAACCGATAAATTCGATGAAATGGTCCAGCCATTTGCTAAGCAATCCCATACATATTCTCTTCTATAGATGTCACAGGAGCTGTGGACAAGTTGTCTATCGAATTTAGAAGAATCAGAGCAACAGGTTCTTATGAAAGTCGTCAATGGCCAGTTGTAGACATGATAACTCTATAACCTCAGTCGCGATCGGATATAAAACTATGCATGGTACATACGTGAGAGGGAAGTATCTAACAATCGCCAGTTTAGGTCGCTGCTTCAAGAACATGAAGCTATGGCACACAGCGACAATTGGCTATTCCGATGTTGCTGTAGAGTTACCATGGTACTGGCAAAATTAACAATACTTTATCAGGCTTTTCTGAAGGACAAGCTTGTTATTAACGCTCCCAAAACAACTGTCAACGCTATTACTATATCAGTCTCGTATTTTAACTTCGGAATTGTTATAAAGACCTGTCGATTGACCTCTTATCGATATATAGACGATCCATTAGATCCACGTAGACACGATCAAACTAGAAACATGTTTTTGCATGGTATAAATGGTAAAATGGCAGACATCTTGAGCTTTTGCTTGCCAATAAATATTTTGAAATTACAAGTTCACCCTACTAAATATAGTGAATCAACTTTATCCAGTCAGCCGTTTATCCAGTCAGGCATTTGCTTACATGTGTTATACTCAGACATCAAAATAGTTAAAAGTTTCCCTATTCAAGGTAACAACAACAAACTCGTCCAAAAAAACATGGAAAAATAATCTTTATTCATAGAATAGGTTAATCTGGAAACGATGTTCTATTTAATATACCGTAAAAAATTCAGGCTACATTCACACAGGACCGGACTAATTGAAGACCGATGCTCAAATTTGTCCGGTTAAGGTGAAAAACGAAAAATGGATGAAGTTTTGACCGGTTTTACGCGTTCACACGAGAGAACCGGACAAATTCGAGCACGGTTCCAAATTCCTTCGGTCCCGCTACCTCCTCCGCAGGCGCTAGGGAGCATATTTGCCCGAAAAGGGCCTGAGAAGGAGGCAGTCTGTCCCGTGTGAACGTAGCCTCGGATACACACGCTGATATCTTCCCCATGTCTTCCACAACGGCCTTAATTTTGATCTTCACAAAACAACGTTTTTCGCTCATTGCATCAAATTGTGTTCACAAACAATTCTTATAAGGAAAAGGTTGATCTTCACTTGTAACATGTTGACTCTGCGGGATAATTTCTCTGTCATTTTACCTTTTCAGTGACGTTTGTGTAATTTAAGATCATACATGTACCAAATTTAGCTTGGGAATACGGAAAAGGGCTGGGACTATAGTTTTCAAACAGGAATTCATTTTGCGATACAAATTCTTAAAACTCTTGTGATATATATTGCTTCCAAATATATAATATAATTAAATGGCTATTAACAATGTGTTGCCTCCAGTTTGATTAGATGAATAGCATCATGTCTTAGTTCTATTGAAATTATCATGATATATATAATTGGAGAAATGCCTACTTCAGGTGTAGCGCTGCTACTGCATAGCGTCAAAATTATGATATACAGTGTATCTTACCACCATGCAGTCTTCAGTGTTCGAAACCGAAATGGCGAGGAATTGCTCAGACAAAAATCGTTTTGTTTAAATCAACGACCTGATCTAATTAAGATCGTACAATCCAAGGCGTCCTAATAGCTAATTGGTGCGGTGCAATTCCTGAGAATATAGTTTGGATCATCAACACGAATATGAACAACAGTGAGGAGTATAGGACTAAAGTACCAGATCGTCATAGCTGCAGTGACAGCGTTGGCCTTCAAGTGAACTTTCCAATTTTCCTTCCACACTTGTTGGACAGGGATATTATACATATAGTCACGGGCTAGGATGGAGAATGTGTTGAAGAACATGTCTATGCTCAACCCTATAACAATTCTTTTCAGCGGTGATTCTTGTGGAACGCCCCCAGATTTGGTATTAAAATTTGTTATCAAGTATAATGTTCGATAGCTTTGGCTCAGTATCATAGCGACATAATCATAGAGCATTGTTTGTATTTCTTTGTCTGCGTCTAATCGTTGATGGTAAGAACTGCTATGCACTTGCAACTCCATCTGCCTGCAACACCGAAACTTTTTAAGGGCGCGAAATATACGAATCCATAGCTTATAGCGGAGTTTTTCTGTCGCTTTTCCCACCACGTTCATTAATCCATGGAGCACTGAAAGTCCGATGAACAACCACAGATTTTTAACTTCGGCTTGCATGACACGGTACACTATTATTGTTGCCCCATAAACAAAATACACCAGTATAAAGTGATTTCTTGAGTTTGAAAAGACGTTACTGAGTAAAGCAAGTTGCTTGCAGACAGCCATTGGTACGAGTGTTACCGTTGGCGTTATAGCAGCGAGTATTGCCTTTATATATTGATTTTGAAGTTTTGTAAATACAGGGATAATGAAGTATCTTCCAGTTAAACCTATCACAAACGCGAAGACAAATTGCGCGCAAACCGTAGCCATCGTCAAAATTTTGGGTGGAGTTATCATTAAATCACCTGTAGTTTTGCGAATTTTCACTGCGATTAGGTAGCTTGAACACAAAATACTTGTAAAGAAACAAACGTTTCCAGCAAGATGATAGTAAATTTCTTTTTCAGCATAAGCATTAAAAATGAATAAGAAAAGCTTGTAGATAATCTCAACGCATGCAGCAGAAAAACACACGAACAAAATAACCAGGTAATGAGCTTTAAACTCTTTCCAGCCGAACAAGAAAATTATCGTTGATGGGAACCAAAAAAACAGCCCCAAATCTTCAATAACATCTCCAACTAATTTCCACCGTAAAATCGTCCCATCAACAGGAAAACTCTTTTGCTCAATCCATTCTGAGCACAAATTAACCGTATTCAAATCCGCAAACAATAAAACAGTTGCAAAGAATCCCAATGGGAGAGCTGCAATCAGTATTGTAACACTTGTCCATATGCTGTTAAGAAAGAAGTTACAGATTCTGCTTCTTTGAAGACGGGTGCCGCTAGCAGGAAAGGTGCCATAGTCATGATTGTTTATTAGCTGTTCATGAATGGTCGACTCTGGTACTACCGTGGAGTTCGACAGGCTTTCATCCTCAGTTTGGTTGCGTAACCGTTTTAGGTTTCTCCAAGTCAGACGAAAAAAGTCCTTTGCAAACAAGGAGAATGAAGAGAGAATAATTCCAGCCAAATCTTGCAGGATCATAGGGATGGTTAATCATAGGAAATATACTCGACAAATCAAAGATCCACACCTGGAAGAGACAGAAGTTGAAAGCAGTCAGTCCTCACGGTGAATGAAGTCTATATATAAACGTGATTCTTATCTAATTGTGTAGATCAGTGTTATTGGTTTATATTGTCATAAAATACTGATAAATATGAACGCTGATTCGTGTGCTAGTTTGATGCTAAAACGTCTTCTAAATGACCTTGTTAAGTTATTTAATATTATACACGATTTTTACAACACAAGCATGTTAAATTATACAATCATCGATAACCTGTCGAATATTGTACAATATACTGGACTGCAAAGTGGAGAATTAAAGAAGATTGTAGTGTGGGGATGTTGAAATAAGAAAACACTTTAACCTAATAGCGCATGATCATAGTTTAATTAGGAGAAAAAAATCCCTCATTCTGAAAGATGCATGGCCGTTCAGTATAGACTTTCCATTATTTATATTTCATTATTTCAAACATGAATGCAGAGTTAGTTACTGAAATTCTATAAAATGTAATTCTGCAGATATATATTGACTATATTCTACGATTACAACTAAGATGAAAAGATGGTATGTTTATCTGTGGTATATCACTCACCGGTGTTCATTCAATCACGCTTTATTTCTATTAGGAAGAAATTTAAGTTATAAAAAACCTACCTTTCTCAATAAATTTCATGGTTAATAATGATTTGGTGGTAGTGTGGGTGGTACTACCGGTGATTATTTTGATAAAATCAAAAGATCACACAATATATATTCCGTGACGTGTGTGGACATGTTCATTAAAACTATTTGCACAAAGAGGTTACAGGGTCCTCCACATCTATGTGGTGTGCTCAGGGTCCTCCATGCTTCTTCCTAAACCTTCCCCCGTGGTCTTTGCAACATGTTCGCCGTAAAATGGTCTATAATCAAAATACTAACATGAAGTACTAATTTCACTATTTATAAACAATGAGTTGAATGAAAGTTATGAAAGCCTTGAAAATATAATAAAAATTGTATTTCGTATGGATGATCGTGGCTTTAGAGGGGATGCTGGAAGCAAGGCAAAGGGCGGCAGGAGTAGGCGTGATCGAGGATTTCGTGAGCCAAGAGAAAGGAGACCTAGACCACAAACGAAAGCTGGTGTTGAACAATTTCCACCTGGAGCTCAACAAGGGCAAATGAAAATACTAACTAAAACAACCAACGACAAAGCGAGTATTCTACTATTTTTATATATTCGGATACGCTCTGTTTAGTAGAAAAGGTTTTTATGAGGTTTTAGTAGGGTTAGAAAGTTTGACCTTTAAAAGTACTGCCTCCTTGCCCTCCATGAGCCAGAGTGAGGAGGTGACAAAATCGACAGTATCCTTGTGTCATGATTAATAGTGCATACAAACAACATTGGCAGATTATTGTGAATTTCTCTGAAATATTCATTTGTGTAAGAAGAGTGCATATAATTGTCATTAATATTCACTCTAGGAATAATAATGCCTCAGCACTCAGCAGTGTAAAGATTGACTTATATATATTATATATATAAGGTATTGCTTACCAAAAATCATCTACTACAGTCTGCTTCATCTGTGTAGGAATCTTCTGGTCTGAAGATTTCTACATGGATAAAACACTGTACATAGTGGACAATTTTTTGAGATCTAGGACATATATAATATATCTAGGATTATAACCTATATATTATCATAAGAATAATATTATTTAGTATGTTCATTTATTTTCATTAGGGTGCAGAAACAGGTAAATCAATTCAAATTAAGCCAAGGTGAGCAGTTATAAGTTTTGATTGAACCAGTTCAGTTCAATAGAGAGTATCCTAATAAATATGACAGAATTTTTTCATCTGACAGAATTCATCTTTTAATGCCAGTTTCATTCTGTGCTATTTATCCATCATTACCCATAAAACAATTCATTTTGTGTCATATAATATATATAGGGATGAAAAAGTTGATATAGTGCCACCCCAGTTGGCAAGATCCCCTGTTAGTTCACTTCAAAAAACAAACTCCTCAGTCAAATCATCTGGTGAGCACCAAACACATGGCAGTCAGTCATTAGCAGCACATTCTGGTCGGCATCAACCTCATCGTGGTAGTAGTGGTGTTGTCTCACCTGGACCATCAAGTGCAGGTCAGCTTCCACCAAGTGATGTCCTAAATTAATGTAACCAGACAAATTTAATGAGACTTTGCCCTATGTTCTATTTAATGAGAGTTTGTTCCAGCAGAGACAATCTAGAAGACAATCTAGAAGATGTCTTTTGGATTGTCTATGGTTCCAGTTATTAAAGTAATTCAGAACCACATTATACCTAACCAACTTTGTCTCACAAACATTTTATACTAAAGCAGACCACTTCATTTTACTTGTATGTACATTGTTTTCATTTGCTCACATAGTGCTTAGTGGGAATGATTCCATAACTGCTACAGGAACTGGTGCAAAGATACAGAATGACTCATTGAAGTGTTTTAAAATTGTTGATGAAAAACTGCACTGGAACGATCAAGCATTAGAGGTTAATTAGTATAAAAATATGGCCAATTATTATATATAGCATCCAGAAAATGAATTATTCTTGATTATATATAATGAATTGTTTACTTGAAAATATATAATGAAATACTGTTAGCTGAAGTAGTAATCTGGTCAATTTTATTGTCAGATTGTATATCTGGGAAATTAAGTTAATATCCAATTAGTAGTCAAAACTAAATCACTATCTGGTACACCCCTAGTACTGTGCCTGAAAGATGAAAATTTAGGTAGATATTTTTAATAGAATTATAGTACATCCAATGATCCAATTTAAATTGATCTTTTTTTACAATACGTAGACCCTAACAGATCAGAGTGACTTTCTTGTTGTTGGAGTGTTGGGCTGCCAAGGTGTTGGGAAATCCACCATTCTTTCTCTACTAGCAAATAGAATGGCTTTAAATGATAAAAGGTGCTTTAGCTAAAGCATATTTGATTATTTTCTCCACAATTATCTCTATACCTCCAATTAACAGACCTTCCAACTCTTGCGACTGAGACAAACGCATTCGGCATATCTCTCATTCTCACACGCCTAGTCAATACTTTCACGCAACAGCGAAAACGGAGCTGGTTGTTTCGAACATAGACTGTTTCGAAAGTGGATAGTGCCTTCCTTGGATAGGGATTTTTTTCAACTTTCGTAATATATAGAACAGTGAAACGTCCGCTTTTCCAACGAAATAAACATTAACGCTTTTAATCTAAGGAATGCTAGTAGGAAAGTATCAGACTTTGCTTTTCACGATAAGAACGTTCGAAACAATTAGGGTTCTCTAGGTCGACAGAGGCTACGCATCAACGGATCAACCGTATCTCACTCATTTTCAAATCACAGAGTTGGAAGGTCTGCCAATATTTGCGATTACATTATTAAGAATACTGTTTGTATTTCGTAGAATGAGTGAGTTACTGTTTGATAGCAACCGAAAGCCATTTTAAAGAAATGTTCTTTTGTCTATTAAGGTTTTGTATTTTCACACCACAATCAAGACAAACTGAGGTATATATATGTATATGCAGTTATGGAAAAACAATCATTGGTTAATTTAATCCTAATTAATACACGGTCAGGTGAAAACATTCGCCATTCATTTTATCTGTATATATATGCATACGGAGAGAGGTATAATTTTTCAACATTACACAACCAATTTTCAATATGTTTATGATTACAGGAAATGAGTATAAATGAGACTTCGGGTATTGATATGTCTATCACAAATGAAAGAGTTATCTTTCTAGACACGCAAGTAAGAATGACACATTTTCTTTGGATGCTTTTAATACATTTTACTACTTCTACTTCACCATTGAACTATATAGGTAATTAAATTTCCGCTCTCTCTAAAGAGAGAATATTTATATCGGGAATCATATTTTCAAACATGCTTTGAATTCTTAGCCAATACTCAACGCTTCCATTTTGGATAATGTCATCCGCCATGAAAGGAACATACCTTCTGAAGTTACATCAGCTGAAAACTATGCTGAATTGCAGGTGCTAATATTTTAAAGAAAATCTAGGCTAAGTTGACAGCATGCATTAGCAATATGCAGTAGTTGCAAGGGGAAGAGCGTGGAAAATATTCTAGATCACCTATATGCCTTTCCTCTTCTCTAACAGCTGTTACAGTTTTATTGAGTATTCTACAAAATCTACTATTAAAAGTCTGAAAATGATTAGACAAACACTCGTATCAACTATTATATAATAACAAAGTGCTCACCGTCCCAATACAACATATAACATATACACATACACTACACTGTCAATATTTAAAGACTAATTTGTGGCAAGCTATATATTCCATTTGAGCAGCTTGCCTTGCCTAGATACAGTTGATCCATACCCCACCTTTCTATAAAATTATTTTCCACAATATCACGGTGTGTCATTGTGTTTTCAACCATTTCTTTAGTCACTACAAATAACAACATTTTTATTCACCGTTTGCCATGTTGTGTTAGTGGTTCAAGATTGGTTTTGTGATCTTAATGTAATGCGGTAATGCAGAAAATATCAACGAATTATTCAATTTAATGCACGAGTAGATCTACAGGCTTGTAACTTTCGTATAATTTTCTTTTTTGTTTGCTGTGACGTTATGGAAGATTTATGAAAACAGCAGAGATGTTGAAGCCTACGTCAGGAGCCCATACTGCAGCTCACGAAGGTTCTAGGTAGTGTATTTTAAATATTGGGACCATGCATTTGCCTATTCTAAATGGAGTCATTTTGCCGTGCAGTATATCTTCATAGCCAATATGCCTAACAAATAACATACATAGCGCTGATTCAAAAAAGGTTTGATTCAAAAAAGTCAAAATCCTTAAGTATGGAGCGTGGAAAGGATAGCTAATGGTATCTCTGAAGGAGTTCTATAGCGCATGCAGATGCGCTCAATATTTGAAGTTAAAGTTTTTTAGGAACCATCTCACTTTCTACTCTTTCAGTAATTTACCCGAAGAATTCGATGAATATTACCCAAATATAGGTGAGTAAATGTACGTAGGATTTTATAAACCCAGACCTGTCAATATCCTGAACATAATTTTAATATTGCAAAAGAAATCAAGACTATATCAACATAAAAGGGTCGCTAGTAAAAGTCTTCATGTCTTTTTTCTGAATTAATTCAATCAATTCTCATTCTTTTTATAGTTTTTATTTACAACAAATGCTCGAGAGAGGATTTTGAGGCACATAATGTTGAAAATATGCTTCTTGCAACAGACGCGATCTTTCAAAATTCCAGACTAAGAACAAAAAGTACTCCATCAGTCATTTTTATCCGCTTTTCACTTAGTCGTTGCATGCATTGATGCTTAAGTTTTGGTCTTGTATATTTTCAATACTAGGATTTGATCTTTCTTTATTATTAATAATATTTATGTTTGGTGTATTATATATATATATATTCAATATGAATCTGGATTTTTCTTTCCATGTAGCATCGGCGTCTATGCTTTTGGAAGGGACGTTTCCATTTTCTAAACATTTGGAACAATATTCCGACGTCAACCTATTCTTGTTACCTATAGCTGACAATCTGATTAGGAAAACTGGTACGTTTTGCTTACACGTCTGATTCCAGGGAAGTGCGGTTGTTTGGGTTACGTGTATTAAAATACACGAGATTAAAGATTCCTAATTTGTAGGGAGCGAAATTTGTTTTTCTGGGACATCTTTTCATGGGCATCCCAACTTAGATGTTCTTATTCAACTACTGAGGAGTCAGGTAATGTTTTTTCTACTTTACCAAAACCTATCAATGAAAGTTGGTCAGGTTGCTTTAGACTCCCAAGTATTGCAAACAACCATGTAATTAACGCAAGTTGTACGTATATTGCTACCTACTTTTCAGATATTTTCAAGCCCAAGACATCATTTAACCCATCATCAACTTACAGAAAAGAACTGGTACGTGTGAAATATTGATATAACGAATTATCTTCGAATTGGCAAAAATCTGTTTTCTTCTGCATTATAAAATTAAAATTGACTTTCAACGATCTTACACACTATAGTGCATACGAATTATGCTATGGTATAATATGTTTTTTAACATTGTTCTCTATAGTTTCTCAGCAGCATGGCATAAACACTTTTTTCTATTTAAAGGTTCCACTTCGCAGCACGATCCTGGGAAATGACAAAGAAGTCGGCGCTGTTGTCCGAGTATAACCGCTTACTCCCTTGATAAACGTTGTTTGGGAAGAGTGCATGTGATGCACAGACAATCACAGGGTGAAAATTAATGGTCAAGGTTATCGCAAAAAATCTGAAGGAAGAGAGCTCACAGTTTAGTGCCTTGGTTGCTTGGTTAAGACCATGAAACCGTAATATCAATAGTGCATGTGGAAAATTATACTGCATGCATGCTTATCATTCTTCGAATCATAAAAAAGATCAATATTGCTAACTAAGCAATCGTTAACTGACCACTTCACCCTTCGTGTTCATTACATGATAATGCTCTTTACATGATAGTAATGCTGTAATCCTAGTCATCCAATAAATTTTAGTCAGGCCAATAAATTGAGTGTAGTTTAAACCGGGTTTGATTGGCATTGATTTCGGCGGAAGAAGTAAGGCAAGAAGTAAGTCCGATGGGATCACACCATGAACTCTATGTGTGAAGTCGGTCGCCACCTTTGAAGCAAATTTGAAGCCGTTTATGCTACTTTGACACTTTGCAATTACGAGGTTGCTCGGCTCAGAAAAAAATGAATCTGCCACGGTTGAAGGTTCTATATTTTACTAAGTCTAACCTGCACTTTGTATAAAGTATACACATAGTACTTGCTAATAAAACCTGGTTTCCAATTATGTCGTAATTGTCGTGAATTAGGATTAGAAATAGTCAAATTTGACCGCACCCAATTCACTCCTGCACCCACGTAAGAATATTGATTACATCAGCCGTCTGACGAAACTTTTAAATACTTCTGCGATAATTTTTATCACCGGATTCGGTGCATCCAGCACAAAGGCAGCGCCACCTATAATTATATTATAATTACCAAGAGGGGTATATATAATTATATCATATATAATTACCAACAACTGAATCACCCTCTAGGTCAACAAATCATAAAAAATATACGGAAAACTAAGTTCTTTCGATTTATTGACTAAGTTTTGTTTTAAAGATAACAAAGGATTTAGACCTTTACATACATGCATGTATGTGCGTGCATACTTATTCTCGCAAATTTTCTTGTTCGGCTGAACACGAATAGACCCATACCAAAAGTATTTAATTAAAGAATTTAAAAATAAGTCTAATGAAAGCAATGCAGGCATTCAAGATTTCTTAAGGTTTGATTTCTGATGTCATTCTCTCCGACACATCATTAATAATGTATTATGTAAAATAGTAATAAGATTATCCAATCAGGAACATTGTACCGGGTGTGTTTAGCCAATAGCATGCATGGCTTATTTTGCAACACGAGGAGAGGGTAAATCAAATTATTTAACTTCGAGGCATCAGTTGGGCACTGGTTTTTGCAGCATTAAGACAAGTAATTTTCGCACACCACGAATTTCGACTGAAAATAATGAATCGCGTCTTCTTACAAAAGAGAAGTTTATTATCTCAGCATGCCGCCCTATCGTTGGTATAATAACAGGTAATATACCTTTCGCTTTACGATTATCGATCTGCTCGCATGTTTTATCGAGAGATATGGGCGAATGTTTACGCTACGTGACCAGTTGTGTTCCCCTGCGATCGTCTTGAAAATTTTCTTTTAACATGCATTATCTTACAATAACGTTGTTCTTTCATCACTTTACAGAATTCTTACAGTCGACCTAAAGCAAAGCTATATAGATGATGAAAATTATGAACAAGGGTCGGGATTGATAAATCAGTTGGCTGCAATGGCTCAAGATAACTCGCTTTTTCTCAGAACTTATTGGTAAAATGATGAAGGTAATATACGCTAATATACGCGTTTTCACGTCGCGGATCCTCTAGCCGCATCTGCATCCTGGCCGCTATTGGCGCTATAATCGCTTCAATTATATTGCAAGCAAATGATATCTTCGAAATGAGCCCTTAAGGACCTTTAGAAGAAACTAATTTTGTCTTTAATCCCATTTATTCATTTCAAATAGAGTTTGAGAGTTAAAGCCAAACGAAAGAGGCAAATGTCCACGCGTACACGTGCATTTATGAGCAAAAAAATCCGGCGCCACCTAAAATTACGACTGAAATTGTTGTCGGAGTCTCGGAGATGGCTCGCCTTTTAAGGAGAGAGCAAGTCCAAAGCTACTCTTCAATCTGCATTTGTTGCTGAAATGAGCAGGTAAATTATGTTGATTTTGTGTTTATTTTAATCGCAAGGCGATGCTATAGTTGAAAAGGCATGCATATGATTAGGCTACGCCTACGTGCTTTGTGCGCTCTTTCGACTGTAAGGAGAACTTATTGAAATGGTCTATAACAAGCATTAACTTTTTTTTATTTCAGGTCGAGATTTTAGCGAGTCAAAGCCATGATAAACCTGTTCAAAGTAAAATGTAAGTATTACTAAAAATATATAAAGCATTGCATGTAGAGCGAACAATAGGCATCTTAAGCCCTGATTCCACGGGCTAAATTTTCAAGCAAAATGCGAAATATTTCGTCTGTTTCTTTTGAATTTCAACCACTTAAATAATTTATCACACTTAACCTTTGGACGGAACGACGATGGCTGACAATGGAATTATAACGCAGCCTTATGGAGTTTAAAAGGCGTCGTTTATGCATGGTGCATACACAGCAACAAAAAAGGCTTTAAAACATATATAGCTAATTGCTTTTAAATGCACAGTACTGAATTTTTGAGTTCACTTGTTTTTTTGGACAAAATGATTTGTATTCATTGCTGTTTCTATAAAGATAGGTCGCTTTGGACCTTGGCTCTAAAATTGTTCGCTGAATGTTTCAGAAAAAAAGCTTTGTTTACATATTGTGTGCCTTTGTCGCATTTTCAGTTCCTATCAAAAAAAGTTCTCTCTTGCGCTGGCTATATATGCCTATATATACAGTGAATTTTTATTTATATATAAAGACATGCTTGTGTCGTAGGGTAGCTACTTATATTATAAGTATATTGTTCCACCGCAATTCTGCCTCCCCGCATGCATTATTTTATATACAATTTATTCTTCAATCTTCCGCCATATATATAGTTCCTTATTATTTCTATCATTCTGTTTCAGGTTGAAATATGAATCACCCGCCTCGGTAGAGCTATAACCGACGAGCCACTGAAAACGACACCAAAACGACGCCAAACGACACATTTACAATACCATACAACGTCGAACAGCAGCGAATATCGGCGATGTCCCCCGACATCGTTAAGGTTAGAGTAGCCTGGTGGTCAAAAAATGTGCATGCTAGGGTTCGGATGTGATTTCGCACGAAAAATGGTTACGAACAATTTTTCTGCACTTCTGCAAAGCAGAAATGAATTGTTCGTCGCATTAAGGGTCGCGATGTTTTCAAACCACACCGTTATTCAGATGTTTAGGTTCTGGCCACCAGGAACATAGCTAATGCATGATGCATGTGTAAATAAATTTGCATGTGGGTAAAACATTTTTAAAAATAATTCGGTCATAGGATTCGGTTTTGCGCTTAGGTCTACGCGCTAGGGTTTAGGTTGTATGTTCATATACGAAATGGCTTAAAAAGCACACGATCGAAAATCACATGCAGCCTCAAAAGGCAAACATAATCTCATAGGTTCTGTACATGCACACATATAAAATATAGCCTCAAAATGGCAAACATAATCCCATAGGTTCTTACTCTGTTCTATCTCTTGGAACGCTATTCATATGGGTAAATGTAGATTGTAAAACAAATATACTGAAAACCAACACTGTTTTGTATACACATACAAATTATAGCCTCAAAATGGCAAACATAATCCCATAGGTTCTTTCCATTCTCCATCGTTTTTCTCTCTCTCTCTTTCTCTCTTGCCCTGTTGAAATAGTCTTATCCGGCCAAATGCGGCTTTCGGAAATATAGATTGTAAAATTATGTATTGTAAATATATTATTATCATGCATGTCTTACTATATTTTGTAATAGTTAATAAAACTTTGTAATACGAATGTATATAGCAGGTAAAACCTATTACCATACCTAGTTTACTGGTTACTTAATAATTGAGACACACATGAGCATAATATTAATACAAACCATGCAATTAAGTCATGGCCTTTAATGGCAGACATAATAAATCTGAAATACATCAACCTTATAATCTTATTAACTCATGCACACTTGACACTTTATAACAAAATATATATACATGGCAAATAAAACATGCTCTTAATGAATGCGAATTTACATTTAATGAAAGAGGGGAAGAGGTGGGTGGGAGAAAGGGGGAGTTGTTATCTCATAAAAAATATATACGTCATTTGTACACTAATTAAAAAATTAAGACGAACATGGGCAGTGGCATTGCAACTTTATTCTTTTTCTAAGGTCTCTGTGAGACTTGCAATTATTTAGCATCGTCGAGCAGTGCTTATGAAAAGAAAGGCGCCACTTTTCGTCTGTACTGTTTGACCTTGCTGGGTGGTTCGAAGTGTTAGCAGGTATCTTGGGATATCTAATAACGTTGCAGTGTTATTTTCATTGCTGTTCCTATAAGGGCAGCTTGCTTTGGCTATATGCCTTGGCTCTCAAAGTGTTCATAATCAGTTTTTAAAAAAAAAGATGGGTATTTAGTGCTGTTTCTATAGGGGCAGCTTGCTATAATGTCGTAGCCCCAAACATTTTCAGAGAATTTATCAGAAGAAAAGGATTTGCACTTATACATAATGTACAGCCTTCGGCAGCATTTTAGCTTGCATGTGCTTTTACTAAAAATGTGAAGTCACAATTCTCAAAATATCTTTTTAATTGCTTTCTGTAAGAGCAGTGCATGTGCTCTGGCTTCAGCTCAAAAAAATTGTGCAATGAATTTTTCAAGGAAAATTGTTTCCTTCACGCAGCTAATTCCATATACGGGCAGCTATAGCTTCAGCTATACGCGGAAGTTTTCAAAATGTTCGAGAGTTTTGTATAGCCCAATAAATCCTTCAAATTATGCTGCACAGTTTAAAAACTAAAAAAAAACTTTAGGAACACTGCCTATGATTTGTCAGCACAATAATATTAGTTGAGGACGAACAGGACTTGCATCAAAATGCCCTGAATTTGTTAATTTATTTTGTCTGAGACTGAACTGGGTGTATAAGTCTGTAAAATAAAATATGCATGCACGATCACTTGAATACACATACATATATAGTTTGTCATGAGCATTAAGAAACATAATACAGCACATGCTGTAAAAGACTTGCACACTGTAATAAAACATGACAAACAAATTTGCACTTTTCGTAAATTAAAATGTGTATAGAGTAATATTAAGCACATCTGCATTGTAATCGTCTTAAATATAATGCTTTTCAAATGTAAATATATGTTGTATCCCAGTTAATAATCTATTTGTGTATTACTGATGATTAATGTAAAGAAAATACACACGCTATGTAACACATGCGCAGTGAAGTATTAATAAAAGTAGGACAAAAATTATCCGTCTCCCTGTGTCTTGATTTCAATAGCTAAAAACACGCACGCTTTGTAACACACGAAAAGACACACACGCTTTGTAATACATGACATTTGTTTTAATAAAATGACTGAATGACTGAATGAATAAAATTTTGTGTATTTTGTGTTTTATTTCCGGTGTTCGGTGAGGGTTTTTCTCCAGGATCTCTGGTTTCCCTCGTAATCAAAACAGTGTCCGTGTGTTCGGAACCGCGTTTATAGTTGGATTTCCATTTTAAGATTAAACATTCTCACAAAAAATTTCATGAAAGCTGATGTCACTTGATTGAAGCATTATACATCTGTACCTGGTCTAAGTCTCACTGTAAGTAAGCTATTCGCAAAACGAAGAATGTTTTGCAACCCAGGAGACATTTTCTCTTGTGGCGTCAACGCCTTAAAGTGCACATGAACATATTAAACGAATTTAGGAAAATCAAGGTTGAATAAAATTTAATATATAAGAATGGTATTGGAATGGAATCTGACTGTACACACGGTTACAGGGTTAAATTCCCGGTACACCGTCGTTCTTTAGGCGACGAAGCAGAGATTAAAATTAAGCCAAATTTCACTTGGCAAGCGTACCCTTGTGTCGTGTTAACCAAGACTATTTTGAATTTATAGAAAACCTGTTCCGACGCAATCATGCCGTGCAAGTTCAAGAAAGTACAAGTACCTAACAACAAAGAAGTAATCCAAGCAAAATCTGTGTATGCGTGGCCAATCGAATACAGATTATTCGGACTTTTCGAACCAACTCTCAATGGAGATTTATAGACACACATCATAATCCTGCCGATCATGCCACAAGAGGCGCACCGTAAGAAATTTAATACACCGGCGATGGTTTGAGGGGCCAGAGTTTCTGATCTATCCTGAATAGGAAGACAACATTCCTTATCTCGAATTCACAGTACGAAATGAAGGTCCTGAGCTGATATCTGAGATAACCATTAAAGCTACGCAATTGTGTGAAAAGGAAAAGCTGAATCCAAAAAAATTTGAACGTTTCTCTAGTTAGTCTCGCCTCCAACGAGCACTGGCTAACCTGATCAACTTGATTTGGCAATAGAAAAGAAGAAAAACATAGGAATTCGACTCAGTCATCGCCCCAACATACAGAAACAATGTTTTGAGGTTTCTTCCATTAGAGTGGTAAAAAAAAGCAGAGTCGATCATAATAAAGTCCGCTCAGAGAGAATGTTTTGGAACTGAAATCGATTTACTCAAAGAAGCATCTGGAAAGAAATGTAGCAATGGAACTCTAAAGACTTCAAGTCTGTACAGTCTTACCCCTTCCTGGATAGAGATGGCATTCTCCGAGTTGCAGGTTGATTACGTAGATCAACCGTAAAGTACCCTGAGAAGCATCCAACAATCCTTCCAAAGAAGCGCCAAATCTCAAAACTATTGGTTCACCATATCCATAACAAAATCCATTACCAAGGACGACTGATTACACTCGGCGCAGTACGGACGGCGGGATACTGGATCATCGAAGAAAGTCGTATGGTATCGAAGTTAGTGAATGATTGCGTAACGTGAATAGTTTTCATCAAAGAATGTAATTCTATTTAGTTTTGAACTATTTCGAGGCATTTAAAATCGAATTTGAAATTTCAAAAAATTGACTTAAACTTACGATTTTTCCAATTTTTCTGAAATTTTGAAATTCATCACAGTATTGATTTTTGTGTTTAAAATAAATGATTTTCATCGAAGAATGTAATTCTACTTAGTTTTAAAGGCGTTCAACTGAATTGTTTTCTTCAAAAAACGTTATTTTACTCAGTTTTAAACCATTTCGAGGTATTTAAATGTATTTTATCTTATGTATTTATACAGTATATATTAGATATATTTGACTTAATTGGGTTATTATATATCTCTCGATATATCTAATATATGTTCTGGGATTAGTCAGACGAATCCTTTGTTGCAAAGGAAAGAAATATGTTAACACACATACATACATACGTCTAATCTTTCATATACTTGATGCCTTTAATTTGTCCCTTCGCATGCACAAAACACACACCCCTCCTCCCCCACTAGGGGCAGTGTGATAGGCGAGGTTTACTCAGTTATACCGTGGGCTCTCTTTTCTACGGCTGCATATCACTGACCTCTTTAACCTCCCTCTGTACAAGACATGCACATGCGTTAGCAGCTGCTTTCTTGTTTTTCGGTGGATCCAACAGTTCCATTAGCTTTACACGTAATATGATTGTCCGTTACACCATTAGGCATTTCTCTGTTTCTGTCTTCAGAATTACGCTTAGAGTTATTTTGTACATGCTGAGGGTGTGAACCATTCACACTGTCTTTCTTTCTCAATCGTCCTTGATGTGCTTTTCGCGCCATTTCTAAGAGTTTCTCAGAACTTGTCCCACCAACCTCCTGCACTAGTTCAGAGAATCTGGATGAAGACTTTTGAAGTAATTCATATGGTTCGTCGAATTCTACTAATCGACCTTCGTGCAATACCTAAAATAAACAAATTATCATAAGCATAGTTAGATCTTGAATGCAAACTTCTTGACCCTCGCGATTTTTGCAGTTGCCCGATTTCGGAGCAGCACGTTTAATTTATATCGTGATATTAAATTTTTGGCGTCATAAACCTTTTGCTGCTTTGCGTCATAAAGTTACTGCAATTTTGGAAAAATTTTATGTAAACGTTCTCAATTCCAAGCAACCCATGTTTGATGATGAAAATCTGGGCGCTTACCATTTACCTTGGGGTAAACTGCGGTCAGAAAAGCGAATAAAAGGAATTTCCATCGGAAATTTCCGAACTTCTTCGTGCCATTTGTTTTCCGACCGAAAGTTCAGAATCCCTAAGGTAATCGGTAAGCACCCTTGGCATGTTTACCATGACTCTTTCTGAATCCATAATAGTATTGAGACGGTGAGCAATCGTTAGAACTGTGCAATCTTTAAACTTATTTCTCAGAGTTTCCTGAATTAAACTGTCCGTCCTGAAAAACAAAACATAAAACTCCTGTTGAAAAACGAATGACATCATTAGTTTTTTGCTGTTTGCGGGCCCTTGGCAACACCCCACTTTTATTCTCAGCTTTCTCAGCAAACAAAATTTGAATTTTTGGTAATAACTTACTTATGATCAACATTAGCTGTTGCTTCATCAATAATCAATATTCTGTTACGTTTTAGCAGAGCTCGCGCCAGGCAAATTAATTGACGCTGACCAACGCTAAGGTTACTGCCAGATTCAGATAGTAAAGAATCCAATCTGTCAGGAAGATTTTCAACGACTTCTTTCATTTGGACCTATACAGAGGATCACAAAAGTTTGATTGGAAAATGCTTCAACCTTTACCATGTTCGCTTTTCTCAATTAATATAATGACTGAATGAAACAATGTGAGTAAATTATAATTTTCATATTTAGGCAATTCAATTAATTGAAATCAGTTAGCGATCACATGATTATACAAAAAGTCACAAAATTCTTGTTCAGCACACCTGTTCCAAGGCGTCCCAGATCTCTATATCAGAATGTTCACCGAATGGATCCAAATTCTTCTTTACACTACCAGCAAATATTATGGGATCCTAAAATATAATGCAACGATTACCAGTATATGTAGGCGTTGAAAAGATCCTTCCCAGCTATACATCATCATTATATAATGGTGAGCTTTGAGAACATTAATAATAGGGAACTTAAACACAGAGTAGAAAACAGGCACAGGTTTGGAACTAGCTGGTCTAAACACAGTAAAGGTTGATTTGTAATTTCATTCACATCTTATATTATGCATATATACCTGAGGTATTATTGACAGTTTACTACGAAGATCTCTAAGACCCATTTCTGTTATAGACACTCCGTCAATTCTTATTACACCATTAGGTTCGGCCAGGCGAAAAAATGCGGAGATTAATGACGATTTACCAGCTCCTGTTCGGCCTACAATCCCAACCTAACAGATCACATACTATATCATTCTAATGTACATGAATGCCAAGACTTTAATAAATAAATTTTAAAACGGTTGTTAAATATTCGACACTAGGAATGGCCGAGACTAACTTAAAACCACGCTGGCATATATTTTAACTAGTTCTATTTAAGAAAATGACGACAACGTCAAGCTAAAAGTTAATTTCCGTTAATAATTTCGTTTTTAAGCCAATGCCAACTTACTATTGCATTTGAACAAAAAATTGATAATAATCCGCTTGAATTTACTTTTTTACTCTGTATGGTAGTTAGGTTCTTCCATTAAAAATAGAGACAATCGCTTTTTCTCACCTTCTCCTTGGATCTTATACAAAAATATAGATCATTTAAAACGCGAGGGAGTGTTGAGTGATAAGAAAAACACAGTTTCTCTCCAGAAATAATTCCATATTGTGGCCATTCTTTAGATGGCTTGCTTTCCTTAACTTCCAACTCTGATTCTGGTTCCAAATCACAGTATTCGAGTACACGCTCAACAGAGACCATCTATAAATTAAACAGGGTCATTTTACGGTTTGTTATATAGTTACCCTTCCAAGTTGTCGTAACTACTTGCAAGTCGATATAAAAAAACTCTATGGTTAGTGGAATATTCACCTGATTTTCGACCTCTGCGGTTTGTCTAACACAAAATTGGAACATCCCAAACAATTGTTTCGTATAAAGCAGAGCCAAGCCCACCAGTGTCGCACTTACACCTGTAGGTATTATACAAATACGACATTTTGAAATTTTACAAGACTGCATGTGAATATCTGACAAAGAGGGATTTACATCGTAAGTCATACTTTTCATTAATTTAATTCAACTTTAATTCATTAATTATAAGAAAGTTAGTTATCTTCTAAGCTTTTTAGATATAATCAAATACAACATACTCATCCCAACTTCTTCCGCTGCCAATGGTGCGAACACAACAATGGCGAAAAAGACGAAACATAACATGTCAAGTCGAAACCCAAGCCATCGAACCCCAGTTAAGATTAAGAACCACGCAGAGGTGTGGCGATCTTGATATTTGTTGTATTTTCTCAGGAAATGTGGTTGTGTATGTAAAGCTCGGATAGTACATAATCCTTGTAATGTGGCTGATACGTGCGAGTATATTGGACTGCGATCTATATAAATTGGAAAGCATTGGACAAGGCTATTAGTAGAACTTTTAACCAAATTTTGGATATAACACCTGCCTAAAATAGATAATGGTTGTATTAGAACAAATTTTGGTAGTTAAATCGCAGTTAAGTTATACAACAATGTGACAACTCTCTTACGTCTGGGCAGTTTAGTATCACATGCAACATGAAAATAAAACAAACAGACAAAGCAAGTTTGTCAGATTGCGACTGACTAATTAAATTAGCCAAATACATTCCTCAGTATGTCCTTAAGAAGACGAAGAAAAAAAAGACGATTAAAAAAGGTTATATACGGCCGTGTTTAGCTCCTTTATTTATCTTCGCTGGCAACTCTTATATGCAATGCTATATAGCAAGGGAACATAAACAGACTTACTTAGAGATTCAATTCTCTTGATTTCTCTCGCTGTTTTAACATAATACTGACGTAACCAGACGAATATTATAACAACAGGTATAGCACCAATCAACAAGTATGGCTGTGAAGTAACACTCAGCAGAATAATAGCAACAGCTAAGACAACCAGCTGGAAAAGAATATTGAGATTAATCAACTTCAGTCAAGATCAATCTTATATATAGCTTAAACTTTCATTCTTGCACTCGGTGCTCATCACAGGGTGGTGTCGTATAGTGTGCTTATTAGGAAATGATAAACAGAGATCTATATAATATAGAGATCTTTATAACGTTATAATCATGCAAACAGTTCCAATGCTTTTAAACAAACAAAATTGTTAATTATCCCTGGGCATGCAGTTGATATCAAGCTAATGTCTCTGTTTATGTAGCTGGATAGACAAAGTTTTTTACGATTTATTGATATCGAACAAGCTTTAACACGTTTTGGAAAGTAAATAAAATAATTTAATATATGTGGGTGTGACTTTATTAGATATCCAAGGAAGTCCAAAAAACCATGAAGGGTGAACCCTGACCTGTGTTGCTTCGTAGAATGTTGCGGGAAGTAGATCATCCATAAAGCCAATGTCCTTCGAAAAACGATTAAGTATCCGACCTGAAAAGAAGGCGAACATCAAAGCCTGCATACAATATAACTTTTCAAGGTATTTTCCGCCATCTTGCAGCGAGCGCGAAGATAACAGAAAATTCAAGGGTGCCATGCATCAAAAGGCTTGTACATGCATGCATGTCATGTATGTCGCTATATTGAATCTTCTACTGTTCTACTGTCTTCCAAGATAGAGGGATTACCTTGAACTCTCATAACAACAAAGAAAAATTATACTAATATCACATAAACTAATAAATAATAAACGTCATTTTAAAATTGACGATTTTTGCAAAAAGCAAAAAAGTATAGCTCACCAACTGGATTTGAATCGAAGAAATAAATCGGAGCCCGGAGTATAGCAGCGAACATTCTATTATGAAGATGTTGTGATGCGTTGATAAGAATATAAAAGAACAGTAGTGCTCTGGTTAAGGACAATATGATGCAACCAGCGACCAATCCGACATAGACGCTGATATTTCGAGTTCTCTCTGAATCTATGACATCCTCAGAGCTGTTTTCTCGAGCATGTATTGTTTCTCTGTCAGCCCTAAATAGAAATAAAAATAGTTCTTGTAGTGCTTTCAGTTTGTGGTGGTAGTATGCGTAATGTCGTGCATAGACAACAAAAAAGAATGCTAGGAGAAGAATCAAAGCCAACAACGAAGGGAAGACAATTACGGACCCGTATAAGAACACCTAAATTTTGAAAATAATGTACATAATATTTCACAATATCATTCAATATCGTTTTCACATGCAGCAAAGTGTGTAACATACCATCTTGCCAGCCACCAATCCGATACAAGTACGCATGCCTACATTAATAAAAAGTTATTAACCTATGAAATGGAATTGGATCCTATCATCATCCCATCCTAGCTATTGCATTATATACATGCATGTTTGGCAAACCGTGATTTACCTGACCAAGTAGAAATATTGCAAATGCCAAAACTGCCATGAAAGCGCTTGTCCCGGCCAAAACATAATCTTTATAAACTCTCCACGACACACTTCCTTTAGATCTTTCTTCTTCTTTTTCTCCCTCATTTTTCTACACAGAAAAAAAATCATTTAGAACTACAGTGAAAAAACCCCATGGTTCTTACACAAATTCTAAATTGCGCACGTTATCTTAACGAGAGTTCAAAAATTAACATTGTAATGATGAGCGGAAAAGACAAACATCCAAATATAGCTAACATGCACTTACATCTCTGTGTACTTGACTCAATTCCAAATCGAGGACACTGGCTGAAGCCACAGAAGCCAAAGAGGAACTCCGTGTTCTTCTTGGAAATACCGTGTGCAGTAGCTGAGCTGAAAAATTTGCTTGGCCAATACTATGTAAAGTTAGATTACTTCCATGGTTGGAACAAGTCTCGAGGTTTAACATCGAGTCGCCTGCCATGAGTACTGAATCACGACCGCCAGTCATGATATACATAGACCTTGTGTCGTTCATATTATGACAACGCCGGTTGCTTTGAGGAGTGAAGGATCCTATAGCAACCGGATGCCAAGACTGTCTGTGTGGGCATTTCTTTTTACTTCTACTTATATACATATCAAGTAACTGTCTGTTGCTGATTCTTTCATGGGGCGGCGTGCTTAATGATCTTTGTAGGTCAAGTTTCTGTTTAAATAACAACGATGTTGGTCGCTTGTCAGTCTTTTCATTAAGTACTACTTCATCCGTGTCTACAAGACCTTCCTTAACTTCCTCCGGTTGAACCAGCGAGACGATGTCCAAACCAATTTGAATAAGATACTCAAGATTACCGTAGCCGACCACCTTACCCTATATGTAATAAACAGAATTGCCGAAGGGAATCTGGATAATGGGAGAGCTGTATATTATATTTTCATGCTGCAATTAATGTCTTAATTTTTGTCACGAGTAAAATTTTCTGGCGTAGACAGAGCAAAAACATTAGGAGCATTACCAGTTAACGAACTGGCATTATTCTGACGAAGGGAATCGTCTTTCAAAGCTTTTACGCTATACCGATTATATTTGCTTTTCTATACTGTCTTAAAGGTAAATGTGTGCCTAGAACTGATTGAACTTAATTACGTACCTCTTGCAAACATAGAATGGAATTTGAGTCTTTCAAATATTGAAGCTGGTGAGACACAAGAATACAAACTTTGGATTTTAACAGACCGCGAATACATCTGGAATATGAAGATAAATTTTAGGTTAGAAAGCTGTATAAAAATATATGTTGTTCAAATACACTATACAATAATCCAAAAAACCTTCGTATCTTCGTTTTAATTAGCAGCAGCAAAAAAATTTTAGTTAACTTACTCATCGAATATATGTTTACCAACGATCGAATCAACAGCGCTAAGAGGATCATCCATTAAATAAACATCAGCGTCGTAATATAAAGCCCTAAATGGACACAAAATGGCCAATATGTCTACGTTGAGAAATGTTTACATTGTGTGAGCACCAGAAAGCTTTGTTTAAATCTTAGTTATTTTACCTTGCCAGGTTCACGCGAGCTCGTTGTCCACCACTTAATGTCACCCCACGTTCACCGATTAATGTCTGGTCACCTTTATGAAAATCTTTGATATCCTGGAAATAAATCTTTATCACTCAATTCCGGTAGAAAAAATCCGTCAAAAACGCAGTTATAAGATTGGCTTTGTACTTACATGCAAACGAAACTCGTATTGACCAACATACCTTATCTAAAGCGCAGGCTTTTATAACTTTGTGGTATTTTTCTCTGTCATATGTTTGTCCAAACAAAACATTCTCTTTCAATGTTCCAGAGAAGACCCATGCTGATTGCGATACGTACGCAATGTTACGGCTCATATGTACCTCTCCACTTGTCAGCGGTAGCTCGTAAAGAAGGGCCATCAGTAGAGAAGACTACACAAAGAACCGAAATTAAAACTGAATTGCATGCAAATATCAAGGGCGTGGCCATGAGGAGTAGCTATATAGGGCTAGCCTAGGGAAAATGGTTCACGTGCGGTTGAGCACACAATGAAAAGAGATGGGTTAAGATACCCCGGTTCTGCTTTACGGGTACGGGTATCGCCATCTTGTTTACCGATTTCTGATAATATCAACGTCTTTACTTGTAATTTCTACCCGTTTTTCACATTTTACCAAATAATTAATGCACAAATGCTTGTCAAAGTGTTAACAATCTAGTATGACAAACATCAAAAGGGAAAGTTACTATTTTCTAATCGGTTTTCGTACGTCGAAATATTTTGAATTTATTGTAAAGTTATAATTTGGTTTCCGTTCTACGGGTACGGGTATATATTGTGTATATTACCCATACTCGTAAACTGAAACCGGGGTACGATTCGTAGGTATATTTTAGTTTTGATGATGAACAGGTTAGCTGTAATATCGATTGTATCTACCTTTCCGCTACCAACTGGTCCAATCACCATAAGAAGTTCGCCCTAAAACATGGAGGAAGCAACAAATTATCGTCTAAGATTATTTGAAGGAAGACAGGCAGGCAGACAGGCAGGCGAGGACATGTGTACAAGCAACTGATATCATACATACATTGGCTTGTCACTTACTGGTGAAACTTTAAAGCTGATTTCCTTCAAAGTTTCGTCGCGATCCTACAATTTCAAGAAACTGGAAGTAAGTCATGGAGGACTTGAGGCTACAGAACAAACTTAGGTTAGCGAATATGCAGACTCTGATTTTTAACATTGTCAATCATACTTTGTCCCATGATGCATTGATACGATTCACAATAACGTCTCTTGGATTTTTCCGCGTTTCATCCAACATCGGTACAACGCCTTCGTCTATTAACAGGAACTCCTGGAATAAAACGAATTTTCGTATGATAACGAATTTCAACAAGGCGGCTCCAAGAAGAATGATATTCACTCTATATATTCACTTCTTGGAAAAGTACTCTTTATTGGATTAAAATGTTGTGAAACATCAAACATCTCACAAACATGTATGGTCGTTAACATGTTGGTAGAACTTGTTAGGCCTCGTATATTCTCCCGACCGTAGCTCTGCGATATTCTAATTGCTAGTATACTTCGTGTCTCTGATACTACACAACAGGAACCTTAATCTGTATATTTATTCCACTTTAGCACATCATATCCACTTCCATACAAACACTTACCTGTATGCGTTTCATGCAAACTCCTCCCTCCTTCAAGAACATGATACTGCTTGGAACAAATATTGTCATTACCACTCTTGCTGACATAAATATTCCTATGACTGTAAAGACTTTCTCAGAGGTCAGAATATTACCAGTAAGTACGTAAGTAACGAACATAGCAAGAGTCATGATTGGGATAGCGATGATGAATATTGATGCATTTAATGCACGAAATCTCGATGTTCTTTTGATCTTATCGCTTTCTTTCCTAAAACGAAATTTAACAGCTAATACTTCTTGTCTTCTTCAAATAAAACTAAATATTTTAGCATCAGGAAACCCCAAAAAAGTGTCATGCATACAGAGAAATAAAGTTTGCATACGTTATGATTATCATGTTGATATACGAGTTTTATTAAGTGTACAGTGTTGTACTCGTGAAATCGATGGTCAATGGGCAATTGTCATGAAGATAGAAAATAAATTTAATTGAGATTTGATGGATATGTACAGTGTCTGAAGCTGCTAAAAAATCAAACAAAAGCAAACTGAAAAGTATCATAAACGCTAGCTATATCTCTTTCAACATACATTCTCACTTTGCTGACCAGTTCATCAAAGGAATCCTCCCAAGTGTACATCTTTATAATTCTCATTGCACAGATCACTTCATTCATGACTCCAATCCTTTCGTCGGTAAATGCAGCACTTTTCATCCTAAAAAAATGAAAAAAAAACATTATAGTGATACTCTCCTCACATTATCATACAAATATTATTTTTTTAACGTTATTTTCATAAATGTGTTTTAAATGCAACTATAGATTGGATGGAAAATTGAGCTGACTGGTTTCAGGATTGGATTCCGGCGAATCCTTTGGAATTTTCAAGTTTATGTTAAAAAAATTACTGATATACCAACTATATACAATGATTGCAATACTTATATTATAACCTATTAATATACTAACTTTAAAGTGGCGAAGAACCGTCCAATCCAGGCTTGAAAAGGCACCAGCAGCAAGAGCAAGACGAGACCAGGTAGAAAAGATATCCCCATCTCCCTCCAACATAAATACGACGTTGCAGCAATGATGAATGGAGCAACAATTAAATAGAGAAGGAAAAATGCAACCTGAAAATAATTTTCGAGACATTGAACTATAGTGAAGTGCAAAAATTCGCGCGATATTTTGCACTAAAATTTTCACTTTTATTTTAGACTGATGTTTTTGTGTCTTTACTTGCCTGGTCCAATTTTTGCACGTCGTTCGTTATCAAATTTACAATCTTTCCCGTAGTGGTTTCGCTTAGCGAAGAATGATTCATTTTCAATGCCTAAAGGCGATTGTAAAAAGGTCCTTTTTTTTAAAATGAGAAAATATTTCTAATATATTTTCCACGAAATATTAGTTCCATCGAATGTACAATGGCTATATGGTTTGAATGGCTATTTCGTATGAATTTCCAACTACATTTTTTGTAGTTAAACCGAGTTCACGATTCTGATGCTGCATGATTAGTATTTATAAATTAATATTGACCTACCTTCCGGTAAATCAGAGCAGCGGTAGCAATTCTCAAATGCATACCAGCTCTCATTACGCCAAGGAACATAGGATGGTGTACTATAGCTTCACCTAGAGCACACGCTATTATAATGCCGGCGTAGAGGTAGGCGTTCCATTTTTCTTCATCAGAACCAACCGTGAAATAAGCAACTAGTTTCCCAATGTATATAGGTTGAACGAGACGAAACCCTTCCTGGAAAAAAGGTAAATGAAAAGCTAGGTATATAACAATTTTCGTGGAACAGTTGCCTGTAGTGGACCTTGATTAATACTAAGAAGACTTGAGACACAACACTACTAGTATACATACCTTCAAAAACATGTATATAACATTTGACAAATAGCTGAAGCCAAGGAATTTTGCAAACGGGGTGAAGAGGCTAGGTTTTTCTTTCGTCATTTTTTCTTTGATCCAATGTCTGCCAATGAAAATGTAGTAAAATGAATATCCACGCATAATACATTCATTACATTGGTATAGATTTGTTCCAAGTCTCTTCTTCACTTCTTGTATATTATTTACACAACAGGTGAACTTATACATCCATGAAGTCAAGAAGCGACTTGGAGCAATCATAGACATGTTTTAGCCTAAAATACATAACGAGGAATTAATCTGGTTTCTGCGCTACCAATTTTGCAAAAAATAGGAAATGGTTGAAAAGAGGATGATATGCCTCTTCCGTAACATTCCATTTTCCATTCTGTCATTGCTGTAGGAACAGACAGATGTGAAGAAGAAAATTTTCACCTTTCCAACTCATCTGCAAGTCCCAGCGTAGCATCCTCAGGGAGTACATCATATATGTCGTTATCATCCAGTGCACCTTTACTGCCTTTTTTAAACAGGTTATTTAACCACCTGCAACATGCAAAACATAACGTTTGTGAAAAATAAATTATCTTCGTAATTGATCTTTTCTCTAAGTATCTACTAAAAATTGATCCTGAACGATCAAAAATTCGTAGAACCCAGCATGGTTTCCACTTGTATAGGGAATGTATGATGATATATATTTCCTGTCAAAGGAAAAAGATAATTATGAAATCACGAGAGCGTAAGTCCTATTGGTCCACATGGAATGATAAGAAGCATGCAGATGACCATTATTGTACTTATTAATTATGATATTGTACACAATGAGGTCTCAAAGTAGCAATAGTAAAGAGCTGGTGGTGGAAGGCAAATGGAGGTACTAATCCCGTATCATGCACTGATATTTCGTAGTCTCACGCGTCATTCGTCTGTTTTGATCAGTATCACTGACATTCACTTTACCACGTAGCAATGAATTAAAGCATAGGTTCCCGGGTCCCCCTCCCGACGATCTAGAGACATTAATATTGCGTGTGATTTCAAGCAATTCACAAGCACTTCTAAAGATTAATGACTTCTTAAGTACTTCGGAAGTGGCATTGACAAGGTCAATGTGAAGAAATGGGAATAAAAAACTGATCATGTCGTCTTGCATGAATCTTGTGTACTATGCAAAATTGTCCGAGAACGCGGTAACCACAATGGGATTTCACTGATTCCGACATTCAAAACGGGATGAACAACGGGACCAGCAAGTCCCGATATTTCTTTTCCATGATGTCTTTCTATCAGACGTTTTAACAGCAGGAACATTTGTCTCGTGCTGACACGAGTGATTGACTTAAAGAATTACAATTTACTCACAGAACGCGAACACCACGACATAAAACGAATAATGAATTTCATTAGAGATGATGGCGCATTATTCTGGTACATTTGATATCAAAAAATGCTGCGGCCACTGTGATAATCCGTTTGTGACGTCTTAAGAATAGTTATAAGCTATAAACCTTGTTTAAATACTGTGTTATAATCAGTGCATGGCGAGAGAACCGTACGTAAGACTTCACAAGTGCATGAAGAAAAGGGATGCCCGTTCAAATTTTCGTGACGGATAATTACTCCTCTTTTCTTATTACAGACCTGAAGTTTTATAAAACGTCATGCAAGCTGTTTTCCAATTTTACTAAGCTATATTTTTCACGTAGTGAGGAGTTTTTCTGGTTTCTTGAGCTATTTGATCTTAAACATACACCTGAATAATAATTAATGCATTGAGCAGCTTTACGCCTGAATCTGGGTCATGTTTTACCACTGACAAACAATTAAGCCAACAATGCTAAGTTGCACATTTCGACTAAAATATCCCGGCGTATAGCAAGATGGATTAAATTTACAGAACATTGGGTATTATATATAGTAGAATGAAATAGAGGAGGGGGGGGGGTGAGAAGCTGAAACCCTTTCAATACCCTCTTCCCTAGTCCTGCAAGTCACACGTTACTTGACAAAACCTAATGCAAAATTCATGCTTGTTAACCGGTTACGATACTAGCAAAATGCTACGGTACTAAGTCGCATTAGGTTAGCAATAAAGTGAAACACTTTTATGTCAGATACAAGAACAACGTTCTATAATCTGGTTTACTCTCAGCTCTCTTTTGTTTCTATTATTCGAATATCAAATTGAATATGCACCTGAAGGACTATTGATATATGTATTCGATAAGCATAATTGAAAGCATATGCAATTGTTGGATTTGAGAACAAGTAGAAATATGGTTTAGAAAGGGTTAACGCCTATAAATTTTGCCATATATCACTTTTTTCTACTATACTTATACATATCTACCGGCTTAGAAAAAAGAGGATCCGGTTTAAACGTAAATTTTTATGAACGCCTTTTGTCTTCTTGAACCAAAGACTAGAAATTCAACGTCAAACAGTACGGCTTAAGTCAACTACCCTGCATTGTTTTCAGTCCAGATCCACTGTGCATTCTATATATATATATATACATATATATATAATATATATATTATATATATATTAATATATATATATATATATATATATATAATATATAGGCCTTATTGCACTATTAATTCAATTAGTTCACTCTCGATAAGAATCGTTGCGTATGTTTACAGAAATAGCAAACATGCTGCGTTTAATTTGCTCTTCGGAAAATAAGAAAGAACTCATAATCGTCATTCTGATTTCTAAAGAAACTGAACTTTTTACATGTTTTCGCCGAACATTGTTAAAATACATCATAAACTTTGCAATAGATAACAAGATTATACTTAGCGGTAACAAATTATACGGCCGCATGCAACATAGGCGTACAGTAAACCACAGTTAAAAACTGAATATAAACCTTTATAAATGTAGCAAATTATCACAGGTCGAAAACGACATGAATATATTGCACGTTGTATTGTTTGATAAGGTCAAGTGGCATAGCACAGATTGTATACAATTATAAACATCAAAGCATATGCACACAAAAAGATGTTAATTAATAAACAGAGCAGGTCTTACCCGTGCTTTCTGTCAAAATTCAATTGGGTTAAAGATGTTTACACTTCTGTCTTACAGACGGCGTTACGAATTTTGCCTTACAAATACTAGCGCCTTTAAAAAACGGAATTTTTTAGGTAATACGTTTAATGGCGTAAGTTTAGAGAGAAATATTGTATATGTTACATAAACTCCCTGCTGAACTGGAGTATGACAAAGCAATTAAAAATGCAATATTTGCCGAAATTATTGGCTTATATCACAAACAAATACTTAATCGTTTCTCCTAATTTTGTATCTGTAACAAGTGCACTTACAGGTTAATTAGTCAAATTTGATAATGCTTAACAGTTATTTTTACCATGCGTGTATTGCGTCGTTACGTTGTTGTTGCAGTTGTTATTAAGCGACGTGACAATAGCGGAATCCAATAGGCAACAACACTAATATCGGGTATATGTACTATTTATATCAAAAGTATCATCAAACAATTCTCACAGTTTATTCAAAGTATTAGGGAATGATACAGTCAAGAAGCCTTTGAGATGTTGTATTAGTTCAATACATTTATTGAAAACAATAAAAATAACATAAATGCCGAGAAATACCATCCTTAGAAGAGAATGCTGAATGTCACTACATAATAGTCATCACATACACGGTAATTAAAAATCTGGATTATTTAATAATTCGAGAATACAGGCAGTGATTCAACTGTTAGCGACGCCCCAATGTTATACGAGCAATACTGTAGACGACAGATGTTTACTATGAAAGATTTTGTAGACATACTCACCCTTGCGTGAGTTGCCGCGATAGTACATTGGCAACACGAGCCGGGTTGTTCAAAGGCTGCGAGCTTTCTTGCTGCTCCATCAGCGATCGAGGCACATGAGATGTTAGGAAACTCATGGGATGAAAAAGAAAAAAGCATAAGTAATTAGAATGGAATCTCTGAGCAAACACCACAAATTGCAGACAAATATTATCTCCTTGTCTTTCATGGCTATCAGTTTACCGATCGAGATCCCCAACTACCGGATCATTATTCCACAATACGAATTTTATACCCGGCTTGATTTTCAGCGAGCAAGCTTTGGGTGGGGCCAGTTTGTAGGAGTTCCTCTGTCGCGTTTTTTGTGTGTACGTATACGCACGTAAAAGTTTAAAATAATTTAAATTATATTTATGAAACTAACGATTGAATAGATGCATAGGGTTACATGGATTCTGTTGACGATTTGCTGGGTTTTCTCTGGCATAAAATTAATTATACAACAACTTAGAAGGTTTTAAGCTTTTACGTGCGTGTACGTACGTTCAAAAAACGGAAAGAAGAAAGCAACCTTTAGTGTAGAGCAGAATCAAACACGGGACAGAGGACTTGGTAAGTCGAATGTTTGAACTGACTTCTCACTCTCCGGACGAAGGCCCTCAGGTTGAAACGTCGAGAAGTGTTTTGTCTATTTTAGGCAGTTGTTATACTACATTTGATGCTAAGTTGTTTGAAGACGCTGGCACGCTGCTCCCTGGTTATATTGGAACTTGTAACCACTATGTTAAAAATATTTCACATGAAGTATGTTTACACTGAGTTTTATATCCAATGGAATCTTGCAGACAACGATCTAAGTTTAATGCTTACCTGGAACGCCCTAACTCATCATTGTCCACTAATATTCCCCTCGAAGAATTCATTTTCCTGTGAATAGTAAAGTAGTAAATAAAAAATGGAATAAAAAGTGACTGAGGTTGATTAAAAAGAATTTTGAGAAAGTTAACCTTTTCCTGTTTCCATTTCGTGTAAAAGTTTTTGCATCAGACAGATAAAGTTTTTTTAATTTACCAGACGTTGATACAAAGTGTGAGGCTTTCACCTTTTTACAGTCTTTAAGCAAAAATGTTTCACGAAGACCATCTTTTCCTTATATAGCTATGGTGTAATATATTTCAGTGAGATTTTTATTTATACAAAACAAAATTGACGTAAAGAAAAGTTGACCGATGGAAGAAAGCAAGTAGTTTTCGTTACTCCATATTCTTGTGCGATATTCAATTAGGATGATTTTTTACATTTCCGTGTGTGAGACTGAGAAAAGACTTCGACGTTTCGGGAAAGTACATTTTTATTAGTCTGAAACTGACTCTAAGAAATACGCTCGTTGTCGTTGATCGCCACGGCCTACGGAGATAAATATATCAAGGCTTTTTCAGTTTAAGGAATTTCGACTACTAAGAAAAAGGGAGTAAAAATAAAGACCTTCGTGCTATTAGATTTTGTACGTTTGCATGGCAAACATCCACTCATCTCAGGGTTATGAAGTTAAAAATCAAGATGGATAGCGAAATATTTTGCTTGCGCAATTTATATCTACAAATTAAAGTACTCAACATGCATTGAATGAGTGAGAGTGAATGGTTGGGGAAGTTCGCGGGGGCGGGCTTTAAGAATCTGCAGATTTCGACAGATTCTGCAGAATTTCGGCAATTACACGAGTAAAAACGATCAGGCTGTTGGAATACTGATATAAACAGAATTAAACAAAGTTGTGCTGTCCACATTTTTCACAGTTGTTATCAACACGACATTAAACACAGTCCGATGCTGTGCTTTCGATGATTTGGCACCCCATTTACTATCAGTTGGTGTATGATAGTGCCCCCCCCCTCACCCATTATGTGATTGTTGAATTTCTGTGCACTCAGGGCTGAAACTAGTCCCGATATGAATATTTACCTCCTCCCTAATTATCGTTCTAGTCTGGGCCCTATGTACAGTATAAGTTTCGAAAATATTCAAACATTTGAACCTGTTTGAAATGCCAAATAAACCCCCCTGGGTTTTCCACGTTATTGCATGGAAATTGGGCAGTGGCGTAGCTAGCATCGATAATTGGGGTGGGGGGCATATTCATATATAAATCTTATGTAACAGACCGTAAAGACAATTGATTTGAAAAGAAATTAATCCTGCGTATCACGAATATATGAATTTGGTCCCCCGAATTATCATATAGGTCAATTGACCGAAGAGCATTCAACTTCACTAATTATCTATAACTACTTATAAGTTATAACTTTCTCCACATTCTTGAGGACTTCGTCAGGAATTATCTACTCAGGTTTTATATGTATCATTTAACCTTAATGTTCAGGAATTATATATATCAATTAACCTTATATAACCCCGTAATTTTCCTTTGTTCAATGGCCTTGGCTCCTTATTAATTAACCTATTCTAGCATACCAGAAACAGATAAGGATTATATCTCCATGTTTTCCTGGAGATTTTGAAAAAGTGTAATTATTAAACAAACCAAGCACGTACGAAACATGAGTAAAGATGTAACACGAATACAAAGTTATTGGGGAGAAAGTGGATCAACGGTAACGAGCCTTGTTTATCGCTCGCAATCACCTATGTTAGGTATGCTGTTCGCAGTATGAAAACTCGCAACTGAAACAATAACACAAGAATGTATTTATAATTGGTCGTTATTTGAAACTAATGTAAGGCTAAAACAAGGTTGCTGAGAAGGAATGTACACATCCATTTAGCAAATCTTGCACTGTGAATATTTTTATACCATATAGTTACTTGCTCATAATTATTGTGTGTACTCATTAGCATATTCAACGCTGGCTTTCTTCTTGTTAATTATTCGACATTAATGATGGGAAGAAAAATGTGTATTAGGGATTTCATAATTTAATGTCTAAACGGCTTTAGCTTTAGGGGGCGCTTCTTTGAATGATTTAACATTTTAACGTAAGGTTTTAGTGATTCAGATTGATTCAGTTTTTAGTAATGGCTATATATTCTGGAATTTTGCTATAGATACAGAAGTAAAAATGAATATATAGCCTTTCATATCAGGTTCATAAAAATACTATTTTTTGACTCTGACAATATATGGAAATTGAATTGATGACTCAAAGAGCCTTTACTCCCGTCAAACTGCATGTCATTATAGCGAACTACTTCTACTTCACCGATGCATGTTTCTGAAGTAAAAAATAAACTTACTGTCTTTCCTGTACTGCTCTCGCGACAGCGAATGGCCAGGTGCCGTGACGTTGTAATTCCATATCAATTATACTTGCGTTATTATTGTTCCAGTTATGTTAATTTCTTTCGTGACTGGTAACGTTGATTATAATCACCGTCTAGCGCCAAGACAGGGCTATAATTTCTACCTTATGACTAGGCTCACTTAATAACATGGATGTTACAATTTAAACACTATCGCGCGTCTTCTGTGGCTCGATATATAGCGAGAGGAAACTGAACTTCCAGTGGTTTTCTTGCAACAGAAATATAAAG
Source organism: Dendronephthya gigantea (assembly GCF_004324835.1). Classification (NCBI taxonomy): domain Eukaryota; kingdom Metazoa; phylum Cnidaria; class Anthozoa; order Malacalcyonacea; family Nephtheidae; genus Dendronephthya; species Dendronephthya gigantea. The sequence goes on along the minus strand of NW_021163041.1, from coordinate 298,351 downwards.
AAGCAAAACAGGACAGGCTTGCTATACATGTTACCAAGGTTAACACCATGCATGCGGTGAAAACAACCTTCCATACAGTGATATCACGCAAGGACATATGTTATGAAGATGGATTAAATCGCGGGATTGATAACTAACAACCCGCACACTGTAGTTTGTAGAAATTCTTTTGAAGCCAATGCAGGCGACGAACGTCTTTATTGGTTTACCAAACTTCCTGTCATGTTGTTTGTGGGTTCTATTTGTCTTTAGTTGGCAGGATATCTAAGAAACCAAGTTCCATTCAGCGAAACACTAAGTAATAAAACGAAGATACATAAATATATAAGCTAAGGGACTATAATCAGTGCTTATATAAGCATAATATTATAGTGAAGGCATTACTCGAGATTACCATCCGTTGTTATATTGACCACATATTTCGTTAATATTGTATTTAAAGGAAATGAAGAGTTTAACGATTTACACATGCATGCAGCCGGAGGTTACCTGCAAATCACTTTGATATCAAGCACATCGTGACGGAGTAGGTTTTTTGCTTTATCTTGATGCATATTTTAGTGAGGATTGTACACGCGTGGACATCGCAGCTGAGTGCTCAAAATTAACCAAGGCTATACAGAGTCAGAGTATATTACTGATTCGTTCAGACTGGCTATAGGTATCTTCGTTCAATCGGCTTATTAAAACTCCGTCGATGCCAAGTGACTGGAGTATATGAATGCAATGCAAATGCTAAAGTTAATAAGATACTTCACAGTGAATAAATTTACGGGATCTTGCGATCATTTCTCACTATCTACCCTTCTCTAAAACTGGCCCCTTGCAGCTAATACACACTCAGGGGTTGTATAGTTGATACCAAATATTAGTAGTATGATTATGTCTGTATATAATCAAAATAACAGTCAACACGTTTTACGAAAACTAACCTGTTTATTCATTCCACGATGGCTGCAACTGATAAAACCAACGGTATTGAGGTTTGAAATTTGACTTATCTGACAACCTTCGGAGCCTATTCAAAAGTGGTGGGGATATGACCAGAACCTAATGCGAATTTAATATCCCGCACAGAATTTTATGTTTCGGGACAATTAGTAGAGATCATCGATTCTCTGATTAGTGATAACGATGAAGTACATGGAACAACACTATGAAAAGGGGAACGGAGTTATTTCAGTTATGTTAAAACATATTGATCATGTTGCAAAGTGCGTGCAAGTGCACCTGGAACGTCAGTGCCCTATGTATATAGCATCTCGCATGCAAAGAATCTTTTTTCACGGAATCGGACATACCGCATCAAGCAAGTTGTTCGCGGTTCAGTATTGCGGTCAGTCAAATGTTAATACATAGGAAGACATGCACGTGTCACAGGATTTACCCAACTGTTCATTTCCCATGTAGATGTTGCCAACATCAGTTGGTCTAACACGGTAGTTAAACATCACCTATCACTGCGGCAGGAAGTGAAAGATTGTCGGCCATGTATTTTTGAATCACCACGAGGTTGGCAAACGTCCGCGGTTCCATACAGTCAGACCTTTAAAGCAAAGTTATAAGAAAAGACGAAAAAAATTATTCTAAAATAACATATAGTGTGTTGTTGTTTGTTAGCTATATATGCATGCCACTTTCCAGGTATCTGTTATCACATGAATGCAGTTTGAATTTTCAAACTTTTAAAGGATTTGCTTAAAATATGAGATGAAAACATTGATTAATACTGAGTTACTTCATTCTAATTCTCTCGCTAAGAAGCAATAGTTCACAGAAAAGCAAAACGCTTATTGATTTGATAGATTTTGTTATTCTTTGTTGTTTTTTTCTGACATTATAATTAAAAGTATTTACAGTCTTTCAAGGCCTACGAAATTTGACCCGCTCCAACAGCAATCTGGTATGTAGAAGCTAAATATGTTTAGAATCTTTATTGTGATATATTTGGTAAACGTGTCTTTCTTTGTTGTTTCTTCCGGGCAAAAATACTACAATATTTTTACAACACAGTTATAAATCAACATTCTATTGGGAGATTAACAACCATTTAGAAACACCAAGAACAATAGTTTGACACGGTTATCAAGTTCCGGTAACCAGCGAGTAGTCTTAAATTTGGACCTCATGCATAAGGATATACCCAGTCTTGCTTTGGTGAAATATTGTGTGCTCAGTTTTCTCTTAATCCTTTTAGTGAAGTCTGTACTGCACTTAATTGTTAGACGCTGGGCGAGGCGTCATCAGACGTTTCGCTGATGTCTGAGGTTCCACACCGACCGACTTCTGGTTAATTTTGAACAAATTGTTTAAAAATCTTTGGCATCTTTTGCTACTTAGTCTTGTTTCTCTCTCCATTATTTCACAAACTCTGGGAAATAAATCGTGCAATTTATGGCATGGATTAATGAACATTTACTAATTACTACTAGGGAAAGGGGAGTAACAGTGTAACGCCAGGTCGATAACCATCTTTACACCTTTTGGATTAGGGAATTGTCTGGTAAGATCGAGTGTTTCATCCACCTCAAATCCAGGGTAGTTTCGCTGAGTTATATGATGTGTTTCATATGAGGTAGAATCGCCCGTGGACATTATATATATTCTATCATATAGAACAAGCCTCGAATAATTTCTTTTATAAGAGTAAGTAATCAGCATGGTCTGATTCTACTCCTCTGAGCCAGAGGCACTGCTGCTCTAACTGGAATAATATCCTCAATAGCTACATACCATACGTATATCATATGTTAATGGTATAACTGTATGTTCTGTATCGCAAGTTATCCCAAGAATATCTACGCAATAAACTTATAAGCTACTCAGCTGGGGGAAGATCAATTGGAGAACTGTATACTTTGACTACAATATTTCTATATGTAAAGTACTTCCGCCATGCAGACCGCTCGTCCTTATTAAATATTTAGGCTGACTGGGAGATAATTTTTCGTTGTGTGCGCAAAGCACCGAAATTACAATAATGGGTTTTGAATGAGCTTTAAAACCTTGTTAGTTTTCATTTTTGAATTGCATTGAATAGTTATCTAAATAAACTATCATAACCCTAAAATGACCTATCTATCTAGGACAAATACTAACTTCTACTGACCACCCAAATTGGCAGAACAACATGCAAACAGTGCCATAGCCAACCTGACGATTTTAGTCCTGCTATGAAAATTTTAAGTATTATATTACGTTAACAGAATTTGATTGTTTTTTCACACTCAATAAACACAAAAATATTCGCATAGACTGCATAGTGGGACTAAATGAATCACCAGGCTTACTACGATACCGCATGCAACTATGTCTATAACTGCCCAAAGCACAATAAAGCAAGAGGTTACGTCCAGGCTTTGACTTTGTTAGGTATCCTGTGAGAGCAGAGCATGTTTTTCCCTGATTAATTTTTTAAGCGAATCGTTGTAAAGTTGACCTCGCATAGTAGTAACCCTGAACGAAAAACATGGCTTTCTACGGAGTAGGTAGGGCTTATATAAGCAGGAAGCTTTGGTGTTCAGTGAATAGTTTTTTTCACAGAAAAAATAAACTACCAATAAACTTTTTATTAAACCAGCTAAGGGCATAAGAATTGTAGTATTAACCTCTCATGCGTTTTTGGGTTGTATAACTGATTTTCTGATTGTTTTAGACCAAATTAACAGCAACCAAGTAAAATTTTTTTGGTGTGTAAGATTGTTACACCATATTTAGCAGTGAATCAGCTAAAAAATTAGAACAAACTTTTGTACTCAAAATTTTATTTAAATATTTTAACCTTATTTTGACTATAATATATGCATGTGGAAGGTTAAGAATCTGATCCTATTTTTCATAATTTCACCACAACTCCGAGTAATTCTAGCAGATATTTATGGACTAATGGTATTTGATTCAACACCCAATACAATTTGTGCCTTATAGAAATAAAAAATGTCAGCATTCAATTAATATCTTATCAATTATCATGGCTTGTCACGTCCTAACCTTTTGATTCCGGCATTCAAAATAGGAAACAACAATGTATGAGCTACCAACTACATGTATGCAGTTTCCACTCCAAGCACTATGATCTCTGATCAACATTGAATATTTATAATTTCATATGTACATAATTGTATTTATGTGATGTAACATAAGTATATGTTGATATGTACAAATATATAAATGTATGTACATACATTATTTAATTAAGCTATATCTGTTTTCTGTGGACAGCGCAGTTTACATCGTTGGCTTGGTGTTGTACAACAACCATAAAGAATGACGCCTAGTCCAGATAAAATGATCACAGCAACAATACAGGTCACTATCAGTTGAGGAACATTAAGTTCTGTCTTGGGTTTAACAGCCACACTGTTTTGCGAAAACCAAATTTCACCTGATATTGTAGATTTCATCACAAATTTTATTTCACAAAGAACCAATACCATTTGATCTCCTGTGATCTTAAATGTAATTCAAGATTACAAAGTAAATTTTACCCCAAACTTTAATTAAAGAAGACATTTTATGTCACCGAAGAAAAATGTTGCAAGACAAATATATTCCGTAAATAGAAGAATCCAACTAATCGGTCATTGTCAGTAACTCTCTTTGCCTTCAATGTACGAATCGAAATCCAAATATCCTCTTAGATCACTGAAAAGGTTCGCAAATTTACCGAAATATATCAAATACACTGAACAGTATTTGTCATAAAAAAGTTTTCTTATATAAATTTTTAATAACAATTTTTTTAGTTACATGAAGTATCGCAGACACCACGTGCTCTCTGCACCGTGGAGTGCAGGCTCGAATTAATAGTTTGCTGTAGGTGTCAGTGTGTAAAATATTTTCTTTCAATTTTAAAGCTTTTTTTTCAAGATTTCTCTTCTTTACAAATTGCTTCTGGGCTAAATTAAAAAACGATAATTTGGGTACCGCGAGCATCAAGTTAGAGAGATGACATTAACCTCTGCTGGTGAGTTAAAACACTACAGTGTGACTATGTAGTTTCAGTCTTTATAAATATGAGTTACCATTCGTCGCGTAAAAATGCTTTCTTAGTGTTTCATAATCAACCAATATTTTAAAACGTGTTCTTACAGCTGTGTTTCGACTTAAATATACGCCTACTTTTCTATATCATTCGGTGTCTGTCTAATGCTAGACAATTTTTCATACTCGTCAATAATGAGGACCGAACAACCAGTTGTTTTTTGTCGCTTGCAATACTTCATTGTAGTAGTATATATCCTCTAAATCACTAAATAAAATTCCGACTTGTTAAAAAATTAGTTTTGGAAGAAATTAACTATGTAATTGAATTGATTTAATATCTCTTGTGTTCTTAATATACATTGAAGTTCTGTCGGAGTATTAAAAACCCATTTGATATGAAAAGCCAAATTTTGATTTTTTAAATTTAGTCATCTCAGACGATAATCAAAATTTTCTGTCTTACGTTTTCTATACAGCTGGAATTCTTGCACTGCTTGATGAAAGGGAACCTGAGCTGAAATCGTTTGCATTAAGAAAGTTAAACAATGTTGTTGATGAATTCTGGGCAGAAATCTCAGAGGCTGTGGAAAAAATGTGAGTAATATACAAGAAACCTGTCTAGGGAAAGACCTGACCCTATTTGCAGATGAAATTATAGGGTTAATTTTGGTAGCCAAGGTACTGTACCGACTGTATCTGAGATCACAACTGTATCATCTAAAGGATGTGTGTGAAATATCAAGGTGGACCGAAATATTCTGTTGAATTTTACTCACCTGTTAAAGCATACTTGTTTTGGAGACAAACTGATTCATTTTTTATAGTGAAATGTTATATGAAGATGAGAGCTTTAACTCCAGAGAACTTGCAGCACTTATTGCATCCAAGGTACCATATGATGAATTCCATATTTAATAAACACAACATATTTTGCATTTTTTTAAACAGCTTGCTAATGTTTTTCAAAGAATTGGTCTCTATATGTCTTTAATATATTCCCTAGGTCTATTACCACCTTGGTTCCTTTGAAGATAGTTTGATGTTTGCACTTGGTGCAGGAAATATGTTTGATGTTAATGGTCATTCAGAATTTGTTGAAACAACTATTGGTCAGTAAAAAGAATTATACTAAACTGATAAAAATCCAGTATGCCTTGTTTTTCTACTGATTTCCTGTTTTTATTTTCTTGTTTTTTGAGTACTACAACTACAACTACAACATGTAAAAGCTTTTTACAGTATATTGTTGTTTTACATACAATGTTCTTACAGTTTAATGAGGTTTTAGGGTTAAATATTTGGAAAGGAGAGCTTGAGCATTTGATACTGCTGTCTATGCACTGTCTCTGCTATAATCATGGTAATGGTATTTTCTTTTCTTATACAGCTAAATGTATTGACCACTACACTCAGCAAAGGGTAAAGATATATGAAGGCATTCCTTCTAGTGATGGGAAAGAAATAGTCATTGATCCAAAACTTGAAGCAGTTGTTAACAGGATGTTTCAAAGGTGTTTTGATGATGGAAAGTTCAAACAGGTAAAAAAGTCTGCATCGCTGCATTGTTACAAGTTAAAGCTTAACTTAATAGACTTAGTGTAATAGTAATAGCAACGTAATAGGCATAGTTTGCTTGCTGTGATAGTAATAACAACGTAATAGGCATAGTTTGCTTGCCAATGTGCCACTTTGCAAGTGATAATTGTAATTGCATTATTTGTGATACCACAAATAATTCTTAACTAGGAATTTGATGTGCTGCTAAGAACTGTGTTAATAATAACTGTTGTGCTTTTAATACATGTACCATTTACTGTATATTTCTTGCACCATTTTACAATGTTCACTGAAAGAGCCACTGGATTTAAAACCTAATCATTTTCAATAACCACTCATAAAATATTTCTGTATAAAATTCACATTTTGTTTGTCTAACAGGCAATAGGTATTTCATTGGAGACAAGAAGGCTAGATATTTTTGAGCGTGCAATAATAAAATCAGTAAGTGCACAAAATTTACTCATTTTACATAAACTAGAAACAACAAAAACTCCGTAAAGAGTAAACATTTTGAAAAATATAATTTTCTATGTTTCGACTAAACTATAGCCATCATCAGGAAAAGAATGATGATGACTAGTTGAAGAATGACAATGTTTAGTTGAAACCTCGAAAATTACATTTTTCAAGATGTTTACTCTTTACAGAGTTTCTATTGTTTCATATTTTATTAAAATACTCATACCTTTTCATACTTGGGATATTGTTCTCTGTGCATTTCCATAAACCTGTTCATAAGTTTTAAATAAATCCATAAAGTTTTTCTACTGTAAGATTGCTTTAGTGTGGGTAGATGATTAATGTTATGAAAATGAAAGGTGGTTATTGCTTATTATTTAGGATGACATTGTTAGTATGCTTTCGTACAGTCTTAAATTGTGTATGGCTCTTATACAAAGCAGACAATTTCGGAATGAGGTACAGTTATTGAAATATTATTCATTGTGTAATTTGATGCATTTGTTGTAGACAACCAGTACTTCATGACACATCTTGTATTGTTTTTAGGTACTGAAAGTATTGGTTAAACTCTATCAAAGTCTTAAAACACCTGACTTCATCAACGTTTGCCAGGTTTGTTTTCTTAAATAGATTAGTACATCTGTTCAATGAACACAGGCTGGATTTTTCGTACGCATAGAAAAATAACGCGTTTTTTACCGAATGTATTTTTAGTGTTGCATATTTCTGGATGATTCTGGTGCTGTGGTTGAAATTCTCAACAATTTAATTAAAGATAACGAGGTAATGTTGATATGTTATCAGCATTGTTGTTTAAAAGGGGGCGCCATTCAATCCTAACCTTACATTCGAAAAACTCCAGCATCTGTAATAGGATTTGTATTGATCGAGTAAAGCACAAGAGTTCGTTAACTTAATTACTTAATTTAACTGCATTTATCATTGAAAAGTTCATTAAGTAGTGGTTATTGAGTGAACCTGAAAAGAGCTCGTACAATTTGGATGATGTAGCTCAATCGATAGAAATAGTGAAATCTCGTTCAAGCCTCAAGGCAATGGATTTTCGTTATTTTCTGCAGTGTCAAGAAACATATCTGCACTTCGTTTTGGCCTAGACTAGGCAGCTTGTAACTATAGCAATGAATGGTCCGCATGTCTTAGCCAATGCCAGACCGTAGACCGTAGTCGATACTGAAAGAAAAATCATTGACATTAAAAAGAAATGCAAGCGTATATTCAAAGTTTAGACTTATTGTAAATTTAAACCCGGCTCTTGACCAAATTGTTTTTGTAATTTGAATATTGTCGTGTGAATGAGAGTTAACAGGGATGAAATTTACTCAAACATGTTTCTAAACTTGCAGAAAGACCAAACGATAATGGCTTATCAAATTGCCTTCGATCTTTATGAAAATGCCACGCAGCAATTCTTAACATCAGTTATTGATAAGTTAAGAATAGCCATACCATTAATAACAGACACTACTGAAGATAATGAAACAAATAATAAGGTGAGATATTCTATTATACCACGGTGTCCTAGCAGATAGTGGCCCCCGCAGAAAGTGTCCCCCCCCGAACACTATCTGCTAACGGATAATGTCCCCCGGACACAATCCCAAAATGTAACACCAGCATGTATAAAGATTGGCTCTGATGAAGTTACAAACTTTATGTATGGTCGTACTCGTCGTAGTGATGAAATACGTGGTTATATCATGATTCATAATTTTGTTTCAGAATGGAGTAGATAAAGTGTTGGAAGATCGTGTCAAAAATTTACAAGCAATACTTAGTGGGGAGACCACCATAGGATATCATTTGGAATTTCTCATTAGAAATAATCATGCAGATTTACTTATTCTAAAAAACACAAAGGTATTGTACATTTTCAAAGTACAGTATAAGAGGGATTACAACCCGCCCCAGATATTTATGTAGTTAGCTAATCATAGTCATCAGGTTTTACATAGAAAACGTCTAACCATTATCATTATGAATCCTTTGGCTTTTTTAATACTATAATATATACTAAACAGTATAATCTAAAACGTATGTATCTCGTGGTACTGTAGAGTCGTACTGGTAAAAGTGTACTGGTAATGCTGTTTGTTATGTATTGAAGAACTTATATGTTAGGTAATGTCCGTTTAGGATGCATCTCGAAACTCTGTCTGTCATTCAGCAACTGTCATATCAAATGCACTTATGCATTGTGGAACAACTACAGATACATTTCTTCGGTAGGAAAGTTTATCTATAGTACGATATGTATTTATATAGTGTAGCTATATAACACAATATTTAGTGACCTTGCCCTAGATAAACTGCGTGCACATTTAACTCCATTATATAATGAATGTCCCATTTCAATATTCTTACAGAAATAATCTGGAGTGGCTAGCTCGAGCAACGAACTGGGCTAAGTTTACAGCGACAGCAAGTCTTGGTGTTATTCACAGGGTAAGGCGTCCTCAACAGAATACAAACTATAATACCCTACATTATTTTCAGTATTTTATACTGCATGTTTAAACTCAATATTCTTCAGTGGTTTTATGTCAGTAGCTATGCCTTAATGTAAACACCTTCAAGATTTTTGCCCAGATGAGATTTGAGTAATTGACGTGCACGCGTAATAAACTGAAGTACACGGGGTTTAACATTTGGTTTTTGATACATCTAGGGTCATGAACAAGATGCTTTGAAACTGATGGCGTCATATCTTCCGAAGGATTCTAATGCAGGCAGCGCATATCAAGAAGGTGGTGGACTTTACGCGTTAGGTAGGTAGGATTCAACAAAAAAACTAAGAACTGTATGATGAGGGTCACCAGTTATAGTTAGATATAAATGCATGCATGCATATGCATATCTGTTTTGTTTTTGATTGGTTGATGCATTTTTCTTCGAGTCTTGGCGACAAAATTAAACTGCTGTTATAGTTAGTGTACCTTGTTTATATTGTACGTAGAATAGAGCCTCGCTGAACACCTACATATTAGTATGGTACGGTACAATTCCTCATGACAAGGTCGTGCTCAGACTTATGAAATACAGTTAACAAGATGCATGTATAAAACAAAACGGTCATAACACCGCCTATTGCAACGTTAGTCATATGCAATCTCCATTCTTGTGACCACACTGTAGCTAAACGTGAATTATGCCAGTGCATATATACAAATATCGAAATTGAATGTAAAACAAGATTAATCGCGGATCCAATTGCCACTCTTATCAAAGCTTCAGCGAAGACGTCTACAGTCTCAGCATAAAAATAACTTACTTTATACAAGGATTGATATGCCTGACTGACAATTGAGGCCGAATGTTGGTACAACATTAGTTGGATATGTAGATCATCCTCCAAGCGAATTCCATCCCACTCTTTTTCATTTTGTTGACTCATTCTTCGAAGAAAACGGCAACATCTTGCACATCGGCCAATCGCATTTAGAATTCTTTTCCTCAGGGTCTTTGTTGAAGCGAGGAAAATTTCCACAGTACCCCGATATAAAGATAACGCGATGAATATACTGATATCCTGCACATCAGCTTGCATGATACGAAACACTAATGTATACACTCCTGTAGTGAAACTAATGAGAATAAAATTTCGTCCAGTCACAACAAATTGAGAACTACCGATGGCTAACTTCTCGTTAATAATATTCAGTGCAAGAATGGTTAAGCGTACAATGATAGCAATTATGGCTTTGAAGATTTCATCATTTTCACCAATGAACCATGGAATAGTGAGATATCCATAGGTTATTGCCACAATACCACCCAAGAAGTACTGTGTTGTGATTATTTTAAAAACACTAAGTTTTTTCAAGTTTTCTGCCGAATGACAGGCACTGATTTTCTTTGAAACAAAGTAACCTGTAGCAATCACGCCAAACAGGAAAACAGCATTGCCTGTGTATCTATAATCATCGTGGGTGAAGTCCGCATCTTGAGTGTACAAAATAATTTTATATATCGAATAACTAAGACCTTGAACGACGGCTATTAGGAGTGTTTTCCGATGTTGAGACATAAACACATTCCACGTGAGAAGCAGCATCAGGCTGAGTTGAAACCAGAAGGCTAAAGCACAAACGCCCACAATGTGTCCAGCTAAAACCCATTTTATTGCACTTTTTGGGCGAGTGTTTCCCTGTTGAATTTGTTCAAAGCATACGTTTGTTGTGTTTATGTTAAAAAACAATACAGAAATCATCAACAACGCCAATGGGACCCCAGCAAGGTGTATAGTAAAACTTGTCCACATACTGATTAGAAATGTTTTGCAGAAGGTTTTATTATTAGCCTCTCTACAGTTATTGTTAATACTGCCATACGTTTGAATTTGAGTGAGCTCAGTGGAATCATCATCGTCTTGTGTTGATCTTGATATCCAAATTAAATCATCGATTTCAGAGTGATAAATTGTCTCGTTCTCCATATACCATGCCAATTATGAACGTATTTATAAGCTCTGAATTTGACTCGTATGGAAGTCAATCCATGTATTTTCAATATCTTCGCATTCTTATTATCAATAACGGCCTCGTGTGCACAAACTGTACACAGACTCAGATCAAGGATGTTATTTTCTTCCCATGCAGTAATTGCACTTTACAGACCTGTACCACTTACGGTCAATACAACCGTAGTAATTGCATTTATTATATTCCCTATATGACTTTTTTATATTTGTGGAACAGAAAGTGAATGCAGATGACATTGAAAGTGAAACTATGCATGCTGTATTTCTATGTACACCATGTTTTAATTTATTTGCCTAAATTTTGAAAAATCTCCAAATTAGGTCGTTTAATTATATTGTTTGAAGTAGAAAACATTGCCCCCAAAATAGCTATGCATCTGACAGACAGTAAAATAACCAGACCTTATTGTTGGCTTTGGACGCGCTTTATTCGAGGTTTGACCAAATAGTAATCCTTGACCGATTTTTTTGCTGGTTTGGAATAAATACTTGTGGCGTGCAGGTTCACACTTACTTTACGATGTTTTTTGACATTACAGGTAATGTTTCTCTATAGTAACAAGTCTCCACCCTGCATGCATATTACCATTTCCAACAGCTCAACTGTGGCTTAACGTTTGATTGTATTTTCAGGCCTAATCCACGCAAACCACGGGGACAAAATCATTGACTATATTCTACAGCAACTGAAAAGTGCCACAAGTGATGTGAGTAAAAATAATTCTTTTAAAAATCATTTAATTTTTCAGTCTATATTAAAATATGATATTGATATTTCTCGATACTTCGCATGTAATATTGTGTTTTTAAACATTTCAGATGGTTCGTCATGGTGGTTGTCTTGGTTTAGGTCTTGCTGCCATGGGTACAGCCAGAGAAGGTGTTTTCATCCTATATTAGTCAGATTCTCTGTATTCTTCAGTAACAACGGTAGCTAACAGTCAAAGTGTTTTATTAAACTTGTTTTATTTATATATGCAGATATTTATAATCAATTGAAAGACAATCTATATCACGATGATGCCGTGACAGGTATAATATAATATTATTCTATGAATTTTTTTATTGTTCTTGAATGTGTTTTTTCTCCATTTGGTCTTTTTCTCGCATTGGGCATATTCCTGTTGATATTTCCTAGTTAAGATTATTACACAAATTTCACAGGCCTTCCTTCATGTTAAGTCACTCGTATTTATTGCCGCTGAGTAATACAGTATTAAACTTCATTCATCTGTTAACTGCATAATGTACTTTGTCAAATGTACTTTGTCACTTTTATAGGCGAGGCAGCAGGGTTAGCTATGGGCTTGGTTATGTTAGGCTCATTTTCCTCAACAGCTATCGATGATATGGTTGCAGTAAGTATTTTTAGATACAAAGGGGTTCTGAATAGTTTGCTTTTTGTGAATAGGAGAGCAATATCCAAAATATCAATCTGTGCTTCCATATTGTTAGTCGATATTTCTGACAGTTTCCTAAAATACGCATATTAGTCCCTTTCTGATGTTTGTTTATTAGACTGTATTTTTATACAATCTGCACGTAAAGAAAGGGGAGAATAAACGACCCAAACATACTGTCATTTTTGGCTGCAGTGCCAGGAGTGAAATTTCATTGGGTGACATACTGAGATTTTCGTATGCAGTGTTTATTGTCCTGCCTTAAACATGCTGCGCAATGATGAAACAAAAACTTTGTTGGATTAAATTTCCTAGTACGCTCGTGAGACGAAGCATGAGAAAATCCTCCGAGGCTTAGCCCTTGGTATATCATTGGTAAGTGCAGGAGTTGATGTCGACTTACGTCAATTCGTTTGATTCTCCTTCCTTTAATAATTCGTGCCTGAATGGGGAAATCTAACTAAGAGTATCATTTTCAGGTGATGTACTCGCGTATGGAGGAGGCAGACGCTCTTATTGATGATCTTTCACGCGACAAAGATCCCAATTTACGTATCTGTGGAATGTATACTGTTGCAATGGCGTATTGTGGCACTGGTAATAACAAAGCTATCAAACAGTTATTACATGTAGCGGTAAGTCGCTGTCTTTACACATACATGATTCATGCACTCATTCACTTTTAGTTTTTATTTAACAAGACCCCCTCCCCACCCACAAGTGCCCCCCTCCTCCTCGAACTAAGAGATAGAGTTAGAGAGATATATGTTTTGCCCTCCTTATCCCACACCCCAGTCGCCACGATTAGATAAAACTCCGGAAAAAGACAGGTGCCTTCTGGCGTGCATTACAAGTAATGCTAACGCGTTACGAAAATGATGTAATTTATCGATTATTTTAGGTTAGTGATGTTAATGACGACGTGCGTAGAGCGGCGGTAGTTTGTTTAGGATTTTTGATGTTCAGGTATATTTTGACTCTAATATTGCTCCCTGTTTTACTGTCTCTTAGGTTTGTTTTAAGCATTTAACTTTAATTTTAACACCAGGACTCCTGAACAATGTCCAAGCGTGGTTTCATTGTTATCTGAAAGTTATAATCCCCATGTTCGGTATGGAGCTGCTATTGCTCTTGGTATATCATGCGCTGGTACTGGACTCAAGGTATTTATCACGCATACACCATGCATTACTGATTAGCTGGGTACCTGATACTGGTGCTTGTTTAGGACTCTATCGATCGCCTACCATTCAAGCCGATCGTCGATTTTTTTATGATAGCATAGTTGTCATTTTGATTTTAGGAAGCTGTGAGTATCGTGGAACCAATGACAAACGACCCCGTAAATTACGTCCGGCAGGTAAGGCGAATATAGTGTATGTTACTAATCTACCTTCCTGTAAATCGTAGTTGCAAACTTATTGTGTAACGAGAAATGCTTTTCTTTCAGGGTGCTCTAATTGCCAGCTCTCTTTTACTTATCCAACACAATGACCACACAAATCCGAAGGTGACCACCATGCATGTATATTATTATTGTGGGAAATAACTTTAAGATAAGTGCTTAATAATTAATAAAAAAATGTTGTACAAAATTTAGGTGTCAAAGTTTCGTGAGATATATTCCAAAGTTATTGGAGATAAACATGAAGATCAAATGGCTAAATTTGGATCCATTATTGCACAAGGAATTCTAGATGCTGGTATGTTCCTCAAATAGCTACGTATTTCTTGAAAAAGAGTTAATTTATGGTGTAACGTTTATATTCACAATTGATATTGTGTCGACGTTTTTTCCTACGAGTGCATGGCTGGTCACTCGTACAAGCCATTCTAATTTTAAAACTGGCGTTCAAATGAATACTGAGTGCGCTTGGCTCGGGGATATTTCCTCAACCTGTGGCACAATTGTAAGACTATAGTAAAATTCTGTATATTTGGTAACAAAATGACGGAAGCATGCAGTAAAAAATGTGTGTGTGATTACCTATTGATCCCCCTCCCAAATGTCGATTAATCATTGAATAGGTGGAAGAAATGTAACTATTTCCCTCCAATCCCGAGCTGGTCACACACATATGATGTCTGTTGTTGGTTTATTGGTATTTACTCATTATTGGTACTGGTTCCCACTCACACATTTTATTTCTTTGGCTTTCACACCCACTTGTCTTATTGGTCTCAATTCTGATGTCAAGGTATACAGTTTTGCTTGTACATACACTTGAGGGGAAATGGCAAGGGGTTATTAGGCATTTTGTCTGGTCAGTGGTCAGTCAGTCATCGATCTTTCATTGTGACCTATAAAATGATTCCCTTGTAGATGCCAAAAATGAAGTTCATATCCAACGCTAAACCGTCATTATTTGCCTATCCTGAAGCTTTAAAACCCCCCAAGAAAGAAGAAAGGGAAAAGGTGGAAAAATTATTCCGTTTTTATAAAAAGACAAGGTTTTGGAATTTAGGCAAATGTTAAAATGAAGATGGATTTGTAAATCTTTTCACTTTGATTGTATTTTAAGGTAACGAAAGCTGTGTTATCATTTTCCTCGAAAGCCAAAAAGACCAAGAAGGACGCAGCAGAAAAAGATGAACCGATGGACGTGGTAATTAAAAATCTGCAATATTTCCTTCCTGTTGACATTAGACATGCAATATCACGGATAAACAGCTAATTGCTTTTCGTCAACTGCACGGGCAAAATGCAATAAACGTGACGAGATAAGGTGGTTTTTCTGCATAAACCCAGACAGAAACGTGGATAACATAACAATAGAGTTGATGTTCGCGAGCATAAATTTGTTTTTGGCCCGACTCTGAACTCACTCGTATTACGATTCAAAATCGCGAAGAGTTCCTAATGATTTTAGCATTCAATAGCGACTTTACCAGATGCCAAATACAGCGACACGAACAACTTGCTGTTTTATACTCAACGTCGCCAAGTATTTCCGCATAATAAACACACCTTTTTCTTTCTGTAGGACAACACTAAAAGCCAGAAGGTATAAGAGTATACCTTAGTACTTATTACTTAGTACTTATTATTATACCTTAGTACTTAGTACTTATTGAGTACTTATTCTATTGTGGTGGATACAATAAAGAGATTAGATAGACTAAAGGATGGACTAAATCCACAAGAGTGTTTCATCATGTTTTTTGAATGAAAATAGGAGAAAGAGAAGGGAAATGAAAAAGAAAAAGATGAAGATTCAAGTATTCAGAATGAAAAAGATAAAAGCGAAAAGAAAGATAGCGATGAAAGTAAAAAAGAACCAGAACCTGACACCGAAATGTTGGATAACCCTTCCCGAGTTATGCAGGCACAGGTCAGGTTATGTGTTAACTTAATATTGTCACTATTATGGAGGCAAGGGAATATGATCGGGGGGGGGGAAGAGTTTACACGTAATTTTTGGTTCCTTTAAATTTTTGCACGTCATGCACTTAGTTGTAGTCAGAAAAAATTTTTTAGTGGCATATCGATGCAGAATATGGAAAGTCTAATTTCCATCTTGTTCATTTATTATAGCTTAAGCTTATTAGCTTACCAAAAGACAGTAGATATTCTCCTTTGAAGCCGGTAAGTAGTATACGCTGGCATGCTTTACCGTTATGCCAAAGCAATGGTTGGTGATGAATAGTGATACTATCAACATTTCTATCAACTATCTACTCTGCACCACTTATCAGGTAAATGTTGGAGGTATAATCATGATGAGAAATTCTTTACTGGATGAACCCGAAGAGCTTCTAGAACCCTTACCAGGTATTTATTGTCAAGTTAGATTTAAATATGTCTTACATGTACATTAGTTTTATATAAAATGCAAATACGTAACCTTATATAGTTTAGAATGTTGACAGAATAATAGTGGTTGTTAGGTCATACAGAGTTGTCTTAAACATGCAAGGATCCAGTCTAGATCCGCACCTGCACATTAGAAACTAAGTAATTTCGCAATCGCATGCAATGTTTCTGTTTTTGTAGCCGCGAAATCGCCTGCTATAGATGACGAAGATGATGAACCTGAACCACCGGAACCATTTGAATATATCGAAGAAGATTAGATATACATTTCTATCACCAGCAGTGTTCATTGACATAATTACTTTAAGCTGTTTTTGTATTGGTTTTGTTTGTACGAGACTAAGCATGCGTACAATGAAAGCAAGTTAGTGAGCGGATTAATGCATGTTGTTGCTAATCCAGAGATGAGAGACAATAATGGTAGCCTGAGTTCGTAACTATATATTTGCATTAACCTTAGGTTGCTTCCTTTACACGCCTAATGTCAGATCTGACCTGTCCTATCGTATTTTACAAAGTCAGATTACCGGATATTTAGGTGTTTAAATATGTGCTTACCATGCACAGACAATAAAATTTTACCGCCATCCCAATTTTATCCATTTTAAAATAGAAACCATTTTGGTCGTTCGTGTGAATGCGATTCTCGTTGTTACGATTAAAAAGACGTCAGGAAGCTAGATAATTGTTTCTTATGTAAAAGTTAAATTCACGATCCACGACAGCTTGTGGAATTACCATTTGATTCTAATGCACTCTTCGTGTTCAGGGTTAGGTTTGGGGTTTGGACCCCGTGTAAATCTAAACCTAATCCTCCCCTGCCATTCCAAAAATGGACATTTTTACCACGGGTAAGATATTTCCAAGGCATGGAACCTGTTCCACCCAATCGGATAATCCATACTCACCGTGGTTCCTTTTTGCGTTTGTTTGAGTTCACATCACCCTTTATTCTTCCTGCTGAAGTTCTCTAAGTTCTATGCAATTATACAAGATCCTCAAAGTGAATGACCTGTGAGTCACGTCTGGAAAAGCTCATCGCCTGGTATTTAAGGTATTGGAATGTTAAAGATCCGATTTGCACACCTATATCTCAGGGCGCAATTTTCCTTTTTGAAAAATTTTACCATGGACATGGTTATGGTTCTGCCATATAAAGCGGTGACAAGTGCAACGTCTTACTGCACAATGTTGGCGTAAAGGTCTTCACTCGATCCAATTTGTCGAATCCAATTCACTTCTGACGCAGGGATATTGTCTGCTTTTTAATACAGTAGTACTGAATTAGTTTTAGTTATTTGCTACCGATATACCTCCTTAAGTCAACATACGATAAGTGAAGAAGTAAATGTTCCTCACCTGAATTTTTCACGACTCTGCTTAAATTTCAAAACTCAAAGCAATAATTAAAAAAAAAATTAAAAAACATTTATCGACTTGATATTGGATCTATTAAATACACATTGCAAATTAAAGTTTCAATTCGATAAATGCTGCCTCACCCTTTCAATTTTTCTTCCCACTGGCAATGCAATTTAGCTATATTAGCATGTAAATTAATCATTGTAATCGCCATGTTAAATGCGAAAAGGAAAAGTAATTAAGTAAAATAATATAAACACCAACATTTTAATTATTTTTTACCAATATTAAATATTTTATATTCATATACCTAAGATCAAGTCCGTGTATAAGCGGGGGTTTCGAGTTTTTCCTTTTTACATGTGGCTATATTTTATAATGGAGGTAAATGGTACGGTGGAATTTGATGGAACCGGACGTCTTCGTTACCCTACGACGACGGGGACAATTTTATTCAGTATTGAAGTAGCATTCTCATTAATAGCGAATTTTTTGGTTGTGTTCTTGTTCGCATGTCGCAGACGTCTGCTTTGTAATCCTCATAATCGATGTATTTTAAGTTTGGCTATAACTGATATCCTAACATCCATTACAGTTTTTTTCAGTCCTGGCTTGGTTTTGAAGGAGAAATTTCAAAACGCAAAAGATTATTCTTACGTAACTCGGGAGATTTACTGTCGTTTCATTTATAGTAACTTTTTGCCGTTTGCTCTCGCTGTAACATCACTGTATACGTCCGTTGTACTCGCGTTTGAACGTTGGTTAGCTGTTAGACGAAGCATATTTTACAAGACTAGTTTCAAGATTCGACACATGAATAGGTTAAT
Source organism: Dendronephthya gigantea (assembly GCF_004324835.1). Taxonomy (NCBI): domain Eukaryota; kingdom Metazoa; phylum Cnidaria; class Anthozoa; order Malacalcyonacea; family Nephtheidae; genus Dendronephthya; species Dendronephthya gigantea. The sequence continues at coordinate 279,442 of NW_021163041.1, read as the reverse complement.
CATGGCGTCTTGGATTGCCGGATTCACAGCTGAGGTTCCTATTATGATCATGATGAAAGGCGTTTATGATCAACCCGAAGAAAACTGTCGTTATATTGTGGCAGAAAACAAGGTATTAACTCTTTGCCTTTCGGTTGCATTCATTGTATTTCAAATGGTGATACCTTTAACGCTCATTACGATCGCATACGTTGACACATTTCGCGGAATCAGAGCGTCACTGAGATTCACAGAATCTGCTAGAACTGAAAACATCAACTGCATCAAAAGATCAAAGAAAGTCACGAAAGTAGCCGCTATAACAACATTTATTCTGACAGTTTGTTGGGTAACATGTTCTATTCCATTCTTCGTATCTTTATTAGCATTTGATCCACTTAACGATTACCAAGACCCGTTGGTGGTGGTGATAGGTTTACTCGCTTTTGCTAATACGTGCATAAATCCTTGTATTTACGTGTTTTCAAATCCTGAATTAAGGCATGCTCTGAAGGATGTACTCCTTAAAAACACTCCACAACACACTCAGTCAGGAGGAGCAAGAGCCCATGGACAATGAACAAAATTACTAAGAGCAAAACAAAACCGTTTTCTGATCCTATTTAGTTTCTGCACGTGCTTTTAAAATTTTTTCCACAGTTGTTTCGAGATATTTTAATTTATTAAGCCTACAGTGTTGAAAATATACTACATCAGTAACATCTTGCATGCTGCAGTTGATCAAAGTCACGAGGCTTGATTGAAACATACAAAACTAGCAGATTTACACTAAAATTTTGCAATGTAAATGTCCTGCAATAGCTACTTCGTCGAAAGATAGCCATATGCATGCATGCTGCTGATACTATGCTCGATTTGATTTTGTTGTCGTTAGTCCAAGATAAATTTGTAGCGCCACGATCCCGACACACGCTGTAAACGCAGTTTTCAATAACAGTAAATTCCACGAATAAATACCAAAGAAAAAACTGATGAATCTAGAAACAAATCAGAAGAGTGAGAATGATACTGAGTTACTGACAAGCACACGCGCGATAAAAGCCTTGCGAAAGATTAGACATAGCAAGGGGAGACGGTCTAATTCTAACTAGTCCTGGACTCATTCGGGCAGGAACCATTGACCATTATGCAACATATCAACACAAGAATTGTCAAGCTCATACTTGCTTTGAAGGAAGAATATTGAATCGGGTACAGGCTACTGATTTGTGTAAATGCACACTTATCTATACATGCAAAGTAAATACTCACTCTATAATGAGTGGTTTAAAACAACAGAGAGCCATAAATGTTCCTAAAACAGGCAGAAATGACCTTTGTAGATCATGTCTTGACCACAACCAAACCAATGTTGCTGTTGCAATATGATGAATCTAAATATGGGAAAAAGCCAAATAACATATTAATTAAAACACTGAAATTAAAGCAACCCTCACTGATCATTCCTTATTTGCATAATATAAAAACTCACCAAAGCAATGTTAGCATCAAAACTCATTTGCATGTATTTCCAATCAAATTCAACACCTCTTGCACCAACCCACAAGGGTAGTAGCTTTGTCATAACAAGTTCTGCAGTCGCCCAACCTGATAATGAAATAGAAACCATGAAAAGTATTTTTCTAATTTGGAATACTCAACCTACTTCTTAATACCAAATCTACATCTAATAATATGTAGAAAACTATGATTTACAGTACTTTGATTCAGTGTGACTTTGTGAGTATTGTGTGCCCTTTTCAACAGCAAATAATGACATTAATTGTGTAAATTTACCTAAACCAGCGACTAATACTTTCAACTCTCCTTTTCCAGGGATTTTTGACATTGTTAAATAGAGACCAAATAAGTCAGCAACATCTACAGTTGATTTCAAGAATTCCTAAAAATATTCAAAATTGGAGGCAAAATTTAATTACAATTAAATTATGGAAAATCACATTTCATTTAAAATATATAGTATTTCAACAGTTTTTTAATAAAATTATTAAGCAAAACAAAACAGCCTAACCAAAAAAGCCTTATAGTACCACTTCTGCAACAAGTAATATGTTATAGAAAAGCATCCACAAACTGAAATTAATAATGAATGATTGAGGCCTCCTGGCCCATTCTCCTTACTGCAAAAACATCCAAGGAATCTGCTGTTGACTCTGACGTTGGAAAAAAAGTGGCAAGCACAAGCATCTGGTAAGCAAAAATTACTGAATGTTATTATGACATTATCAACAGTACATTTTTTAGCCTTTATGTACTTTATCTTATATTCATTTTACTATAATTTATTTGGCTTTATTGGTACATTTTAGCATTAAAAAGTCTGCATTAAAATGAGCAACAATTTATCTACTACAAATATTAAAAAGCAATACAAATTAAGTCCTAAAATTGATGATACAAATCTATTTATGAACTCTATTCATTTTTAATATAAAATAATACCTTGCAAAGTTGTGTAACCAAATAGGTACACGCTGCTTGAACACATCTCCAGAATGCACTGTACTCAGATCTAATACAAAACCACAAAAAGATTATATCATCAAAGCATTCACAGGTAGTCTAGGTCTGGGACAGTAGTCCTACAGAGTGTCAATTCCATGTAAGATTCTCATCAATGCTGGTTTGCCAGCATAGACATTTTATTGGCCTAGCGGCTGGCACTTCTAGCATGTGGAGTATTTAGTGCAGTAGCTAAAATGCTTAAGGTGGCATAAATTTAGGTTAGCACTGGAACTGTAGTTTTCCATTGGCAGAGTCTTGGCATGAACTACACATAAATGCAACATGGGATTGCAAAGTTACTGACACAACAAATGTATCAGATTACTTTTACAGAAACTTGTTTTTGTTCTGCTACTTCCTTTATATAGATTGCACGCAAGATTCGGCAATAACCTTGTAGAAATAAAAGGTCATGGGCAGTAAATAACAGTTCAGGCTCCAGTCAGACCAGTCTCCAAACACACTAGAACTCAAGAAGGCAATGAAAAAACAAATCATTATACTTACAGACCAGAACATTTGTATAAAATAAAATAAGGAAAATATGCCAAAGCGACACAGTTTCCAAAATGGAATAAAGTCATTTTTGAACAAAGAAATTCTTTAAAGGATATACAAAACTATTGTCACTCTTCCCACGCGAGCCAAGAAAATGAAGAAAATGAAAATCTTTGAAAATCTTTACAGTGGGTAGTTACCGCTGACCTTGTCTAACGACTTTCGAAGCGGGTGGCTTTATTTAATTTATATATATCTATTATAGAATATTTAATATAGTGGTTTATACGTATATTATATAAAAACAGGTGAAAACCAGAACACCAACGCGAGATTTTTATAAAGTTTTATATGCTTTGGCGTATATCTATTGACATATCTACTATGTGTGAGACTTTGAAATGATAAATATTTCTTTCGCTGGTTGTGGTTTTCATGGCATATACCACATCGGTGTTATTTCATGCCTACAGCGTTATGGCAAGAACATCATGAAAGATATACGTGGCTATGGAGGTGCTTCTGCTGGTTCATTAGTAGCTGCAATGCTAGCCACGTCTACACCTCTTGAACACGGTCTGCAGTTTACCACAGATCTAGCTGACAAAGTTCGTGGACATTTTTTAGGGGCTTTGAACCCCTCATTTGATTTGATGCAACACCTTGACGATGCTTTGGATACGTTCCTACCACATGACGCTCATTTACGTGCTAGTGGCAGGCTGTATGTTTCTATTTCAAGTTTTCCGCAGTGCAAGAATTCAATAGTATCACAATTTGATTCCAGGGATGACCTGATACAGGTGATTGTTGGGGAGTTACACAACTGTAAATGCCTAGAATCCAAATTTGAAATATAACCTTGACTACCTTGATCTGTCAATGAAAACGTAAAACTATCTAGGTGCCTGCTAAAAGTTGAATCCATCCCTTTTTAAAGCATTACACCATCAAACATCCAGTAATTTTATTTTAAATAGGTACCTTTAAAATTATTTATATTGTTTCACTAGGCTTTATTGGCTAGTTGCTACATTCCAATTTATGGTGGTACCAAGGTTCCAATATATAAAGGCAAGGTATGTCTATACAATTATCATACATGTGGTAGTACAATAAAATTAGAACTTTATAGACTTTTTCAAAGCATGCTATGGCCGTACAAATGTGGGAGACTATACTCTCATTGTGTTAGAAAAGTTAGCAAATTACTTTGAACTGGAAGGGCCTGTCAACTGCATTATGATCATATTCTTGTATACATTTTTTTTCTCAGAAATGGGTAGATGGTGGATTTTCTGACAACCTTCCCATACCTGAAACAGGAAAAACAATCCGTGTCTCACCTTTTTGCGGAGATTTTGACATCTGTCCAGAAGATAAACAGTCCTTAAACCTGTTCACTGCAGAAGTAGTTAAGAACATGAAAATTGTTATTAACATACGAAACATGGAGCGTGGCCTTCAAGCCTTATTCCCACCCTCAAAAAAAGACCTGCAGAGGATTTACATGCATGGATATAATGACGCTTTGACTTTTCTTGGTATATATGTGTCAAGATAATTTTAGAATATAATTTGAGCATAAAATTTATTTATGTATGTTTTAAAATGCAGAAAATACAGATTCGCAAAGTTCACAGCGAATGTATCAATTTCCTCGCGGATGCCAAAAGTATAAAAAATTTGCGAACTGAAAAAAATGTATTTTATACTGTAATATGATCAAGAACATCAAGATGTTTATACTATATGAATTATGGATTTATGGAGAAAAATCTGTAATTTCCCGCATTCTCTCTAGACTGTAATTCCGCAGAGGTAATTCCGCATACGTAATTCCGCATACGTAATTCCGCATACGTGCAATATACCCAGGCTTCCCAGGCGCTTTATTGGAAAACATAAAGGCTGCATTCAGCGTAATATAGAGATCTTTGGCTAAAATTTGCAAGCGCGCAGGGGTGCTTGGGGGGCCGCGTCAACTTAGCCACAGATCTCTTTATTACGCTGAATGCAGCTTTGCCTTTATGCTTTCCAATAAAGCGCCTGGGTACGAGGCTATTCCCGGGGGGGGGAAAGGGGGAGACAGCTTTCGAGAGTTTTATAAAAAACTTCGATAGAAAACTTTTTTTTACATCTTCTGACACTTCTTTGTTTATTGTGATTTACTAGTATGATTTCAAAGGGTATTTTGACAATATGTGGTGGAGTTTTGATTCATCTTTCATTGGGAACATTGTATACGTTCGGTGAGTGACAAAAATATACAATTAAAAGCCAATACGGCAATAGTGTTTCAAAATAATAGCGATATATGACGCTACTAGGGCAGGATGCGTAATATTAATGACCTAACAAGTTATTGCAAGCCCGTTTAGATAAGTCAAAATTAAATAACACTCTTAGATCTCTCTTGAATAAGTCAACTTGAATATTATGCACTGAATATGTAGTTGTAAACAGTATCTTTGTATTATAAAGGTTAAAACATTTAGTTTGCTTGTTGAATAAAAGATAGACTTGCTTTCTATTTTGAACTTAACCACCGTTTAAGCTAAACAGGCTTGATACAACCGGCCCCTGGTTTCAAGGAGGAGGGGGAAGGGGGTTCTGAGGTTTGATGGGGTGATGATTTTTTTTGCTTTAAATTAAACAAGTACCAACTTTCATTCCGGTCAAATATTAGGTCTAAGACTAACTGTGCACTTTAAGACTTACTGATAATTTCTAGCAGGATAATTTCATGATCTGCAGATTGTATATAAATAAATCTTGCCATCTTCATGAATCCATTTGTTTCCCTGGATAGGTCAACTAGGTATTAAATTCCAGTGAAACCTCCAGAAATAGTTATTTTCTGTTGTTTGCAACTGTGATTTTTTCCATAAGCATTACACCATTTGAAAGCATCCTTGGCAATTAAAAGCACCCAGCTTGTTACATTTTAGGTATTGCTGATCAATGCAACCACTCAGCACATTAATTAATTTATTCAATGATTAAAAGCTAGAAATTTAAACTCTTCTCTCTTATAGGTAATATGAGTCCTTATATAACATCTTACTTGCGGTATGAAGAATCGGATACTTCTGTTGATTCTACAATGGCTATGTGGATATTGGCTGTACAAGTGATTGGGCAGGGCTTTTTCATGACAGTTGGCGGTGCAATGCATGATAAGATTGGTGCGCGTTTGACATGTGCAATTGGAGGAACTATTTTGAGGTCAATGTGACTGCATGGTTGTAGAAATCATGCCATAGTGAAAATAAGAGTGAATATGTTCTATATGGTTCCAGAAATCAAATATACATTATCAGTGGAGAAGCCAGCCTGACCATTTAGTACCCCTCCGAAAAATTTACTAAAGAATTTCTTTGTCCAATTGACTGAATGTTTCATGACACTCAGGCACTTCCATAATTTTATATATTTGTTTTTTTAGTTTTGGTGTTGTTATGACATATTTTTCTATCCAGAAGTCATTTGTGGCTGTCATTTTCACATACGGACTCCTTTTTGGAATCGGTATTGGAATTTCATATGCCATACCAATTAACTGTGCAATGAAAGTACGTGTATTTGGTATACCTATTAGTGGGTTTCATTAGCTATGGAAGATTCGTAAGTGGGGGGGGAGGGTATTTATATATTCATGTTAAAAGACCATAAAAAACAATAAATTAACTAATAATGCTGATTGGCTTGAATATATGAATCCCCCCTTCACTTAATGATCTTGTGTTGCCACTGATAGCAATTTAAGTAGAAGTCATCCTTAAATGTTTTAATACTTCTACTGCGCAAGAGTGGGCAAATGATACAAATTTGTGCATGTTTGCTACATAGAAAAGAGCAATTACGAGACGCTGAAAAAATGAGATCACTGTGCTTACTTTGTGACAAGTTTACCCCCACTGGAATCTGTGGAGGATGTTGCATGAAACTTAAGAAATTCAACCACAGTCTATTTATCTATGTTTTCATATTTATACCAATGTATACTTAGTACATATACACAAATATTATGAATTCAAGTGTTCAGGTTGAAGCGATGGTCCTGCAACCCAAGATAGCAGACTACTCAGTGTCAAGTCACCTTGCAAAAGCTTAACAACTTCTAACAACCAACATCTATGTACTTTTAGTGGTTTCCATCTCATAAAGGTCTTATAACTGGTATCATTGTATCTGGATTTGGGGCTGGTGCTTTTATTTTTGATCAAGTCCAAACAGCATTCATTAATCCTAATAATTTGAAAGCAAATGTGACTGTAGGTCCTAATAATGAGAAGTGAGTCATCTATATATATTTATATAAGAGTATTTTTGTCACTGTTAATCGAAAGAAAGAAAAAAAAACTAAACAGCGCATTTTTTTGTTAAGATATTTTAATCAACCTGAACTATTGGATAATGTTCCGAAAGTGTTTATTTTACTTGGATGTGTTTATGCTACAATGAATATTCTTGGTTCATTTACTCTCAAAAAACCACAACCGGAACATCAACAGGTAAAGATAGTAAGTTTTGCTTGAAAATTGTGGTGAAAGCGTATCTTTCATCTGTTTTTACGTCTTTGATATTTTTTAGCCTTCTGTTTATTCAAGTCTGATAAGGAACTCCGACGATTATGAAGAAACCCAGAATGAGTATGATATAACGATGATTTTATTCCAAGAAAGTTTAGTGTATCCTTTGTCTCCTCGTTTTATAGGTTCCCAGAGCCTCTCAGGGCGGCGGAGTGGGCAATTTTCCCTGGGCCTCAGGTTTATGGGTCCCCCAAAATTATGAATGTTTGATAGAAAAAGGGAGATTATGGGGATCGAAATTGCCACCAAAATTTTTTTCCACGGGACCCCAAGTTTATCTGCAAGTCTTTGTAAGTCGCTGTCTTGTGCGCAGTTTGGAGGAATTCGAAGACTTTTTTAATATGAGTATAGATTTTAAAAACTTGTATCACACTAAAGTGTTTTTAATTTGGTTTGTATAGCGCTATTAAAGACAAAAGACCGCTGGAAATGTTAAAAACAAGAGAATTTTGGACGCTTTGGTTCATGTTCCTCATTAACAGTGAATCTGTTCAATTTATATCTTCATTATATAAAGTAAGTGCCAAACTACGGGTTTTTGCTTCTGTGAGTTTTTCACGATGAATCTCGCTCGACGGAGACTCTGGATGGGAGTATCTTTATATAACCATGGCTTGTACTTGTAGTCAGTTAACTCTTACCAAATGCTGAGACTTCCACGTCGAAACTATACATAAAGGTATCTTCGGACCTCCGAATTTCACACACAGAACGTAGGCTTATGCAGATTCCAGTTACTTTTGACATTTAAAACCGCCATTACCGGCCTTACGTAAAGAATCTAGACTGAAAAGTGTTCCCGCTCTGCATGCAGCATTTTGTTAGACCTTCAGGTGTAAAGACAATTATTGATTGAGTTCATTTTCCATGGAATTTGTTTACTATATAAAATAATCTTAACATGTAGGCTTATGGTCAGACTTTCATTTCGAATGATCGTTTTCTCGCTATTGTTGGATCTTTTGCTTCAGTATTCAACGGTTTAGGAAGGATATTTTGGGGCTACCTTGCTGATAGAATTAGCTTCAGGGTGAGTATTAGATTTAGATTTAAAATTTACTATACTTTTCATTCACAAATATAGATTGTTTTTATATTTGATTTGCTTTAATCTGTCTAGTTTCTTCCTGAGCGGATAACTTTTCCGATCAAAACTAATACTGGTCACCATTATACGTTATTGCCAGTAACCGCCGTTTTCGACATAATTTGGTGCATTTATTTGGCCAAACATTAACACTTCGTACTCAGATAAGAAATTTAGTCACTAATTACTGGTGATTTTTTTCAATCGACAGCGAACAATGATCATCCAATGTTTATTAATGGCATTTCTCTTCATGACTTTGACGTTGACCGAAAAAGCTGGAAAATCGCTGTATTTCATCTGGGTTTGTCTCATGTTTGGAACATTCTCCGGGAATTTTGCTCTGTTTCCAATAGCAACGGTGAAAACATTTGGACAGAAATATTTCACAGTCAATTATGGATTGATGTTTACATCGCAGGTATGAATCTATGAATCTATGAATTTTGTTTTTATTTTATGTAAGCGTTGAGCACACTGGGAATATTTCAAAACATACAAGGAGAGTCAGTAGGAATCTGTAAGAGAATATATATATATATATATATATATATATATATATATATATATATATATATATATATATATATATATAAAGCAGTTAATATCAATATTGTACAACACTGCACTCTATATATTAGTTAAGTCCTGGATGTGTGCTTGGAAGAAGTCTTCAATATATATGATTGTATTTAGATTTTTTCTGGGGTAATGGGAGCATTACTGGCACAGAACCTCAGTGATAAGCTTGGATGGTTTGGATTGTTCTCTTTAGTCGCTGGTTTCTCAGTACTATGTGCGTATATTCAATATAACTTGATTGTTCCAATATCATATCTGAAATTAGTCAAATTACAATCTTTTATGAGGAATCATATGAGAATTCAAAACATTTTTTGCAAACCTGTAGAACTTCACCTAAACCAAATTCCTTTGTCGTTGGCGAGCAATTTATGTGATATAATTCTTTGGTCTCCTTTTGTTCAATAGGTTTATTTTTGACCTTTTCATTTGATGCAAAGAAACCAAATGGGGAAGATATTTAACAATTGAATTAATATGTCTATAAATTGTAATTATCTAAAACTGAAGTCTAGTTCTTATGTATCTCAATCATCAGCCATATTGACGCTGTCGGTGGTGACAGGTGATAAATAACTTCCTTGTTATTTGAATAACTTTTTCACTTACCAAAATATATGAGTATTGGGCTACAGTTATGAGAATCTAGTAGTTCGTAGTATAAAAGGTTTGATAGACAAAAATTGTAAATGAATGAACCTTGGTGAAATATGTTTTAATATGAATTTTGTACATAACTAATTATATTAGAAATGATATTTTTATATTAAAGAGAATAGTTAGGGAGAATAATACTCGGGGTTTTCTGTCATACCAACTCTCCCGATGAAGACCTTAGAACGGAATATCAAAAGTTTGCTGGCATTTTTTCTCTTACTTTTGTTGCGAGAACGATTAGTCTACCCTTTTTAACTTAACTAACTCGCGAACTTGTCACCCATTTTTGGGGGTGGACTTCTGATTTCAAAACCAGGAATATGAACATGAACGTCGAATGCCTTACGAGTGCACGGCCGTGTTTGGTTATTTTATTTATCCCATGTTGCAACCCTCATTCAGGTTGTTGTGCTCGTCAAAATGGAGTGGGACACGGAGTAGCACTCAATCAGCGGTAATACGTGTGTTTGTCTCTTTATCTACAAATAAATGATTTACCTGCAAGAAAGCGAGGGGCCCACCAGGAGAAAGTATTTTGACCAGAAAAAGTCTCTACCAGACCGTCAGGACAATAGTTAATTTCATTCCAAGCTCACGGTCGTTGATTGGAAGTATAATTCCATGTCCAGAATCCACGAGTATTATCCAACTTTAATCCAAAACCTGACCTTTATAACCCCCCACCCATGTAATTATTACCCTCATATTGTTTATACATAATATATACATAATTCATATTAATTATAGGAGGCATCTATCTATGGTATGATTGCTAAAGGTCTAAAGGATTCACAATTGATTGAGAAACGACATTGGTACTAAACTATAGCAGTTATTCTTCAATCGTTGGAAAGAAGAAGCCAATGCTGTTGATTTCAGTGGTGGCTTGCTTCGAACTGTGAATGTCGACAAGGTATAAAATGACTACAAGTCAATTATACAAGGTTTAATAGCTACACGCTGCACATTAGCCAAGTTTTGCTGTGATTTCGGTTATGAATGTTAACGAGGAAGTTATCGTAGATAATTGTCAGTCGTAGTTTTGGTAAGTACTGACCGTAACTGTAATAAATTATATCCGTTCAATTACCCTGCTTTCTAAACTCCAACTGGCAAATGACTAAACGCATATCAATGAAGTATTGAAAATTATTAATTTCATGTGTTGACCAACAACAAATGGTATACAATATGTAGGGGCCGAGCTGCTGATTATTTGCATAAGTAAAGGCTATCAAACGATACTTTCATTCGTATCTATTCTACTTCATTGAGCGCGTGTAGTTTAATATAGACCTTCGCATAGGTATCAACGTGCCTGACAGTCTGACCTGAAACATAAACAACCGAATTTCTCTTGGAAATATTCTGAAGCCTTACGGACGGCATACTTCACATAATTTCATAAATTATAAGCATTGTCTCATTCTATAGGACGCCGTTTCGCTGATGAAACTAGATAACGCATCATCTGCTATGTATATATATAATATATGGCCACATGGCCAATATATGGCAATGGTGGCTGGCCCAACCTCGTTCTTATGGTATTTTTCAGTTTTTCTACGGGGAAAAAAGGCCCTGGGAACTAGGGTTTGCTTATGGCGGCCATGATGATAGCCAAACTTGCTGTTAGGGTGACATCAGATATCTAAAGATTAAAGAGCCTAGCTTCTATATGTTACGCTTACCTATGATTCAACAAAGCATAAAGTGACTTCTAAGTCTTAAAATAAGTCTTGTATGATCCTAGCTGTTTACAGTTCACTGTGTTTAATCATTGTGACAATATTATAAGCAACCAGCGGTTACCAGCCAGCCACTTAGTATTTTTCAGTGCTCTGTGCTATATCTTTTGCAAACGTTTTAGTCAATATGTTGGGCTCTGATCATTAACGTCATATTCCTAGATACGGCCAGTATAAAATTACGTTACGTACATCTGCAGAATTTAGTTTCTATTAATTCATGTCAGTTGTTAGTATAAAGTAAATAACGTATAGCATAATTTTTTTGTCAAACTGTCAGTATCGACGAATGCACTCAGTTCCAAACCTCAAGAAGTGAGGTTGTTTATTTGGGCAGTTGTAATACCACATTTAATTAGATTCTTTACGTTTGATCTCTCATCAGCGAGTATAGCATGCCTGTTCGGTTCCATTCATCAACGAAATATTGTTGTGTCCTTCGTCTTAAGACATTTCATTTTAAATTCATCTGATATAAAATTTTTAATTTTTTACTGATATTTTCTAGCAAAACCTCATCCTCGGATATCGAAATGGAAAAACAAAGAGATGACAGATCAACCTTTGGATCTTATTATGCACCTGATTATGGTACGCACAGAATGACCTCATTCATCATCGAGAATCCTGCATGCATCCTGTTGCAAAAATTGACCTCGACGTCTACAGAAATAGTCTTTCCACAAAGCAGTTGAATTAGTGTCAGAAATACATTCCAAATCAATCCTCACATGCATTTGGGATATATTGCCATTGACTACAGTTTTGATTTGACTTACACCACTGGGTATCTTTATAGATTTCGAATCAACCTTCCATTGGCTATGTGGTGAAAGATACTATTTACAAGGTTCTCACCAAGGTGAAAATGAATGAATATTAATAAATTCACAATCCATCTTTTTTTTACAATAACCTTTTTTAGCGCTCAATTAACTTGCACTATATATGCAGTAGCATAGGAAGAATACAATAAAGAGCGATATAGAGTTTGCATTATAATGGGCATTATATAGCAAAGGAATTGAGAATGCTTATACTGGACATGCGTAATTATTCTTTTTCTTTATATTATATAGGCTTTATCGACTTATTTATGTATAAGGATGGCAAAGATGAAAATTTTATTCAGGTAATATAAAATCTAATATGATTTATTAAGAATTAAACATAGCCGTATACTCTTTTTAGCGGGAAAAAATTGATGATTTTGTATGAAATTGTGATTTGTTGGAAAATAAATGTAGTATTATCGCATATAGCAATAGCTAAAATGGTCGATTATTATATCGGTCAGAAGATTCCATAAAATACTCATTAATTTATTTACAGCGAGAATCAGGGGAGTTGATTAAAATAGCAAAACTTGCCTTGGCGAAAGGAGAATTGGAAATTGCGGAAAAGACTTTGGTCGAGACCATGCGCTCAGTTATGTTGGATGACTCTAGTAATAAGAGGAACTCAGAGTCATTTCTCTACTTAGCTGAAATCTTAGAGCGAAGGTCTGAACACAAGGATTTAGAATTGGCCAAAAAACAACAGTTACTCCTTCAGGCTGCAGCAATGTACAATTATGTTTGCAATTGTTTAAAAACGGTGGTAGGAAGTAACGAGGTAGAAAGCGAAATTTTCAAAGAAGTGGAAAAACAATCGGAAATCGCCTCTCGTAGGCTATTGGTTATCCAAGACAACATGATAAGTAGCGTCGGTGGGAATCCTGATCGCTGTAGATTTGACTCGGAACTTAAAAGGAATGAGCTGAAAAATTTAAGAAACGAAGTAAAGAAATCGTTGGAGTCTGTGGATTTTCTTAGGAATCAAGAATCATTGAGCAAAATTGATGTGCAACGCTTGCTTAAGATGCAAACGGAAGAAATCAGAAAGTTATCTGTTACATTTTCAGCTAGTATGAAGCAGTTCTTGGTAGCGATAATCAACGAATGTTTGGAGTTACTTGGGTCAACACCTTGTGATTATGAAGTCATTGTTTTTGGTTCTTTAGCCAGGAATGAAATGACGCCGTACTCCGATTTCGAATGGGCTATTCTCATAAACTCTGAAGAAGAAGAATGCAAAGTTTTCTTTCGAAATTTAACAAATTTGGTCCACTTGCAAGTAAGCTTTATTTTAGTCATAGAATTGTTATTTGAAATATATTCGTAGGATCGTCACGTGTTGCATGGGATACAAACTATGCATAGATTGTATTAGAATTAATTCAAGTGGTAAGAGTCTCGAGCATAGTAACTTCCGCTTGATGCAACCCGACCGCCAGAAACCGTAACGAAAAATGTAATTGCATGAAAGTCCTTTTAATTGAGTTAATTTAGTCCTTTAATTAAGTTCAGTCCAAATTTTCTGTTTCAGATTATTAACCTCGGCGAAACTATTTTACCAAGCATGAACATAGAAGCACTGGTTGGGGGATGGTTTTACGATGATATAACACCAAAAGGCATTTCATTTGACGGCTTTCTTCCACGAGCATGCAAGACACCTTTAGGAAACATGCTGGATTTTGAGCTAATTCATACGCCTGAGGTAATGGCAAACTTCCAGAACAACGACTGGCATCAAAGAAATTGGACTTTAGCAGACACCTTGCTCACTTTCTCCCCTCTGCAATCGAATAAACATGTGCTGACTGATGCTTATAGAAAGGCGGTGGCTAAAATATTGTCTGAACCTTGTGATTCGGAATTTTGTGATCACACTGCTTCGTGTTCATGGCCGACACGAGGAACCTGCAGAGGGTTAACTACTCTCAATGAAGATTTGTCTTGTTATGGAGATGGGATGATGGGCAAATACGACTTGGATGATGGAAAATATTATGATGTCAAAAAAGAAATTTATCGCTTAGTAGATCGCGTGTTTGCTGCGTTAGCAAAATGCTATGGTGTTGATGACAGCGGAACGTTTGCCATTCTTGATGAACTGTGTACGAGGGAAATAATTTCACCAGAAGCAAGAGATAACTTCGCAAGCGCTTCGGCCATTGCCGTCAAGCTAAGATTAACCACTTGCCTTAATGCTGGAAAACAAGGAGAGAAACTGGTGACAAGCTCAACCGAAGAAACCGGGAAATTGACGTCTTTTTTTCACATGCCGAAGGATGAAGAATTGTTTCACTTCTTCTTTGTCGCTATCCCTTTGTACGAGGAGTTACTGCAGCGATTCAAGACAGCGGACAATATTCCGCAGTCGCTTTCGAACCGTTCATTCTTTGACGATTCCGAGGCCACTATGGGTCATGTACATTGTCGCTTGTTAAACTACAGTGTCGCCCTTGAATGCTACGAACGTGCCCTTCAACGGTATCCAGAAAATCTGAGTATTCAAATCCGTCGAATAAGAGTTGCTCATTATATTACAAAAAACGTGGAAAATGCGGGAGAAACTCGTAAAAATTTAGATACCGTTTTGTCGATGATTACCGAAAGTTTGAATTTGCCGTCGGGTGGCGATAACAATGTGAAGCCTGCAATGGAGGAAACAATGTCGTTCTTCAATCTTTTGGAAGTGGAAGATTGTCGACAATTGCTGGAGGTCTTGCTGTTTGCTTCCCAGATTTACGGTTGTCGAAAATATTTCTCGTTGGCAGAAAAAATCCAGGCCCAGTGTTTGACAGCACAGAAAGACAAGCGCAGTTCTGCCCAACAGCTCATGATTAAATTCGCGTTTTTGAATTTTCACACCGAGAGTTTTGTTCAACAATACAAAATTGACGTTGTGGAATCCGAATTGATTTCTTTCATTGACGCCGAGGGGGTAAGCACTAGAAGTATTGTTTGGTTAAACAAACTTGGAGAGTTTCTGTTTAATCAGGGTAAATATAACAATGCTTATCGTTGTTTTCAAAGAGCTCTGAGTATGGAGCGCTACCTTTACGGAACCAATCCGAATGGAAACATGATGATAACGTTGCATTTTCTTGGAATGGTCTCCATGTACTTGTTCATGTACATGGAGAGCAAATTCTACTTCAAATTGTTGTTACAATTGTTCGAGTTATTTGGCGGACCTATAACTAAATTAACGGTCAAGAATACTTATCTGCAGTTGGCGTTGTTGAGTGCTGCAATGGGGTGTCCTCTTGAGGAAACAGTTTACTACCTTAAAAATGGTTTAAAGGTAACAACTAATAGCAAAAATGATACTGAATTAACTTTAAACTGTGTCATATACTGCCAATTATCCACAACATGGCATCTGCAACAAAACCTAGATCAAGCTTTGAGGTCTGTTTTTGATGGAGAAACCTGCCTGAAGGATATTGTTGGAGCACAAGCCAGAGTAGCAATGACTTGTCTGCTCGCTATGACGTTGGATAAAATAACAAAGACGAACGAAGGAATTGTGATATTAAAGAAAGAAATCCAAGAACTCAATTTGCAGTCTCAAATGAATCAAAAAGCTTTTTGTATGATGAGTCTCGCTAAGCTTTTTGCCGGACAATGTCTAGCGCCAGATGCTGAGAAATATTACAAACAGGCGTTGGATATTCTGGTGAATACCAAGGAGGATAAACATATTTTTGATATCTTAGGTTGCCTTATCGGCATTTCAGGAGTCATCGTTATGGACGGCAGATCAACTGAATCAAAAATATTCTTGGATCAAGCTTTCAATTTAGCCAAAAAATTGCCTGGGAGTAAGAAAAAAGTTTCTATCCTCGAAGAGATTGGAAAGTTGTGTGAAAGCATTTACGAAGTCAATCGTGCATTACAATGCTACGAAGAAGCCCTAAGAACATGCAAAGAATCGCACATCGCTAAAATTCTTCCATTTGCGGAGTTTAATTTGGAAGTTAAGCTTGGGGAGATGGCGGGCAGAGATGGGGTAAATAACCCGATCCACACTGAAATTGAAGTGCCTTTAGAACAACGCATACAGGCTCAGCGAACTCATTATGATCGCGCAGCTGATGTTTTACGGAAACATGTCACGACTGGACAAGTCGACTCAACAACTGTTACGCTCTTTTTATTTTTGGCTTCGAAATTCACGTTAATCAACTTAGGTAACAAGATAGAGCTGTTGCTGGAAGCTTTGAGAATCAGCGAAATTGTTTATGGAACTAATACTCCTCATGAGATGGTAACCACCATACTTGGACAACTTTCTGACACGTACTGGATGGCAGGAGATAAACCAGCGGCTACCAGGTATAGAGAGCTGCAGTTAAAAATGGAACTTAAGCTGCACTTATCAGATCCATTTCATCAACATGTCTCCCACAATTTGACAAGTTTGTCTTTGTGTTTCCTGGAAACTCCAGGTGGCGATGATGCTATCCAAGATGCATACGAATCGCTAATGTTAGCACAGCAAGGCAAGGGGTTAGAAAACACTGCCTACGAAGCAACTGCTGCCAGGTGTTTCACTTCTCTAAGCGTATTGTTCTATTCGTTAAATGATATTGAAAAAGCCGAGGCCTTAAATGAAATGGCAAGTCAGCTTTTTTGTCGAATTCAAGAGAGTGGTAAAAGTGAAGATCTACTTAGTAGTAAAACATGCGATATCATGAGAAAGATATTAATAGATTCACAAATGACACAGACGGTTTCATCAACAAACAAAAGAGAACTTTTCGTGTCTATTTTAGAAGTATTTTCTACTGATAATGGTATTGCGAAGGTGGACGAAGAACTTCTAAAAAAAGCAATGGTACTGCGTCAATATGGGGGCTTTGAAAATAGCCAATCGACCAATCACAAAAGCCTCCGACAAGAAACCAGTTGTAAAGACCATACAACAACTTCGACAGACTCCAAATGTGATCTTGAAAATTTAAACTCGCACGCTCCCTCATCATTACCAAGTTCCGATAGTCTGAATCCCGGCGCGAACATGTCCACGGATTCTAATGTCGATGACTCGTTGACACAAAGTTTGTCCCAACTTCGTTTCCCGTTAAAATTGCAATCATTACCTGATGTTTTAGTAAATCCAGAATCAATAAAATCCACAATGGAATATTTTGATGGGAAAGCAGAGGAAATTGAGTCGAAACTACCTGTATTGGTTACTCTATCAGATTCTGTCGAGTATAATCGAAAGATAGGTAATGATCAACAGGTTGCAAAAATAGATTCTTCTATTCAATCACAAATATTGTCTTTGTACGAAAACTGCGCTTTCGATGGAGGGGAAAAGTTGATCAGTGATGCGGTTAAAGCGAAAGAAAGTAATAATGCTTTTAATGCCGTTAAGTTTTTGGATCTAGCCATGCAGCTGCCATCCAAATGGAAAAGAAAGTCCCAAATTTTAAAATTACGTGGTGAATGTTTTTTGTCGATGGGCTACTATCGAACAGCAGCAGTTAGTTTTACCGAAGCCTTCAACCTTTATTCAAGCGAAACAGTCACTGTGGAAAAGCGCGATGAGCTGTGTGAATGTTTAGCAGTATTGATTGGTTTGATAAAGAGTGAGATGCTCTGCAAGAATGTGAAGGCAGCATGGCTGTTTTGTCGAGATGGGATAAATCTGGTGTCCGGGCACGAACTTACAGAAACCATACAAGCAGTAGAGTTATTTTATCTCGGAGCAAGATGCGTGAGTATTTTATCAGAAAGCGAAGGATGTGATGACGTTAAGCTTTCCCATGCTTCTTCTTTGTGTAAACAAGCTCTTACTTGCAGCCAGAATATTGCTGAGAAAACAAACGCTGCTGGCGACTTGCTAGAAGAACTTGGTAGCTCGGAACATGGGAAACGTTTTGCTCTGAAATGTGAAGTACAACTGCTCTTGGCAGCTGTTCTCCAAAAGTTAGGAAAAGAAGAACAAACAAAACCAATTTTAGACGAAATGAAGGAATTTTTGATAAATATCGCTGTCGTATTTGAATCATCCGATGAATCTTCTATTGGTGGGAGCGACGCCGAATTTCTAAAAATATCTCGTCGTTTATATTCATGGATTGGTCGAGTGTTAGTTATGTGTAACGACATGATTTTATCTATCACTTGGCTCTCCAAGTCTCTCTTAGCATTTTTCTCCCCACCACTTCCCGATATGTTGTCGGTTTATGAAGAATTGCTGCCTTTGCTGCAGGCTCTCAGTGATATCAAAGCAAGTAGCGGTCATGAAACTCATTCTCCGTTCCAACAAGCAATTGATATGTGCAAAGACGTGTCAGCAAAGCATGGTAGGGACTTAAACACGATCTACACAGTTTTGAAAGACTTGGCGAATGTTTATACGGATCTGGGGCGCACAAAAGAAGCGATTACTGTAGCAGAAGCTGGTTTAACAATTAGCGATTTGATGTGGGGTATTAATGCCAGTGATCGAATGAATAATCGCTGCAGAATGCTATTGTACCTGGCCCAAAGTCACCACCTAAATTCAACTGACACGCCTTTTGACAGAGATAAAGAATTACATCTTGCAGAAGAGTATTACCTAATCGATCATGATTCAACAGGAGATTTTGCAATTCGCAAGAATCTGAGCTACGCTAACTTTCTACTTGACCAAAAGCGTTTTGCGGAGGCGGATGCTGTGCTTATGAAAATTGAATCCTTGGGCGAACAAGTGTGGCAAAAGTTCGTGTTTTGCTCGTATTCCTCGCGTGTGTTTTATGGTGCGGGTGTGCAGAAAAGTGTCGAAGATCATGGCGAATTACTCGCAACTATTGGAGACATTATGTACTGCACAAAGGTTCGAGTGCTTGTCGGGATGGGAAGAAAGAGAGAAGCAGTTGCTGCGTGCGACACCCTAACAGCTAAATCAGCACTTTCTTTTCGCAACATAATCGGGAAACGTCCTTCCTGTACACCATACCTTATCGAGGCCTGTCATCGCGAGTTGTTGACTCTTGTGATTGATGAAGAAAGAAAGCTATTCCAGAGATGTGAGTTTCCGTTATCCGAAAATGATCTTGCTAAATTGTATTGTTGCCTTAACGAATACTCTTTGGCATTGAAACACTGCCCGAACGAAGTAGAATCACCTGATATGATAGAAATGAAAATAACATGCTTTCACAAGGTTGGCAATGAGTTGGTGGAAATGAATAGAGGAAATGAATCGTACTCGTATTTTACATCATTTCTTGCAATGCTTCAAAGGAAGGAGGCATTTCTTGACAACCCTTTTCCTATGGAATGCGAAACTCTTAGCAAATATTGTTTCACAAATCAGTATTATGTTTTCCATTCGTTGGGGAAAATGCATTGCGAAAGAGGGAACCTTGATGCTGCAATTCATTGTTATGAACGATGTCTCGAACTAGATGAAGATTTAAGATGCGGTCAAGACATTATAGCAACCTTGGCAGTCCTTTATCAGACGAAAGCGTTAACGGTTGACATGAAAAACCAAGATTCGTTTAAAGAATGTATGAATCTTGCACTAAATTTGTTCCAGAAGCTACTGCAGAAAAATACCGAATTGACAGCGTTCGTGGAATGGGCATTTGCGTCTCTTTTTTCCAGACTAGAGCGTTATACTGAAGCCATTGAACATTTTGAAAATATTCTGAGGAAAAAAAAAGATGAGGGATTAGTTTCATTTGCGAAAGAGCACAAACCATTGTTAGACTTCTACCTTCGTCGAGAATTGGATGCGAGTATCAGAATTAACATTACGATCCCAACCAAAGTCCTTGCTTTCTATGAATTAATATTGGTCCATATGAAATTGAATGAAGTGGAAACAGCCCAGACTGTTGCGCTTCAATTTGAGAATTATGTTGAACGTTTCCGGTCAACGCCATCTTATCCCTTGGCTTTGGCTGTTGTTGGATATGCATACCAACAAATTGAAGACAAAGAAAAAGCCGCAGAGGTATTTGTTTCAGTATTGGAAATCATTCCGGGACATTTACCTGTTTCAGAAGCACTGGAACGCTGCTGTTTGTAACTTTGAACATACATCTGTTTGAATGTGTTCCAACACCATGATTTTATACACATGCACAGAATGTCATTAGGGCTAGGCTAGAATGCATTAATTGATGCTCATTTAAACGAAAACGAATCTATAAATAGTATCCATACTGCCTTTCACAGAATATAGCTATATACGAATTGGGCGATGTTAGTTAAACAAAACACGTTTTGTCTTTATTATTTACTGACACACAAGTCAACAAATGCATACTAAAATATGCGGTAAACTAAGTTCTTTCGATTTATTCACAACTTTTTCAAATATGACAAATATAAGGTTTAGACTTTTACGTGTGTGTTTTATGGGTAAGTGGTAAGCAGCTCTTACCCTTTCTAAGGTCCGTGAACGTTCGCATAGTTATATAATTAAGCCATACAAGAAACCTCTTTTCTTGGTTAGAGATTAAGCATGCATCGAAATTTAAACTAGTTAATATATCTGTAAATCGATCTGTTGATATGAACATCTGTGATGGGATTCTATCGTGCATTCATTTCTCTGAAGTACTTCAAGATGTTTTCAGTTAGGCGTGGGCATCCCAAAATTTACCACAGTCTGTAATAATACTCTTTAACAGAAAATTTCATTTTAGTGAATTGTGACCTTTCATTTTGCGTACTTTATGAGACTAATTCTGTGAAATAATATGACTAAACGAACATGCTTTGATGACTCGGAATCAGTTACAAATTCTTCCAACACAGTGAAACATATAAAAATGATAAAATCATTCGCGGTCCTCTGTTGTGGCTTGATGTTTCAACCTATATTACCGATCAAAATGTTTCAGATTTACATTTTAATTTACCCAATAACCAAAATTGTGTGTCTTAGAAAATTTCAAATGCTGGGGATACTCACCATGCATGCACGGTGGCACATATAGTAGGTGTTCGACTGTTCGTCCCAACAATTATCACACTCTTATGTTTCTGCTCGTTCAAAAAAGGTCTGGATCAACGCCATACGATTAAGCAGGTTTATCTGTGATTTATCAAAGCCGTAAATTTGCCGACGTTCTCGATAATTTATTTTAGAAAACAAAGCTTAAATGTTAAAATCTGTTTATACTTGCACTAATGCGTCTCTTACGCGTTTCCGCTAGCTGTCAACATAGGCGTGTGAATGCAAGAGTTCATTATACGAGAGGGTTGATCCTTTTGTTGGAGTTAAACTATATCCTAATAAGATAATCACACATTTACTGATATTTTTCAGTCAGACCTCAATTTAGCTAGATCAAATTTTAAATATATAATTAGTGATTTAATGTACACATGCACATTAATATAAATCAGTTAAGTCCTCTCTGTAACGTTGGAGACTGATCGACTCCATTAATTTTGTTTAGACTGTCGATTATCTTCATCCCGTACTTGATCACAGCAGTATTCATATCTTTACATATACATAAGTGGTTCGCCGTCATTTCTTAACCTAATTTGAAAAACAAACTCTGGAAGACCCGGTTAATTAAACATGCATTATTATTATTATTATTATTAAAACAGTGTGTATTAAAATAGGTTATCTAGAATTTTTCTGACAATAACGAAGATCACATACGCCCGCAATATAAAAGTCTAAAACCTTTGTAGTCTTTGGAAGTGCGGTTTACTTCAACTACAACTAGAGAAACAAATCACAAAGCCCTAAAGCCATCAGGGTTGTGTGTACTACTTCCGAGTCAAGGTTGGTGACATCCACGCAATATTTCCCACGATGAAAGTTGCGATCTGATAAAAATCTAGATACTGATCAATCATGTAATATCTTCGTAAGCGTTCTCTCTTGACCATCCTAAGACAAGAGGATCTACAATGATTCTAGTACAATCATGTCTTTCAGAAACGTATTGACAAACAACTTCAAGACAATGTAGAGCTATGCATGCAGGTCAGTTAAATTAACACAACTGCATCCTTAACCGCAATACAATTAGTTATACATATTGTAATGATAAGAAAGAGAGAATGTACATAAAATAAATACATTGAAGTCTGAGTGTTTACTATTTACAACTCTATTTACAATTATACATGAACAAGCGCAAGTCATGCACTGCTTTACGAATTTACATGGAGGAAATTTTTTGCTACGTCATTGTTTTTTGTCTTATTCGAATTTTGTCAGATTTGAAACCACGACGTTCTACATTTTAAAGTTGAATATATTATCTTCAGCAACACTCATACGGGGAACTAAATGTCCTCCGTGCAGGTATGCCAAAAGAGAACCAGTTCGTGGGCTCATACAGTCGGGAGTGCCTGTTATTGTCGTTGGAAAGGAGACTGGGTAACAGAGATTGGGCGGTCGTTGAACAGATGTGGCCATCCGTGGAAGAAAAGTTTGCGGGATATTTTCATCAAAAACAAAACCACATCCAGGCTTGTACGGCGATGTGAGGTATGGCGAGTGGCTTCCTAAAATTGAAGTGAAATTCCGTGGTAAGAGTGTGGCCATAGTTGACGCGTATAGTAATTGAATTAACCGGAGAATATTTCAGACAGTGAAGAATGCAATTTGGTAGATACAAGTCAGACATACTGGCAGAAGACAGAAGCTAAAGAAGTTTTAGAGATTTTGGGCTGTCCATGCATATGGCTCTGCATGCATCAAGTGGTCAGTGATGCTGATAAAAATAACGATCAGTCTGCTCTTCCTCCAGAATTCTTTTGTCATGATGATAGTCCGGTCTACTCCAGGCAGCTGGAACTCACGTATATATTTATTATGTAGAATGCAGATACTTTTTTAATAAAATAACCAAGCCGGACAAATATTTTCGTATAACCTGCATAAACAATCGCGAAACAGTGGAGATGAAAAGATAAATTCTTACGTAAAACTGTTTTACTTTCACTTGTTTATTTTTGTTCATCTCAAAAACTTAATCTCCATATTTAATCGGTTTTAGTTTTTTAGCATATTTACCTGGGTCACTAGGCAATCTGTAGTGAGGGTCCACTCTCCATGGCGTAGTTTGTAAAATTGGCGACAGTGTGGGGTCATGATAGGTAAATATTCGCGAAACCTGGTCGCAAAAATCCTTATTTCTAAATGGAAGAAACGCAAACCTTTCTCATTAATAAGCTGTGAGTATATAACTACGCTTTCACGCTATGCAATTCACTTGAAAAATTAATGAACAACGCACGTAGCTATGTAACTGCATGAACATTTCAGGCAGTGGATGTACCTGGCTTGCAGCCTTGCATATACGTATATGGATGTTAATATTGAAGATGATATACAAAGATGATAAATGTTGGCTCTAACCTTTCTCTCCATTCAGGATTCAGCAAACGGGAAGAATCGCGGAAACCTTTCGCGAACGGATTGCTGTTGATCTTTAATCGAGTTATCTAAATTGAGAAACTGAGCGATAAGAGAACAAATTCTTGTCGTGCGGGGGCTGCATGCATGTGTGCATACTTGACAATGCTGCGACATCTGTAGTACAATGACCGAGAAATATACTGCTCAATACAGGGATGAAAAAAATAGGCGCCATGCAGTTGAATGAAAATAACACCGTTAGGTGCTAAAATTATTCTGAATTTATGCCTCTTCAAAGGGTTCAGACACTAAAAGTGATTTCAGTGAAACATTTCTAGCAGCTGTGCTGAAGGAAATTTTTATAGATCACTATCAGAAATTGCTGTACCTACCAGTTGGTTTTGATACGCAGTCACCGCTATGAATTGGGTTTCATCAAAAGCAAATGTCCGTGTTTTCTCTGATTTAAGGTTGATCACTGATGCAATATGCTCTCGTTTTCGAACGATGTGAATTCGAGGTTGATACTTGTGCATTGAATTTAACATGATCTGGATAATATGAAAACAATTAAATATGCATTAACAATTACTTGTCTGCTTTCTGTTTCTGAATTCAGGTGGCTCACCCTATACCCTACCCTATCCAATACCCTATCCTTTGTTTTCGATTGACATATATTTGAGCATATATTTAATTTGAACACCTTCAAAATTAATATTAGATACTCTTTTGTAAATGTTTTAAATGATCTTTTATATCCCTTATTGCCGGAGCCGTGGCATCCTCCCTCCTCAAAGATTAGGCATTTCATAGATCAAATCTGGAAGAGCTGATGTTGCAAATACAATAGTCCGCTGGTCAAACTCATACAAGTGCTCACATTACTTTGACAAGTTTTCTTTGTTGACTCATACGTATACACACGAGCGAAATTTGTACTTTGACAATTTTTCTATGACAAGTACACTTGTACACTTCAAAATCAAGTATACTTCATTTTGAACAAGTACACTACACTTGTCATAGAAAAATTTGTCAAAGTTGGGCGTACAGACGAACAATTAAAACTTGTCACATAAAAACAAAACTTGCTCGTCTGTAAGGGGCTTAATTTTTTCGGAAGAAAATAAAGATTTTCTCTTACATGTCCTTGTTCATCCATCTCATTATTCGTCAGTTTAACTTTTTCAAACGATAGCGGTTGTTTCATGAGTTGTTCTCCTGTGAATGGGGCGTCCGGATGCATACACAGTCTAGTTGGAGCTGGTGGATCCGCTTTGCCTGATACTAACCAGGTTGAACGATGGTAAGCATAGCGATACCTTTTGTCGTCTACAGGGACAATGTCCATGAGCACGAGGTAGCTTGCTTTTGGATCTGCCCCTGTTACCGAAAATCTTAATGTTGGGAACATTCGCCTGAAAAGAACAAAAATGTTCTTGAAAATGTTGAATGAAACTGCATGGCTATAAAATGAAATGCTCTGGCATACTGTAGTAACCGTCTATGACCAAATGTCGCGCAGATATAGCGTGCAGGAATGCTAATATAAGAAAAAAAAGTGGTGTGATTTATGGGGAAAATGAGAGAGGTAAGGAACATCTGTGACACAGCTTGTCAGCCTTGTCTGCAATGCTCCAGAGTTAACATTGGGGATGGTTGATCGACAAGAAATAGAATAAACATTATTACATCTCGAGACACCAATTATACGGTCATTGCGAACGTTGGAAATTGTGGTAATCATTTCTTTCCAACTGCATGCTTTATAAAGTATACGTAATCTTGCTTAATCGGACTTCTCTGAAAGTAAGGTGATCAAAACATAGCAATTCAAGCATGAACGCCACGGACATAACAGATTAGACGTCTTGTCGTCACTTGAGGACTTGCTCGTTTAATGTTTCCAACGATGACTCATGGATTCTATATATTATTTTTTAATCCTATCACGCATCAATTCTAGGCTTTTCACTGTAATGGCGCACGGAGTCCAATCTTTGCAAAAACACAACCAGCTTATCCTTATAATCTATTGAAGCTTCATTTATGATCGTGTATTCTATATTTAGGTGTTGCCATCCACTTTCATCTGGTTTTACTGGCATGTACAGCACAAACACAGCTGAAACACAAATATATAGTAATAGGGCCCTACAGCAGTTTGGAACATACTTCAGTATAAAACCTGTGACCTATACGCAGACTTTACGACTGCGCGCATCGTTTTTAAACTCAAGACATTTCGGCTGTTCATGCAGACTATTGCAGTTTCACTGCAGTTGAATTATTTCAATAACGATGCATGCACAAAAATATTTTTGCCTTGACACCAGCACAGTATTTTGCGCAAATATGCCTATATAGCTCTCATTAGTTATGGATGTAATTATATACTAATACTGCATGGTAACAACTCTTTGAACAGGATTTGAAGGGAAAATATCGGGTGGAAATTGCAGTAAGAATGGCATACATTTAAATACGTGAAATAAAAATACAAGCTTTCGATGCGGGTGAATACTAGTTTGATGTAGGTAAATCAATCGTTCATGCATAAGTCTGAAAGTGAACATTTAGCTATAGTTTAGCAATTGCAAAATTTGTCAAGTCTAAAAGTGAGTGTATACTTTCATGCACAAATTATTTGGTGAATACGCAAGTGTATTTACGTAGTGAAGGACCAACAAATACCATGTCCGTATATGACAGGATTTTGGGGGATGGTGACAACAGAAAAAATGCTTGATTTGACCTAGATTTATCATTATCGTTATTATCACTACCAACCAAACAAAGCATACAAAACACTCGGCAAATGTAAAAAGTCCTCATCATGCTTCGATAATAGGAAATTTGCAATAAACCAATGCGAAAAAACATAGCGTGACTTTGCCTTGCAGTCCGGTGCCAATTTTTTCACCACAGCTATTTTTAAGTCCTCACGCATACAAGTGTTAGCGGCGGCGGTTTTTATGATGTGATTTTATCACTATCAGTTTCCGACCACGTTAAGTCGGGTTTTCATCGCATAAGTATAATGTAGCTTACTTAATAATCCGAAACGGCAACACTTTACAAAACACACGGTTTATCTCAGTTATTGAAAGATTCAAACTATTCCTCACTTCCTCACTTCCTCTGGCACTTTAGCGAGTATACCGAAGAGAGGTCAAACGCACGCAAGCGCTCAATGGGAAGCAATAAGCCGTTCCTTATTAAGAAATATAAATACTGTTGATATATATTGTATACACGAATCTCAAAATCAACATTTTTTATCTCTATAACTCATCCAATATAAACTATATTAGGTTATTATGCGCGATACGTACAACGGAACAGACAACAATAACGGGGAGGGGCGAGGAACAAAATAGAAAATCAAATGATACTCATTGAAGTACTCAAATCTCAAAATCAAAAGCTGATACACCACATGATATCAAACGTCAATTTCTTAAATGAAAATGTGTTTCACGATTATATGATGATTGTACATATCTTTGTCCTCGAAAAACATGTGATTAGTAAGAATGCATGAAGTAACATGCAGGTTGCGCCTTGTGCGTAGTTGTACTTGTCGGTTGACGGCCATAGGTCATGAAAACGTACATGGCAAGTCCGAGGTGAGAAACATGCAAACCAAAATATCTCATCAGTATCTCTAAAACTTTTATACGTCATTTCTTTGATTTCTTTTACTCCAGTTTCAAACTCAATGTTGCGTGTACGTGGACAATCGCACGTAGGGAAAATTTAGTGGTAATTTGTACACAAACTGATTTACCTCAATGTGTTTTTGCTCTCGTGTTTAGTCTTCATGTTCAAAGTGGTCTTAGTGTGAGAGTTCACAAAAACATTATAATACCATTGCAGCTTAGCAGACTAGCAGTGGTGTCCTGTAACACTGATAAATCGTAAACCAATCATATTATACTACTGGAGCTATATTTGTTCGCTAAATCTAGCTTAGTGACTCTGGCGCAACATCAGCTGTTCGTTTCTAACAATATAATTTGAACGTTTTCCGATGTAAACGCGGAAGAGTATCATTACCAGACCAAAATATATTTTATGCAATTACCTTGCGGAAATTGCAAATTGTTAGAAGATAACATGGACGAATGTCTATATATAATCCAGTTTTTATTTATATAATAGGCACAAGTAATTATCAATATTTTCAGTGCATAAATTTAGCATAATATGCGCTTCGAATTATATTTCGTATTAGAATTGGAAATTTAGCCCCATTCATTTTCCGATAAATAATGTAGCTGCGAAGCCTGCTATTGATAAAAAAGGCTTTATACAACAAAGATTTGCACATACGTGCATTTTACCCGTGCGACAGAAGAGTAAGAGGACCAGCTTGCATGTGTAGATATAAAGTATGGTGTTCATTATAAACAAATAAAAATTAAATTCTCCCCACCTGCCAGCTTTCGTTATGATCATTTCAGTTCCTAACTCGTTGAATCGGTCCCACAGTTCCTTTCCTTCGAGAATGACATCGATATTGTCAATACATGAATCTTCATCTAAATTTTCACTGTTTTCGTGATTCTGCGTCTTCTGTCGCTTTGCGTGACCATTCAGTACAGCCGAACATTCCACAATACTTCTTTTCGTGGGACTGCTCACATCTACATCTTCCACTGAAAAGCAACATAAATTGTTACTGCAAAAGAGTCGATTGAATTAAAGAATGAAACCGCTAAGTTGATTTGACTTTAATTTGCACTTTGTTTATACAAATTGCGCAAATTTTCGGAAAATTGTTTATATTACATTTAAACTGTTCACAAAAAGATAAATATATAAGAACCTCTGTCCTTGTCTTTTTCAACGGATATCAGGGAGTCGATGGAGAACGCTGTCGCCTTCTCAGACAATGAGGCTGATTCGTTAGTCGAAGTAGGCTCCATTTTGTTTCACAGTACGCGCGCAGATTCCCGATCTTGGTGCGCGGTGGGACGTTGTGATTTAACAGTGATTCACTTAAACGTGTAAATCATTTAGGTGGTAGACAAACAACAAGTATAATTGGCAATTAATTTGATAATCGCATGTTTGGTAACTGTCACTTGAGACTCAAGTCTGTCAATAGCTTCACCTATCTGTGAAAAGGGGTTTATTTCTAGTATGCGCACTTCTTCGGCCTTCTAATTGTGTCATCGTTAAGCTCAAATGATTCTCTCGCGTTGAAAGATCTCATTTCCATAACCCAAGAGAGACCCACCTGACCTTCACATTTTAATTCAATCAAATATAAATTTTGCGGGCAAATCCCGCGCGATGATGATATTATTTTTCAAATAATCGCCTGCTAATTCTCCTTTAACACCTATGATATATACTTGTTGTGTAGAACTACTAATCACTACTTACTATAGCAGCAGGATTAACAATTCACTATGTGAATGAAAAATGATTAGTGGTGATAGTTATTTCATATTACGGTTAGCTTTTGCTGCGGTACTAGAAGACGGAACGTTATTAATATCAGTGACACTTGTAAAGTATTATAAAGTAATTAAATACTTAAATTTGGCAAAGCTGGGTGGTCATACGAACTAAAAGATAGGTTTTACGTCCGAAAGGCGATACCCGCTATTAGCACCAGCCTTTGCATTTTTCCTACCCGCGGGAGATTCCGTAAGATGGTAGAGGAATCACTTGGTAAACACGGGGTGTTACTACCAAATCAGTATCTGCATATATGTGTACAGAAGGGCGTTCATTTCAATTTCTATTCATAAACATAAATAAATAACTTCAAGGTGCTCCTTTGTTTGGCGCCTTCAGCTGGTCGTCTAACAAAACCAAATACGGTAAATCACGCAAGCATGCCAAGCCAAGATTGGTCGGTATTCTGGCTTATCAGATGCAGCAGTTTTCATCAATGACTATTAAGTAGTTTACAGCTGTTTCTTTATGGATTACAGACGACTGTTAATTTGACAGACACATTTATACCCTGCAAATTGAAAAATGTGCAGCTCATGTCAGAGCGTAATATTTCCGATTTTATTTCCCGACATTTCAGCGACTGGATTTTGACATGTTCCATTATTGAACATCCAGAATTTAGGCGATGGCTGGAACTGCCAGAGAAGGCATGGAAACGTGTCATTATGTGGGAATTGTATAGTTAATTAGCAACATTAACGCCATTCGAGCGATATGATATTCCGAAAAGTTCTCGTTTTCATAAATGCACGAGACCAGTTTTGACTTTATTCAGCACAATTAGTTCATTTGTATATCGATTATTTAAATATTTGCCTGCAAATCTCCAGCTTGCAGCCTTCTTGCTCATGTTAATAATATTTCATATGGAGTCTGTAAAAATGCATATCGTGACATGGGCGTAACTAACAAGGACATACGTCAACCCGATGAACTCTTGCATTACTCAACTAATTAGAAGGACAGCCGAAAGGTAAAGCCTTGATAAGACAATATGGCTGATAAAACAATTCTGAATTGACACAAGAAGTTGAACAGCTTGTACAATTCACTATTAGAAAGTTGCTTTTAATTTGTCGAAAGCTAGTTTAGCCGTCCAACCTCTAATTGGTTGCGAGCTATAGCCACAAGAATGCATCAGATGGTTGTTTCCTGGACACAAGAACTGTAAAGTTTGAAAAGAAACGTCAGTTTCAAAGCGAATCTGATTTCCCACGGCCCAATGCCAAAGAATCTAAATATAGCTGCTTTATGAATGTCTGGTACTTTTAAAATGCAAAGAGTTATTATTAAAGTTCCTATTTAATGTTCATTTGTAATCTACTTTAACTTTGGCAGTTTTTGAACTTAATATATGATCAATATTCGCCAGTTTTCGGTAGTTGGGAAGAGAGATTTATGACCTTGTTATTGCTTAGATACAAAATTGGACAAGATTGCTCATTCGTAGTCTTCATATCTTGGCGATAATTGGTGTAGACAACAATTTGTGTTCCCCTGCATCGAACTATATTGTTGTTGACGTATGCCTGAGTGAATTGCAGTTCACAAGTCGTTTCTGTGAGATACAGATAAGACTTAGCATATGCATGCAGACGCCCAGAATGCACACGATATCTATGTGAAAATATTCGCCCGTAATTACCACGCATAACGTTTTATCAACAACTAAAGAAGGGTTGACAAAGCGACAAAAGAAGAATGCATTTCAGATTAGGATGAGTAAATAATATATTAACATACGTCAGCCAATCCCCAGCTTTTCATCTGCCAAAAGCGTATTCGGATTAAAACTAACGTAGGTTGTAATAAGATCGTAAGCCGCGCGCAAACTCAGCTTCTTGGTTCTCGCTATATATGTATAACAGTTAAGACTCCTATCCTAAGACAGTATCCTAAGATAACATGTCAATGCAAACCTGTTCCTTGTAAGGTTGTGTTATACACGATTTTACCAAAAAAGTTCAGTGTTGCCAAAATTTGTAAAATCTCTGAAATTCGAAATATTTATTAAAGCCCCCGAAAATCTCCGAAATTTAATCATTTCAACTTCAAGGTTTCTTGACGAAAAATATTCTGCTCAAATAGTCAAAAAGCGACATCCAACACCCTGTGTTGGCTGTGTTATCAGCGAATATCGTCCTATGGTCTTCACGATCAATCATGGCTGCTACTCGATCAATAAATGTAAAAACCTCTTTCACATTTATTTAAACGTAATTGACCTTCTCGATCGAGACTCGAGCAGCGTTCTCTGAGTTTTAGCATTCATCAGTCTTTCCTTTTCCGTTGCTTTTAATTTTATTATACTGTGTTATATTATGATTAAAAATAATTCTAGTAGATAAATTACGTGTCCCCTACACCCGTATACTGACCGTAACCTCGGAGTCAACTCATGAAGAACTGACCACCTTAACTGTATTTTTAACTTGTCGACCAGGCTCAGGGATGAGTCGTGGTAGAAATCGTCTTTATACTCAATGGACATTTAATTCAATATAAAGGTATTTTTAAGAAATTTTCCGAACTTGCTGCTGGCCCTATATTTAAGGGCGGTTTTTTCTGTGATAAACATATAAACAGGCGAGACATAACATGCAATTCACTCGTTCACATCCATCAAAAGATAAAAATCGTAGCCAGAACCACCCGTGTGAACTAGCTTTACTATATTGGTGAATTGATCACAGTTCAGTTGCCTTTGGCGATTGCCACTTAAAAAGTGCCAGATGCGGTGCGCACAGTAATAAGAAGAATGCAAATAACAGATCATGTCGTTTTGTCATTCGGATTTCGAGTATATTGTCATCCATGCGCGCATGCCTTTAGGGCGTTCAGGCTTTGGTCCTAGGAAATAAGTGCTTTAGTTGGCAAATCACGCTTGTTATTGTGGCTTGGTAGCTGTTCGGCCACCGACGTATTGATTTAAAAATTGACTATTTATATACTCGTGAAACCGCAAATAACGCTATTAGCGGACATTTATATGGATTAGTTTCATATTATACCGAGATCGAGTTGTAGCCTGGGTACGAGGTAAGACGAAGCCGTGCAGCATTGCGTGACTTTTAGTGTGAAAGTGTCGACTACTTTGTTTGTTATTTGCACAATGTCGCGATAAGCATCAGGTGTCAACAGATGGCTCATATGGTTTGCGTCACCATCACCCAAATAGACAAAAATACAGTACTTGAGAAGTGTTTCTGCACTTTTGGATTTAAATTCGGGGCGGTCTTTTCTTAAGCTTCCAGCTTATACTATAGTAGCATAAATGTACATTGACCGACATCCCAGCTAAAATATGAACTTCCACACCGTTACTTCAATAACTCCATATTCTCATCATCAAAGAAGTGGCGTGAAACAATTTAAATGCATCTCAGGGGGTGTAGTTTGACTTTCTTCACTGAAAACGCAATCCATGCATATGCACGCCGTACATAGTTTCTTATTACTCGTTAATTATGACTTAATGATAACATATTAAAACATGCTGTGAATTAATACAGCCGCATGCTGTGTCGCACCGCCTGTCAGGATGTGTCCACAAGTTACCATTTTCGACACTCGCATCACAACATCGCTTCAAATGAATTTTTCGTGCTTTTATTTAGCAGTCGATATTGTGTGAGTCGGTTTCTCAAACGAGTCTCGTTTGAGATTTAAATGTATATAATCCTTCGAAGTTAACCCTTAAAATTCCACCCGCGTGCATCTTCGTATCTTGAGAGACAACTTGACTACACTCGTTCGCTTTATAGGATTATATATTATCAGACCTCGAGAGCACGGTTGTTTTGCCTACACGAAATGAAACAAGGTGATATCGTGGGTGATATCTCCAAAATCTTATAAAGTGGTTGAACAGCGCAATGTTCCGAGGGACACTTTCAATCTAGAAAGGCGGAAACAAGTGCGGGATATCGCGGTCGCAATTTGAAACCCAAGATTTTTTTGTGGTTTGTGTAGTTTTCCAAACATTTTTGGAGGGCATTGTCTGTTTTGATATGCATTTTTACCGGTTATAGATTAGGCTGACACCTTGAAATTTCAACTTTTACAGTATCAAAATGCCCATGCTTCAGGAATGCAATGCATCTTGCGAGCTTGCCCACTTGTCTACGAGCGCCTATTGTCCTTCAAATTTAATTAAGACACCAAGTATTTCTTATCAACACTTTAGATATGAATTACCATATCTCCGCGAAACACCTAATTCACGCTATGATTTTAGCATGTTGATAGGTGATAATTGAGCTGAAAATGCAACTCAAGGACCATGTCATTTACTGAAGGAGTAGCCAGAGGACCACGCACGCAAACCTAACTTAAACTATGTACGCACTGAGGCAAACAGAAGTTAAGCTCATAGCGTTTTACTGACACTGTGCTGTGAATATGCGCTGATGCACACATAGCACACAGCCAGTTTTTCGTGCGACCAAGAATTTAAACTATTCCTGCAACATATGTTTAATAAAAACACTACTAATTAAGATTTGAGACAGCAAATAAGTGAGTATTTTTAGGCAGCAAATATATAGTATTTTATTACTACAGTTCAACGTCGAGTTCAGCATGCAGTAAGTCCGCAAGTAGTTAACATTTTGAAAATTTATGCCCTCTTGAGAAAGTCGATGACATTCTACCATTTGAAATTTGGAATTGAATATTAAGATTATTAAACTTGACCAGTCGTTTACATTAACTGTCTGCATTTAGAAGCCACGGGCTTATATTTGAACAATAGTGATATAATGGCGATATATAATAAGAGTAGTATATAATACTTCTTACAAAGGTAATTCTTTCGTTATTCATGCTCCACCACGAAGGAACGGAGACCACGAACCCAGTTAATTAGCACAGGAAATAATTTCGACTTATGACAATTAGTATTCTTATAGCATGCACGAGCATCAAAAATAGCGGTTGCATCGCAAACCGTGTCATTCAATTCATACAAAGCAAAGTAAAGATTTCGCAAAACCGTAAAATCATGTCAATTGTCAAAGGATAAAATTGATCCTCGTGAATCCTTTAAACTTTTCTTCACAAGTTGCAAAGACCAGTGGCAAAGGTGGAATTTTTGATAGCCATTTCAACCGTCAATGTAACTGAAAATACGTTATGTATCATTCACACTATGGCATCAGTGTCATCATTCATGATTTTAGTTTCAAACGTGCATAAGACTGCGATCACGCACTATAATATATTGGAAAGTCTGAAAGATTGACGATATAATTTATTGGCTTAGAACTATGACGTTATTTATAGTTCTGAGTCAACATGATTCTATATCGACAACCGATGCAGCTAATCTGCAAATTTATGGTTGTCTCCTTAATAAAGAAGGAAGTTGTATACAAAATTCAGATGTTGCGCAAATTATGTGCGGTTTTGCGCGTTTCCGCGACTTGTCAACACGTCCACAATAAAACAAATAAGGATTAAATTGACTTTCCTGCAGTAGATCCGGTAAATCGTTTACTAAATGGGTCACGCTATCGTTGTTAGTTTATATCATTTTCACAGCATCACTGATACAAGGACGTGGCTATCTTTAAAAGGGGGAACGGGGAATGGGGGAACAGGAATCGGGGAATATCGGGGAATGGGGGAATATCGGGGAATGGGGGAATATCGGGGAATATCGGGGAATGGGGGAATAACGGGGAATATCGGGGAATATCGGGGAATGGGGGAATAACGGGGAATATCGGGGAATGGGGGAATAACGGGGAATATCGGGGAATAACGGGTAATATCTGGGAATATTAGATTCACACAGCAAATTTTTAACAATTAATCATCCCAATGTAAAAGTAGCATGGCGTGTTAGACTTTTTCGACCGCAGTCCAATAACACAACATATCAAAGTATCACAACCTACTAATAAATAATGCAGTATCTGGTCATAAAATTAGGAAATATTTAGGACGGAGGACCTAAATATTTGCAGAAGAATCGGTCATAAAAAGTTTCAAAATGATAATTTTCGATTGAAACTTTTAAAGTTTCTGCGTTTGACATTAACTATGGTGGAACTTCATTAAATACCAGTACCTAAAAGAACATAACGTAACATAACATAACATAACATTTGCATTTTTTCATGCATTAACACAACCGAAGTTATCAAACCTAATAATCAATGTCAATAGTCGATACAAATACTTATATTCATTTTCAAAAGATATATAGCTCTTAAGGTTTCACGGTTCAGTTATTAACGTCTCATTAGTAATCCAAACCAAACTCATTAGAAAGTCTCTCAATATGCTCCGATCGAAAATAACGTGCGAAATGAAAATAAAGTAATAAAGTTTTTTGTCTCAGACGGAAATCCGTCAACTAGTGCTAAATAAATTCTGCTGATATGTGGATATATGAAAACAAGGCTTTTCCGTGCCATCAACGAAAACGACCGAAGTTGTAAGTGGGAATTTGAATTCCCGTCTGCGTCGAGTTTCCCCCGATATTTAGGTCCTCCGTCCTAAATATTTCCTAATTTTATGACCAGATAATGCATTATTTATTAGTAGGTTGTGATACTTTGATATGTTGTGTTATTGGACTGCGGTCGAAAAAGTCATTTACAAAAACATTATTCTTTTTAAACACGCAATGCTACTTTTACATTGGGATGATTAATTGTTAAAAATTTGCTGTGTGAATCTAATATTCCCCGTTATTCCCCGATATTCCCCGTTATTCCCCGATATTCCCCCATTCCCCGATATTCCCCGATATTCCCCGTTATTCCCCCATTCCCCGATATTCCCCGATATTCCCCGATATTCCCCGATATTCCCCGATATTCCCCGATATTCCCCGTTCCCCGATTCCCCGTTCCCCCATTCCCCGTTCCCACTTTTAAAGATAGCCCAAGGACGTAGCTAAATCGGAAACAAAATGGCAGCAGTCTACCTTGCCTATATAAGGGCAAGAATATCCTCTTCCAGTTTATAGGAATAGGCCTGTCTTGCAAATTAGCGAATCTTCAGCAATCTCATTAAAACATACTTATAAATTTGCCTTAAAACTACCAGAAACGCAGTGTCAATTCACTTCGCAAACATTATTATAGCATGTATCCATCCAGTGGTATCCTCCTTCCCGACACAGATTTTCGGCGTCCTTGCACTTTAAACATGCTCTCAACAATAAAATAAAATTGAATTTTAATTCTTCTTCACCGGCAAGTACTTATTAGCCAATTTGCTGAAAGATACAATTTTCATGTAAATCTCTTGTCGCAAGATAAAATTTTCGTGTGCTCTCTGGCGTTGACTAATAATAGGCTGATTGAATTCCTTTTAATGATGGATCATGTTCACAATCATCGACGAAAACAAAAAATTGTGTTTATTGCTAACAGCGATATAGTTGTTTTATAAATGAGATTATGGCTTTTACAATTAGCGAGCGAGCTTGATTCAATGAGTATCCTAATCAAAGATGTAGGGATCTAAAAGGAATGTAGTTTACACGCTTCTCGTGTGGGCTCATACAATCCGTATAAGGCATTTATGACCATAAATACTAATACTCACAGAATATTGGAATTTTTTATCACATTGAATTATTTACATCCATATAGAACGCCGTTAGTGTCCTAATCTTGATCGGAGCTAACTAAATTGATAAATATGTTGTTCTAATAAACAGTTTTGAGAGTTTCAGTCGTAGTTTATCTATTTTTTATATATGCACTTGCTAAGGTTATCATTGTCATTGAATGTTTAATCAATCGTGTTTTTTGTTTAGAGTTTTTTTAGTGCATGGACATGTTGTGATGGCTAGTATATCCCCTGATTTTTATACCTGAGATTCGATACATCAAGATATTTATTAACCTCAAACGTTTGACAGATGAAAACTATATAGATAAGCAAGTAACACGGAATTAGGGCGTTATTTCTTTTCGTCAATTTGCTGTATCAGTAAATATAAATCAATTTCAACGGGTTTCTTCAATGCTTGCATGTGCCTTGCTTTACAGGGTGGGCCGACAGCTTTCAGCCCTATCTTCTTTAAGGACGTGGACTTCTTTAAGGACTCGGAGTTTGCTATCTTGCAGGATTGAAAACTACGATTTCTTAAAATAAACTTAGAATTTAAAATAAAACAACTTTGTTATTTGGTTTGGTTTGCAGCCACGGTAAGTCAAAAAAATCTGATGCCTATTCATATGCAAAATTGCCGCGAAAAGTACAAAACGCAGTTTAGTGGAAGCAGTTTTATTACCTCTCGTGCCATTAGAAAACTGTCAAAGAGAAGGTTTAATTCCCAGAGAGAACATCACTTCATGTTTCAGTTCAGGAAACGTACGGCAAATCTGTGCTTCAATAGGCATCAGTTTTTTTTGACTCACCCTAGCTGTATATAAGGGACCCATGTATCTGATTACAGGATGATGTTTGGTAAAACTGAAAGTTGCGTGTGCTGCCCCAAAAATATTTAGAGTTAAGTAAATTTTATGTTATATTGCTCTCATCAAAACCAGCCATATTTAATCTTTGTAACGGGGATTACATATACACACAACTTTTTTCAAGCTCCGCCATAATTTAGATATGACATGCCAGGCATTATGATAAGAAAAGATTATATGATAACCGATTTCTTTTTATGATCTGAGTTTGACTGCCTCATAATCTTGCTACACTGCTATACTGACTGGTATAATCTGACTCGACTTCTAAGATATGTTCAATTTTTTGCAACCGTAAATCGTTGTTTGCGTAACATAAGTCGGTTCGCGAGTGCTTGCGAGAAATGAAAAATTATACCGATCCGAAATTTCCGACTGAATTGTTCGTCTTTGCGTTTATAACCGTACCCAGTGTTGACTAGTTTTCATCGACAGATTATACTGGAATACGGTTACGGTATACACTACTATCAAACTGAATTGTTCAATGAAACAATGCATACAACATCTTTATAACGTTCAACAGTGAAAATTAAGTGGTTCCCAGATGGTTTTTAGATAATAGAAGATCACGGTTTAATCTTCGTGGCAAGTGTCCATGCACTCAACTGACAAGTCTTGAAAGCAGCAAAATTTCCACAACTAGTCAAAAGTTTGTTGATCTGTTTTGTTGTTTTAACGGTTCTTCCGAGTATAACCAATACGTATGTACAAAGACAAAGATACGTGAAGGATAAACTAAGCTGAGAGTTTTCGACCGTCATGTCAATTAATTAGGGTTAGCTAGGTATTACATTTTTTGAATCACATACTCTCATGTGTGTGTTTGTTGCGTGGAAAAATCTGTTGCGTAGTTAATTAAACAAGTGAAATCCGTGAATTTGCTATGAAATCCAAATTACCCATGATTATTGCGACTTTAATAGTGAGGCCAATAACATTCAACAACTTTACTATATTTCGTAAGATTACAGCAATGCATCCTGCCGATCTTGCATGGGTTGTTTAACTTGTTTTAGCAACAAGGCTTCAGTTTATATCCCACCGGTAATCTTGTGATGTACTTTAAATGCCACTAAACTTCCACTACCACTTCGGGAAGGCCAATAATTTTGAAAACGGCCCGGCATAAACTGCGGAGTCCCCGCTGAAGATGAAAGGCCATCTTGTCTAGCTGTAATGTCAAAGGATCGATCACCATTTTCAAACGTGCGGGATTCTTCTGTGGAGTGCTGAAGATTGTTGTATAATGCGCCTCAGAAATCTGAAGAGTTTTGGTTGACGAATGCCTGTATGAAGTTTTAATAACTGCATGGGATAATCCAGGGCTAATCTGAACAGTACTGAGTCACTGGCTAAGGAGGAAAACCGGTGATTTATATATTGGTTTTACCACGTGTGGAAATAGGTGATTGCATGCTAAACACCTTGTTTGCTAAAACCTGCTTAAAATCTATAAATGAGCCTCTAAAAAAATTTTTGCTTAAAATTCATTCTTTATATATCGGCGAACCTCTCCAAAAGAGATCTCGGTGCTGTCTGGGATTGTTTGAAGAGACGAAAATATGAAAGCATGCAGTTTTTATTCCCAAAAATAGATTTGCGTGACTAGGCCCATGCATGCATGCATGCGCAGGGCTTAGGGAGGATGCGTTTGTTGATTGTAGTCAGTACTTTTCGTGAACAGTACGACATCTTAAAGGAAAATAAGGGAATTTTTGAAAACTTATTTGAACCGCTGCCATGTTGGTATAGATTTCGATAAATATTCTAACCTCAACAGCTCAAGATTTATTTCTTGGCGGCCACCCTGCCGCGGTCAGTTTATCTTCGTCTTCAGTTTTTGATAAAGAATGAAAGAGCCTTTATCAAAGCTATTTTTAGGGACGTATTTAGGAGACCTATTATCGGATCAAGACTATATGGATTTCTTCTGGATCAAATTATAAATATTCATCCATTGCGATAGCTTGATTTGGTGGTTACCACTTACCACATAATTTGATACAATCACAGGAAAAGGAAACGGTTTGTAATAAATTGTATAAATTTTGAGCGTGATGGTTTTCATTGTTCCTCTACCAAGTGGTCTGATAGGCTGATATGACAACCAACACTGAAAGAAAAATTCATTTC
Source organism: Dendronephthya gigantea (assembly GCF_004324835.1). Taxonomy (NCBI): domain Eukaryota; kingdom Metazoa; phylum Cnidaria; class Anthozoa; order Malacalcyonacea; family Nephtheidae; genus Dendronephthya; species Dendronephthya gigantea. The sequence continues at coordinate 239,535 of NW_021163041.1, read as the reverse complement.
TCAACTTCTTGTCTTCAGTTATCTTTATTCTGTGGCCAGTCGTAAGTAAAAAAAACAGTAAATCTGAGAACTGATAAGCTAGTGTGATCATATTCTCAATTCAATAGGAAAGCTAAACCGGATAAATGACCCCATGCAGACCATGTTGATTTGTGTACTCCTGCACGTTTTAGCGACATATATACATTTATTCGGTGAATTGGTGAAAGATGTAATTTTAATGTCGCCAGTGATATTTTGCATGACCGGCTTTGATTTAATAATCGACAGACGAAATCTCTTTTAACAATTTATTGGATGATGTTCTGTATGTTTTTACAAAAACAAATCCTAAATTAATACTGTCACTTACATAATAATCGTTTCAAGAGTCGATCGCGGTTATGAGATAAAGAACACAACGTCCTTTCGTTGCTTTGTGAAAATCGGGAATTTTCCTGCAATATTTTGGCAGTTTGGCCGAACTGTGATGCATGATCGACCCATCTTCGCGTCAACAATCGACACTTAAAAAAATTATAAGTTAATTAGAACCTTGCTACATTCTCTTTCCCGAATGTACCCGGGTGGTCATTGACATTGCCATCGATCATCTACAGAGAATCATGGAACTCGAATGTTTTTACTCTGAGATATTTCATCATCCATATAGAACATCCTATATATAGTATTTATAATTTTTTATCAAGACCGCGCGCGCCTTTTATACGCGCGAATGCAATAATGTCAATTGGGATGTATACATTCCTGATTTTAATATTAAAAGGCTCTATCTTTCATGAGCTAGAAAGCATTCATCAACCCTGATGTCTGATTGTAATAAGTTCAGCATATATTCACATTATTTTATTAAATTAAACAGCTGGTACACATTTATGCAATATTACTAGCTAGTTGTAATCATAGATAAAGTCTCGGATAAAGCATAGCAAAGCTTAATTATAATCGTGGTATTTAAAAATATACCCCAAGTTTTTGCATTTCTAACTGATTATATTATCATATACTTAGAATTTTTTATACGAAATAAGACCAAATATGAAAATCAGAAATAGATTGAATACAGAAGTTTAATTTCTTCATATATTGCATGCTATACATTTATTTGTGTTATCAGCGTTGGAGAGTTTGGCAGCATTTCATTTCACACATGTTTAATCCTTCCTTTCTAAATAGTCTCTTGCGATTCCAAATACGGTACGTGCGTAGAAAAATGTCGAAAAACATAAAAGGTTAAAAGTTAGAATGTTTATCAGATGGATCGGTTTTCAGCAGTGACAATAAACATAAGTGGTTCCCAGATGGTTTTACAGATAATATACGACTGTTAATGTGGCAAACAATCATATCATCCAACAGCTAAAAAAGTAAAGACTGCTACAAATATTTTCGTCATCTAATTCCATTCTGTTTTGCAAAGAATTGTCGAACGTAGCAAGAATTTACTTGTATTACGTAAGCCTTAACTGCATTCGAACGTACGTACGTAGAAGCGTTATATACGTTATACCTTTTGTGACAGATTTTGGCTGTTCACCATGCAGTTGCTGATCATGCACAGAATTCACTAGGCAGTATCAATGAATAAAAAAACTGTGCTATCGGCGTCTGTATTGACACATCATAAACAGTATTTCATTTTAACATGCGCAGGAAGAGCTCATAATGAGTTCTAAATGATCCATTGCATGACACCGTATTTTGTAATAATGAAGAACACGTGAGTTTCATATGATGTTCTAATGAAAAAGAATTATCTTGAATGATTTACACGCGGCATTGGGACACGCATCGACAACCTCCATCATCACACAATGGATGCATTGCCATAGTAATGCACAGTACTCAATAGTTTCTAGCAATTGAGTCAAGCTTGAAATGACCTCAATGAAGAGAGCAGAAGTGAAATAGACAAATTTGATTTTAAGGCTTTAATGATAAACATTATCAATTTCGATTGGAAGGATGAAGGATTAGATACAGAATTTCTACAGCATTCACGGCAAAATAAGGATTCACTTCATTTTCTCAGGAGGGGCCAAACGTTTTAACAGAGGGGAGCGCAGACCCTCCTGCGCCAGCCCTGGTTACGACTCTGCGCAAATGATAACCGATTTACAACAAATTATGACATGTGAATTGTGAATTACGAGAAATTATTTTATGTGAAAACAAGCCTTAACCATGCATCCATGATAAACAAAACCGAGGTCAACAAAAAAGACTGCATGTGGCGTAATTATATTCAAATAGACCCCTGGTTAGTCGGTTAGTTCACAAGCGCTTTTAACTCTTAATTTGCGCTATCGAATTCTTTTGCATGATCTTCTAAGATTGGCGGAGAACAGTTGCTGCCTTCGGGATACCATTGATGAAGGACACTGCTATAAGGGACAAGTTATGATAAATGTGGTAAAACAATTGCCTAAAGTAGACAAAACTGAATTTTTTGATCGAGCGAAATTTTTCGCTCGATTTCCGTTTCAATCCGGACTGGTCAAGAGAATGCGCTACGGTCGAATTCTTACAATTAAAAAGAAAATCAGGCGAAATATTTCGTTCATTCCAAATATTCAGCGTAGTGGAAAACTTCCTGATCTGGTAATTTTTATTACAAGATGCGGTCGGATGCACATAAACAGCCCCACCTGATTTTAATTCTCTCCTGGTATAAATGACCAAATTTATACAAGGAGGGTGCAGTCAAACTAGTTTTGAGCAGCTTTGGTTAAATAATTTGCATATATGGTCACACAGAAAATTGCCCTTACTGATATTACAGCTCCAGAAATTGTACAATCAGTTTTCACGATTGCCCTTTTTTAGTAATTTCTATTATGCAAAAGTCCATTACACTACCAGGCACTGGGTATTACTACTCTTTGACAATTTATTGTTGCAGTCTTTTTAAAGTTCACTGTTTTTCACATGTCTGCGCAGTTGATCTTTCTGCCCAGTCACACTGAAAGCACCGGAATGAATCTTCACTCTCTTCATCGCAAATTGTCGTTCATCATCGGCCAACACAAATGATTTCAGAAAAAAAAAACAAGACGCCGACTTGGCGTTAGCCTCGGGTCGTTCGGTACGGCTGCAGAACGAAAAAGAACAACAAATCGAGTACTATATATTACGATCTGAAGCCTTGGTGATGATATCCGTTAAATTCTCACATTTAAAAAAAGAAGAAAAAATTCGTCTATTTCGCCTTTAGCAGTTGCGTACCCAGGTCAGTGTTTTTTTGGGGGGGGAGGGAGATGCTAACGCCCAAGCCGTGAGTCATACTAGCCCCCCCCCGCCTACGCCACTGACCTTTAGACTGGATACACTTGAAGAGATGAAGTTCTCTAGAGAAATATTTACATATTTTCTCTTTAATTTAGTGCATGAAGCCGAACCCTTTTTTTTATACTGTAAAAGTTCAAAAGAAAATATCCTGGGGCATATATACACACCTAACTGTGATTTGTTAAATAAAGTATTGCTACAAGTTTCTTTTGTATGGTAACGCGGGCGCAAATAATTGCTCTATTAGTCTATTTTGCAGGGAATTTTCAGACAGGAAGATGCATCAGACAGAATGAAACTAAAGGTTTTGGAATTTTATAACAACAGAAAAAGATATAATGGCTGTTGGAGATGGTGGAAAAGCCAAAAGTGAACATCAAATTGAAAACGAAGAAAATGCTGGGGTGGTAAGCCCTGAAGAACAGAGGAACTGCCTAAAAACCTTGCTGCAGACGCAATTGAGCAAAGGGGAAACTTGGTAAGCCAAACTCTGAAGGTGGCTCACTGGTTCGTTGTTTACTGTGCTTTATAGTTTCATTTAATCTTTTCTGCTAGATATGTTTCGTTCTGGATATGCTAAATGTAATAATCGCATAATTATTTTTAAACTTTCATTGCCAGTTTGACAGGTGCAAGGTTTTTTTATGTTTGATATTAAATGTAGAAATACTTTTTAATATTAACTGTTCTGTCCAATTTATTACCCTCATGTGAACAAATTGTAAAATAACACTTTCGCCTAGAAATATGTGGTATACTGTCAATTATATAAGAAAGAACATTCTGGTTTCACAATAGTGAAAATAACCATAAAACTTGTTTCCTTGAAAAAACATGATCATTTTAGACATGATATACCATTACCCATTGAGAAATGTTTTTGGAAGGATTTTATTTAAATGTTAAATAAGTTACCTATTTTGTGCTGAAAGGTACTCTTTTTCGGTGTGTAGTTAATAAACTTTGCAAGAAACATTATACACCTAATGTATGTTTCCGAGGGAAATAGTGAGTTTTGTTTTCCTAGAAGTCTGAATGTTGAGACTTGAGGGAAAACAAAACTCACTATTTCCCAAGGTAGTGTACATTAAGTACATACATATTACACAACAATTTACATATTACAACAAAAACATACATATTACACAACAACTTCATTTAAAAAAAACCCACTTTACTTTAGAAACGGGCAACAATTTTTCACTTGCATTTATTTAAAGTCATATGACTAGGAATATAAAATACACAGCACCTGTGTAACAATGTCTATTGTGTTGTTTGATCTCGTTCTTGTTTGATGGTGATGTGATGGAAAGATAGAGAAAACAAAATATTTTGTTGTCATTAGGTATCTTGTTGATTCCAAGTGGTTTAAACAATGGAAAAAGTATGTTGGATATGACAGTTGGGATGTTGACAAAGCAGGCACAAAGACTATGTATCCAGGACCTATTGACAATTCTGGTCTTTTTGCAGGTTATTATGAAGTTTGATATTCAATGTAAAAGTTTGCAAACAGGTCTAGTTCACAATAGCAACAAAAGGAATGAGTTAGAAATAAAACAAAACATATGTCAGTTGTTTCATTTTTTGTTTCATTTGATAATGTTAGTGCAATTCTATGCTACCAGTACAGCAGTTGATTCTCATCTGTTAATTTTGATTATTCCGATTTTTTCATTTAAGATGATAATTGTGAGAAGTTAAAAACCCATCTAATTGATGAACTTGACTACGTCCTTCTGCCTGTTGAAGCATGGGAAAAGCTAGCAGCTTGGTATGGTCTTAGCGATGGACAGAGTGCTATTGCAAGACAAGTTGTGGAACATGGAATGTTTGTAAAACATTGTAAAGTGGAGGTGTACTTGGTTGAGCTGAAACTTTGTCATAACAGTGATATGGAGACATGTCAAATAAGACCATTTAGTAGAGCAGATAATATAGGTTTGTTCATGATGGTTATTAATACCATACATTCTATTATCAATACCGTATATTCTCTTACTACAGAATAATCCTACTATCTTTAACAATAGATCCAAACAATCTTTGTTTTTATGTAATATGATTTTATATGTAAGTTACAATAATGATTTCCTACTTTTTTCTTTCCATTGCAGGCCATGTTGAAAGTGTCATGAAGAATATATTTGAGGTGGCAGATGAAAAGGAGACTAGAATATGGAACAAATATATGAGCAATACTTATGAGTTACTAAGTAAAAAAGAACAAACAATTCAAGACTGTGGTTTATATAATGGGCAGGTGAGAAAATAGTAGTTTCAGCTAAGACTTGCTCCAAGGCTGCCTCTTATTGTCTTCGCAAATGGCACTCATACCATTAAAAGGCAGAATTGGAACAAGTCAATTACTACACTGTACTACATAAATACAGCTGTTTAGTAAAGACCTGTGAATATTTGCCTCAGAATGGATAATATACGTATGTTCATTATGTGAAGGTTGTTGTTCTTGAAGTAAAAAAGGATGATGGTTCTTGGACTCGAGAGGTCCCAAAAAGGTGAGTTTAATGATGATACCTTTAATGTATTGCCATGCAAAACAATTTAATGACACTTTCTTGCAAGAAATATAAAAACAATTTTATAACAACATACATCCTTGTTTACTGTTATGTCTTATTCTGGTTGCCACATCTCCTGTAAGATAATATCCTAAAGGTTATTATATCACAAAATCTCCATTTTTCTATTGAAATGGAAGAATGTGGCAAAGTGCATTTATCAAATTTAAATTTATTTTGTGATTTACTTTTCAGTTTGACATTTGCTTCATCGCCGGTAAGCTGAAATATATTGTAATTTGCCAAACCACATTTTTGGTTGACCTGTTGTGTTGATCAGCTAGCTAAGAGATGCACATATGCTTCTTTTGCGTAGACCTCAATTTATTAAACATTTGTACAGTCTACTGCATTTTTGCCTGATGCAGTGAGTAGAAAACTTTGTGGGAGAAATTTAAAGCTTCAACATTCCATTTTCTAATTCTAAACAAAATATATCTTTACAAAATTTTTATTTAAAACATAATATTTTGTGACTACAAGAGGTACAGGTACAAAATTCATTCATCACAGAGTTCATTCCCTAAAGGGGCCATAAAGATATAGCAATCGCCCTCTATGGGATTAAAATATATTATATGTCAGACAAACTAAAAAAGATTTAAATTTTAAACCATAATTAAAAAGTAATCTCTTTAAACTTGTTTTTCATGTCACTAACATGGCGAAGAGAGTACTTAATCGTAAAACTGTAAGTATATATGTGTAAATTTAATATCCAATAACTCAATAACAATAACAGTAATCTTAACCAACCTATATTGAATTAGCTAATAATTATGTTACGTGCATGCCAGCCTCTCCCCGCAAAGAAAAGGGCGAATGCATTAAATTGAAATTTCGTATTTTCGCAATCTAAATGGATATTTCATTTCATACGAAATGAGCCAATATATTTGGTGCCATAATTTTTGGTATAGAAACGGGATACGGGCTACGGGGTTCAATATTTCGTTATGGGTTTAAATTATGCGGATGGCGAGAAATCCCATTGCTGAGGATATTTTTTCTACACTACATTTTTCGTGTTATTTTTTTTTGTTTTCAAGCTATCAACATCGCCTATCGATTCATCCTTCCCGGATAACAGGTAAATGCAATTACAGTAACTATTGTAAATTGTACTGTAGTCGCTACAATACTTGTTTTTCAGTTGGCTACATAGCTACAGTCCACGACCACGGTGATCACACACCAAAAAGATTATACAAGTTTTACTGTGCCAACTCATTGTGGACAGAAATTTACAAAATGCTTTTTGGTCCGTTTATGCTTGAAAATATCTATGTCATGGTTTTGTACTTTTTATGCAACCGTCGTCCAGATGGTGCTTGATTCATATCATAACTTATCTTAGAAAATGTTTTACTTATATACCTTCATTTCATGTTTTTAGATATCACAATTATTGCTTTGATTGATTGTCTTTCGAAATGGTGTGACATTAATAGCTAACTCGTTGATTTTATAAATTTTTTTTTGAAATTAAGTCCATATTCAAGCCACTCGAGCACCAGCGGATATTCAAGTTACTACAACGAATACAACGCGCGGGAGTCTCCTAGTCATCCTGGTCTTTGTGGCCTCACAAATCTTGGCAACACTTGTTTCATGAACTCAGCTGTCCAATGCTTGAGCAACTGTGTAACACTCACCAAGTACTTCGTCAACGACTTTTACAAGAACGAACTGAACAAGGAAAATCCCCTGGGCATGCGCGGTGAGATTGCGAATGCGTACGCTGGACTCATGCATCAAATGTGGTCGGGAAAGTATAGTGTAATATCCCCGAGGCAATTCAAGACAGCCGTAGGTAGATTCGCCCCACAGTTTTCTGGTTACCAACAGCAAGATTCACAGGAGCTCATGGCGTTTCTGCTCGATGGTTTGCACGAGGACTTGAACCGGATCAAGAAGAAACCATATATTGAGTTGAAGGACTCAGATGGCAGACCTGATCACGTGAGTCGATTTTTATGCGTTTTATATACATAGGATAGATAATCTTAGCTAGGCTGGAGAGGGTCTTTCAAAATTAAGTGGAATGTTATTATGCTAACCACTTGTGTAACACGTACAGAAATTTTCTTACATGGCAAACGTCAGAAAAACTACAACATGAAATAGCAACACTGACGCTATATCAACAACAATGTCGAAAAGGCCCAACAAATTGCTGTGTATTCTGGAACAATCTTTTAAATTTTATTTACGGATCAAGATTTATTCACACTAACACATGAAGAGAATGATTGAACAAAAACCTTAGTCTAGTTTCCAGACTATATCTCTACAGATGTTTTATGAACGCACCTTAAAAAAGTTTGCGTGATAACATCCTTTTTAGGCATTTGATTGTCTCCCTTAGCTTGTTGCTCAAGAACTATGGCAGGCGCATCGACAAAGAAATGATTCCATCATTGTCGATTTTTTTCATGGTCAATTTAAATCCACTTTGATATGTCCAGTCTGTGAAAAGGTAAGACCACAATGCATGTACCATCACCGTTACTCCTGATTGATTAGTGTTTAGGGCTGTAAACTATCGCTATAAAAATTTAAAAACTATCGTTGCTTCGGTAACGTACAATTCCGCTCGTCAAAATACGTTGACTTGTTAGGATTCTCAATTCTGTGATCACATGCACGGCACGTAGTTCCTATGTATTAAATATACCATGTTGGATTTTCTGAAAATAGGAATTCCCTTCTTTATTTTTGCATGGTGAGACATACAGTAGCTACGCACATCTATATTCAAATAAACCTGATTTTTCTTAAACAAGTTATCAGCGAGCTTTGGCATACGAGATCTCCTTTTCCAAATTTGCCAGAATGTCCTTGGTAACTCGCCAATTTTTTTATTCCGATTTGTTTTTAGGTTTCCATTACATTTGATCCATTCTGTTATCTCAGTCTTCCTTTACCGGTCAAAAAGGAACGCAATATTGACGTGTTTCTTATTCCTGACGATCCAATGATACTCCCTAAGCAGGTAAAGATTCGTGTGCATGGAAATATTTTATTGTTATGTGTTTTCTTTATCATGCGCCATGGGCAATTAGAATACGAGGGGTCATATCAAATTGTGGGTCCCTGGGGCCATTGTTTTCAAACGGAAGAGATTAAAACTAAAGAGTTACGTCATCAGAGTCAGAAGCGTGCGGTTGTTGCTATGTTGTTAAAACGTTGCATGTGGATGTTCTGTGGCTTCTTTATTTTCAGGAATATTTTAGTTATTTTCAGAAATATTTTAGAAGTGGGTATATAGTGTATTACTCAGATACTGTAACAATGGGAATAATGACGTGTACAGTATAAATATATCTCGTGTATTCTTATCCAATAATAACCAGTATTTTAAATATTAGACAGATTATCTTTGTTTTTGGTGATGAAATTTTGTTTAGTTCGATAATCAATTCATTTTTTGACGATTTAGTATAAGCTGACCGTACCAAAGAGAGGAACAGTGAGAGATTTAGTTAAAGCAATGTCAAACGAAACTGGAATTCCGCAAGAAAAGGTACGTTGGGCTGTGAATTATGGAAAGATAACATCTACCTACTTACAGTGTGTCATAACTTTGCCTTCCTATATTCGTGGATATTAATATTGTTCTTAAGTGCCCAATAGTACTACATGTATACCGTTTCAATAGTGAAACTATAGTAAGTAATGTTTCGACTAAAACAGTAATCAACCGGTCCTGGCTTGTTCCAAGTAGATCTATGGAGACTGCACAAGAAATATCATCTCTCTATTTCTCTTAGCTTTCGGGCAGTTTTCTGTGATACTTCAGGATTTTGTACCAACGCCTCGCGTGTACCGACCAAAATATACATAGTCATAGCCAGCAAAAATTTATACAATAAGATTGATGATAAATATGAACGTTTCGTGGAAATGTTATCGTTTATTTTGCTCAGTAATTGTTTTCTTTTCAGATGATCGTTGCCGATGTTTATAATCACAGGTTTCACAAGATATTTTCACTGACAGACGGTCTGACCAATATTCTTGACAGGGATGATATATTTATGTAAGTATTAGGGATACCACTGAAAAACTTGCAAATGAAGACCTTTGTAAAGTATAAATGCATGTATCATGTATTAACAGGTTAGCAGGATCACTATAAATTGTGCAATGCTTTTTAGATATGAAGTTCCAGAAAAACACAGTGAAGACGTGATCAATGTACCTGTATATTTACGTGAGAAAAAGTAAGTGTTACTCGGCTTGCGCTCTGTATATTTGCTTTCCCTACAGTTTTTAATGAAGTCACTGCATCATGCATCATTTAATATACTCAGATAAGGCCCAACGAGGCTAGGCGAGGCTTAGCGAATACTATAACTATAGTAACCTAACTAGTTATGCCCGCTGCGGATCGGTAGGGATGGAGACGGCAGCACGGCGAAGCGAACGAGCTCGGCGAAGCGAACGAGGTTGGCGATGCGTAGTCTTTACTGTCATTTTCAATCATGCGTACGTCCATCAGATATGGAACCTAAACGGTACCCTCTCCATCCCGTGATCACACTGTCACACGGAATCACAGAAGTGAAAGCCGTGGAAGGAAAACAAGAACACACACGATGCACACATAGTAATAATACGATACATACCGTAGGAATCTTTGCAAACCAACTGAACCTAGAGAAACTAAACTAAAACAATAAATGGAAACCATCCCCCAAGGGTGGAATGTCAGGGGAGGAAGGCGGGGCGAACGAAGCGATAATAAGCAAATAAACAACAAGGCAAGCCATATAAATACTAAGGCCCGGGGAAAATACCCCCGTGCCAAACACCCGACTATGAACCCATGCGAGGGCCAACTCTTCGATATTAACTTCTTTTATTATACTAATAAATACATATAATTATACCAAGCTTGACTCAATACTTTTTCAATTCAATTCCACTTGTTCAATGTCTATGAATGAATCCCTGAAAATATCGGACACTGGAAGCTTGTTTACTGATTCACGGCTCCTTTCAATAGGGTGTATAATCACCCTGACACGCAGGGGTGAAAAACCTGAATCTCATTCCAGAGTTAGCTAACTGATAGTCCTTAAATATTGCAAAGATAATCATTCAGACCGTTTATTGTTACATGGAATTATAAGTGGTTGCATTTTTTTATTTCAGGTATAGCGCCTTTTCCTCTTCCTCGAATATGTTTGGTAGTCCGTTGTTTGTAAAGATCACCCCAGATTCAACTACGTATCAAGAATTGTATGATGCTATACTCTATAAAACGAGGTGCTGCAATCTTATATTCGAATAAGTGGCTATAGTAGCTATAGGTTAAAACGTATTAGTATAATAATATGGGTGATTATTATTAAAAAAAATTGTGCTCTGATTAGTTATAAGCTACCTTTTGCTGATTATTACGCGATGATCAGCCAAGAGTGTTTTTCAATATGGCGGCAAGTGACAGATGGAGAAGTAGGCTCATTTTCATCTTTTAAAATGGTGCTGAAAAGAATCACAAATGTTGAATACTATAATCCTGCATGTATTACAAATCAGTATGTAATTAGAACTAGACCGGTTCTATCTTTCTTACTAACAGACGATTCGTAAAAGTATTTGAAGAGAATGGAGATTCTCAAGCAAAAGGCGTTACGAAATCAGGTATAGTGAACTTGCAGGAGAATTAGATATAATTATATTTCCATCGTGACAAAATCTGCTAACCCTAATTCGGTCTTTTTGTAACTTTTGTGTCGTTGCACAGGATGGTTTCACACATTGCTATATTAGCTAATCGATAACATCCCTTAAATAAATAATAATTATATTCATACACAAATATAAGTTATATAACCTTATATACCATCTTGTAGATGATGAAGTGGAGAACAACGAAACAGAAGAAGAGAAGATCGAGGATAGCAATGAAAAATCTCTGGTATGTTTGTATTTAATGTATTGTTGTCCAACTAATATTTACAGGTGTACTTATAAAATATACCTGCATAATTTTTTATCACTTCATTGTATATTATATTAACTTTGGCAGGCATTGCGGTGTATTTTGCGGGCTAAAATGATAAATTTGCCAGGCTGAAATATATTTTAGCCCGCTGATCTAAGCCAATCAGAAGAAGAAAGTGTTCACCTATTGCATAATTTTTTATACAAAAGTTGCCCTTTAAAGTTAATATAATAGTTATACAGTTGATGTTCTTGGGCATAAATGTGTTTTTTCAGAGTCGAGCCAAAGACACATTTATGTCGGCGAACATCGACTCTATTGTTATATTATACGGGCTGTTAGGGAAACAATAAACTCGATTTTTCCGGTGAATGGCTTTTTGATCAATCGCCACGACCAGTTACATTTGAATGAAATACCGACACATACAGTATGCAAAAGACCCTGGGTACGAGCTTGACAGTATGGTGACCTCTGATTTTTGAGTCAACTCAGAACAAACCGCTCTGCCGCGTTTTACATTCACGAAATATGCAACCCTTCTTTTCACACAACGTTTCTGTTATTTTATTTATTTCAGCATTCATAGCCCAGACTGTATATTAGCTATATATAATGATTTGATGCGAATACATACGTATAATGGCGAGTTTGAGACAAATGTTTAGGTCCTTTAGTCAATATCTGTCATATCGTGTATAACGTGTATGGCCCTGGTTTTAAGGATATGTCGTACTTTGTGTGTAGGATGAGAACAACAAAGGCGAATCAAGTGAGAAGACGGTACCAACATTATTTACAATGTGTACGGTGAATAGTTATGGAAGCGCTGATATCGAAACTCTCAAGGATGATGGAAAGCCTCTCAGAATTTCAGGTATATATATTTCTGGGATACTTTCGTACCATGCAACCAAATGGATTCCGAGAAACATTGGACTTAACTTTCACATTGCGATAAAACAAGTTTTACTTTTAGCACGAAGTTACGTCGCTGTTGACTGGTATCCGAAAATGAAAGCGAAATATTACGATCAGTCAAAAGCCGAGGTATAAACAAACGACTGCTGAACGGTGAAAAATGTAGTTAACTTTATTTACAATCGAGTCAAAACATAGTTAAAATTTTTTCTACATACACCTTCTGTTAGAAACATGAGGGGAGGGATTCTTGTCTAAATTCTGATCCATTACACTTACCAATTTTTTTTTCAATAGGAAGTGACACATCATGAGAGCGTTGATCGCAAGTTTACCGAGAGGAAAACGATCACATTAGATGATTGCATTAATCTCTTCTTAAATAAAGAAAAACTTAGTGCTGATGATCCCTGGTAAGTTATAAAATTTCTAAAACATATATAAACACGCACGAAAGGTTTTCCATCTTATGTGTAATTGTTATACCGACTTGGACTGGTTTTTCGAGAAGTATTGGCATAGCTTAATGTACTGTTCTGAAGATGTATCTAGATTTTGGCTCTTGTAGAGAATGTCTATAAACATTGACATGCATGTACATCTTCATATTCTCTTACAGTGTACATGATCCAATACTATATTATATCTAATCATGTCCGATCATTGCTGACGACCAGACATAACTTTTCATCCAACCAATTGCTATTTCCAGGTATTGCCCCACTTGTAAGGAGCACCAGCAAGCCACGAAGAAATTTGATTTGTGGTCCCTACCAAAGATTTTAATCATTCATCTTAAAAGATTCTCTTACAACAGGTAATTCCTATGAGCCGTAAGGCATATAGTATTAGGCGTCTCAGAATTTTTTTTACTTTATAATAATTCATTTTCAGGTTTTGGAGAGATAAATTGGACATCAAAGTTGACTTTCCTTTGACGTATGTATTATCTGTGCAAATCTTTCTTGTATACACTTAGGTCTTATGCACGAGGTATCTCTTCCATCTGCCCCCTGCGAGAAGTTCATTATTTATTGTTGTAATTACTGTTGTTTTTGCAGTAATTTGGACATGTCAAAATATGTGATCAATAGTGAACATCCTCCCGCAATTTATGACTTACACGCAGTCTCGGTGGGTATTGATGTTGAAGCATGTTTCTTAGTTTATTTGCAGGAAGACTAGAATATCTTATGATATTGAAATTCTATATCAATAATCTCTGCGTCATCTTTCTCTGTGATCCCCATTTTAAAAAATGAGTTATTGTATTAAAGATATTTTAACGAATATTCGAATATTTTTCTCTGGTATTGTAAATGTATTTTTATACAAAACAATTGTTTTTAGAATCATTTTGGAGGTCTTGGTGGAGGACATTGTAAGTTTCGAAGCTGGTTGTGTTTTGAAGTTGCATAACGGGAAATTATGACTCGGCAATTTCCTTTAAATAGACACTAACATGCATGTGTATATCACTCAGCGTTTAATTTGAGGAATGTGGTTGATTTTTAGACACGGCATTTGGAAAGAACCCAAACAAGAACGATTGGTATAATTTCGATGACAGTAGCGTATCATCTATGCATGAAGACAGAGTTGTTGTAAGTACTTGAAATGCTTCTAATATACGTGTAACGTAATTAGCAAAGAAATTAGCTAATTCACACCAAATTCAGTTGTGATCATATACAAGTTTTAACAAGTGATGACCTATTAAAGTAGTAACTAATTGAACTTCAGGGGCCAGTTGTATAAAGGCTTGTTAACTTTTAACTGTAGTTAAGGACAGAATTGGCCAATCAGAGTCGTGTATTTCACTAGGAATTAACTATACATACAGTTAAAGAGTTTTATACAACTGGCCCCAGCCGTAAATCTTCGGTTTGTGTTTTACAGTCATCGTCTGCTTACCTGCTGTGTTACACCAGACGAGGTGACAATGGAAGACAAGATGATATAAACGATGAACAAAGAATGGAATACGATGACGAATCACCTTCTTCCTCGACATATGAACCAACAGACTCGGTGAACGATATGGTGTGATTCATCCAAAAGTAGTAATTTTCCCAAATTGTACTCCAAATTGCGTCCCAGACACGTATGATGAAGTAAATTTAGATTTTATATCTGGATATTATGCATTATTTTAGTTTGTTGAGTGCTTATGTTAATATGAAAAAGAACTGGCGGCAATGTTATAAATGCATGCATGCGGATTGCTATTACTAATGTACCGAAGGATATATTACTGATATTCGACTGATAACCTTTTTTTAAAATACATTTCATGGTTTTATATTTAAAAAGGAATTAGTGACATGTCCTTCACGTGTTCTTTGGTAATGTCAGGTTTAGTATTGAATGGCTGCATTCCTGGTTAGGGTTTATAGTTATATATATAAGTAGGCGTAGCCAGCCTGACGATTTTGTCCCGCTATGTAATCTTCGAGTTATTTTAATTATTCATGTCTTTAGAAATCTATTGTTTTTACAGTCAGTGAACACCAAAATATTAGCATAGCGGGACAAATCGACAGGCTGGCTACGCCACTGGGTTAGTTAAGAATTTTTGGCCTAGTGTGTAATGAATTCACTGTATCGCTCTTGATTAGGGCACAATTTACAAGTGTCCTAGCTTTGATTAAGTATTTTAAATTACTATAGTGAAAATTTTCCTGGAAGTATTTGTCTGTATGATATAAATACTTAAATAAGCTCGCACCCTGAGTAATCCAAATTGTCGTGCAAGTTCACATACGAGGTTGTGAGGAGACTTATTTTTACCGTTCCTATAATTAGCTATAAACCTTTGCCATTTTCAAAATAATTGTGCAAAATGCAATGTTTTTGAAATTCTCAAAATTTCAGAAGCCATATGTCATATGACATCAAAAAAATTGTTTCTAAATTATCTTATATGATACTGTTATGCACAGTATGGTAAAGCTTCAAAGTTCATACCACAGGAGCTTCCACATTTTGGAAAGTGAAAGTAAAAGCAGGCTGCTCTGAGCGGCACTTGTTGAATTAATTAGTGTATTTGTCGATTCTGGACGATTTCCGGTCAACTCATCGACGGCATGCAACTTTTCAGTCTTGTTTTCATTCGACTGGGTATTGAAGATTTCAAAAACACTATGCAAGTTCAAGCAAACACTTGTTTTGCAACTTGCATCTCCCATTCCTTGTCACCTTGAAGGCTTTGAAGCGGAAGAGAGGGTTGCACCATTTGACACCTCGACCTGGAAGTGGGAAGAGACAAACCAACCCTCCGGGATATCATACGACAAAGAATTTGCCAGCTCCTGTTCAGGATCAAGCTTTCTAGTCTCTTGTGCAATGTCGAGATGATAGGGACGCAAGGCTGTATTTAAAAGTTAATTGTTAAACATTTCTTGAAATTATTAATACATGCTTAATTGCATATAACAAGATGTTTGCGCTTTGACGATTGTATATTGCTAACGGATTGTAGCAAATTGTCGGGAAACGCGACCGTAAACGCTCAAACAATTGTACTTCCGCTTGAAAAATGTAATGACGGATCAGATGTCGATACAGATTGAAAACTCAACTACCTTGCCTATAAATGACACAGACGACAATATTGACATCATGTCTTCAACCGAACTAAAGATGAACGCCAGCGATGTAGGCGAAATTTCAAACACAGAGGTATTTCAATGTATTTATCTATAGTCCTATATACTATTTAGGTGTTCGTATTATGTGAATTTATTTTGAACTAATTTATAGACTCTCTGCACCTAAAAGAGGATTACATCTTTTAAACTTTGTTGTTAAATGCCCATCCTGCGTATATATATCGTTGATGGCTTCCTAATTAAGCCCAAGTGTATTGCCAATTTTTTGGTATTGATGTTTGATAAAATATATATGTAAATCTAATACTAATAACAGTATAATATATAAAATCAAAGTCCAAAGGTCCAACCTTGAAGAACTATCAAATTCCTATCCTTGGGGCATCTGGGGGTACATACAAGCTGCACTTCAAATCATTGAGGAGTATATTTAAATCAAATAATATTATTGAAATCGAGATTGAAATTGTGCTGGTTGTGCAGTGAGTTGCTCAAGTTTCCTAAATGCATATTTCAGCAATGTTTTTTTTTCTTCTATTTAACTTCAAGTCTCACTAGGGACCTGTTTACCCCTTGTTCTATATTCTGCTTTTCCAAAGAGGATTGCTGACAGCAGTCTATTTTATGAAGCTTTCTCTTTGAACCAAAAATCCTCTGGAGGTCATCCTATGCTTATCATATTCATCGATCAACCTGGCTAATTTGATATGTTCCATTTCAGCCAAGTTTGATATCATCCTTGCCACTTCACTATGCTTGAAATTGCTATTATTTTTTAGATGTAAAAGATTAGCATTATCAGAAAGGGCTTTTTCTGAGCACCATGTACCTTTTTAAGTCCTTTTTCCAAATTAGTTTATTTAGCCATAGAAAATGGGATTAAATCCAGATTCTGAAATACATACATGCAACACTACTCTTTTAGTTTCATTTGATATTAATCAAACTTTTTACATAATCTTTATTCTGAATAACAGTATACTGAGATGGGCATTAGCAGGTATTTAAAAGAGTCAACAATTATCAACATGTGTTCAGTTTAAATGCCTGGACCAAATTCCTCAAAGGAATGGTTTTACACTCGCCCAAATACATGTGTGTGGTCTGTGACTGTGTGGAAACGTGTTGATTGGATAATCCCTGAGTGACATCAAATGTGGAATTCGTGATGTTACATGAAGTTTGACTGCCTCTATAGACTATCCAAATTCGACCCTGATTTAATATAAGAAAAGTGATACTTAGTTGCAACTGCTGTAATTAGGCGTTAAAGTAAAGATGAAACTGACTTAAAAAATCTAGACTCAAATCATGGGCACGGTGGCATACAAAGAACACTCGCTGGGATGTTAGACGGTTGTGCGGATTTCATGTTAGAGTATAGCAAGAACGATATCTCGACACTGACAAATATTGTGATCGTTCTACTTTAAGTTGCCACCTGGGAATTAAAGCTGGAAAAATTAGCTTGACCACGGTAGTAAAATATTGCGATGTTTTATTTAGATTTGTGATAGCAGTTTGGTTCAAATCACCCATGGGTCACTTAATCCAACAACAGTTTCTCTCTTGCGCTGTAAGAAGCAAATCGTTATACCCTACTACAAGCTTCTTGGTATTGTAAGTAAATTTTAATTTTGAGTTATGACTGAATTGCATAATAGTTTCGTGACTATAAAACGTTTCTGCTGTAACTTGTCCGCGTTTTGCCCAACGATGATATAGCTGAGCCGGGGGGACGAATATCAGATTGAGCCATAAGGTAATAGCCTACCCTCGTTTGGCCATTTTTTATCTCCCAATTTTTCTCGGAATTTCCTTACCACTAAAGGAAATCTTGGAACGCGTTCTTCACCTCCATCGAAACCACGTCCTCTCATCGGAAAATTTCGACAACTACAGTATAAGCCTAGGTCATATTAGATCTATGCCTAGGTCACAGATTAGAAATGCATGTCGCTTCGGTAGATTTCGACCGCTTCGTGGAGCATCACCAAGATTGCCGGTATTCGAATAACGATGCAAGAAAAGGCATATTGCACTTCGCAATGTTTTGATGCCTTCCCCATCAAACAGTTTTATTTTCTTTTATTCTCTTTTATTTTCGTCTGGTTCACTCTATTAGATGGTAAAAAAAATAATTCTCGACTTCTCGTCCCAGCATACTCCGAAAGCTTCCCAGTGTGACATGTCACGCGGTAATTAACTTTCTTAGCCAGTGTCGGGAAAATCGAGAATATCCGACGATGTCAGATTTTTTTACGAGTAAAGCTGGAACGCGTTCCAGAGTGGCTTTGGAACGCGTTCCCATAAATATGGAACGCAAATTGGAATGAACTGGAACGCAATTGAAACGCAATTATTCGAATGCGTTTTGAGCGGTACTTCTTGTTCGTAATCACACTCAGATCAATCTTGTTTCTAAAAATAATATGTCTATATAACAAATTGCTGCAGCTAATAAATTTTCTTAGTTGATTTATGGCTTTTTTTAACTTAAATATCTTTCTTTCAGTATGATTATCAAATTGCTACCTCTCGTGTTTCTTGACTAGCCCCCCTTTCATGCATAGATGAATTTTGGCTGTTTTTTATAGATCGCCTGGCGCCCATTTGGTGGTATGAGCCGAACGCAGTATGCGTTGATAATGAAATTAATCAACATTGTCTATCCGGTTTTGATTGTGTCATTGTTGTTGTTCAGTTACGTAACGAGTGCTGTTGCCTGCCGTGGGGAAACCAGCCGGGTACAATTGCAATTCTACTTTTAAACTGATATGTAAATTAGTGAAGAGTTTTCGGAGTTTGTGTATAAGAAAACGTCTTAGAAATAATCAGAAATACATGACTCTGATTGGTCAATTCTGTCACTAATAATAGTTAACAGTTAACTACGTTTTTATACAACCGGCCCCGCATGCACTGTCACTGAGTATATGACGCCAATATAGAAATCGCGTTTCTGGTAATTACCCATTTGTTCAGTAAAGCTGTTTCGTACTCCAAGTTCAATTTGTCAAAACTGATAAAATTTTCATGAAGTATTGTACTCTATACTGCGACCGTGTATGCGGTTTGGGTTCTTTTTACGACATAGGGATAACAAATCCTTTCAGTTTTTTGTTTGCGTTGTTGCCAAATAGCTGTAGATGCAGTTGAAAAATCAAGACGTTTGTTGTGACCCTTTCTTTTGTCATTCAATTTTAAGGGACTGTCTCTAAATATGACGCATGAGATAAAACTCAACACTCCTATACCCGCTAAGAACATTACCATTTCACCTATGAGACATAACCAAGTCCATAGTTCGGACGGAATAAAGTCAAGTTCACATGAGGATGATCCGTGGGAACCAGCATACAACGAGTGCAAACACATATTTGGTACTTTCATTCTTCCAAGTATGCTTCATTTGTCCGCCTATCTCATTGGATTTTACTTGTATCGTGTTAGACAACACGAAGGATTATATGTTCTTATGGAGAAGGTATTCTGTTTGAGCTAAATAGCATGCTTAATTCCTCTTACTTGTATCCTTCTCCCAGTTTACGCCTCGTTTTTATCAATTAGCCACCAAGCTATTAATAAAGCATTATGCATTTTTCTTCAATTTAGGTTTTTTTACAGAGCTCAAAGCAGAAACGTTTATATGTGACTTTATGGTAATGTATCGCATATCCACAAGTATTGACTTGAGAGCGTATATGTAATAGCTTGCAACTAGATATTCAATCTAGGTTGATTTGATTGATAATTTTTTTTAATAAGTACCTTAATATCGTCGAAGTTTGAATGCTGTTCTGAACTTTATGGGTGACACGTTAAAAGTGCGTGCACCACACGTGTTTAGGCTGTTTGCCATTGTCATTGTTTTGTTTTTAAAGCTAAAATTGTTTTTGTTTCGTTTTCTATAAGGTGTTTTGTAATACTTGGTATGGTGTGGTTAATTCTTGACATGGGTGTCTTTGTTCTGTTTTTTTTCGCATTTGGACCTGAAACGGTGACAGGTTTTCGTCATAACAAGGTGTAAGGATATTATTACATCTATCTAAAATTATATAGAATAACCATTGTCATGCACAGAAGATAGAAGGTGTGCTACTCAGAAAAAAGTGGTCGCTAACCGAGACGGAACCATAGTTTTGACGACAAAAAACCTTCATGGGTTGTATATATGTCGATAGATTGGGGCGAAGAACCTACGTTTCCATTAGCTTGTCGACCGCTTGTGTTTCTTAATTGTTAAAGAGATAAACACTGTAACTTCTTTTTCAGGCTATTAGTTGCAACCGCGACTCTAATGACTATCGGTCAACTGGTTCTGGATTTAGTGAATGTTGTAATCATACTAAGTTACGCCGCACAATGTCAACTTGTTATACACTATATCGACAGCATCACACGCAGAATTGAAGAGAAATCGACGCATCTTCAAAGTATCATGAAGGTATATTACACCGGCAAAGATAAAATATGTAAAGATGCTTTATCTGCATGTATACCTAATAAGCATTATTGATTTAACACACTTTCGTTTGAAAGTCGAATTTAAATGCAAAATATGATAAGGTTCTCATCGTTTCAGGATATCCTTGATGTTAAGAACACTTTAGGAAGAATGAACTCCTTGCTCTCCCATATGGTGTCACTCTGCATATTTACTCTTCTGGAAAGCGTTGTCCTAGGTATATACAGAAGGGCTATGGTACAATGTCTTCTTTAGTTTCGCAGTGCATCGCTAGCTGCATGCCTCTTATTAGCTTTTTCTTTTAATCGGTGAATTAGCTAGCCTTTCTCACGATGATATAAATATGCCGCCATTTTGGGAGTACTTTTTTTCAAAATCGTGAGCGTAGAATACCTCGTCACGGCAGCTGTCTTGAATTTAAGGCTTAATTTATTCTGCAAATCGTCTATTCACTTATTAAAAGTTATATTATTGTTTAAACTCATTTAGGAAAATTAAAAGTACCCCAAAAATGGCAGACATTCGTCATCGTGAGAAAGGCTATATAATTGCTTGCAAAACCGTAATACAATTTAGAATATATTCCAATTATATTCCTTTTTGAATATTTCAGGTTTAATCTACTTGTTGATTAATGAGGGGCAGCAATCATTAGAGGTAACTCTGTACAGAGCATCCTATGTTTTCATCTCGTTTTTGGCGTTGTTTTTCCCGATACTGCAGGTAATCATGCCCTTCAATTAATTTAATAATTTAATGAATTATTACTATTAATAAGATGAAAAATGACCCATTTTGTATATCGTGAAAACATTTTTTTTTAACTTTGGAAATAAGTGCCATATTGGAGGTTGAAACTTATGTTGTGCATTTGGCAACCGCCGAACGGCAAAGACATCATCGCGAGCCTGCCGAACACAACTTACACAAGGACTATACTAGCCGAGCTAATTTACTTATGAATAGGCAGTTTCTCTAAAGTCTGCATATTTATGCATATTGCTTTCGGTTTTCCAGGTCGAGAACTTAGGCAGAATTTTTTTTGTGCATGTGAATGACTGAATGTTAACGGTTACCAACTTGATCTCAACTTGGCACGGCACGGCTAAAATTGATACCCGCGTACCCATTTTCATCCGTGCTCAGATTACCAATACATAGAGTGTAGAGTGTGTAGTGTAACAGAGCTATGGTTTCAAGCGTTGTACACAATTTTCAACTCATCTTTTACACGTTTGTCTATTCAGGCTGCGAGGGTGACAAGTCTAGCATCACAATTCAAACAAATTTCACTTGATGTACGTGTATTTGGCCATCAAACCAGTTCTCAACTCGAGTTGGATTCTTTTCTGGTCTTTGTTCAAAGCGCGGATTTAAAGGTAAACTATAAATATCTATTCTATACCGGCGTGTGTCTGAAAATGAAGTACCCTCTATTTATTATTGAAATCATTTGTTGTTATATAAGGTTACTTTTTTGGGACACATTGTAGTTAGGCCTGGGTTAAACGTAGCGTTTTGCTTGCGTCGAATGCAATTCAAACATATTCCTCGCATTGAAACGATAAACCTCATTATATCAGCTATCTAAACCTTATTATATCATCTATCTATTGTTTGAATTGCATTCGACGAAACCAAAACGCGACGTTTACCATAACATAGGCCTATAAGTCACCGACAGTTATTGCCATTATCAGCGGTTGGTGATCACTGGCTAATAAAGCGCATTATTATTTTGTATACATTTTCTTTGTCACAGGCCACCAACAATAACGTGACTTGAACAGCCTCTCGCGACCGCAAACAGGCTATGCCTATAGACATAGACTAGTAATTTTTCCTTGGCTTGTGCATGCAACTGTGCGAACTGTTCTGTCTCTTCATTATGTGAGTGATATAATGCTTTTTCTTTAGGCGAAGTTATTCCTTGCACCTGTGAGAGGGAGTTTACTATCTGGTATAACATTACTTATCGTCTTTACTTTACTCTTTCTGATGCATACAGGTCAGATCGCTTCGGGTACTAAATTATTCTAGACAAAGTTATTCTAAACCGGTTATTTTAGTGATAAACGCTGTGATTTTGTATATACGAAATTATAATAATATAATATTGGAAATCTATTTGACTGAAACTCATGCATGTGACCTACTACATTGTGGTGGGTGGTAGTGTTGTGGTGGGGGTTGGCAGTATTGTGGTTTGGTGGCAGTTTTGTGATAGGTGGCAAAAAATCAAACGATTTAGTCAGTCATAGTGTAAACATTCCGGGGGACGAGTTGGTCGATTATTTATATGAACTCGACGAGTTCATATAAATAATCGAAGAATCTATGTCGTTCCTGTGAATTTTACGACTTCTCTGTGATGTTGGTTTTGTTTAAAAGGAATTTACCCCCGGAACACCCGATTTTTTCTCGAACATCGCAAAGTGCGCGTGTGCCATCGTGCCTTGATCAATGAAAGCAACCTGCCTTGTTGGACGCCGTTTACATTATTGGGCGCGGGCGTGGCTTTTCGCTTTTGCGCGTGCGCGTACGTGAGGCAGGCAAGGAGCGACAGAGTGTTGCACGAACATTTGTGACGCAAAAATCGAGTAAATCCTCCAGATTCTGCGAAATTTATAGATTTGTGTTATGCATTACCAGCGTTCAGTGATTACCAGCGACACAGATATAATTTGCCTTTATAATCATAGACAGACGTCTCGTTGCCTAGGTATCGCGAGGGCACTCAAACTTTGCACATTCTTGGATCCCTCCTATAGTTCAACATTCTTTGACGAATTGTGTCCACTGTCGTCAAGTCTTCAGGCTCTAACAATCCAATTAACTTGGGTCTATTTTAAAGAAAAATATTTCAAATTTCCAGCTTCATATTGATTATTTTTCAGCGAAACGCTTGGAAAAGATATAAAGTGGTAAGTATTATCCCATACCTAGTGTAAAAGCTATGTTCCTATTAGCTAAGAGCAGGTGCATTCAAAATCAAACCCACTTGCCGAACCCCATGGCCATGCATAACTTTCTGAACACTTTTTCAATAAAGTTAACTTGCGAAATAAAATTTCTCACGTTAGGTGGTCTAACACAAGTCACGTAGATGACAGACTCTTTGGGTGGTTTTAAAAGATTGTTCCACAACATAGTTGTGCAGCCTCATCTGATTCTACAAGGCAATACTGGTTCGGGGTTAAACTGTAACTCAACTAACACGAGTAACTTTGCGTCCCAATTGTTTGATTTTTTATATTTGCTCAATATGTGTATAAATGTTAAAATCAAATATTTTTCAGATAAAATGCAAATACGGCGATGCAACCGAACTTGCACATTATAATTTAGCTTGGAAAGTGTTTTTTCTTGCAAGATAAATAAAAATTTGTCTTTGGCGCATGTCACTACCAGTGGTAGTGACAATGAAAATATTTTATTTTGTGCGGGGAGGAATTTTAAAAAACGTCGATCGTTTTGCCTGAACGGCCATTAAAAGGAATATTAAAAAATTGCAACCATGCAAATCAGAAATATGATATAGTCTATATCCCGGCCGGTTTGACGCATTTGATCACAATGTTGGTCAACAAACCCAGTACCCATGCAGTTGATAATTACATTTTCTATATTGAAACATTTTATTTTCTATTTTACATTATGTCAATATATGTCAGCATTGGTGTCGGTAGCATTTCCTTGATACAGTAACTGTAACTTCTAGTTCTGGTAAATCCAGTATAACCATCATTATCCCCAAATGATCCTCTCCTTGTCCTTTTCATCTTTTTCAGTTTTCTTGTAAGGTAAGATATATAATGTTGTAAAGAAATCCTTTCCATCCGACTGAAAATTTGTGTTTTTTTTGTGCTTTGGATAACCTAAAGATTCTTATGTATATATTTTTCTTGGTTCGACTGTATTTTAAATAGAAATGGCGAAGAAAACCGATAAAAAGAAGGGCCGTTCAGCCATTAACCAAGTTGTTACTCGAGAATATACGATTCATCTTCACAAACGAATTCATGGAATGTAAGTTTTCACAATTCCAGTTTACAATAAAAAGATGATGACAACTTGTTTCCAAGGAATGATAACTTGTTTCTAAGGCCGCAAATGGATTCAAATTCGCGAGTTTTTGTAAACTGTAAACATCTTTGCGTTCGACCTATTATCTATGATACATTGAATAGTTTTGTATTTAGTATCACTTTACCTGCTAAGGACAGTGAACAGGCAGTCAAAAAATTGCGAAAGATGTATTTCAGATTTGTTAAAATTGAAGGAGCTAGAATCTGTCCTGAGATATCCAAGTCTGAAAACCAACTATAGATGTTGTTGTCCTGCACTGGACATAAAATATCCAGTGCACAGAATTCATCAAGTATCCCAGTGCACATATGTATATGGCATTAGAATTTTATTGTCATATGGTTACATACTTATATTCATATATAATTCCGCAAATTGATCATACAATCTTAGCGACCCCCACATGTCATTGAAGTTGTATACCCTCAGTACCATGCACATTTTCAGGCTGCAGTATACAACTTCCCTGTGTATGTGTCTATTTAGAATACATTTGTACCTGTTTAAATACATTTGTCTTGCAATGGAATTTTGAGTGTGACCGCATTCTACGGACACAATATTCTGCCAGCAATATTAGAAGCATATTTAACAGTGACTTTAATGGCATGGAGGGTTATTAAGGTCATATAATCCTTGCAAATAGTGGTACATCATTATTGGCCCCCATTCTTTGATACCTTTGGTGAATTAGTAAAAGCCTGAGTGTTCTTGACTGTTTCTGTAAAAAATATTTCAACATTTCATATTTTTTCTACATTGACTTGCTTAGCTTAGTAAAGAGTTGAACTAGAAATAAAAAGATCTTCATATATGCACCCCATTCAGATGTCCCATATAACATTGAGCAACTAAAGCAATACTGAAGGAACTAGTGGCTTTTCTGAATCAACATCCTTTTAAATGGAACACTGAAAGCATTGAGAACAAGGATTGTGGATTCAATTTCCACCTAAGTTAACTGTTTTTGCAATTGCTAAATGTCCATTTTACTGACATAATTATTTAATTAGCAATATTTCATTTGAAAAAATGATGTAAGTATTTTTGTGATATGAATTTTTCTTGATATAAAGATATTGATCAAGCTGTTCTTTCCCCTGTTGTATTTTCAACAGGCCTTGTGAAAATTTTTTTCATCACTTTAAATAGTGGTTTCAAGAAACGTGCTCCACGGGCTATTAAAGAAATTAGAAAATTTGCAGAAAAAACAATGGGAACCCCAGATGTTCGTGTGGATACTGGCCTAAACAAGCAAATCTGGTCTCGTGGTATCAGGTATTGTAATCTTATGAACAAATACTTAAATTATCAAAATATGGTTTTTCTATATTTGTATAACTTTGAAGGGTATTTTTCATATGCAACCTGTTAAATTTGCAGAATTAGTTGCAACCAATAGCTACTTCTGTGAAACTGCAGGGAAAACAAAAAGGAAAGTTTTTCGTGTGTGCTACAGTTTTTTCTGTATGCATACCCCGTGCTTTTCTGACAGACCTGTTATTATTCTGTTGACACCATGTCTAAATTCCAGATGAAAGTTTTCTGGAAATTTAAAGTAACCAAGTAGTATTGTTTTTCACATAAGAGTTTTTTAACAGACAATGCTGAATCCCAGTTACTATAAATTTTAGTTTTATGTATTTAACTATGATTTAGATTAATGTGGTTGAGAGTTTTTATACAACAACCTCCAGATCAATGTACATAATGTTACATAGCAACAATTTTTGCAATGGTAAATTTACACGGTGTATCAACAAAATTGTTGAACAGTGACACTTTGACTACTTTCTTGTTAAATGTTGTAAATATGTTGATTCATGAATGTTAGGGTAAGCCATAAACAACATAAATGTAGGAGGCTGTTCTCATGATCTGGCCTATTTGAGTTTACTTATTTCAAAATCTCAAAATCATTTGACATTTCATTTGATCTTAAGTAAACCAGATCATGTAAACAACCCATAAAAAAGTAAATATGTAGCTATCACAGTTTTTAATTATTTTTCAAATCTACTGGATTTAATGCCGGAAAAACTACTGGATTTAATTTGTTATGCAGGAAATTAATATGTAAACAGGCGATCTGTGGAATTTGTTTGACTACCTATGCTATTTTATCCTTGCTGTGCCCAAAACGTTCTGCATTGTAGAATTGGTCTACTCTCATTATAGCAAAGTATTTTCTGCCATTGACCAGAGCGAACATACCCTATGATGAATTATGACAATGAATACCAAGTAGAGTACTGGTTGACAAAGTTGACAATACATCAACCTAAACAAAAAGCTAGTTTACAAATGCATTGTCAATCTCTTTAATGAATATATGCGTTCTGACACCTAATCATATATTGCACTCAGGCTTTCCAGTTGTGCTAAATGTGCTTGTTAAACATGAATTTCAACTGTGTTTTCATAGGAATGTACCATTCAGAGTACGAGTACGGTTGGCGCGCCGCAGAAACGAGGACGAAGATTCACCACACAAATTTTACACACTTGTTACCCACGTTCCAGTCGCATCGTTTAAAGGTAACATTTCCCATTAATCTACGTTTTTACTTTTTATCATCTGTCGAGGGCAGAAGTCTGTATGTCACTGGGGTTATAAACAAATGTTTTGTGAGCTGGATTGTAAATGTATTATGTCACTATTGGATTTTTTAAATACATGAAATGCACTCCACCTGAGCCATGTATGCATTATGTTGTTTTAGGCTTAGAAACCAAGATCGTAGAAGCGGATGACTAAGTTGATGTGAAATTGTGTAATAAAGTTTTCAATTATTTTGAGTGTTGTCAGTTCTATTCTTTCCAGACCTGCATTCATATACGATCCATATTAACATAGGTATTAAAAAAGCAAGTATTATATCATTTGATATCAAAGAAAAGTTGTGTAAAAGAAATAGATAAGTTATCTCAAATCATAAAACATAAATATCCTTTTAAGGCATTTTTTGAACCCAATTTCTCAACTCGGATACTGTGGAAACGAGCCATGGAAAACATGCAGGGTGCATTTACACTAATGTCGGACGGATGCCCGTAGAATAAATTTCTATATGTTTCATAAGAATTTCTTAGGTGCAGTTGTTAACTGCTTACAGGTTACTTCATCCACACATCCTATTTGAACAATCGCTGAGAAGCAATACTAAGTCTGTAACATAATGAACAACGGCAATTTCCTTATTGATCCGGTCCAGACAACGAGTCAATAGTATCTCTATAGATTGATTTATTTTCATGTAACTCTGCTCGATTTAGTCGATTAACACGTAAACTGAAAATTTCCTAGTGTCACCAAATTTTTAAATGTCTTCAAGGGATGTTCAATGGTAGAGATAAAAAATATGTTTGGAAAAGATATGGTGAATAAGCACTGTGCAGACGTTAGTACGCAGGCTACTGACCACCAGCCCTTGGCTAAATTACTTGGCTTAGATTTGCTTGCGTCTTGCGAATGAGGTACTTCTATAGTTCTATTGTGTGTAACTAGTGTATAAAGTGACCAGGAAGAGCCAACGAAACAACGTCATAAAGCGAACATTGCTATTGAAAATAGAGCAAAAACTGAACGCGGAAAGGGTAAATTCAACTCCCATTAGTCCCATTTGATATACTTTGGGGGGTTAGATAAGTTTTCTACTGTTACGCAGGACAATTTTCTTTTCTTTATAATTTTCCTTCCTGCCGGTAATACATGTATACCGGAAAACAAACATGTTAATACCAATGGTTATTACCAATGGTTATAAATGTTGGGATACGGCTCCAGTACGATTATTTTAGATCAGTGGGGTTAGCAAGCGATATTGCCAGACTGCCATAGCTGCCAGAAAAACCAGAACGCATCGTAAACATGTTTCCGGTTTGATTTCCATGTATTTACACAAATATAATACTTGTACGCTGACATGGAAGAGAATCAAAGATATTCGACCATTGTATCATTAGAGCCGTTTATTCATCAAGTAGGTGGACATTCCTCTATACAACAGATTGATCAATACACCGTCTGCAAGCCATTATTTTCAAAAGAACTTCGATTCTACCAGGAAGTTTGTTCGCTATTCAAGGCTTTTATTCCTGAATTTAAAGGTGAGATTGCTACAATGTGAACATTCTAGAATGCAATCGAATTCGAATAAAGTAGAAAGAGATTTATTTTGTTTATGGTAACGCGCTATTAATAGCAATTATTAATAGCAATATCCACAATTACTGTGATCTTTCGCCTGGGCAAAATGTCAAGAGATGTGTCTGGAACAAGTTGTCATTTTTGAAGCAATAATCATTCTTAAGTACTGTATTCACACCCAATTCATACATAATCTTAGTGATAAAAAATACCTATAATTGATTTCGTTTCTGGTTTGTGCATCCTATTAAATAGTAAATATTTAGGATATTAAAATTACAGTTTATATACAATATTTTATGCGGGAACCACTGAGTAATTTAATAGAATAGAAAAACAATAGAAACTCCGTAAAAAGTAAACATTTTGAAAAATATAACTTTCGACTAAAATGTAGTCATCATCAGGAAAATATATACAATATGTTATACAATTTAACAGCCTCTAGCCTCTATGAAGAAACCATGTATTTTAAAAACCAAAACTAATGTGTTTGTCACAAAATCAGGATATTCCTTTCAGTTCATGCATACATACAATCAAGTTTTGTTAGGCTTTCAGTGGAGAATTTGAATATATGTAGATAATACTATTATAAAGTTCATTTGTTTTCATTGGTCAAGCCTTGAATTTGCCAATGCAGTCCTGGCATTAGGGGTATCAATTGCAGAAATATTCACTCTGTATTCTGCAATTCTGAAGAATTAACATGTTTGTGTTTAGTGTGTATATATGTATTTTAATCATTTCAGCCTAGTAACCAGAGAGAATTTAATAATGATGTTTCAGGTGTGGTTAATTTGAAAAATATTGGTGGAAATGGGGGAAAAAGCTGGCAAATGGTCAGCTCAGGCGACAAGATAAAACATCATAGTTACAGATATGGTAAACATTGTAGCTCTTGTATGTGTCAAAAAAAAGAGGAAAAAGAAGCAACCCAAATGTACGAAGAAGTATTAAGCAAGGTTTCGAATGATGGTGGACAAGCTAGAAAAGAGTATGATTGTATTTTTTATAGACTTGGGAGTTCGTTCATGGGACCTGAAGAATGTGTCTAATTTAGACAATAGGAGTGATTTTGTTGCAACGTTCTGGGCATGCTTTTATCTTAATTTAAATTGAAGTACTTTTAGATCTGCTCTTTGATCCTCAAGGAATTATATTACTATAACTCAAAAATAAATTGTGAATCCAGTTCAGCACCAACAACCAATTTCACCCTATATTTTCAGTTGTTATGAGACAGTTGTTATCACATAAGTTTGGGCCCAAAGAGTTTAGCAAAAGAGTTTTTTGCCAACTGTTTTACAGAATATGTCAACTATAAAACTCTGCAGTCAGCTCCTCCCTTCTCATAGGTACTCTGAATGCTCTTGCTTGGTGATACCTCATGAGTATACTAAAATACAAATTGATTATGACAAAACGTAATCCTATATGTGTTATGTATTTGGCGAATTTATTCTAATTTGATGTCATACATATTTTTTGACCAATAACAAAGCATTTTCACCAACTTTTTAACATTGGGAACTATTGGGAGGCTGTCACACCCCCCTCTCCAGTCCCTATGCCTCTGCTGTAAGATGCGGTGTAGAGTTAACACATCAGTTTAGCCAGCCTACTCATTCTTGTATATCTTTCCCTTTTGTAGTCAGGCATTGGACAGTGTTGCTGACCATATGAATGATGATTCTTCATTGGGTAAGGTGATGATTCTTTATTTGGTAACAATTTCCAAATTTTCCAATAAATTCAGCACAATGAGATTGGCAAAAAGTCTTAAACCTTAAGGCCCTGTTACACAGTGTAGTTTTTCTTGCAACTTGCAATGCAATTCTACTTTTGAGAGATGTATATTTGGGAAGTGGGAACAACGAAACTTTTGTGTTTATTACACTTCATGCACTGTTTTTCTGCAAGGTGACTCTTTACAAATTTACATCTCTTAGAAGTAGAATTGCATTGCAAGTTGCAAGAAAAATTGCACCGTGTAACAGGGCCTTTACTTCAGTAAGGATTCGGGGTACTGTATGTCTATAACACTATTTCCAATTTCAGAGTGCATCTTATTGGAGAATGTGGTCGGCTACTACAAATTTCCTTGTATATTGGATTTAAAAATGGGCACCCAGAAACATAGCGATTATGTTGTTAGCAAGGAAGAGGCTGATCGACGGCAAGCTCGATGGGACCAAACAACATCGAAAAGTCTTGGAGTTAGAGTTTGTGGTATGAAAGTAAGTATCTCGTTTGTGCTTGTGGCTGCTCATGGGAGGGCGTCGTCGAAGCGAGAAGAATATTGTCACATTATAGAGAATATATAGTTTGCGCATGACCACTATAAACTAACGGCGTATACTGTCCCGTTTTTTATGCAATTGACACGCAAGAATATGATTGAAAAGCTGGTACACTACGGCGTAATTATTAGCCACCATGTCATAGACGGATTGACGAACCAACTACTTTACGCTGGTAAAGCGTGACTGCACGTAATGCATGCGTAGTGTAATGTCCTCCCTTTACCGTGGTTTATAAATCGGTGAAGATAGATCTGAATCTGATAAATTAAATTAGAAAA
The DNA here is from genome assembly GCF_004324835.1 of Dendronephthya gigantea. Taxonomy (NCBI): domain Eukaryota; kingdom Metazoa; phylum Cnidaria; class Anthozoa; order Malacalcyonacea; family Nephtheidae; genus Dendronephthya; species Dendronephthya gigantea. The sequence goes on along the minus strand of NW_021163041.1, from coordinate 207,883 downwards.
AGTCTCTCCATGCTAAATGCATCCCATGCAGACATGATAAGTATCCCATGCAGACATGGCCGCATGCACCATGCCAGTCGCACGAAGTCACGAACGATTCCGCTCAAGTCGACCGGGTTTGCCTAAACTGACCTTAATATTTCAGGTTTACCTTGTTACACAAGATAGCTTTCTTGTTAAAAGTCATGGTCGTGATTTAACTATAGAAGGTTTTAAAGACGCCATCAAAGGGTTCCTGTTTAATGGAAAGGAATCACGACATGATGTCATCGCTGCCTTTTTAACACAATTGGGAAAACTTTTAAATATCATGGAGCGCCAATCTTCATATCGCTTTTATAATACGTCACTGCTGCTTATTTATGAAGGTGATGTCTCCAGGTCCGTGTATAATACTTCCACAAATAACGAAGATGATTCTGAAAGGTATTCGATAGGGCAAACCAATTCATTGGCATTGCAAACAAATGTTGCAGTGAGGATGATCGATTTTGCTCACGTACAGCATAACAATCAAAATATGTCATCGGAAATCACACATGGTCTTGATGAAAGTTACCTGTTCGGGCTTAGGTCAGTTATAAAAATTTTAAACGAAACACTAGAAGAATTAAAAAGTAATAATCGCTCTTTATAGGGATTTCAGTCAGTCCCATGTAAAGAATACAATATAGATAGCTTGGTATATTTATATATAGTAATTTTAGGATAATTCTAAGAGGTTTTTTGAATATGTGATGGGGGGACCCACTGTTCGTCCAATTCAATCTTACTGACCTCAAAATTTGATTCACCGGATTAAAAAAATAATACAAAAGGTTGCGGTCAAATGTTCTTCGGCCTGATGACGTGATTTGTTGTCGGTCAAACGGTCAAGTGTCTATCGGGCATTCAGTTGTCTGCCAAACGGCCGCTCACCTGATCCAAGAAATGCAGACTTCCAGTTAAGATTAAAAAGGTCTTCGCCAAGGAATTGTTATATATACGGCGGTCTTTTCTTCATCTTTTACTAGAGGTCAGAATTTCTTGATGCCTTTATTTGTTTTATGGGTATATTTCGATGAAAGAATAGATATGATTGGATGCCTCTCTACTCCGCGTGCGCAGAGGTTATTTTGAAATTTATTTAATATCTTGAAGTCTTATATAAAGTTGAACGTGAGGGGTGCTGTACCAAAAACAAGATTATAAATAAATATTAAAATAACCTCTGCGGAGGAGAGAGATTGGATGCAATGTTTCAGAATAACTGCACGCATGCAAATGCAAAATTTTCGCAAAATCGTCGTAACTTTTTATTAGTTTAATTTAGCTCAGTATACCGTGGTGTATATACAATCATTTGCTACCGCCAGTTGATTTGTGCCATGACATCGTCTAAGTAGCATAAGCAGATTACGTAGGTCCATGGTCTATGAGTCCATGGTTGTTTTTCCTCTCCCCAACAACCCCCAACTTAGTATTTTACATGCCTTGTGACTATACAGGGTGGACGTTGTGTCAAATTAGCTAAATTTGAACCAGTTTAGGATTCTCTTAGCCATTAGAATCCACATACTATATGCATTAGCCACACGCGTTCTCATCCTTCACCGTGGATAATTTAGAATTTTATTTAGACAAATCCTACACATACAAAAGTCATGCATATATATGAATGAAAATGTTTTCAATATCTCAAACAACATTTACAGTTATCCTAGTAGGAATTTAACAGAGAAGTTAAGTTGTGCATGTGGAATGAACTGTTCGGGCTGCATGATTACGGCTCGTGTACAGATGGCAGGCTCCAACATCTGCACTGTCACGTTTCTGTTCTATAGTCATGCAGCGACTGCAGCTTAAGTGTGGTTTTTGGGGTTCATATACGCTGAACGTCACGGTCGGTAACCGTCGGGAGGTATCGACAAGTCCTAAGTCTAAAATCTAAATTCAGCAACAGCCCTTCACCGCGAATCTGCATGCGCTCATAGTTTCAGGTATATTTTTTGGAACGACAGCTAGAATTGAATTAATCCATGCAAATATAGTTATAAGTTACTTGTTCATATTTCATGAAATTAAGCTTTAATTCATTCTGAGATAACCTAAATTTTTTTGAGATGATGATAGTTCTTCCATTTGTTCGTATAATATAATTATTGGGCTAACATATCATAGCGTCAAATAACACATGCAGATGCATATTATAGTTTAGTTGTTCATCGCTTTGAAATGGTGCAAATTTATTTATGTCGATGGTGCGTGTATCTATTTAAATTTAATTCCAAGCAATCCACAATGTCAATGATTCAAAGCAAGATAGGCGAATTCGTTCAAAATAATAAAAGTTGTAAATATTTTTATAATAAATTCAATTGTAAAATTTAGTATTTTTAGAATTAGAACTTGGTACGTATACTATAATTACTGATTAAAATATGAAACATCAAACAGTCTACCAGTGTATATAGTAGGCATCAAGCAAAGAGATGTGGGAGTTTTGCATGCTTGAGGTGCGTCCTTAATCTATAGCAATTCTCGTAAGTATCGTCATAGTCCAAGCATATATAGGGAATTAACTCGAAGCCCTAGTGAAAGTGTCTTTAGGGAGAATCAACAAGGAGGTCAAGAATTGATTACTTCAAAGCAGAGTTTGTTTTCTTTTGATTTGATGTGCATTGTGCAGATTCATTTTAAAAATCGAGCTTAAGCAAACAAGATCAATTAAGTATTAATGAATGCTTAATTAAAATATTTGAAACATTTTGAACACATTTGAAACGAAAATCTTTGTCGATTTTTTGAGATCCTTCCACGTGAGGTAAACGTACTTGCAAGTATACCAATAAATATGACTATAGGTAAAGCATATTAAGCGTGTGCCGTGTTTATCGTGAGACACCTTCCAAGTCATGCTTTTCTTTATTTGGGTCATCCCGAACATGCATGACCTACACTTTGCGATGCATTGAATCTCGTATAACAGTTATATCAAATAGACAAAAACTCTTCTTGGTTTCAAAAACGGGTCTTCCTTATAGGAAAGTGAAAATACGGTATACCTAAAGTTAAAGCTGACTCTTCTGCCCTCGCTGCTTCCTTGTATACTGTGAGATTTCAGTATATTTCGAGAGAAATTCATGGAACTGCCAAATACAGCTGGACCTAATGATTACTTGGTAAGGCAAGACGTTGCCTTAATTATAACTTGTATATTCTCATCATATATATCGGATGCGTTAATTACCTAAATTGGCAAAAATAATAAATCGTGTAACATCTGCCTCATGCATGCAATGAAGCAAAACTTTAACAAGAACTGATTACTTTTTCACTTCATACCTCTATATAGGTGTTTGATTCTACATGAATCAAAAGACAATCTCGCATTTGTGGAACATTGTGTGAAAGTGAAGAAAAGGCGCAATAAGTAATTATCACACACAAGACATGATTGAGGCTTTCTGATGTCAATGATGATTATATGTAAATAAAATGTTTATAAAACTCCGATCCATTCGCCATGCATATACGTCTGCATGTTAAGCGCCGAGGGAGATTGGAAACTCTATACCATGCCACCGTTCACCATCATTACTTAATACGATGACTTAATTGCATTGCCATATTATTTCTTATAAAATCCATTTACTTCAGTATAGACTTTATGCCTGTGACTTATGCAAAAATTACATTCCTGTTGATCAACGAGACACTTTAGCTGGGTTAAACTTTTTTTGCTATTGCAAAGTTTTTATGTATGTTTTAGCTACATATATATATATACACGGACTATACAGAGTGTCGTAAATGTACTAATGGTAGTACATTTTGTTAATCTTGCCACTGAATTAATAAACCTTTTACATAAAGAAACATGGATATGTATATTCATATCACTAGGTACAATAACTGCATGTCTAAATATCGAAGCATTAAAATTGAGCTTGTGTATATTAACGCGGTATGGAAATGAAAAAATAGAAAAGTAATAACGAATATGAAAATATATATCTATCTAATTTAACACATGTATATTGCTGTTTGCATATATACCCAAAAATCACGGTAATGTATATATGTGTGTTTAAAGCAATATCATTTGGGACGTATGGTCGTGTTAAGAATGCCATTTGTTTGTAAATCGACCGAAGCGACCCCATGAATTTTAATGATGGTATATATCGATTAACTGCATGCGATGAGCCTATATTTGACTTCAGGTTAGAAATGAACTGATGGCTAGGACATATAGCCGACCGTACAATGTCAAAAGACTGGTAGGTATACGTTCATGTATCTTTATCTAACTTGCGTTTTCAAACGTTTATATAATCACATTTGACGCAAAAAAGTGCCGATATACATAGGCCTTTAATTGAAAATGTGAAAAGTTGAAATTAGGCGTCAATATATAACTATCAAAATTACACCGTAAGAAAACTTAGCCGGTCGAAGAGAGGCTATAAGCATTAGTGAAACCGTGCTTTTAAAAACCGCAATAAAAGGATTAAAGAAAATACGTATAGAATCCATATAATATAACCCGCGTTAATGTTTCTTCAGGTCGGTGACTTCGAACTAGCGTGGATTAGCTTTTAATAATGTATGGCTGCTCGGGTACATGGGCTTAAATGATTGTCCTGTCTTTTACTAAGGATTTTATTTTAAAATAATAAAAATAGTTCCTATATACGTAATAATTCTTCAGTCAATTGAATTATGCCAGGCCAATGCATGCTTGTATCAACTATAACAAGGCTCAAATTCGTGGACATATGCATGCAGGACAAAACCTCCGATGTCACTGATCGCTAAACCTTCTTAATTATGTGTCGTATCTTTGAACGTTTTCTCTCTTAGTTCCCGCAATCGAGACTGAGAGAATATCATGAAACGCAATGTCTCAAGGCATGAGACATGTTTATAGCGGCGGCAAGCGTTGTGGGTTAACCTTTCAATTTTCGATTTGCTAGACATTCCACAAGTATGGTTAACGGTACAGAAGAAGAACGATTCTTGTCCTCGCCCGCGATCATAACCTTATCTGCAGTTACAGCTCTTATATTGCTGCTTGACTTAGTAGGTAACACTTTAGTGTTGTGTGTGGTTTATCGTCAGAGAATGAAGCCGAATTTACGCGTTGGAAACATGTTCATTGCTAATTTATCCGTGATCGATTTGTTGATGGGTATCTTCCTAATTCCGATGTCAATGGCTGTTACTTTACTGGGAAGAAAAGTTTTAACCGACGAAAGATGCAAATTTAACGGTTTTTTCAATGTATTCGTCGGTTCAGCTTCGATATGGACGTTGGCAGTTATCAGTATTGACAGGTTTGTTCTTATGTATATTTTTCATATCGTTAATTAAATTGTGAGAAAACATCTTCCTCAAAGCAACTGCAGATTGTGATTGGTTTATTTGTTGTCACGCATTGTTCAGTCTCCATGCCATGCATGCATGGATAAATACATACATGCAATATTATTTCATTCAAACATGCATTGGTACTTTCAACACCGCCAAACTTTTAATTAAACTAAATTTTCAGAATAGTGCGTTTGTTTTGTATGTATTTGTATATGCAGAGATTTTTCAAGTACATGCATGTTCTGTATAGAAAATAACAACTTTTGTTGATTGTCAGTTGGTCCGTAAAATATCATGCATTTACAAAGAGTTTTCAATATCTGTAAAGATTACAAAATTTCCATGTAGCTGTTTCAACTGATTTGAGATGAACTAACTAATTAATCCACTAACTAATTCTGACAAACGTTCAGATTTGCAAAAATTTTACTGAGAGTGTTTCAAAAAATGTATACCATATCCCTTTGAAAAAGTACGTATATACGATTTTCAATTACGATTTTTTAAATTGGTTTCTTTTTTAAATGTCATGGATGGTCACGGTATTATTCATTTTTATTTAAAAGGTATCGTGCTATTGTTTCTCCTCCTGGCAAACGTCTACAAATGCATCATGCGCGATGGCTGCTCATAGCTGTTTGGATTGCATCATTAATGATGGCTTTTGCTCCAATGGGTATCTTGGGAGAATACAAACTGAATACGAAAAGCACCAATTGTCGTCCTATAGGGCAGAGTTATGTCCTATTGCTGTCTGTGGCAAGCTTTCTTCTTCCTTTCGTTACTATGACATATTGTTACATGAAAATTTATCTTAAAGTCAGAAAACAACGAATACAACTTCAATCCTGGAAATCAAACAACAGCCATATGAGAACAGAACTAAAGACTGCGAAAATAGTCTTTACAGTTTTAGCAGTATTCCTGGTCTGTTGGTTGCCATTCGTGACAGTTTACATCTTGTTGAGCATTGGTAAAGCCCAGAATATTTCTCCTGCGGTATTTCTGTTAAGTGGTTGTTTGACAGCTGCCCACTCTATATGTAATCCAGTTATCTATTTTACCATGAACAAAGTATTTAGAAATGATTTGTTCTCTATGTTTCCTGGTTTACGAAAACTCTGCAATATACGGGATATGATTACAAATGCAAATCACAGCAACAACGTTGTGGTGGAGTTAAACGCGAAAGACGACAGTAGGCCATGCACAGTAAACTCTTGAATCGGTTTTGAAGGTGCATAAGGGTCAGATCATGTATGGTTATATAGGTATATTGCTTAGTATTGTAGACATGTAGTACTATATTGCAATTACTGATTATTCCATGTAAGCAAACTCTTTTCGTTTGACAAATTCGTCTACATACCGGTTCGCCTATAGATAGATAGTTTGTCGTATGTTTATATGCAGGCGAATGACCTATCAGACGGATCATTCGTCCAGACGTAATCCGTCTCTAGTATAAATCGGGTCATAATCTTTTTGAGATGGGAAAATTGCATCACGAAAGATCCGTTCTGCCGTTTGCTCACTTTGCTGTTTCGTTGAATGAAAACGCCTTATATACTTATATAGATATAGACCCTGCCTATATATCCGTTTTCGTTTGTATTCGCAAACGTTTCTGAAAGTTAACATGCGGAATCGTATAGAAACGGCCAGAAAATTGGATTCTACAAATTCACTGTGCTTCTTGTTGTGTGGGTGGATATCAACTGAATTTACCGATGTACGTCATCGCTTTCAAATCGTTGCGGTCGGGGCCTCTAAGAAGAGGGGGGCAAAGAGTTCAATTTGCCCCGGGCACCTGAATGGTGAAAGGGGGCCCCAGAATGAAGAAAAAAATAGAAAAATGTTAGATACGATACAATAAAATAAAATAGGAGTAAACTGCGTCCATTGTGAAAGGGCCCCAAGCTGGATTTAAAGCCAGTGCGTCCACACGTGCATGACACGTATCCGGATTCGTTACGTTTTCAAACGTTTCCGCTCTGGAGTGCTTTCGCGATACGAATTGCGTTTCGTCATATACGCGCACGTGTGGCCGCAGCAAAATATTTGCGGATACATGCAAATGCGAATAGTTTAAAACAACGTTTTCACTGGCGTCATATATATACAATTCCGGCATTAATTCATTTAAACCATGCATCGCCCACAATGGCGTATTTTGCGTGGATCATGGATCTGTCATGCCTGATTGGCTGATTCCGGATGATTTATATCATAGCTTACCAGATTAACATTTTATCTTCTTTCCTAATTATAAATTACATACATAGAGTCATAGACTCATCATAAAATCATAAATTGATTTTAAAGGGTAAATTAGAAATCACCTTCTGGCCTGCTGACACGACTTTTAAAACCCAGCCACCCAGGTTATAATTCCGATTTCACTGAGTATATAAAATATATATAACGAATATAGACGTATATTATGGTATATAGACGTATTATGGTACAGGAAGAGTTATATATTGATGACTATATAATATATAGTCATCAAAATTGTTGAGAATTTCAACGTTTGAAAAAAAGGTCGGCTTGTGGCAATATTGAGATATTGCACATCACAGGTTTAATTTCCTGTATCATAAAAAACACTTTCACATCAAACGAGTTATTATGCGTTCTCAGATGGACCGTGCATAAAGGATCTTATATGTGCATAAGGAGAACAGGGAAAATCAGTTTAGTTTCTTGATAATACAATACACGATTCTCAAAATTTTGGGAAAGTTTTTTCTGTTGTAGGAAGCCTTCAATTTGAGTCTATATCCGCTATCAGTTGGCGCCAGTGCCATGTAATTAAAACAGGTGGGGCAGCGGCGAATCTTATGATACGTACGTGAACACTTCTCTTCTGTCTTTTTTCAAATCACTATACGTAAAGCTATTTTAGCATGGTTAACATGCCTGCATGGCAAGGATGGAATAGGATGGAATAAAAACGACTGAAAGAGAGCGTGGAGTACACTTGTAATGACTTCTGTACTGAAGTTTCCTTTTATTAACTCGTATTAATAATTGTCGCCTACGATGTCTCGTCGTCCTCCTAATTGCACGAGCTTATACTTCGTACACTAGCTTATGCATATTTTTTTTCCATATATATACTTTCATTTTCGGCATTTTGTCGCTGCATGCCGGCGGAAATTATTGCTGTACCAGAAATTGAATTCGATGCCGGTGGTGTATTACGCCGGTTCGTCAGCCAAATATAATCTGTTTTAAATCTTTGATGGCGAAATGAATCAGCTGAAATTTTAAGAGGTTTGAAAGGGATTTCTTTCGTCTTAACCAAGCAGAAACATCTAAATATGAGGCCATATGCGACAGCTGTTTCTTAGCCATGAATCAAATGAGTAAAAACATTTTGGACTGCAAACTCATATTAATTCCACTGATATTCAACGTTTTTTAATGCGTACTTTATAACCGATTTTCCCTGTATATAGTTTTTCAAACACATTTTAAAAATCCGCGTAGTGGCAAACGAAAACAGACAATGTTTACACTGATTATTGTTGTTAAGATTAAAACTTGTATTATTAACGCGCCGGTCTTTGACTTCTTATATCTACAAGTTATATATACAAATATTTACGAGGGTCGCTGGCGTCTAAAAGATAAACATCAATGATCCTTAACACGAGCTACATGCGTCATACGCAGACTGCATGTAAAGTGAAACCACCTACGTATACATGGTCATTGCTTATTCATCTCTTTAGACTTTACGACCGAACTACGTTTTCATTACGGTGAAACGGCAGAAACGCCTATGACGGAAACAAACTTTTTGAAAGGTTAAGACAACAAACGGATGCTGATATTGGGTGATTTTATACGACTGAATATATATTCTGCACGGCCACGTACGGTTCTAAACAAACCAAACGTATATTGTCTCTAGTAATTTTCGAAAGTCAAACAAAGCTTTTCGCCTTATCGCAGTAAATTAATCCATCGAAAGGGTGAACTTTCCAAAAGAAGGAAGAAAGGAGAAGAGAACTTTATTTCATATATAGTCATATAGACTGATATGTAAGTATATAATATACTGCACAACTTATATATACTACAATTTTATATATGTTATTCATTAGTTATATATATCAATATAATTATATCAATTTATATCCTTTTTCAGCAGACAATTTAATTTAACAGTTAACCATGTTCAAAAACAACTATGCTGAAGACGACTTGAACGATGCATAAGTTGTCTTTTTTTTACTCGACATCTTCTTGAGTTTGCAACTATCTTTGTTTTCCGGCTAATAATCCATCTTGCATATATATATATACTATATTTCAATATATTTCGTGTATTGTTCCATGACTATGTATAATAATTTACACATGGTATATGTAAAATTGTATATGCAAACTTATAAAACTCTATAGAATCTATAGATCTATTGGTATTGCATCGGCAAGTAAAATACTTCCGCCTTGTCTTTAAGATGCGGTCTCTTGGACCCCGGTCATACAGTTTGCCATTCTCGCATAAAGTCTTAAAGACTTAATTGTGACATAGACATATAGTTATCGAAATTCGAAAGCGTGTATTTAATGCCATTTGTTTGCCAATTCTATGGCAATTATAATTTGAACCTAGCTTATAATAATTTGTAGCTAACATGCAGGAAAAATTTGAAGACTATATATAGGCTATACTTGAATATGTTGTAACTTTCTACCCGCAATCTGACAACAGGAAGACTTAGCAGTTTACACAAAAAATATATTTATACGTGCACATTATACGTGCGCATGATTTGCTTCATTTACTCTCTATGACTATGTGCATAACGTTCATCCATCGGCATGCAGATCGTAGTTAATCGTACATATTGTATGTTACATTTCACGTATATTTTTTCTATTTCGCTTTCTTTCGTGTCAAAAAACCGAAAGTCTTTAAGGACTATTTATCATTCGACGACGGATGTGTCGATAATATGTTATCGAAAAACTAGGCAAATATAGAATTGCCTGCCCTTATGTAAACCAAAGATTGTCATGAACAATGACATATTGAGCAATTAAACAACTACCCTTCGAGTCTTCACCTAATATGTCTGTGCATGGTGTTCTTTGTCGATCGTTGGAATTCCTATTACAGCTAGTGCATATAAACCTGTTCGTAGAACCGGCTAAAGTAAAGTTAAGACGTTTTAACCTTATTTTATACACTATATTATGGAGATTGCTACTGAAGTCGCTAAAATGTAACCGGTGAAGATTATACTATAATGGCGTAATGCCAAAACTGTCAAATACGAAACTAATACACATTAACTATATATACTATATAACTATCCCTCTTCAATGATGCAGTATTCATGCACCAGCGAATCTGCATGCAATCAACATGCTGCATGCATAGGATAATCAGGACCTTATACACTTGTGACATGACTCATGAGGAACTTCAATAACTGCCGGAATATACGGAACTTCAACGCCCCACCATTATACTTGGAATTTCTTTCAAATAGTTTGCATCCCATGAACCAACGAAATACCTATTTTTGAGTGTAATCAGTACCTAACCGAATTGATGTGTGCATGAATGCCAGAGCAGACTGCGCCTTTTTATATTTTAACAACTTAAGTCAGTTTCTGATTTTTGAAAGGAAGACGGTGGCGAACATGTCAAAAGAAGACAGTTTAACCAACCAAACTGATGTAACGAGTGAAGGATCAGTGGTTGCGAATGCATTTTTTGTGTTGGCCATGCTTGTGGTGCTCATCGGAAACCTCTCGGGAAATTCTATGGTATTATATGTTGTTTATCACCAATGGAAGAACGTGAAGCGGCGTGTAACCAACTTATTGATAGCCAATCTAGCTTGTATCGATCTTCTGGTTGCGATCCTTGTCCTCTTTGGGATTATTAATTCAATCAATTTAAAAAGTGAAATGTCTAATATCAAATGTCAAATGGGTGGTTCACTAAGCACGGCGCTTGGTGCTGTGTCAATTCTCACTTTGGCTGTTATTTCAATCGACAGGTGAGTTAGAATTATTTCATTTCCATGCGCTGAAAATAAATTGACATGTTGCAAATTTTACTGTTAATTGAAATGTTGCAAATTTACTTTGTACATGCAGAAAGCACCCAGACATGCCACCACTAAATGTTAAGGCAGAGGCTGTGATCGGCGTTCCAAAAAGTGTCCCATTCACGTCATATTATACATATTATATGTTTATAGCATGCATAAAAACAACGCCAGTATACCACTGTTACTATTCTTGATATACCCCAGATTCGTAAGCTGACAGATTTCTTATGCGAGCTAGTACTTAGTATTTACTTCATTGGGGATGTCTAATAATTTTTGGAGATGATTTGCCTAGTTTAACAACTAGTACTTAGTGTTTCCACGAGAGAAAGTTGTGTCACCTACCAAGCACATTACACAGTCAATAAAGCAACTCGTTTGGGCTGGTTATTCCAGAGGTCATAGCCGCATGCATGATCAACTGTAAATAATAAAATCTTATTTCGTCTAGATACATGGCGATTGTTCTGAATCACGGAAGACGACTTAAATTGCGTACAGTCCGAATAATCATTGCTTGCATATGGGTAACTGCTATTTCTATCAGTCTTTTCCCCATCCTGTTCTGGGGAAAGTATTACTACTCCGAGAAGAGCACTTTATGTAAACCCAAGGACGGCGGTTTCCTGCTCTTTTTAGCTTTAACGTGTTTTGTGATTCCCCTAGTGACGATGGTATTTTGCTACACCAATGTTTTCCTCAAGGTCCACCGACATAAAAAAATGATAATCAATTCTCAAAGAGACAACTCGTTCAAAACAGAATTTAAAACCACCAAAATCGTCTTTACGGTGTTAGCGACATTCATCGTTCTTTGGACACCATTCACGGTGATTTACGGTTCTTCGTCGAGCAGGGGGCCCACGGACACTGTTCCCCCTGGTGTCTACAAGTTTTGTGGATTTCTTACCGCGGTTCATTCAATGTGTAACCCAATTATCTACTTTACAATGATCAAAGGATTTAGGAAAACAGCACTCAAGCTTTTGCGAAGGATCTTTTCGTGTGTTCTTCCACCGGAGAATGAAGAATCAATTGCAACAAATGATTCACTATATGGCGACAGAGCAAGTTGTTCTGTAACTCCTTTGGCGGCAAGGAAAATTATACCTGTGCAAACTCTTACAAACGTAGCTACCGGAGACTCAAAAATATAAATTTTTGAACTAGAATCTACACCGTACTGTTCCTGAAATTCCCAGTCTTGATATTTGATATTCTTCGTTTCAAGAAGGGCTTTCGGAGCCTCGCGTTTTGGGAGGAGGATCCCCCCCGCTTTCCCCTGGCAAACAAGGTTTCTTTTGTATATAAATCGCCAATACAAATGGACTAGGAGAATTTAAACCACTTCAGTATTTTAACATAGATCATTGGCAAGGACGATTGAGCGCACTAGCTTGTGCATAAACTGTAAAGTTAACGAGGGCATGAATGTACGCCAACCATATATAATAATTAATGAATTAAAAATATGATAAAATACCTGCCACTTCTGTCATGTCAATTGTCAAGAAATCAGTAAGAATTAGTATGGGTCTAGTTTCAAAGTAATTGCCTTTTTTTCGACTGATTGAAAAATTATAAATATTCAATCGCATCATTGGTTAAAAATTCATGAGAAGTTATGTTTCGTTTGAACCTATGGCGGTATACTAGCTGCAATAGTGCATCATGATCATGAAATGTCATGCATGTATATACAAAATTCAAGATATGTTCAAGATGAACTGTGGAGCTAAATGCACAAAACTCAAAAGCGATGTAAAGCGATGATCTACGGCGAACATCTGTATAAATAGTAATTAAATTAAACCGGTCATACATATTGCGCATGCACACTCGCTATTGTGTATATTGCCAAGTTGGCTGACACAAGATAACGTTCAATTGTTTCCTACGCGTTGCATAATTATAGCTAATCACTGCTATTACAACGTCATATTAAAAGGGTATAACTAATAAATTGATATATTTAAGACACTCTATTTTTATATAATAAGTACGAGAGCCGAAGTGGAGGTAACTATTTTACGTGCAAATATATTTCACCGGCGGTTATCGAGATGCAATGATGCAAACACAATGAGTCTGATGTTACACAAAGTTTGATTGGCTCGTTAGTTTTGCGAAACCAATCAAACTTCATGATATATCAGACTTTTCGCTTACTTGATGTTATAAAGATCTATTATATGTTCTATTCCCTCAACCGAGAGTATGAGGTTTAATAAAGAACCAGTTTAAATATTGATTTTGATTTTTCAATTATCTGATAAAGTGCATGCATGCACTTTGTTGTTTATAATGAATAGAGACGGTTTTCTTGGTTTCTGTCATTTATCTGCAAGTGCATGACGAGAACAGAGAGTTGTGCTTGTAATCTACGCAGTGAAAAAATGAACAATACGACATATGAGTATGTGAAATTCTGTTATCTTGCTAACAGTGCATCATTTATTATACTGCATTTTCCTTCCAGAAAATACATTATCAATCAGGTTGTCGTATGCGTGGCAAATTGTGTTTTAGTGATTCCTACAATAATTTTAAATGGCGTTTCCATTCTTACGATTTCGAAGAATTCTCAGTTGAAGAAAAGGATTTGCTTTTTTCTTATTCTCATACAAGCAATGGTCGACCTAACAGTCGGAGCTGTATCACTTCCACTGGCAACGTTTATTCGAGCAAGTGAAATTTTGGGTACTGCAAGTTGTAAGAGCAACTTCGTGTTGTCATCAATAGCTCTCGTGCCTTTTGGTTTAGCTTTGACAACAACATGTGCATTTACGTTCGAGAGGTACATGGGAATTTTACACCCAATTGTTCATCGTACCTACTTGACAAAGAAAAAGGTTTTAATATACATTTTTTCAAGCGCTATAACCTTGTTGGTTTTGGTTCCTTTGGGAGTTGCCTCAAAAAAAGCATATCACATAGTTGGAGTGGCAGTCATAACCATTCCTCTCATATTTAATGCATTCGCATACATAAAGATCTTTCTTGCAGGAAGAAAAGCATTCCACTCCAGCGACACAACTTTCACTGATGCCTCCAAAGAAACAAGCGTAACAGAAAACACAAGGAAAAAACATCTTCTAAGGGAACTGAAATTGGCAAAATCTTGCGGTTTAGTTGTGTTTACATTCTACATGTGTTTTTTACAAGCGCCAATACTAAATTTTATTTTCATTAATGACGAACCAGCCAATTTTAGAGTTGCCCAATCTTGGGCTGCAACTATAAGCGCGTTGAATTCTTCACTCAATTCATTGATATTCTTTTGGCAAAGCCCATTACTCAGAACAGAAGCACTGAAGGCTTGCACCAGTCTCTGCCAGAGATGAGTTTAGCTTGTGTTCATGATGAACCCGTAGAGATGTGAATGACTTTGTACTTATTAGTTACTCCTAAAGTGTATATAATTATTAGTTATAATATATGTCAGAATACTTTCTAGCTCAAATACAGCCGAACTCTGAAACAGAGGTGCGTTGTTGAGAGGTGCTCATCATAGTGAAGCGGTCAGTATATAATATTCCACTGAAAATGAATTGTATATGTTAGGAATAATTAGTTTGTAGATAATGAACAATACAAGAACATACTTAATTAAATGTACATCGTTATTAAAAGGAATTTTACTGGATGTTGGCTGTTTTGAGAGGTGTAATGGCAGCTACGAAAATGAAGTAATAAGGAAACATCAGGATGAATGTTTGATCGAAAGAAAACCCTGTGATATAATTAAGAGGTAATAATAATGCTTATGATTTATGTGTAAATTACAATTACGAGGGAGGAATTCTGATTGATAGATAATGATGACAGAATATTTAATTTTCTGCTTAAAGTATTTCTTGAGAATTTTAGTCAATTTTTTTAAACCCCCGCCGGGATTTTGTGAAGATTAAACTCTCAGATATTTTTCTAGTTTTCACATTACCCCCATATCTTTGTAGCAAAGATCATTATAAAAGACACCGGACGTCAATGTCTTTAGGGAATTATTTTCTTTTATTGTGTCTCGCTGCTATACGCGTTTATCTTATATCCGGTGTCTTTGACAATAAAAAAGTTATTGATCAAGCGGATTTATTAAAAATTCAAAAATGGTGTGAAAAGTACACATTTTGCATTTTGCATTCGTTTTTTGATTGGTCAATGACAAACATTCTTTCAACGCAGTTATCTATTGGCTTGCAAAAATGATATTATTTCTTTGAAAGAAGTATTGGCTTTAAGCTAGGAAGGCCCGGGACACGAGCGGAAATGCAGAGGAGAGACGGGGGGGGGGCGATGACCTTCAGTTGTTTACACTAAAGGAACAAGGCCCTCGCGTGGCACCATGGTTGCACGGGGTAAAAAATTGTTGAAGATTAGCAGCTCTGGAACATCCGAAATTAATTGACTACCGAATCAGCTGATTCTTGTAGTCAATTAGACGGCTAATGGGATGTGTCCCCCTATATTGTCCGTGTATATTAAGGTGGCTCCTTACAATTTTGAAAATATGACAAAATATAGATTTAGATTTAAAATTTTGGTAGGGTATTTCTTGTAAAAGAGAAGAAATTTACCACGTATATCCCATTAACCTTGGCCAGCATTTTAACATTTTATGAAATTGTCCATTGTTTCCATAACAACGATATTGGAACCACATTTGCGGACAATTTCCGACTGTTAGAATATTGGTCAGTATATGTGATTTCAGTGCCGTATGTAATACGTCCAAGAGACAGAGAGAGAGCCATCTTAATGAAGTTAGAACTGAAATTAAAGCACTTGAATATAGGATTGTGCAAGTGTAAAAAACATGGTTGTATGTTTTATGTTATATAGCTTGAATGCGTATTATTTTAAATAATATAGTAAAATAGAATAATTCATTGAACGTGTTAGAATTTGGTGGTAATAGATATTCTATGGCGCCTCCCCTCCAAATTGAGGATTGTCCGGACCCCTGACTGACACCTTTGCTTGAAACTCTACATAATACTTTATTAATTAATTCTATATCCTCCAATTTAATCTGAACAGAAAATAAAAAAAGATTTCAAAACAAATTTCTATCTCACTATACTTCGTGTCCAGAACTTGCTGCAACAAATGTTGCAAGCTGACTAACGATTGGAAGCAAACGAAAGTTACATTACACCTTGTGATATTTTTTAATTTCTTTTTTAACTATAATTGTATCCTTTTTGCAACAAAATTGGAGGAGACATATAATGTTGGCTCGTTTCCGCTACTTATTTTCTGCATTCACCAAAGGAAACATATAACAAAACATTTACCTCATTTGTAGTATGATTACCGACAAAGTCAAAGGAATCGTCATAAAGCCAAATTTTCTAATATACTTGCATGGCAAACAGACTTACCGTTACATGACATGCATATATAGGTAGAGCTATACATTGTGTCAAACGAACTAAACGATCAGAGCGAAACTCTGCGGAAACCAAACTGGATTACTGGATGACGGTTATTTAGAAAACCGTGGATCAGTTTTGTTAACCGTGGATCAATTTTGTTAACCGTGGTTTAGTCAATGTCAGCAATCAGTGCCTCAACCCTACACAATCGCTTCGGCGGTCTTATATCCAATGTTCTAGAAAGTTTTTTAACGATTCGGTCGTTCTGTGTGCGTCAACTGAACTAGTCAGCTGTAAAATCAATGACATTTTAACCTAGGATTTTAATTAGCTCTATCGGCAGAGACCAACCAGATATACAAATCAAATGACACACCAGACAATCAGCTTCTCGCTACGCCCCAGTTTTGTTGGTTACAATAATTCGTAACTATACCAAACGAGTTAATAATTAACGTTGTTTTCACCTACTTAATGATATAAGTTCAAGGTCTTGTTTTATCATAAATAATAATACATTGCATACTGGTTTAACATAAATGTGAGAAATTGCTGGCGAAGACTGTATTATTTATTTTTACAAACCCAGACAAAATATTTGGCCGCTGTGATGTGAACAAAAGGATTAAAGGGCGGTACGTGGCTTTTGAATTAGCGTCTCTAAAAAATTATTCATGATCTCGATTCAACCAGAATTGTTTGTAATGATTCTGGATGATTCGAAGCATTAACTGCCGTTGCGGACAAATGATGGCAATAAAGAACAAAAACGAACGACTTTGATTCGCTCTTCCTATATATATTCCGTATTCTGAGTTCTAAATAAATATGTTTTTAGTCCAGGACACTGATATATAAAATTCCCACAGTTTCCAGCCAAGTGTCATAACTTTAAATTTGCGAAGACAATGAAATGGTAATTAACTGCACGATGCTGCAGTTTGATTGGTCAGAATCGCGTGTTCTTTATTTAAAGCACTAAATGCGTGTTAATAAGAGGTTGATGTGAGGCATAGCGATCACTTGGCAGGCACGCCTTTCCTGCAAGTAGAAAGACGAACAACTTGCTTCGAAACTCAGCTTTCAGTGTTGTTGTAGTTTGCTGTGGTGCATTTCAGACGGAGTGGTCATGGCCGACATAACGGTGAATTTAGACGACGAAAGAAAGCAGACAGGGAAAACCGTATTCGTTGGATCAGATTTTACAGATTTAACCATTCAGCAGATTGATGATGCGAAGGAAACATTCCTCGACCTTGAAACGTACTGGAGACGATTTCGCTTTGAAATTGATACCCTGAAAGAAAATCATCGAGGAGAGGTACATGCTTTTATCTTTACTCAAATATTTCCTAACCTTTTCAACTCTAGATCGGAGTGAACAAAATGATAACGCATGATGTTGTCAACTTAACGCCTGGATACGTTAAATATCATACAATTTCTCACTTATGTAAAAGAAACCTAGACCTTTAAGTAGGTGAAGCATGTTTATATCAATCGGCTTTGCTCATTCTCAGTTTGAAATATCCAATGCTCTTCACAAGTGCACAACAACTTTTTAATATTACACAAGATTCTGTCACTTTGTGACTGATCCTAGTTTACTTCGAGAAAATAGACGCATTTTACGCAACAGTCAGTCAAGGTAAAACGCTTTTACACCCAGGTACATTCTTAATGTGCAAATTGTCTGCCCACGCTCATGCAATGCCCTCGTATTATTTCATCGAGTACATTTCATAGTAACCATACTGCTTTAATTATTTCCATTTCCAGCCATAATTTTTACTCCTCATTATACACTTGTTGTTGCGTACAAGATGTCCAATATCACAGCGTTGATATAGAAACTTTTGAAAAGTTTAATCATTCCAGTTGCTTAAAGTCTTCAAACCGCAAAGCAGAGCATTTGCATAATGCACAAACAATTAAAAGGTGAAATCAAAGAGAAGCGGACTTTCTTCATGAGATGAAAATTTCTAAGCAAAATCTTTTATAAAAATAGGTATATTAAAGGTCTTTTCATTTTGTTTGTAGCCCAATGACGTTTCTAAAATGCAAAGTTTTAGATTGTATAAGGTATTTCATCAGGTTGCAGATCACTAGAGCGTGTTATTAGGAATCGCCGTATAGTTAGTGGCGCCAGGAAGATTCGCTCGCACGGAATGATGAAAAAGGAATGATGAAAAAAGTTCCTGCTTTAAAACCATTCAAGATACGAGCCTTAACTTGTTAAGTTTAAATTGTTTTGTCTATTTAACGTTTCGAACGGATTCTTAAAATGCAGATGCAATATAGAGTAATTGAAGGGTAATTTAAATCTATTTTGGGTATACAATATAATACCAATATGTCAAGACCTGTTTGACTTTGCCGAATTGATTTTGCTGAGCGACAAAGGAAGCATTAAAGTTAATGTCAGTCTTTAATCCCCGCATTCTGGGAAGTTAAAAATACGAGAAGATATTGTATAAAATTGACTTGAATTTCTGCATGCCTATTCTGCAGGTTTTAACGCCAAATTGTGGTCAACCCAAGAGGTCTGATGGTGATTCGTAACCTTTTAGTCTTTTACCTGAACTAGCAATGATCTAACAATGTTATATATTGTTGTTAACATTTAAATGACTTTTTAGTCATACAACTCGATAGCCTGCGTGTAACTGACCCATATAGTGATACCTGTATATATGACTGCTCATTGCAAAGTCAATGGAATGTAAAATTGCAAAACTTGATTGTAAAAATTCAATGTTACCGCTATAATATTATTGAAGTGTGTTGGAAGTTTGAAATGCGGTAATAAGTAGAGGTATAGTAGAAACGCAAGAAAAAAATAAAATCCATCCTGGATTAATGAAAAATTCTGCAAGTGGAACATACCACGGTAGTGCACAGCCCTTACTTCACAATATGTGTTGGGGCAACGCTACGTGAAAGCACACCATGCGCTAACCTAAAAATGCTTAGCTGGTGGGAATTAAGCAAACCGGCAGAACTGTTGGTTTGTTAATTCAACAGACCAACACTTTCCAGAACCGACTTGACCTTGTAGTTCACTTTAGTTAAACGGTTTTTTTTTATATACAGCCACAGGAAGTATAATTACCAGTAATTGAAATTTTGCAAAACTGACTATATAAGCCAGCGGAATTTTTGCGGCCAGTCTTCGCCATTTCCAACCGAATCTAAATAGGCGGTTTACCATAGCTCGATGGAGTGATGATACACGTGATCATACTCTGATTATATTGACAGTCTTTTTAGCATATTCTAAAACCTCTCTTTTATGAGACGCTTCTTTAGATACGCATCGATGAATATAGTTGCATGCATACATGCTTTGTGAATGTTAAAATATCGCGAAGAATCGATATGCAGCCATCGATAAGTTTGTACTTTAAATTGCTCCACACCGATTTGAAACCTAATGGTTTGTTTATAAGTGATAAAGCGCCGTCTGATATTAAATTTGAATTGGTTCATTTGAATAGAATACCTTATATTGATTTTAAAAACAAGGTACATGCAAATCAGTATTAAACAAGAAAAACAAGTTAATAAAGTAAACATGAAACCCGACTTTAACGTTTTCTACATGAGACCAGTACTGTATGACTATACTAGCTGCCACATTACTCTTGGGTCGTCAGGCGTAGTTGAATATTGAGTGGAGGTTTTCGTAAGAGTAAAATTTGTCATTAGTGAATAACGTTTAACCTTATTCAACAGCTAATCGTATCGTTTAAACAACGTGGTTTAAAGATGATTAGCGCACCCCGCAATGCGATAATTATGTTGGACTTACTTATTCGAACACAGCTATCCCAGGAAAATATAACTATAATTTTGTTACATGGCTGTTTAATATAATAGTTGGTGGCTTTCCCTATACGTTCGAGTGTATCCTTTTAAATTTTAGAGTTCTAGGCATTTTGATAGATATTATACCGGATAAAATAGTTTGAGCCTTTTTCTCGAGGTTTGTCTAAACTCTAAATTACCACCAGCAATGCACAGCACTTGAAACGGCACAATTGTGACAAGTACCACACTTCCAAATACCACAACTATTTATAGCAAAGGTAAAAACTGAACGATTTTCTTTACTTGGTATGGCGCCACGTTCACTGCTTGTAAATTAAGGAATGCCTCACCATGGGGCCGGTTTTTATCAATTTCAATTGCAACTTAACCACAAAAATCCCAAGACTTTCCGTAGACGGCGATTGACGTGTGCACACAGCGTATATACAGTGAAATGTTTCAAATAATTGCGTTATAACATCTCGTACAGTTATTAACACCAAAAAAGGCTAACGTTTCTCGAAGAGAATCGAAAGTTCGCCGACTAAGTGATGCCCGGTTTACCGGACACCGGATTCCTCGTATGTCGTAACGACATTTTTGTTTGCCGTTTCAAATAGCAACTAGCAACAAATTCTTATTCAACAGATTAACTGATATAAAAAGAGAAAACGGAGATTAAGGACAGGATATTATTTATTATTGATTGATATTCTATATATGATAAATTCACTCTATCGCAGAGGTTCAGCATAGACTATATGGTTGAACAGTTTCAACCTTATTAGCTATATATATGTATAGCGACGCGTTATAACTTAAAGGGGAGGGGGCGTATGGAAATAATGCAAGGAAAGTATAGACTGTATAGTATAACCACAAAGCCCAATAAGTCAACTGTGTCAGCTCCTTGAAAGCCTAAGCGAGAAAATTTTTGAAAATTGATTGCTCTAGATCTTTGGAAATTAACATGTCACGGACTTTTTCATGAAATTTTTTATGCTGAAAACCATGTACAATGTAAAATACTAAGTTAAATTTTGAGACAGTTTATCCGTTTTATTTGGGAGAACTAAAAACAATAGAGGGTGACTCAATATATCTCCCGTTCATTTCCCGACGAATTGTAAAATTTTCCCCGACAGGGGGCTTGAGTTCCCCGGCGCCACCTCTCTGGCGCCACCCCTGCTTAGCTTTGGATGCTTTAAGATCTGCCTCAAGAGTTATTCTATAGTTACCAATATGTGTGACGAGAGTATCTAAGAGCTTTTGCAAGGGACTGGTTATTCAAAAGCAAGTTAGCTTAACCATGGGTTTAACGCAAACCTTTACATCCATTTTTTTGAATCGATAAAATTGAATATGGTTTTCTATAAGTACTTTCCAGCTAAATAGAAGTCTTTTTTTGTAAAGTTTTAAAACGAACGGCGGTGCAGAGTGACATAACTTAAAACAGTGGATTAAAATATAACTCGGGGTTAGCGCTAACCTAGCTTTGAACAACTGCCCCCAGAGCAAGAAAACTGATAGACTATGGAAGAGTGAGTACCAAAGCTCCTTAGTCGACCAGTTTTCCGGTCCCGTTGAAAATACAATACAGCAAATGGCGTTTCACCGGAACTAACCCTTCTGCCGATATAATATTCCAACCTGATTCAACTTATTAAAACTATGTATAGGTTGACAAACTTCGTCAGGAAATCGAGAATCTATTGCGACAGAAAAACGCGCTTCAAGATCAGGTGAAGACTGCGAAAGGAGATGCAAAACGATTCCAAGATGACCTTATCCGATCTCAAAGAAATTTTACCGAAAAGCAGTTTGAAAATGATGGTTTACAGAAAGAGGTTAAGAATAAGAACGGGATCATCGACAAACTGAAGTTGGATAAGAATGCGTTGCAAAAAGAAATCGATCGTTTGCGCATGGAACTTGCTTCGAAAGATATGATCACGGTCAGCACATCAGATAATGTAGAGTCGTCAATGGACGGTGATCTTGATAGTCTTAACAATCAACTTTCCGACTGGCAAGCCAACGCTGAGCTGGCCAACAAAGAAAAAGAAGGGTTGTTAAAAGATCTAGATGATATGCAAAATCGTGTCAATCAACTTCAAAGCGACTACGACAAGGCCAAGAGAGATCTTCAAAAGCAAGAGAAGTCGAGTCAGGTGCAAATTTCAAAGTACGAATCGCAGCTGCAAAATGCGCTAAAACAAAGAGACGGTTTGAAACAGCAGCTAGACAACCTTAAAGATCAGTTAAAGAAGAGCAAAGAAAACAACGCACAGTTGCAGAAGGAGCTGCTCGACCAACAAAAGGAAGTTGATTCACTGAAAGAGGAAGTCGGAGCAAAAGCTTCTCAAATCGATCGCCTCGAAGCCGACAACGACGAGTTGGATAACAAGATCGAGAGGCTGAAGAAGGACCTTGCTCAGGCTGAAATGGCAAACCAAGTTTTAGGAAAAGAACGTGATGGACTTGAACGTGATTTGCAGAAAGCTGAAAGTGACATCGACGACCTGGAAGGAGCTCTGGACAAGACCCGGCAAGCGAAGGAAGATCTTAAGAAAGATCTTAATATTACAGCAAACAAGTTGACAAACGTCGAAGACGCAAACCGAAAAGCACAAGATCGTATAAAAGTCCTGGAAGCTCAGATTCCGAAGTTGAAAGCGCGTGTTACAGAAGCAGAAGGAAATCTTTTGTCGATGAACAGCAAATACAAGAAATTAGAGGATAACTTCAACAAAACCAAAGCAGACCTGGATGAAGCCCAAAACAACCTTGCTATCGCTAAGGAACAAGTTGACCAGCTGGAAACGACGTGCCAAGGAGCGATAAAAGATCGAGACGATTACAAACAGCGCCTTGCAAATAGCGAGAAAAAGATCGCAGAGTTGAAACAGCAGCTCCAAAAAGTACAGGAAGAAAGAGACGAGCTGGATAGCGAAGTTTCCAAAGCACGCATGCAGATCAATAAATTACAATCTCAACTGGATAACGTACAACGACTAAAGGCACAACTGGAAAGTGATTTGGCCGACCAGAAGGCAAAGAACACCAAGTTAACAAACGACTACACTGTCTTAAAGACATCGTACAACGAAGTGAACAAGAACCTGCAATGGCATAAAAACCAACTCGAGAGCAAGAATAATACTATTGCAGAGTTGAAGAAACGTATCGCAGCTTTGGAAGCGAAATTAGATCCGCTGTATCAAGAAGTTAGCGACCTGCAGTCGAAATGTGAAGTCCTTGGTAAAGAAAACGAAGATTTACAGGATAAACTACTGGAAGCCGAACGAAGATACAAGGAACTACAAGTCGAGTATAATCTGCTGCAGAAAGAGCGAGACGATCTAGCAAAAGAAATTCAAGATCTCCTGAAGAAAATTTCTGAGCTCCAAACAGCATTAAACATCAGTCAACGAGAGACGAATGACTACAAGAACCAAGTAACTGTCCTGAAGCAGAAAATTGTAAAACTCGAACGTGATTTGGATACAGTGACGAAAGAAAAGAACGACCTAGATCTTCAGAATAAAGATATTCAAGCAAATCATAAGAAGAGCAACGACGAAGCAATAATCCTAAAGAACCAATTGAACGATGTTCAATCCTCGCTTGACGACCAAAAAAATAAGTTGAATGATAATGACAACTTAATTACAATGCTTCGTGAGAAGACCGTGCAACAGGAAAACGAGCTCGAAAATGTCAAAGGCGATCTGGATCATTACAAAAATTCATTTGAAACAACCGAAGACGAAAGGAACAAGTTGGCATATCAATTGAAAGACAGGGATGATGAAGTTGAAAATCTACATGGTGTCATCAAACAAAAAGAACAGATGGATATCGAACAAGCGATAACTGTGCAAACATTTGACGTTGTGGAATCCAGTATGGGCGATGACTTCTTCAGTGGTCCATCACAGCAAGATTTCGATAACGAAGTTGCAAGAAATCAACTCTTACAGAATGAAGTCGATAATCTTAAGACGAAGATAACGCAGCTACAGAATGAATGTAACAGCACAAAACGCGACGTCCATGATCTTCAAGAAGATTTGCAACGGGCACAAGCAAAAAGATCAACCAATTACAAGACGAGAACGATCAGCTGGCTGCTGATAAAGCTGTTGAAGCTGAACGAGCAATACTAGCTGAAGCTAAAGCCGATGACCTCGAGAAGGAAGCAGACACCGCTAATCAACTTCGCGAAAAAGCGGAAGAAGACCTGAATGATGTGCGTGGACGAATACCCAAGTTGGAATCGCAACTCGACTCGTTACAAAAACAGAAAGCAAAGTTGCAACGCCAGCTTGACGACTCCAATGCAAATCTCACGAAATGCAAAGAAGACCTTATGAATCTTGAAAGTCAACTGGCTGAGCAAAAGAGAAAAAACGACACAATGAGTAATCTTTTGGAAAAGAAAGAAAAGAATCTCGCTGAAGCAAATCGTAATGTGAAAGCCTTGGAGAACGAATTAGATGAGCTGAAACGTGATTTGGCGAATCTCACAGCAAGCAATGATGCGTTGAAAGCGGAGAAAGAAGACGACGATAGACGTATACAGCAAATGCAAGAACGAATTCAAGATTTGAACAAAGAAGTCCAAAAACTCCGCGAAATTCAAGATAACCTTGAAAACCAAGTGAACACAAAAACCTACCAGCTTACAACGGCTCAATCACGATTGGAAAATGCACGAAAAGATCGTGATTACTACAAAAATGAACTTGCAAATGCGCAAAACAACGCAAAGAAAGATCGTGAAGACATCGTTCGTCTTCAAAATCGTGTACGTGCGCTGGAACGTCAAAACGAACAGTTTGAGAAAGATATAAAAACTAAAGATGCGCTTATCGAAAAGTTGAAAAAGAACAAAGCACAGTTGGAATCGGATCTCCTAAAGACGAGAAAGGAGCTGGAGTCACTTCGCGTCGCATACCAGAAAGCCCAAGATATCATTCGAAAATATGAAGATCAAATACGCGAGAAAAGCCTAAAAATTAATTCGATGGAAGTAAATATTACCAATTTGAAGAAAGAAGCAGTCCCAGTCAGCTCCAATATCACAGTTCAGCGTGTGTCTAATGTTGAAAGTGCTCCTCCTGGTGCAGCACCAGAGCGCGAAAACAATTTACGATCGGAAATTCAAGTAAATAAGAACAGGTTTGGGAAATTGGAAGGAGATTACAAGAAAGCTCAACAAAAGATCATTGAATTGACTCAAGATAATAGAATGCTCCAGAAACGCGTAGACGACTTACAGAATCGCTTGGACAAGAGCAACGCCGATTGTCAGAGATTCAAACAAGACCTTAACGATGCTTCTGACAAGATTTCCGACCTCGAAGTGAAGAACGAATTCGAAACTAGGGAGAAGAATAGCCTTCAGCAGCAGTTGGAAGATGCAAATAAACGAATTGCAGCCCAGCGTGCGGATCTTTTGAAGGCAGAACAAAAAGTGGTTGAAACAAAGATGCTGTACGATGTTGCGCAAAATGATCTGCAAGAAAAAGAAGACGAGGTGCAAGGCTTGTTGAAAGACAAGAAAAGTTTGGAAAAACATCTGGATACAACAAAGGCAACAATGAACCAGTTGCAAGAAGACAATAATCGACTGAAGACGGACCAAGGTCGTCTCCAGCAAGAAATACTGGACCTCAAAGAAAAGGTAAGAATGAAATTTTGAAAAGTGTTTAGTTGTATGAAATTTTCCCATATATACTGCAAGTAGAATAATTTTGTTTGGCTCAAGACCTAACAACGAACGGTTATAAATTTTGCCACCTCACTGATGTAAATTTTTACTTTTTTCAGCTTGCTGATTTGGAGACTAGATTACAAAAGGCCCTTACTGACAAAGACCGTGCACAGAAAGACGTAAAGGATTGCCTTGCGAAAATTGCTGGCTTGGAGCAACAAATAGAAGAACTTACAAGAGACAAAGAAAGTCTGTATCAAAAAATCGAAGAACTGAAAGCTACTGCTGGGCGACACCGTGATGAGTGCAACAAGTGCGAGAAGGAACTTGCACAATTGCAGGCAGAGTTCGATCGCCTGAAGGCAGACAATGAGGAGAAAGAACGTCAAATCGATAATTTAACCGAAACCAAGATTGTCGTAGAGAAAGAAAACGAAGAGTTGAAGAAACAGTTGAAGAAGCTGAACGCAGACTTCGACGATGCTGTTGAGAAGAACCGTCAGAATGAAAACATGATCAGCGTATCCAATGTGCAAAATGTCGAGAGCGCCCCAGATATGTGGGATGGAATGGATCCAGCTGAAGATTCAAGCATTTTAAAGAGGAAAATAGACGAGTTGGAAAATGATCTCGGTCAGAGCCAAAACAAAGAAAGGGAAGCACAAGGTAAGCTCTTGGAACTCAACGCATACATCGTGAAGATGGAAGGTATCTACGAACAACTACTTGCCAGGAAAAAAGAGATCGAACAAGAGCTATACGATGCACAGCGTGAATTGAAACCACTCAAAGACGACTTTGAATCGACGAAACAAGAACTCCAGGACCTTGCCGCACAATTCTCTAACCTCAAGAGAGAAAACGCCAACTTGCGAATGCAGCTCGAACAAGCACAGCAAGCGAAAAATCAACTCGAGAAACAACACGAAGATGTTATTATGAAAGATAGGAATAACGAGCAGAATCTCTTGAACACTGAACGTAAGCTTCAAGAATTACAGTTACAATTGGAACAAGGGGAAAATAATAAAGACAAAGACAAGATAATTGAAACTCTTAAGGAAGAAAAGAAAGAGCTAGAAAAGCAAGTTCACCTCCTTCGCGAAGACCTCAATCTTATGCAAACAAATCTTGGCAACGTTCAACGAAAACGTGACGATCTCGAGAAGCAGTTATTCAACATGCAGAAACAATTCTCAGATGTTGATCTTCGAATGAAAACCTTGATACAAGAGAATAACGAACTGAATGACGACATCATAGCTGCACAACGTAAACAAGCTGATCTTCAAAATGAACTACAGAAAGCACTGAAAGAGAAGGCAATGTTGAGAGGTGAACTGGATGAAGCGAAGGCACAACTCTTCCGAAACAAAGAAGTTCACTCCAACTTGGAAAGACAAGTTGCCGAACACAGATCCAACGTTGACGCATACAGAAAAGATCTTGGGGATAGAGAAAACGACGTTGACTGGCTACGAAATCAAGTTCATGCATACGAGGACGAAATTAGTTCATTGAAAATTCGATTGCATTCTTACCGAGAAGACTACGAGAAAGCGCAACAAGACATGACCGTACTACAAAGTAAGCTTCAAGAAAGAGATAATACTATTGCTGATATTGAATTTAAATTGAAAGCACTCGAACAAGAGAACAAGAGGCTCAAAAATGAGTTAGGAGTTGCGAAAGCTTCTGCTGAAGATTACAGAAAATCGTACTTTGACGCAAGAAAGGAAATCGAAAGATTACAACTCGAGATCCTTGGCCTCAATCAACAGGTTGCTACATTGCAGTCGCGTCTGGAGGCCACCGAAGAAGACAGAGATCGTTTGAGAGGTCTCTTGGACAAAATGAAGAAAAATAATTCAGAAATGAAAATTCAACTAGATATAGTCCATAACGAAAAGAGCAAGATGGCCAATGATATGAACGTGATTAAACGTGAGACAGAGAACGTACAACATTCCGCTCCACCCGATCAAGTTGATTCAGGAAAGGAAAAATTAACCAAGATCTACGAGCTTCAAAGTAGTTTTGACAACGTCAAACGAGATCATGATGATGCCCAGCGTGATCTGGCTAACCTTCGCAAGAAGAACCTGAAACTGGAAACGACAGTTTCTGATCTTAACCGACAAAAAGATGGCATTGAATATGATAACCAATGGAAGACGAAGCGAATTGCAGATCTTGAGAACCAACTTAATGATTTGCAAAACAGCAACAAGGTTGGTCGGGAAGATATTCTTGGATGGCAGAAAAAGATCGCAAAATTAGAGCAAGACCTCAGCACTGCAAAGAACAAGAACAGCAGATTGGAAGCGTACAATGCTGCATATGATGGGAAAATGAAAGAATTAAATGATGATCTCATCGAAGCGAATCAAAAGATTGCACAGCTTGAAACCTCGCTTGATGGGTGCCAAGACACAATCGAAAAGAAACAGAGGGATCTCCTTGACGCAGAAAAGAAAGCTGGTAACCTGGAAACAGCCAATCAAAACCTCTCCAAAGCAAAGAACGAATTACAACGAAACCTTCAAGCAGCCAAGGCGAAAATTCTCGACCTCGAGGAAGACTTGCAAGCGGAGATCAAGCAAGTTGCACAGCTCAAAGGCATCATGGGCGACTACAAGGTTAGAAACGAAAACCTGAAAAATGAAAACGCCAGACTTCAGAAGAAGCTCTTGGACTTGCAATCGTCAACAGATGTCAGTTCTCGTGATGTAGCTGAAATGAGATACACAATCAACAGATTGGAGACGGATAACAAGCAATTGACTAGTGATAATCAATTGCTGCGAAGGCAATTAAATGATGTCAAACAAGATAATGCGAAGATTCAAAACGAAAAGAGAGACATTCAAAACCAACTTCAAAAGCTTAAAATGCAATTCGCCGAACTTCAACACAATAATGATCTACTCCAAGATGAGAATGAAAAGCTCAAGCGTGAACTAGCAGCAGCTAATATCCAGATTCAAGAAATGGCGGACAATATGCAACAGCAACCGCAACAAGAGGTTATGGTGGAATCGGCTCCTGACATGTTGTTTAGCGAACCAGATTCAGCCGAGTTGGATTTCCTTCGTCCAGAAAAGGATCGTCTACAGAATGAAGCTACAGACTTGAAAAAGAAACTCGACAACTTGCAAGATGCCTATGATCACCTTAACGACGACAAGGCTAACATGGAAGAAAAGATCCTGATCTTGCAGCGAAATGTTTCTGATCTTAATCGAGAAAAACAGGAATCAAACGGAGAACGTGCAAAATTGAAGCGTGATCTCGACGATGCAATGGAGAAGCTCGCTGATCTTGAACAAGAAAACCAACGGCTTAAAGTTGAAAATTCTTCCCTCAAACAAGACTACGAAGATGTGCAAATTCAGTTGGTCAAGATTCAAGCGCAATACGATATTCATATCACGCAAACATCGGATAACCAAAAGGATGCCCAAGCGTCAACGCAGAAATTCAAGAACCTCGAAGATGCGCTAAAGCGAAGTCAAGATCGTGAGAATGAATTGCAGAGGGAAGTATTGGACGCTCACAAGAAAGCTGCAGCTCTGGAGTACGAAGTCAAAAGTGCAAACGAGAAAATAGTGGATCTGGACGATACAATGAAACAGAACAATGACAAAATCAGAGTCCTTAAGGATGAAGTGGTAGGGCGGGAAAAGAAGGTTTCAGAACTGGAAGCAAACATGGAAGACGCAGCCGACACGATCAAAGGTCAAGAATATGAAATCGATGGTCTCAAGGATAAACTGAACGAGCTGGACAGCAAAGATAGACAATCGCAAGATGGCAGAAATGACCTTGAAAGCCAGCATGCAACTCTTAAAAACCGTTGCAATAAGTTAGAAGACCTGCTGAACGACGCCAATCGTGAAAAAGATGACCTGCAAAAGCGTTTGCAAGATCTTCAAAACGAAAATGACAACCAGAATTCAGATTTCTCGAAACAAATCTCCCAAATTCACCAAACCACTGAAATCTACCGACGGGACCTTACTGACCGCGAGAATCAGAATGAAAAGTTGAGGAAACAAGTGAGCGACCTGACTAAAGAAAACGAGCAGTTAAAACGGGATATGGCGAATAAGAAGAATAGCGTGGAAACCTACCTCATTGAAATCGAACGATTGAAACAAGAATTGGTGATCATTCGAGAACGTGTCACAAAAGGTGACCCGAGAATGGCTGATGAAATGGTAGAATTAAAGCAGAAATACGACGAGATCGAAAGCGAGAAGGAAACACTTCGAACAGAGAAGCAAAATCTACAATACCAACTGCGAATTGTAACCGAGAAGCTTACAGAAATCGAAACAGTCTATCGACAGAGCACCAACGGTCTGGAAACGGTTACACAGGAAATGTACGCGTTACGCCAAAAGATCAACACAATGGAACTTGATTTGCAGAAAGCGATCAAGGACAGAATGATTCTGGAAGAGCAACTCGAAAAAGCTAACCGTGAATTGGTGATCCGTCACGAATTGATTGTCAAGTTAGAGAAGGAAGTCCGTGATCACCGTGTCGAAAAAGAATTCCACGACCAAGCAATCGAGGAACGAGAGCAATCCATCAAAACCCTCCGCATCAAGGTTGTCACTTTGGAGAAGGAGATCGCCAGTCTGAAATGGGACATCGAAGTGCTGAAGAAGGAGAAACAAACCACGGAGGTTACGCTGGATGTGAAACCAAAGATAGAAAGAACGACCTATGAGATAACCCATGCCATGAGCCCTGAAACCAAGTCAGTAGTGACTGGTAAGCCACACGAGATCTCAACGTTGGATTTCAGCGTCAACGATAAACCAGACACATACAGTTTAGGGCAGACAACAACGCGTGTGTACTCGAGGGGAAACAGTGATGAAGCTAGCATGAGTTTTGGTAAGTTTAAAATGAGATTTCAGTATAAGATAAATAAAAACACGCTAATTATGTCAAAGTTTTTATCATTAAAAAAGATAAGCGGATTAGAATTGTATTGATAAAAACTTTTAAGCATTATCGGTTGATATTTGTTAATCACCCATAAATATTGTTTCTCTTTCAGTCGAGGGAGGTGATAGAGAAGTTCGAACCCGAGTTATCAAAAGAGAGACAAGGACAATCGAAGGACCCTTGTCACCTGGTTCTTATAGCCACAGTATTTCCGAGGGATTTTTGCCTGGCGAGTCGACGACGACTTACACCCGAACCTTGTCCGGTGGCCCAGAAACAGGAGAAGTTCAAGTGGTTCGTAGAGAAAGGCGAAGCAGAAAATTCTTAGACGAAGGCAAATATTGACAATAATGAACACGAATAACTTTACATAAATAGAATTGCATAGCTTAGTTTAAGTCGATCCTCATTTGATGTAGTAATTTTGGATATTTACCATCCAAAAAATGGTGGGATTTTTTTATCGGTATTTATTGCGCAAGTTTCATTCGCAAGAGAAAATTCTTTTTTGACAATTGATCTTTGGGAATTGCATAGGAGGAATTGCTCGACCAAGGTTGAACTATCCTACCATTTCTATAGGACCAAATATTTTAAAATTACTGCAGTACATGTTAGTACAGTGCATTTGTAGGACGAGTGCTTGTTTAAATTCGTTTGGGTTGTTTTATGCACTTAGATTTTAATATGGTTTAGTCATAGTTGTGCTTCAGTGTATTACATGATCAAAATAGCCGATCGGACAGAATAGGGAGAGAGCTTTCCATCTGCACTGTCAGATCAAGCTGTGAAACGTATTGTGGTTGAATAGCGCTTACATGAAAAGTGTAGGTCCATTTTAGTCGTATTTCTATTATCTTAGCAAAATCTTACCTTGTTGGGTCAACCCGTTCGGCTGTTTAATGGAACATTCCCCACGTGTTTCTCAATAGCATATACCATTACACGACACTAGGTTAATGAATTGATAGAATTTGTAGTATTTTTCTAATATTTTTTTCACATTTTTGTCACATCAATAGTATACGTAATTTCAATTAAATTTTTGCCTCATATATTAATATTGTTTGATCTGTCCTAATTTAGCTATTTTTCTTGGACTTTCTTGGAGGGGAGGGGAGGGAGGGATGAGTTTATATAGGCAGATATGACACGTGAAAAAAGTTTTTAAAAAAAAATTTTCGACTTCAAATGGTTTGATATTCACTTACGGCTTGATACCCATAATTTCAAAAGTCCATTGGAACTGGGCAAACAACAATAATTGAAGCCGAAATGAATCAAATTATATTCGCAGGCATGAGGGGCGCCTTGGCATTTGGAATTAGAGTTCATGGTTTTACAAACACACAGGCAAACTCGGTTTTGAATCCGACTAAATAATGACATTGCCTTTCTTTGCAATTGGCTTAGGTAAGTGCATGATCAAACTTCAAAGACAAGACTCGATGGTAGAGATGCTCTTTATTAAGTGATATAGCAACCATTTATTAGCATTTTGAGGCAAATAATCAATTAGTTATTCCTAGTATCTATGTATATAGTTTGAATATGCTTTTTTTCTAGTGTAAGACAATTCAATATACAGCCCAATAAGCCCAAATCTACCCAATTAACATGATAAATTTGTCAAGTCTAATCTTATTCACCAAGGAAAGCAAGGATCACGACAATATCTTCGATAAGTCCTCACTTCACCCGTGCTCACATGCATAATAGCAGTATAACTCGTCAACTATAGAAAAGAAAACGTCGATATTTCCATCATAACACATTGGCTCTTACGTTATTTTACCTGCCTGGTTTCCACTCACTAAGTCGTAAGGTGTCTGAAATTTTGCCGAAAGACATTTTGCCGATCGGTCATTTTACAGAAAAGACAATAACTTTACCTTGTTTAATACAGGAATAGTTGATAAAACATTGAAAATTCCTTTAAAGCCAACGTTCTATAGAAATCAAGAATGAAGCAGATTGTGTGTCTTTATGCGGGTCAGGAAACTAGCAAACGCCGAATAATTTCTTCTGCGTGAGGAAAATTGCTTCAGTTTACTGAATTGAAAAATATTGTATACCGTTTGGGTCATTTCCTCCATGCACTCGTTCCCCTAAAAATATAAAAATCAACGAAATATATATATTATTATAAATGTATTGATGATACCTAAAAAACCGTGTACTTACAGGTGTACGCCGATCATCGATAATCAACGGATTTTTCCAGTGATCATAATTAGTTTGTAATAGATACCATCCACTTTTACCCTGGTCCATGCTGGAAATAAAATTAAATAATGCCATACATGATCACATGACCGCACCTCAAACCAAACAAGAAATGGTAAACATGCATACCTCAAGGGGTATAATGACTTCGTTCGAGAACGTGAAATAATCATTCCCTAAAATCGGACGAGTAAATAGGATTAAATATGTTGTAACGACTGATAGGAAAAATATATAAACTTTTTGGAAACTATATCTTGTACGTTTACGACATAATAAATCGAAAAAACACAATTATGATATCAGCTTTCGTTTGAAGAAATTTATCATTGCTGGTATAATGGCACATATAGCCGGAAAAAAAATATGTCGGCTTACATATGCATGCGGTCATAACTATATATATTTGTCCTTAGATTACTGGAACGATTGCGTGTTATTCATGAAATTAGTCTTTAATGGTTAATGCGTCATGATAAGACGTCAAACTATATACCTGCCCCGAACTGTTGCCGCCAAGAAGATAATAACAAGGTGCTAACGTTTTGGTATTTGAAAGCAACTTTTCTGCATCATCAAAGCTAGAAAAATAAAATCAATACAAATCTTATAGCTGCCTGCACTCTTTAATGAATAGTAGTAAAACGACTTTTAATTTATACTTTATTTATGAATCAAACATACCCAACGCCACTATCAAGAACATTTCTAACCAGGAAAGTTGTCCAGTGCGAATCCCGCTCTCCCATGATCCACTCCAACAAACCTAGAAAATGGAATTTAGAGAAAGATTTATCAAAGGTATCTTCAAAGGTAAACACATCTTCATCTTTCGACTTTCGTATACAATGACATTATAGCCAAGTATCGATAGAAGACAGTGAACCGTTGTAATGCCACACCTGAATATTGCAAAATAAAGTTTAGACTGAAAATAGATGCTAATTATTTTTTACCAATCTTTCCTCCGGCTGTTGAGAACCGCGAGTTCATTGTAATGGTAATCTCTCCCTATCATGAAGCAAGAAAATTTCGTCATGCGGGTAGATGCAGGCAGTTGCATTATGCAAGATCATGTTTTTCTGTTTGCTGAAATGAGCTGAAGAGACCAAAGGCTACGCATATCCACTGACCATTTTAGTGGTATATACTAACTCACGAGCCAAATTAGTTCAAGGCCTCTTAAAAATTATTTCATGCATAAATTTTCGGAAAGCGTTGATGAAGAGTGATTATATCATTATTACGACCATATCATTCCTAGCCAATTTTGTCATATGGATAATTTATTGCTTGTTGGATCATTTATAGCCAAATACTTACTGGCCTAAATCCAGTGAACGCTCCAACAAATCCTGGAAATCCAGTTGTGATATAAACGGTCTTTCCTTTTCGTTGAAAGTCGAAATTAAGTACAAGAGGACGTAATGCTTCCGCCATGGCCCATGTGTTGGTTCGAACATCCCACCTTAATATTGGTTGATTTTCATGATACAGGAGACAGTATAACAGAACGTTTCAAGAACGTCTAATCTTTATTCATTGGAGACTTGGCTAATTGTCATCATTAGAACGATAGTACCGGATCAGGCAGCTTTTATAGTGTTCTTTCTATAGCTCTTTCGATATGCTTCTTTAATAGTAGTTCAAAATGAGCGGTTTTTACCTGGATGTGCTACCCTCCGCTGTGGTATCACAACTAGGTCCTAAATATAGCCTCATATAGATCGTGTAACGTTTGCGTTTGCAGTCTATAGTCAGTCCTATGACGACTATAGGCCTGACTATAGACTAGGATTTAGGTAGAGACGGTTTCGTTATGGCGCCAGACTGCATGACTAGTAACAAACAGTCATACTCTCCCTATTCAAAAAGCATGCTATTACAACTAAAGTTCTGCTATTTCTGAACACACGATACATTCAATTCGATCTCGAGTCGTTTAGTGAACCTACCCATCAAACAGGCCAAAATCAAGATTACGAGCATGGAACAATTTCCCTATAATTTACAGCGGAGAAAAAAGGAGAAAAAAGGCTAAGATATATGATAGTATTTCACTATCCTGAGAACGAGGTTGAACGACTGATTTGTGCTTACCTGACGGAGTTTCGGCAATAATAGAAGTGCAGGCGACTGTTAACTCGTAGAAAAT
Source organism: Dendronephthya gigantea (assembly GCF_004324835.1). Classification (NCBI taxonomy): domain Eukaryota; kingdom Metazoa; phylum Cnidaria; class Anthozoa; order Malacalcyonacea; family Nephtheidae; genus Dendronephthya; species Dendronephthya gigantea. The sequence goes on along the minus strand of NW_021163041.1, from coordinate 172,195 downwards.
GTTGAAAAGGAGAATTTCTCCTACAAAACAAAACAAAACAAAACAACAAAGGCTTAGTTTCGTTCGCGGAACATACTGCATTCACGGATTTGTATTGTAAATCATTGATGTGGATAATGCGCGTTTTTCATTATATCGTAATTATCGAATAGATATCATAATTGTCGTGAGCAAGTCATTTTCACACACGTAGAAATATTCAGTATTCTATTACATGAGACGTTTTCACGACAATTAGACCAAATGAGAGCGACAAGTGACGTACCTAATGGGATACCGGTCGCAGACGAAATGCCCTTGATTTCACGACCATAGGGATCGGGTAACGAACGCATAAGTATGGGCTAAAACAAAAAAAAATACATCAGCTAGGATATTTACATTATGAAGTCAGAAAAATAAATTTAATATCACGGTTGAACTTTGTGCAGATTTTATTTCTTAAAGCCGAGCCAGGAGTCTCGACAAAATCGCCACATGACTAGAAAACAATAATATAATATCATGCACATACCAAAAATTTGTCGACATAATCGAACAGCTTTCCATCGAAAATAAAACTTGTAAAGTTCTTAATTTCTTTTGCCAAGGCAAGAATCTATATATCGGGTTATAATCATGAAATGTTACATACTATATAAAGCTTATTTAACTACCATCCATCTTTTTAACATAAAAAATATACTTCTGGTTTTTTCTTCAGAGTTATATCTTTCCATCTCTCTTCTGGTTCCAGATCAAGATCAATTACAACTGTATCAACTTTATCTCTTTTCATGCAAAAAAAATCAGATACAATCTACAGGGTTCATACACATTCTGTATATACGGTAACAAACTCAACTTCTTACTTATCAGGTGGAGGATATGATTGATGGTTGCAAACGGTCTTTTGAGCCTGTTGAAAATATTGACAAGTATTTCAACATGCATATGACATAGAGAAATAAATCATATATATATAGCTTGACATTATATATAGTTTTCATTTATTTTGATAGTAAGTCAAAATTCGGAGTATATCTTAGATGGCTCATTATAAACGTGGAATAACAAGCTATGACTTGTTCACGACAATAGACCTTTTTCATAATAACGTCAAACGCGGAAAGTATGATGTTACCCGACGTTTGATTGGCTCGATAGTTTTGTGGAGCCAATCAAATTTCGTGTAACATCAGGTCTATTACGACTTGATTACGCCTTAAGCAAAAATCAGTCTGCTGCGAAACCCGCGTGCTGCGCATTAATGGGTGTAAAAACCACAGGTGTACTTAAATTCATGTCACGAGTTCAGTTGCTGCTGTTGTCAATTTGTCATGAACTCTGAGTCTCTAATACTCTTTTTACGTACAATAATTCATAGGAAGCAAATTAATATTAATACATTATAAGGAAGAAAATCATTATTAATTACCGTCATTGAATATGCGCTGCAGAAAACCAGAAACAAGAATCCAAATCTTGTAAGAGTCGCGAGAGCCATGGTTTGTCTTCTCTGATACCTCAGATTGTGAGTTCCGGCTTAAATCATATGATGATGTTTCATAACATATGTCATGTGATAACACACGCCAAAATGCAACCACAAATATCTGGCCCTCGCAACATTTTGTTCACATCACCGTGACCAGATATAGTAATATATATTGTCATTTAGAATTCTTTGGTACTTTCATTTAGGTTTTGATGAAGTGAAAGGTTTTCGCAAATTTAGCTGAGTCTGTAATTTTTAGGCAGTGAAAACCTAAAGCGCCAATGACACAAATTCCACCCTAAATGTTCATGGTTGCATTGCAATGATCACTCGCGTGATTTTGTGTCACAGGCACGGAGGAACACATGACAGTACCCGGAAGTACACAGTCATTGTTTATATATATAATATCAAATTTCATAAATTACTAGTATCTCGACTTTCATAGGGTAGGGAAATTCATTTTTTAACATTATGCAAAACGTATGCATTAGATAACCTAACAGCTTTTGTAATCGAAATCTATTTAAGATATATTATAGCGCTCAATTTGATGATTTCACACATATAAACACAGAATTTAAACAGGTATAGGAATGAAATAGCTAAGTAGCATTTCCCACCCTGTGGGTAAACTAGTCCAGATATGGTTGTGGTTATAATATATATATATAGACGCAACACATAACAACATCACATGACGATAATTGCGGAGCTGTACAGCAACAAATATGCAGCTCGTAATAATTATTAATTTACTTCTTTTTTTCACTTTTGTGGATCTTCATACACTACAAGTAAGTAATAAATCTACTTCACATTAGAAATTACCTGCTTCCACAATTTCACTGACAGAAGCTACTACAGGAATAGATCAGTCAGGCTGGGTCAGGCTGTCAGCAGTATAACGAGCGACGTCGGTGAATCTGAACCCCGACTATACCACTAAATAGAGGAGAACTAACAAGGTTCTCTCACGGATTGACAAGTGCAATCAATTTGATTTTATGCGATATGTTGACATTTTTTTTTTGTGTCCACGACAAGGTTTCGACATATGACACTGATGAAATTCGACCCCTATAAGGATAGGTTCCTTAGGTTCCTTTAATACTTATAGTATTGTGGGGAATACTGTATGGCAATGTGGGCAACGTAATTAACTTAACTTACGAATGTTAAAGTAATGGTAATGAATGGAGCAGGGCCAGATTAATACGCTGTTGGGCCAGGTTCTTAGGGAAATGTGTGGGCCTAAAAATCTTCAATAAACATAAATTTCAATTTATTCTGTCTCTACACTGTTGCAAACCTATTTTTCTTTCCAAAGAAGAGGGCCTATCTTCACATCATCCCTATGTTAATCTGGCCCTGTGTTGGCGGGGTATTGTCACACACTCAACAAACCCAACTCCTTGTAGTTAATCCCTCAACAGGATGAATCTATTCATACTAGTGACTTAAAAGTCAGAAAGAGGTTCCACAGGAATGATTACCTGTCTGTGGCCACTCTCACTGAACTTCGCCCAACTTCAAAGGACTCTCCCTTGCTAATATTGGGTTTGTTAATTTGCATGTGTTATACACTGAAGAGTTTCATTCAATACTCACAATTATAATAAAATTGTTTTATTTGTGTATTTATATCAATGTTTTTCAATTAGAAATTATCAGATAGTGAACAATTGAATGTAAATGCATTTAGGGTAAACATAGCCCCATACAACTGCATAAACACCTGCAAAAATGGGAATTGACAGATTAAACAAGTATGATCTCCTCATTTTGCCTAGCTCATGACATCTCACCTCCCCCTGTATGCACATTTGCCTTTGTAGGCTTTGTTGATATTCAATTATGCCCATTGTTTGGGGGCATAAATCCTGATGGTTTTGACACATCAGAACTCATTTTGAACCCGGTGCTCTCTTATATTTAATTAGCATTGTAAGAAGGACCAAAACCTATTTATGCCCAAGAACATCAACAGTACTACATTTTTATACCCACACTTTTGTGCTTGTGCTCATGTACTTGGTATTTTATTGTTTTCATGCATCACTGGTATTATATTCTTTAAGATTGAAGACACAAAGTGTCGTACAGATGCTTATCCTGGACCAACCACGTGAGTTTTCTCATTTTACTGTGGGTGTCAGGGCGCTATATATATATATATGTAAGCGCGCCCTGGTAAATGTGGAGCTTTTTGCGTTTGTGCTTTTCTGGGGGATGATAATAGTAGAGTAAGACCCTTTTCAAACGAATGAAACGATGCTGGCATGGAACTCTGTTGGTAGAATCGTCACGGTTTGACCGTTTTAACTGTTTCCACGATAGCAGATGAGTGTCATTACGTTTTTGGTGTTGCGAGTTCACAGGGCCCTGGTTCAATGACAATTTATTTTCGTTTTCACCCGCCCACCAAAATTGACCCGCTTTAATAAAACTAAATTCGCGTCAAAACATTTTGCATTACCGAATGAAAGTTTTTAGGGTAAAGAGTTCACACCGCACTCTGACGGTAAAATTTGTCACGGTTTTGAACTTTAGCGGTATAAGCGTTCAGTTTCGCATTTCCTCATATAATGTGTGAACATAATCCTCTGCCAATGTGCGCCTGGCTTTAGTTAGGAATACATCATGAAGTTTATTTTACTAATTTAGAGACAAAGTGGACGATGTTGTGATAAACCTTGATTTAGAACCAGAAGAAAGATGGAAAGACATCACAAGGAGAATGAAACCAGAGGTTGCTAACGAATAGAAATTGCCTTTTCTTTCCAGTATTCAGTAATCATATACTACTAAAAAAATTGGACTATGGCAAAACTTGTAAGAGCTTAATACCCAGTACCCATGTACATTTATTTCCTTGGGGTTGTTTCCTATTGGGTAGATGTGTTCATTTTTTAACACTTCATCCTATTACTTTGTTTGCAGTTGCTCCAACTTCTGCAAGAAATAAAGAACTTTACAAATTTCATCTTGAAAGGAAAATTGTTTAATTACATCAATGAATATCTGGTAATTGAAAAATATAAAAAAATTGTGTTATTCTTACTTCCATAATAGAAAGAAATGTAGCATGTGAAGCTAGTATGTGAATCAGGGGTGGATCCAGCACTAGTGCACTAATTTGCATGACACAAGAAAACTGCTAAAAATGACCACTTTGTTTTGTAATGCAAATTTGTGCACTAGTGCTGGATCCACCCCTGATGTGAATGGTCTAATTTTCCCACATTTTATCGGCCACTTTTCCCATTGATGCCAGTATTCTTAGATAGCTGTCCTGACTGTCTGTCCATAGGTGTAACCCAAAACGAATCCGTAACTATACACCATTATCTAAATACCCACACCGAACCTTGTTCGTAAGGCATAAAACTAAACCTAACTAACGCTAACGTAAATCCTAACCTTGATCGGAAACCTAAATGTAAAAAAATGAAATTGCTTTTTGCTTTATTTAACCAGCCTTATATTGCGACTACTTTACCGGAGCCGTATGGACGTGAATTAAAAGGAATAGCGGCCGCAACCGAAATTCCTCTTGGTAAGGAAACTCTCCAAATATTAAACATTGCAATTTATCGTTTTTGCTGGTACTGGTTACAGGTATAGTGTTGGTGGAGTAACTACTTACTCATGTACATAAGGCGTAGATTTTGTCAACACCTTCATAACGGTAACCGTAATTTCAAAGCCCTGAATACAAAGTAATTTTTTCGATGACACCTACAGCAGCGCACCTATACAACAGAAATAATTATCTCATCCAGTCATTTTCCTTCTGTTTTATCAATCCTATGAGTAACGATCTCATATAGTATTCTACTGTGCGATAATGAAATAATTTACCAACCTAATTGAGACTAACCAGAGATCACAAATTTTGTGTTTTTAGGTGAGATAGTTCTATACAACATATTTTACGAAGTATTTACCGTATGTACATCGATTGTAGCCGAGACTCCTGAAGGTAAACGGATTCAACTTCCTAGTTCAATTATTTCACCTGCAGCTAGTCATATGGTGACAAACAACAGTTTAAGACATTAGTTCAAATTTGAATAGTTTTATGTTGGTTTGCCCAGCTGATGGGACCATAAAGAGCTTGCTAGCTCTTATTTACTTTCCTTCCTTATACCATAGCCTTTTTGTTTAGGGAAACTTTACCATGCTCGAAACCTTGATTTTGGGCTGTTTCTTGGGTAAGTTAGTGTATATCTTTAAGATATTTGTACACATTGGTGCTACCACTCTGCAGTGTGCTATGCGCCTTGTTGAGTGTTTTCTTTTATCATCCTGTTTTTTTTATTTTAGATGGGATGTTGCTAACAATACATGGGCATTGTCCGAAGCTCTTCGCCCGCTTGTCATGAACTTTCACTTCCAGCGAAGTGGAAAAACAGTTTACGTCATTACAGGATTTGCAGGTTTTGTTGGTGCCATTACTGGCATGAAACCGGTAATATAAAAATATAAGTGGATAGATCTGTAGCTTTGCAAAGTAACACTGCATGTGTATATGATTTAAACATTGTCATGCATTGATACAAAGGATATATAAATCTATACAGATGCATTTTTTTAAAAGGGTGTAATTACATTGACAATGAATGAACGCTTTGTTCCCGATGGCGGATTTGTTGGTAAATGAAAGCTCCATAGTGTTTCTATTTCTTATGTTAAACGCCATCTTGGTTTATTTTACCAAAAAAATTCTGCTTTTCAAACTGAATTTATTATTTTTGCTAATTTGCAGGGACATGCAACCTTGATTGAATATTTATAAAAATGATTTTGCACCTTGTGATAAACTATCCACTCATGCATTTGAACTTCTAGGACTATTTGAATGGCTCATTATGGGAGAAAGAGATTCACACTGGGTGACTTTCTTGGCAAGAGATCTTCTTGATACGGCAACGAGGTAGTAAAATTACATTTTTATGAAATAGGTTAAATATTGTAATGTCTCGTGTGGAGTCTCCTTATAGTTATGAACCTTGTTGTAGACCGTTGTCAGTTTTTGCCGTTAACAATAACAACAAAAATTTGAATTTGCCTTTTTACTGCTTTAATAATGCCTGTTGCAACTATGGTCACCATATGCTTCATGTATGCACTTGTAATGTTTTAGCTATGGCAGATGGTTATTTTGCATTAACCTCGTGAAATTGATTGCTTTTAAACAGCTTTGACGTTGCCTCGACTGCCCTTTCTAACACCAAAATATTGGCACCATGCTACTATATTCTTGGTGGCAACAGCTCCGGTCAGGTAGATAGTTTTTTACTGTTCTTTCTCTTTTACCATGCCCTGCATGCATTTGTTTTCTTGTTCATTGGTTCTTTGTCCATTTGTTTGTATATGAAAGCAGTTGTAATGGAATGTATATACTTTTTAATGTATTTTACTTTTATATCATCAATAGGGAATAATTATAACACGTGAAAGAACGAAATCGATGTACCCGATGAGGTATAATTTTTCAGTTTCAATTTTTGCCATTATTACGATCGTTAAGTTCTATTTTTTTCGCAAATAAACATACTTTTATACCAACTGTCACCACGATACACCTTGCTGCATATAGTGCATGAGCTAGAGCAGGGTGTACCTGATATTTACAAAATTTTCTGTTTTTTGCCAGTATGAGTCAAACTAAGGCTGGCTGGTATGTGTTGCAAACAAACTATGATCACTGGAAAGCTCCACTCATCGTCGATGACCGACGCACACCGGTAAGAAAACTCCGGGGACATGAGCTAGTGCCGGAGAAAGAGAGCGGGGGGGGGGAGGGAAGGTGTGGTATCGGCTTGTTAATTACAAACATACTATCCTGACTGTAACTTCTTGTTTTTCGATACATCAGGGAAAGGCTTGCATGGATGAAATGACGCAAAAGGTTCGGTGATATGCAATAACATTTTTCAATATTAATTAAGCTGCCAAAATATATTATATATTAATAAAATTTGGGAATTTAACGCACAACTTTATCGAGTCAGACAGTAGCGCAGGCAGCCTGTCGATTTAGACGGAATCGACGTGTTTCCGTCGTTCCGATAAGGTTATAGGACAGTTGAATCAATTTTTTTTCTGGATAGAAAGTTTTGCCATGCATGTTTCTATAGAAAGGACTTTGAAATAAAAATATTTCCTAAACATTGAAATACCATTTAATTTCTGTGTAGAATGTTGGTTTTGAAGGTTTATACAATGTCCTGTCTACGATTCCTGTTTTGAATAAGGTTGGTCGTTTTTCAGGATTGATAAAATTTCGCGAGTTTTTTATTTCAACTTCCAGAATTCACACGCATTTTTGAGTCAGATTGCAACTGCTAGTCTGCTCCGGTCTAATAATATATTTCGGTTCGAATATTCGATTTAACATTCAAGCTTGATATCCTTTTCCTCTCATAGCTAACGACGTACACTGTTTTGATGCAAGTTAATTCTGGTAAAGTGGAAACATATCGTCGATATTGCAAGGATCCATGCTTTCCTTGGTGACGTAATTAAAAGTACGTGTTTGCCCACGGGGGTTAATTTGTTGAACCGATAATGTACGTTTACATATATAGCTAATATTTGAAATATACGTGTCAAAATTCAGCACGACCGCACCAGCTAACAATAATTACCATTTAACATTTAGCAAAACCTGAAATAGACTGCACCGATCGTATTTGTCACATTTAATTAACATTTGGGCATTAAATTATTAAATTTATGACGTATGTCGCAGTATAGATTGAATGTTGTCTTAAATCGTTAAATATAAACGAATGACTGAAGAGTACACATATATACCTCCTATAAATATTATCGATGCATTTTACCGACATACATGTAACAGTAAATATAGCTAAAAATTATTTTGGAAGAGTTTGAATTTGATGTTCACGCCCAAAAAGAAAGCATTGAAAATCTTTCCTATATAACCACCGTAATTGCTGCATCTCACGATACGTTACGTTTCTGTAATAAAACAATGCCTCTTGCTTAGTCAAGGGATTGTAATATTCTTGCCTTTTAGGAAACGAAACTTTTCTTGAAGAATTTATTTTTTCCAGAAGTGCGCTCGCGTCAATATCTACGTTTTGAACAGAGCCAATAAATTCATAAGGAATCAAACACGGATGACAGATATTAAAAATGGGTTTCCAGTGTCCATTCATGTTGTCAGTTTTTGTATCCAAGAGGTATTTAATGAACTCTCGAAATGTGACATCATCACCTTTTACTGGTTCAGATGAATTAAGGCCACGGTATTTTTTCACGATGTATATGCCGTACCTCCTATGCAGGTCAGTTCGTTTTCCAACCACACGATGTCTATAAGCTGAGACAAGTCGCTCTAGGGGATGGCGTACGAACAAAAATTTGAAGTATGTTTTTATCATTTCATTTCTTTGGGATGCATTAAAATCACCGAGAAATTCAAATCCTCGGCGGTCAAACTCTTCGATAGCATCTGGGTTCTCCACTCTTCCTTGCAATGCTAATACCAACCGTCTCATATTCGAAGATGCAGCTTTTGGCACGTAGCAGTAAAGAAAGCGATTCTTCCTGTCCACTATGACATTCCTCAAGAGCTGTGCAGACCGTTCTTCTGGAAATTCATCAAAACCATATTCTTTACAGCATTTCCGCAAAGTAAACACTCGTTCATTTCTCTGAAACTAGAAAAAATATCATCTATTATTTTGGGTTAACCTGTATAGACGCCGTTCACAAGATTCAGCTTTCCTGAGATAAAACGATTAAAGCGATGATGATTTCGAGTTAGATAAGTTTATGTTATAACACAAGTTATGGTAATTATTTGTGTTGGCATTGCTGGACAATGACTTCAATGATAGTATACCATAGGCGCACGATGCACAGCTGCCCTCCCCCCCCTCCCCGCCAAAAAAAACCATTTGAATCTAGGAAGGTTAGGTGGGCTAACCAATTTTGATCAAATTTGACCAAAAGCCGGGTAATTTCTGCTGAAAATAGTGATACTTTGGGTGACATTAGTGACAATTTGTACCCGTAAGTCATTTTCCTGCGCCCTAAATTCTAGGCCCGTACGCCTATGCATCTGATATACTTCATGCAGTTCAACTTATTTTCCGCGCGTGTTCGTGTCGTGTGAAGCTATATTTGGTATTATATGTTGCCTACCTTTGCTCTTTCGATAGATATATCTACAGAACTGATTTCATCTAGTAAAAAATTTAACGATAGTGATTGATTTGCACACAAGGTATTTCTAGTTTAGCCTCCTTCCGAAAAAAAGCTATTGTTTGTAATCTCGAAGAAGGCAAGCAATATATAATTATCATCAATTGCGCTCAGTTCTTGACCTAATGTCTTTATTCCTCACTTCTGAAGTGGCTTAGCTAAATATAAGCTCCTGCTCTTTAATAGAGGCACGAGAACGCGCATGAACTGATGAACCACCGGGAAACGTCCATAGCATTTGACAATTTAACGCGGTAGTCGTAGAAGAAGACCAAATGTAGATTTGAAAAAGGAATTCACTCAATTCAGTCAATTGCGGTTGATACATTCTGGATAATTTATTTCATCACTGTATGTGATTGCGTGAAATAGCCTATAATAATATTATAATCACCTGAATAATGCTGAACGTGCTTGCTCTTGTTGATTTTGTATTAGTATTATACTATTATCATAATTAATAGTTAATTAATAGAATTAATAGTTATCTATTAATTTTATCACGGGAAGTTAATGTTGAGTCGAATGCCTGGCGAGCTTTACCACTGTTGTCACTTGTCAGTAATATAGGAAGTCAGCGTCAGCCGTCAGAAATGACACCTCTCTGACTATAGAAAATGCCGGGAGATTTTCGCATGCATGTATGTATAATGCACATCAATACCAAGTTTTACAAAATTTCTAGCCCTCCTAATAAGGCTTAACCTCCTAAGTTATGCTTGAAAGTCTCCCCTACTAATACTGTACTTCTCAGCATTACACATCTATATTCAAAGCATCTCTTGTATTTATAAATACAGACAGTAATCCCTTATCCCTTGCGCTTTGTCTTGTTAATTTTTTCCTGTTCTCGCATCGAGCAATATAGTCTACGCTATTCTGGCATTTTTCAAACAGACATGTGGAAATGTTTTATCTTTATTATAATATTGACCTGTATGATCCCCTTTGGTGATTCGCAATACCATACAACTTACCTGCCTGGCTAGGAAGGATATTTTCGTCTCTTGGTATAAGTACTAAGTAACTACATCCGTAATTTAAACCAATAATAAACCCCAAAAGACCAAATACAGTCAAAAGCAAGACACGTAAAAGTATAGTTTGCTTTGTTGTCATTCTCGATCATGGACGCGCATAACATGCACCATGCTATGAATTAATCGCCTAAAATTTATGATACGGGTGGGAATATTACGTTGACTCGATGAAGGATTGAGGGTTTAAATGGCGGCAATATTTTTTACGCTTGCCTGAGGCCTAGTTTACATTTAGCTCATTTGCATTATCTCCGACATACGTGTAAGCGCCGCGTATATAAATCGGGCCTGAACTGTTTACACCATTCTATTGTATGAGCGTTCTTTCAGGTTTCAATGTGAGTATTTATCGAACAGCAAGATATCGCCTGCCATTAATTCGTCTTTGTTGAACGAGGCATGTGGGCACCACAAGAAATCTATTTCTTAAAGGCCAAAAGACTATAACTTTTCAAACTGGAGATGCCGAGCAATTCGACTTGCACCTTTCTTTTTTGTGCATATCAAACCGCCATTTTTTTATCAGTAGCTTATTCCAGACACACAAAGTCCACAAAGGACTCACTCATCATTAATATTAACATGGATATAATCATATGATACAATGCGGCACGCCGAGAGGCGGTAACTAAAAGAAGCTTCTTCCTGTTTTTTTTTTAATATTCGCTAGTCTTTAACCCCTTCAAGTTTCCTGCAATCTATTTTATGCTCCACACGCTATTTCCGGCATTAGGTTACAGAGTTGATGGCGTATTCGCACGAAGTCACTCGAAAAAATAGTGCGCCGACAATTTATATGGAGAATCCAAGAATGAATATCTCCCAGCAAAAACCGCGGTCTTTTGATTTTCACCCCTTGTCCCGATTGTCTAGGAAGAAGCAAATTGCGAATTAGAAAAACGAATTGAGGATCTAATTCATCTAAAGACATTTGGAGAATGAAATATTATTGTAGATTGTTTTTAGGTAGGCTTTTTCAGATTTCAGTAATATTGTTAATATTTAGAAATTGGAATTTGCTTCTTACGTTTTTTCGTTACTGGTTTATTATATCTAGTGGCTCTCCCCGAGTGTTTTACGAACAGCTTCCGACAACAACGAGATCGGATCGAAACGTTCCGATATTCGGTTCCGATGTTTGTCTGCTCGACTATTTCGATTTTCGAGTGATTTCGTGCTCTGGAAACATGGCGGGAAGAATTTGCTGTAAATTTGTGCAAAAATAACGAGCACTTAAATGAAACACAAAATAGATACGATACATAAATTCTATGGAGAACTACATAAGTGATTCATAAGTGCATTATATGTGCTGAGAACACCACGCGAAAGGTATACCGTTGTGTGTTGTATCTGTATCATAGGTCACATGTCATCGTTTGTGTTATATTTATGTGTATTTATATGGAAAATAGCATTTCGTTGCATAAGAAGAAAGATATTCTTTGTTTGCCAAATTCTGACATTCTCATACTGTTATTGCAGTATTATTTTGCCTTTGTGTATTTTGTTTTCCCATTATTTTGGATAAAATGATGTGGTCACGCTTGAATAATTTGTCCTCATGAACATATGACTTTACTGGTTTAATAGAGTATGGATTCAGATTACAAGCCCCGAGGGGAATATTTATTAGCAGAATTTGGCCACTGCCAGCTGTTGAACTGTTGATTAGTATTTAGTTTATACCCAGGATTATTGACAATGAAGTGGAAAAAAACCTATTTTTCATCCAGTTTTACAACAGTTTTACAGAGATACAGTACTGCCTATATTTTTTCATTTATACGTGTAACTTTGACTTTAAATAACAAAAAGGAAAACTACAAAATCTTCTAGATATCTAAGCCTCTCTTGAGTTGTTATGCCCAGGAAAGAAAAATCTCTTATTCTCCTCATTTGCAAATTTATTCTGCATAAACACAGTGAAGTGCTTTAGGGGCTGTTCACAAAGTATATTACACTCTTTTGGCCATTTTTTCACATTCCCCCTACCTGTGACTCTGTGTGATAATCACTAATATACTAATGTCAATGATTATGTGATGCTGAGCTATTGTACAGTCTGTACTGTATATATCCCTTGCCTATCCACTGTTCTAATAGTACACTTACTACACTAAAATAGTACACATCCATTCACACACAATATAAGATGCCTCATAATAGTCGTAATGCCTAACAAGAGTTGAAAAACATTGCAACCAGCATTATTCATGGTATGACCTCTAGAGTTGATTTGAACAATAAACAAACAATTATTCTGCAACTTTGTCACCAACTAATTCTCACCTCTTGTCACTTTACATCACCAGTGTCAGCCCCCCACTAACTATGATACCCTCTCAAAAAAATCCTCCTCCACCCCTCAGAGAGGTGTGTATTTTTTGAACAACCCTATGTGTAAATTATGCAAGTCTCTGATGAATGCACTTTGCTATTAATGAATGTTCATTTTGGTGTGTGTACTGTAACATTCACCCTAATATGTTTTCCTACTAATAGTGCAAGTGATGATGCAGGATGATGGAAGTAAAGGTAAGTAAGATTTTGCCCTATATGGTAAATTAATGATATACAGTTTGTTGTATTATTGTTGCTTGTTCTTTCTAGGTACGTAGGCTGATTGGGTAGTAATATAGTTGTCAAAAAATGTCAATATTCATTATTTTTTAAAAAATTGTAAACGATATATACTGATTGCATTGAAATGATACTGTGGATAGCAAATTTCCAAGACTGAATGAATTGCGGAACTGATATATATACAATGGTAATTGCACTGAGTGGAGTGCAATTTGGTGTAAAATCAAATGCGTGATTACAAAAATGTACGACCGTGAAGTGGGAGTGCGATTGGTGATTACAAGTTTGATTTCACACCAAAATTGCATGAGACGAAATGCAATTTCCACTTTATTATATTTATTTTGAAATCATACAAAAAAGTAAACAAATTCAAAATAATTTATTGGCTGAAAGAACCGAAAATGGTGTAAAAAGTGAGTGATTTTCATCTATTTTTGTCAAGAAAATTTAAAAAATTATTATTTATACTTTTATTATTACAAAATAATAAAATTTTGTGGCATTTCCCCTGTAATTTGATTGGATACAGAAGTTACACTAAAATACTATTTGGGAATTATTCACACTATTTTTAACCAATCAGATTGCAAGAAACACCATTGATTTCAAAATGTAATAAATGGTGTTATTTTCACTATTCTCTTGAGATTTATCATATTGCATGAAACTAGTGCCTTCTAGTTGTTAGTGAAACTGGTCTGCTATGGCATGCTAGTCTTCATGGGGTCATCATTCCATTTTGTAAAGGTCGACCCACTAATATAATCAACTTTTGGTAAAGAAGTCATGCCAGTTTTCCATGTTCTAGGTGATGTTCCAGTTAAGATAACAATCAAGGATGGGAAGAAACCTGCAGAGGTAATTTTAGGATAGGCTAAGATTTTAAACTTTACCGAATACACTATATGCACCTCATCAAACCATAGGTAATTTAGAAATAATCTGATTGGTATTTGCTACCATGAGATAAAATAATACATTTTAATGAACCCTTATGGAAAAAGTTTCCTGTCACAAGACATTTGGATTTTTTCTCTGGTGAACAAAGCTATAGATAATATATGTTATTTAAACTAGAACTTAATCATTGCATATATTTTTAGGTGTTTAGAACTGATTTGATTACTGCAATGAAGATTCCTGATCATCAGCTTGTCACACCTGGTACTTATTTTAATCTCAATGACCCTTGGAAGCAAGAATGGGAAAAGGGTGTTCAGGTTAGGATTGTGTTCCTTACATACTATACATATCTATTAAAAACATCATTTTCTGGCAGTATTGTATCCTTCATCTGTCACATAGTGGAGTAAAGTAGGGTGTTTATGAGGTATTGGGTTATTAGCAGTGCTGGGAATTATGTGGCAGCTCTAGCAGAAATTTTTAACAAGAAAAATTATTCTGGATATTTTTATATCTCACTCGAATTATGTATCAATTTATTGATATTGATTTTTATTGATATTGATATTTTATTTACATATATCATACTTCTAAATTTTCTTTTATATTTGTTGTTCTTATTTTTCAGGTTCCTGTTAATAAGGAGTCCTTACCAAAGCCATCATTTAGGTATGTTTCTATATTGATGCTCAGTGTTTGTTTAGGGAAAGCAGATTGTTGCCAAAAATCTCTATTGTTTGGGGATGTGAAAATAATATAATCATACATGCAATCTACACTTATTATTAGTATTATTATTGTATAGTATACAGTGTATATACCTATTATTATCATTACTGTACAAGAATTATCAGATCTCAGTTACATGTACATGATGAGTTAGTTGGTCAGAAAATATTCAGTACATTATTCATTACTCTACACACTTCATGGTTGCTATGTTAGGTAACCAACATTGCAGTAATCAAATATATATGTTGTATTTGTTTACAGTTTAACCTAACTCTGCACAGCTAGACATGTACCAATCATGATGTACATTAATTGTTCAAATGGGGTCTATTGTGCCTTTTGTGATGCCTTGTTATATAGAGCTCTCTGCCTCTCTCTATTGTGATTAAATGTTTCGTGGTTGTGCATCAAAACAATATGTAGACATGATAAAAAAACACTTTGGGTATGGATTAACAACCAAGGAGTAACAACCAGGACACCTGCAATGTTGTCCTTTTTAAAACGATATACTATAACTATACTACAACACCTTATCTATGTTCATTCAGATTTTTATTATTTATTTAGTGTTGCCAAGTCAAACAAGATTTCACCAGCAGAGTTTAGAATGTAAGTATTGGATTTCACCCGGCTTCGATTTAATCAGCTGTGCGTATATTACTTCTCGCGTGCATGCTTCTTCTCATTTGTGCATACACACAATGTGTTAGAAAACGCCTGAACAATACTGTATGTGGATTTTAAAGGCCTCATAAATTGTTGAAATATGGATCGAAGAAAGAAAACCAGAGACTTCAATCATATGATTTGGATGATGAGGATATGGAGTGGCTAAAAACTTTAAATAATTCAAGGAAGAATAAAGGTAATGTTCGAGTCCGTTCACACGCTATAGTTTACGCAAAAGTTCTAGTCTCCAAAATTTTTGCACCAACTGAGCCCCATCTCTGGTCGACATTAACGATATATTTACTGCAAATTCTGTATTTTCTACAGGGCTTGAACTTCTTGATGAATTGACAATGGAAAATGCTATTGGATGTTTGGAGGACCAGGTAATGTGTAGGATCCAGTATGTTGTACTTGTGCTGCCAGTTGAAATATAAAGACTTGGCGAAAGCTCATGCAATCGACGTAACTGATCAGACTACAAGGTTTCTTCTGTCTGCGAGTTCTCACGCTTAAGCTTGGTTTCCATTTGACGCCGACGTCGGCAAAGTATTATTGTCGAGGATTATTAAAGAAATAAGTCTTTTGCATTTCTGAAATCATTTTCTCATTGGATGATTACAGACAGTGAGTCGGCTACAGTTTGGTGTCATATTGGAAACCAGGCTTAACTGTACTTTTGTGAAGTCATCTCGTGAAAACACGATGTCACAATATCCTTTTTATTAAACTTTATATAGTGTTATACCAATATGGGGGAGACCATTTCCACAGCGAAAGGACTGAGCATAGAGTATGATGAGGACATAGCTTGTGATATTTGTAGATCGGTACGTAAGCGCCTGCACTGATTTTCATCCACTTTATTAATTTCCATTTCCCCCTCATGCAAAGCCATTATAAAAAATAATACCCATACCCCGTTTTTGTTGTTTTTTGATTGCGTGTGTCACAGATTTTATTGCTTTAAATTATTGCTTTAATGCCTTAAAGGGAGAATGTCTTTAATGCCGTAGTTATGTTGGGCGCAAAATTGATGTCGCGACAACAAAACATGAAGCTAAGAACTTTGCAGCTTCAATCACTGTTGTTGGAAATACCCTCTAATAGTCATTCTATTATCATTGTAGCCAGATTGCGAAGAAGGCAACGAGATCTTGTTTTGGATGTATGTGATGTAGCTGTTCATCAGGCTTGCTATGGAGTGCAGAAAGTACCTATTGGTAGTTGGGTTTGTAAGCCATGCACACAACTATTAGCCGATAGTTCATGTTTGCTTTGCTCAACACGTGGAGGCGCTATGAAGAAGACAAAAACGAAGTGAGTCATTCTGCTATCTTTATTAAACTTATCCACAAAGGTGATAGAGTTGGACTGGACTTTCCAAAAGCAGGTTGAGGCAATGAGAAAGAGATCTCCCCTTTTATGAAAAGAGCGCGCTGCTGAGTTAGGTGTACTAAATTAGACCTATGTTTATAGTCGAGTAAACACACTTGTGATTGGGTATATGTTGTTCATCACAGAGTTTCACATAATTTTTCCTTTTTCATAGGGAAGGGGAGGGATGGGTGCATATGAGCTGTGCACTGTGGATTCCGGAGGTTAAAATCGGGAATGTCGAGAAAATGGAACCTATCACAAGAATTGAAACTATTATTGTAAGCTTAAAAGCTGCATATCTACTGGAGCTAGTGATACCCGTCTGGGCATGAAATAATTACTTCTTTCCTTTTCAGCCTGGGAGGTGGAACTTGTTATGCCACATATGCAGAGAGAGACAAGGGGCGTGCATACAATGCTCGGTGAGTAACTGTCACACAATGTTCTCTGGCAAAAGGTATAGGAATATAAGTACAATCCAGAATGTAATAGCACAGTTCAAATTTTCACTTTGTTTTCAGGTAAAGTCGTGCGTTACCGCTTTTCATGTCACGTGTGGTTTTGATAATGGTTTACATATGCAGACTGTGTGGGATGACTCTGCACCTGATGGGGTCAAGCACGTGGTAGGATTTCAATATTTTCAATATCGTTGTTAGTACCGCTGATCTGATAAAGCAACTTTTCCCATTAAGAACAAAATTTAACTGATGTGACAATACTCTAGATATAATGTAGCAACTATACCTACGAAAATCGAAGCCAGAATAATGAACCTCCGGAACCCAATCTTAAAGTCGTGCGCGACGCCCACAGGGTAGTGTTTTTCTCCATTCTTGGTCTCCAGAAGTGCATTAATTCTCGCTCGATTTTCATAATATAGTTGCTATATCCAATGTATTATAACATCGGTTGTTAGAATTAGAGCCACTGTATATATTGCGTGCAACCTCCCCATATTGTTTTGTGGCTGTTTATTTATTTCAAAATTATGTTTTTCTTCCTAAATCTTTCCTCTCTTTCCTAATTTTCTAGTGTTATTGTACAAAACATACTGAAAAGCGAAGTTGTAGATCGCCATGCAAGTCACCCTCTTCCATTCAGACACCACCCAAATCACCCAAGAATTCCTCCCCATGCACAACGCCATCAAAGTCCTCATCAACATTTAGAGCCCAAGTACAGGAAGAACGAGATAATCTTCGCCAAAATAGGTAAGCTTTGTTCTAAACAAGCGGTCATGACATTTGATATCACTGAGATCAAATCACTCAATAATTCTCTCAATAATACGTGTTGAAAACTTATGTTCTAATGAAAATTTGATTCTGAAGCTTGTTACATCAATCTGAATTTATACAGTACATGTACTGGATCTTTTTTTTTCATCTCCATTCTGCTTTTTGTATCATGTCAGGCTGCGTGGAATGGAAGAGGAGTTCTACAAATATGCGGATATACAAGATCTTGCTAAGGATTTGAACATTACTAAAGAATTAGCAACCTCATTGTATCGTTATTGGACTTTAAAAAGAAAGGTAATTTTCATGATTCGCATACGTATAGTTTTATTGTAAATTATACTTTTTACACCATACTGTACAATATATCAATTGGCAAGGAATGATAATATCTCTTGAAATATACTTTATTTCGGCTTTAAATTTATGTCAGAGCTATAGTTCTTATATAAACTAAATATAATCACAAAATTTCGACCATTTCCGTAAATAACTATAATTGATGAAATAATGCAGAATGGTTTTCTATTTCGACAACCCTTCTGAGCGCTGATTTGCTATAATATATGCCTGAGCGCGGGATCACCTGGATGCAACTCGTAATGAATATCTACTAATTCTTCCTTCTTTGTTGTTTTCATAGTCGCGAGAAGACGCTGCTTTGCTTTCCCCAACAGCTGAACAGCAAGAACTTTTGAGTGGCCGGCAGGTAGTTTAAAAAAATTTTACCTTTAAAAGTTAACAACAACGGCACTATGAAACTCATGTCTGGTAATGTCATTGAATTTGTGACCGTTCGAGTTTTTCAATTGTCTTTTTCCAAGGAAAAATTATTACAATAAATATAATTTCTAATCTATATAGCAAATAAATCGTATAATAGTATCATCATTAGTATTGCCAAGCCATTTACAACAATATCACAGTAAGGATGTGATATTAAGATTGATATGTGAACAAAGCATCTAATTGCCTACAAAAATATACGAGTTGTTCTGAAATCGAAAGTGTTATTGCTCACCGTAGTTGTGTTTCGGTCGTTATACCTTAGGAGAAAAAGGATAACCCTTACCGAAATGTGCATAACCTATTAGAGACCCATGTCCCCATGCACCTATAGATTCTCATTATTTATACTCTAGGACACATTATATCGCATGCATGCACTTTATGTGTATTTTGCGCGTATCGACTATTATACTATTTTAACGAGGCGAAATTACGGGTGCAGTGAATGTTTAACTTCTTTCAATGTAGATTAAACCATTCCAGAAGGCAACGATGGAGGTTGAACGAGTGGTACGATTACGACAAGACCTTGAAAGAGTAAGTCAATGACAAGCACAATATATAAAAACTGAACATGTTGTTCGTGACGAGTAAAGATTATACTTTTTCTGACCTGAGAGCCCTGGCTGACGTGAAGGTTTCATTCAGTCATCTTTTTGAGCAGTTATTTAATCGTCAAGAAGCCGGTTGTATTTCTATGTGTAGGTAGTTCACTTTTAACTTTAGTTACCGGCGAAAATAGCCAGTCAAAACCGTGTATTTTAAAGTAAGCTACGTTTTAACCCAAAATTTATTCAAGAGGCCTATGCAAGATGTTAAAAGTCTTGCAAATGCGAATGAAACCCCGAAAATTGAAACCTCGTCAACTCATGTACTTCCATCATTAATTGAGTTCAATGACATCATGGATAATAAAATGAAATCTACATTTTTTTATCCATGATGACATGCATGCATATAACGTCATAACTAGTCATGATATATATATATATATATAGGCACCATCTTGGTTGAATCTTCAAAGTTTAAGGCTTCTGCTTTTCAATCAAGATGGTGGCGATTAAATTCAACGAATTAAAAAATATAGTTGCATTTTTTTGTATAAAATAGTGTTAGAACAGTTTTGGTTCCTAAATTGGTTTCATGCAAAACACTACGGAACTCTTTGTTTCAGATTCGTAACTTGTGTTATATGGTTGAAAAACGCGAAAAAATGAAGAGAGAGCTAACAGCAACGCGTGAAGTAGTGTTTCGCAAAGAACTCGAAGTGGTCGCTGATGTGTCGGGTAAAATGAGTTTGGAAGATATCCAATGGGCACGCTCTTGTTGCGTGAAAAATTTCACCGAATACGAGGTACTGCAGAAACTGGATTTGCGGTGTCCAGAAAAGCCAAAGATTTATAAAAAACGTGGCAGGAAACCTAAAAGAAGAATAATAAAGCGAAATAAAGACAGATATGTTCCAACTGCGAGCCAGGCTAATGCTGCTCCCACGAGTGAATATAGCGGAGAATGTGACAGAAGCGAACTTGTTAATCGGAGCAATGAATATGCACACGGTTCCAGTGATGTTTTAAGTGATGATTTAGATATTAATGATACAACATCCGCTGAGGAATTACACATGAAGAAAACGTCATCACGCAGCAATATATTACCTGTTAACTCTGTAAATAACCTTTCTGCACGCCCAGGGTTCTCAAGAAATGAGTGTTTGTCATCTGACTCAGATTTCGAAGATGGGTTGGCTAGGAAGGAAAGGCGACGACCTTCTACAAGACAACTGCGAAGGCGCAAGTTATCAAAATCTAGGAGAGATGCAGTTGGTCAAACTAGTGATGCCGAGTCCACTCCTAGTTTATCACCTGTTCCATCAAAAATCATTTTGAATGGTTTAAATCTGAGCGCTCGTGTAAATTTGCCAGAAATGAAGAACGAATTGAGTCGGCTTTGTAGCATCACCAACAACAGCGCAAATGGGCATTTTAAACAAAAAAGAAAAAGATTGTTTAGTGAACTGTCTGAGGAATGCAACGAATTTGAATCATCACGGACACCAAGATCAAATGTTCCTAGCGAACATTTGAACGATAACATGAAAACCGTCAATGAAGTTTTTGACACAGAAAGCAACGAGGAAGGAATTAATAAACCAAATTCGTCGTGTAATCGTAAGAGTCAATCAGAGGAAGACGGCAAATTGGAGGTTCGTTTGACAAGATCGAGAAGCCGTTCATCGTGCCCCGGTTCTCCAAAGGCTACACCTGAACAAGGCGAGGTCTTAGGTACTTTGCAGTCGGACACCAACAGTGTTGGTCCGGAGGTTTTACGAACAAGGTCGACATCAACCATTCCAGCGATTAATGGCGTTTTGTGTATCGCAAAAAACAAAGAAAAGAACGAGAAGAACATGGAAAGTCACAATAGTCTTTCAAAGGATACCAATGTCTCGGATGTCTCATCACGAACTAGATCGCGTAGTAATACAATGGATTCATCCCCGGTAAAGAATGACATTGATGTCTCCAACATATTGACATCTCAAATCAATGAATCAAATTTTAAGCAGGATATTGTTGTAAAGGAAGTAATCCCTAAAAGTTGTAGAACTCTCAGGCGTCAGACAAGGCTATCGAATGACTTGGGTACTTCAAATGGGAAATTGTATAGTCCGAGCAAATGTTCGAGATTTTTTGGTAAATTGCGGCATGCGGCAACAACTAGTGCGTAAGCTTCGTGACTAATATTGTAACCTTTTAAAAGTTGCGCTAAACAGTTCAAAATTTGTTAGTGTTTTTATAGTCAATAAAATTTACTGTTTAAGAGTGCGTGTGCCTGGCATACAAGATAATGCGAAGAGATGTCGAAGAATGAGGTGTAGTCCTTGCGAAGTGTTTAATTAATCCCAGTCAGCTATAGTTAAGCTAAACTGCCGATAAAAAATGGATTTAAGTAACTTTATTATATTCATTTTTCCCTTAAATAGATTTAATGTATGATGAATGCATCGTCTACAACATGCTCGATCATTTGTTGCAAAACAATACCCCAAAAATAACTCCATCGTATTCAAAGCTCGTAAATTTTTCTTTTATCCAAATTCGGCGTACTATAAAAATACTGCATGATTATATACTGCGTACTTTTTAACGGTGGAAGTCTTTGCTTTTATAAAAAGTTCAAATATGTTCACAATTTGTATACCTTAATTTAGCATTTGTTTCGAAGTCGTGAATTTATAATTGAAACATTTAAAATCGTTTAGGTATCGTTTGTATAATGAAATGTAATCATCAACTGCAATGTTTTGGAAAAAACCTTCAATTTCCTTCTTGGTTATTGGGTTACCGTAGTGAGACTGCTTCCTGGGAAATGTAACGCTTTTTGATGCATGTAATCTCGCCAGGAGTGCGTTTATATCAAAGTCCAGGTTTTCGAAAGAGCCGATAAAATCATAGTTGATGTGACACGGTTGGCAAAGCTCGTACATGGGCATCCAGTGTTCGTTCATGGTTTGTAAATCATTGTTTTTGTCTATCAAATACTTTACGAATTCCTGAAATGCAACGTCGTCCCCTTTCACCTCGTTTATCGGAATACTCGGTTTTCGGTATTTTCGTACAATGTCTTTACCAATCCTTATCTGAAACTGCACGTTTTTGCCATGAAATTTGTTCCGATAAGCGGAGACCATTCGTACGAAGGGATTACGTACAAATAAAAACTTGAAGTAAGTATCCAACATGTGTTTTCTGTCTTGTGGGGAAACGTCGCCCAGGAATTCGAAGCCACGTTGATCAAAGTATCTTATAGCATTACTGTCCTCTGTGAAATTTTGTAAAGTCAATATGAGTCGTTTCATATTCGACGAGGCTACCTTGGGAATGTAGCAGTAGAGAAGTTTGTTTTTCCTGTCCACGATGACGTGTTTCAATACATTTTTTAATTCTTGCGCAGAGAGACTGGTGGGTCGACAGCATTTTTGCAATGCGTACTTTCTTGCTTCTCTTTCAAACTAAAAAGACAGTGATTGACTGGAGAGGATGTAAATAATGTTCACACTTTTAGTTTCTAACTAACGATTTAAATACTTGTATTTTGAATGACGGTTTTCGGTGGGAGTGGGATTTGGTGCGATCGCCGAACCCGAAAACAACTTTCTAACAATCGTATATAGCTGAAAAAAGTGTTTCGTAAGCGTTCGTATCTTGTATCGTTCCGTTCGAATAGCGACACTTGGTTAAAGTTAAAGTTTTTTTAAGTTTCTGCTTGCCTACGTTCAGTAAGGCATTCACTATTCAGCAACGTAGGTACGGATTTACGACCAGTTGCGTGACACGAAATAATGTAATATCAGCCTCGTCCCAGGCGCTTTAATAGTAAAAGAAATAATATGAGTGTGTGTCGCTGTGAATTATTTCTGTAATTCTAAAGTGGGAGCGTAGAATTCTTGTATCATGCATGACCTACCTTTGCCGTTTTAAGCCTCAACCCTGTATTTGCTTTTTCAGGCTCTGAAAAAGACAACATTTCTCTCTAATAAAAACATTGAAGTAAGATTGCACCTTGGGTACGATATTGCGTTTGGATATATTTAACCATGTGATTTACACCATATGATTGGTCGGTCTGTGCATTCATATTCTGAACAATGTGACAGTATATAGAATATATTTTATACTGTGACGATCGATGTTCAAGGACTCAAGTTGATTGATAAATGATTTAAATTTAATAAGTCAAAATTAAATAACACTCTCTTGAATGAGTCAGCTTGAATATTATGCTCGAATGTGTAGTTGTAAACTTTGGACTTCATACAATACTGCCCCAGGGGCCGGTCGTTCGAAAGGCGTTTAGCTTTAAACGGTGGTTTAATTCAAAATGGAAAACAAAATTATCTATTTATTGAACAACTGAGCTGAAATATTTCTATGTAAATAGCTTAATTTTTAACGGAAGTACATAAATTATTTAATGAGAAAGATTGCAGCTTTAGTCATTCACAAGATGTATGAGAGTATTTTTTAACTTTGGCTTATCCACCGTTCAAGCTAAACGCCTTTCGAACAACCGCCCCCAGACTGCTGAAAATCAAACAACTCTATATTGACAAAGTTTGAATTATATAGCAACAGTGCTGGGCACAATAGCTCCTCATGTTTCGCTGATGTTTTCCTTTCAACATCTTCCTTTTATTTTCTTTTTTCTTTTCTGGTATTGTTTTGCCAAAATCATGCAAATCATGCTTTATGATTAGAGGGGAAATAGTTTACAATAGTTTTCAATGATTTTCATATAGTGTACAATTAAAGCCTAAAGGGGAAAAATAAAGTTTGTCTTCGGCGCATTGCATAACAGTACCAGTGCAACCTGTGCCAGGGACAGAGCAAGATAAATTTTAAAAAGTTAATCGTTTTGTCTGGCTGTCGATAAAAGATTCAAAATTGCTAACCAAACAAACCAGAAATATGAATGTTCCCTGCTTATGCTTATGAGCTAAGTTGACCATGTATGATAGACACGCATGGCGACTCCTCGTAGGCAAGTGAAAAATACAAACTTTATGTTACCAGGCCAACATTATCAACAAGCATGTTTTGAAAAGATTATTTAGTGAATAGGTTCGCTTTGGGGTGCACTAAACGAAATAACTAGTATATCGGTAAACGAAATAACTATTATACCACTTTGTATTATTATACTATTTGAGCTTGTCTGCGACCCGTAGGTCAACCCTTATACTATATTCACTTAGTCTGCGACCCGTTAACAAGTTTGGCAAGCCGAACATAGACATGATTTTTGGTAGCATTTCTACCCCATAGGTAACCTTGTTTCCGCTGAATAATCATTTGCATTTGTTATAGCAACCAAATCGGCAAATCCCAGGCATCACTAAAAAGTGAATATCATAGTTTGATTGTTTGATTACAGCTTGTGACAAGAAGTTGTTTTTAGGATACACATATATTTCAAAATGCTTTGATTTTCATTTGTCATAAGCAAACCCAACATGGTTGGAAATCACGGTCGCCGTTGCGTGATTCTAGACGTTATAAACGATATAAACTAACCGCGATAGTAAGAATGTCCATTGTTTTACCTTGATTCGTATACAGATTTCGGTCCAAAATTTCGTAAAAACAACTACGCCTTCCAAACCAGTATCCTGTAAACGTAAATATCAATAGAAGAAATATTACAAACCATTGACAATATTGTCGACGCATTGTGCCAAAATTCAGATATTTTTGAAATACAATACGATCTAATAGCTGATGAGAAATGAAATATGAAACCATAGGTCCACATAGCCATAGGCATAGCACATGCTTGGTTGTGTTGGACATGCAACTCAGTGATCTACTACATAGTATCTGTATTCTGCATGTAATTATTTCTTTCCAACGATCGATATCTGCCTATGGTTTGTCAGACGTTTATGCTCATTTATGTTTTGGGAGAATGGCACATTAGTGACATGCATTACTCCTAATTTTTCCGCGGCAAACTAAAATATGGTCTTTTACATGTATTTTGGTATGACTTAGCATCAAAAGTGTTATAGGCCTAGGAACTGCCTAAAATAGACAAAACACTTCTCGACGTTTCGACCTGAGGGCCTTCGTTAGTTTAGTTTAGGCAGCTGTTATACCACATTAATACCGTATAAACTCTCCTGACGAAGGCCCCCAGGTCGAAACGTCGAGAAGTGCATTTTTTCTATTTTAGGCAGTTGTTATACCACATTTGATGCTAAGTTGTTTGAAGACGCTGCCACGCTGCTCCCTGGTTATATTTTGGTATAGTTTTATTGTTTAAGCTTGATTTACAACAATGTAGAAGACACAACATACGTATGAAGGAACGATAAATTATGTTTTTATGCAAATTTCTATAGTTAAATCCAGTGGGTAGTTTGTATTTTGTTGCGCTTAAAGTTATAGGCATAGGGAAAGTAAGTCGCGAACTCGTCGTATAAACAATAGAAAATACGTTCGCATCTTAGATAAGACGGGCTTGGCACACTCGTATAAACGGACAGTTCTGTCCTGACGTCTTTTCCCTCGTATAAACAAACATATATATATAGATATAGTTATACTCGGAAGACTATCGGATTGCCTCTCAGTATGCAGCCCTTTCATCGAAAAACCTGTTTTCATATAGGTAAATCTAAAGCAATTATGACGTTTTTTGCCTTTATGCAAACATTCTTTATTCTTTATTAGTGCTGAAAAATTAGGTGCTGGCTGGTTTTAGCACTGGTATAGATTTGGTGCTAGAGCGATCACTGCAGTTTTACCAAATAATTTATCACGTTTAATCATATCTTGTCTCAATCTCGTTTTGTTAAACCTCCCACTTCCACCCTATACCTATTTTTATTCTTGCGTGTCGATTCTGAATTCGCTTTTTCATTACGAAATCATTACTTTAGATAAATTTCAAGAACCCATGCAGTAAAACTAAAAGCAATATATATATATATATATACACCGGTTTGTATAAACATATTATAAAAATCTTTCCGTACGAAAACCCAGCTAGTAAGGAACCTTTTCCACGACCTATAGTACTGAAGTGAAACCGAATCCGGAAAAAAAACTCTGATCAGTCTTTCCATGCACGATTGCCAAAGTAGAACTGTAGAAGAACGCGATAAGTTTGTCTTCCCGTAACTTGTTTTAATTCTTAATTGTTCTACAATTATTATTGTATTTATCTTCACATCTAATCAAACATTGTCATAGTTACAAACATTGAAAATACATATTTTTAAAACTTATTACGTGATACATATATTTTGGTATTATATAAATCAATGGGGGGTGAAATTCTCGTGAGAACAAGACGCATTATAAAGGCATATAAATGTATATAAATGGGAATATATATATAAAGGCATATAAATGTATATAAATGTATATAAATGTATATGTATATCATACATACACTAGTCACTATGACTATAAAAAATGATGCAAGGTGACAACCAAAAAATACCTTCTTTGACTTTGAAATGAAGCTTTTGTTGGAGTTTGAATTATGC
The DNA here is from genome assembly GCF_004324835.1 of Dendronephthya gigantea. NCBI lineage: Eukaryota > Metazoa > Cnidaria > Anthozoa > Malacalcyonacea > Nephtheidae > Dendronephthya > Dendronephthya gigantea. Next base: position 145,072 of record NW_021163041.1, on the reverse strand, counting down.
ATTATTATTCAGTATGCCAAACCCCGTCAAGCTAATTCGATTAATGGCATTTTTTGTCTCGCAAAAAAAGAACCGAAAGAGAATGCGTCCCAATGAACCAAGTCACGATTACCATTATACAATTCCGAAAAGTACAATTAGTATACTCATTCTTATACTTATGAGTCAAGTTGATTACGTATTATAGACACGCATGGCGACTCCTCATGAACGTTCAAGTGAAAATACAAACTTTATGTTACCGGGCCAACCTAATCAACAAACATGTTTTTGAAAAGACTAACTTAGACCCTTAAGTGAATAGGTTCGCTATGGCCATGGGGTGCATCAAACGAAATAACTAGTATATCGGCAATTAATGATTATTCTTCTCTACTTCAGAAAAGATGGCAGATTATTAGACACGAACACTGATTAAGGCCTAGATTAAACGTAGCATTTTGGTCGCGTCGAATGCAATTCAAACAATAGATAATGAGATGGTAAACCTGATTAAGCTTCATTATCATCTCATTGCCTATTATTTGAATTGCATTCGACGCGACCAAAATGTGACGTTTAACCTAGGCCTAAGTAAAACGAGGTTATTTAGAAAGCATTTATACAGGGTGAGTAAAAAAACTGACACCTTTGAAATTCAATTCCGGCTGTAATGTGACAGAAGTTGCCTAAAATATCTCAAAAAACATAAAGTTTGTTCCCTTTAGGAGTTAAAATGCATTCTAAGCTCAATAAAGCCCTGTAAATACAAAAGAACAGTTTTATCAAATCGTTTTTCTAGCACACGCGCCACGTTGAATTAATTCAATTGGTTTTAAACCTTAAACACTTTCGCATTAATTAACCACGTCCTGTTGATTGTACACATGGGAATTGTCCAATTCCAGCCATAATTTCGCGGCTAATTTGAATTTCAAAGGTGTCAGATTTTTTTGACTCACCCTGTATAAGCTGGACTCCTTATGCCACGAAAATATTTTTTCCTATAAACAAACGCAGCAAGTTAGTCAACTAAGTCATCCAGCCAAACAACCCTTTTAACTGAAATTCTTATCTTTCTCACATGCAGCATTACTTTTTTTTTACTCGTATAATACCGGAAAGATTGTTCTGGATTTCTCGAGGCTGTGTTTGCTTTGTCGCTTAGTAATCATAAATTATGCGTTTCTCGCGAAATCACCAATTGTTCTAGCCGCAATCATCGACCATGCTAAACATAATTAACTAAGTGAATCTTGAGAACGGTCGCCTGCACTGCCGGGTCAGGAAGAGGTGATCAATTTTTAAGAACTTTGACAATGTGGGGATTATGGTGCGTGGTGATTTACTTCGGAGTTCTAACTAATACAGGTACGTTTAGAGATTTTATGTTTTATACAATATCGCAAAATCTTCAGTTTAATCATTTATCAGTTTAGATTTATTTACTTGAAAGTATCGAGGCAATTACTGATTACAACTAAAAATGAGACTGGACTTTTCAGTAAGGAGTTGACAATAAGTCTTCTCTGTCATGCTTAATATCAAATGTTATGAAGCCTAATCAGTTGACTCCGTACTTGCCAAAGTCCCGAAATAATGTTTATGATTTGGAAGTATTTGCAACTGCATGATTGCACGCCTTTAGTGTGGATAATTGTAGGCATATAGCTAGGCTAAACCGTGAGAGTTTCAAGTATAGCTATTTCAAACTTCTTGTTCATGCCAGATTGTTCGAGCTATAGCTTATTGCTGTCAGTGATCATGCATGTGGTTGATGTTTCTATTGACCACGTATTGAATTTTGACAACTCTGCTAGTTGTGCAATCCCGTATTTTGTGTGTTCTTTTGACGGAGTATTGGTTATTTCATTTTGTTGGTAGTATTTAGATGCCAAATATATACGTAGCTTCGAGTCTTTCAAATCACTAAACTAAAGCCTAAACATTTAACTCGTAATCTGTAAGGCTATATCGTGGTATATGGCTTTAATAATACCCACTGATTACTGTTGGATGATAGTATAATAAATTATATACAAATTTATAATACTTGCATGCGTGCAAAGGTTATGCATGTCGTTTGAATTGTTTCATTTCCATGCAGTTGACTATATGGACTCGTGCATTTACTTTCTTACAAGCCAATACCCCATTGTTAACGTTTACTATGATTTACTTGTTAAATTATTTTTCTTATATGTTTCCCTATATAGTTTTGGGGCAGTTAGGGATTTACGAAGGCAGTGCCACCGGACATGGAGATGTCGCGAAAGGTACAAGACTTCATAGGGAGATTGTCTTAAATTTTTTTGTTTATTTCTGTTTGCTTGGTATCATGGTGTTTCGTTTGTTACAGGCTGCATGGCAACGCTAGAAGGGGTATACGGGTGAAAAATATATTTGGCGACTAGCCCAACACTGAGTTTACAATAGTGCACCGCAAAGCCATATAGAGCGCTACGAGGCGGGAGGAGGGGGGGAGTCAATTGGGGAGGTGGTAGTTGTCCCCCGCAGAAATATTTGAATGTAGAAAAGTTAGACAAATTCGGACAACTTTTGCCAGAATCAGTGTGATAGGTCGGGCATTTCTTGTTCTCTTGACTTAATATTTGCTGAAATAATTTGTCTGCTTCCTCCCCAAAAAACAATTCAGCCCGTACGTGGTTCTATAATCTGTGAATTTAAATATTGCCAGAGTTCGTTGCTATACTAAAAGGACAATAGCTTAAAAAAGCGATCAAATTTTTTTCCAGAAAGGTTTGTTGAGTCTTCAAATGATCCAATTTTACCAGTTGACGCACAAGAGTATGGTGAATGCGTGCCGAAAAGTTTTCCAGGATTACCGTTTAATATGAGGGGAAAGTTATTTACAGAAATGTTTGTAAGTATATTGTAGTCTTGGATTAGGTATTCACATTTTAAAGTTTACGTGCATCAGAGAGTCAGGTGTGAATTTCACCATTTTAGAATAATGTATATGAGGAGTGTGAAGTTATTATACTACATCGATTAAATCAATATCGTTTCTCAGGGATCCCACTATTCCTCGAACGCAAGATCGATCTTTCCGATGCCTTTTCTTTGACGTTTGACAGCAGCAAAAGTTTTTATTAACAATTTATTAGTTTTTAACAGCACCACTACTCGAATACTACTCATGAATACACTATCGTTTCTTACCAGATTTGTCCGAACGGTTTTGTTAGTTTGAGTGATCCCAACATGCAAAATTGGCCATTTACTATTGGAACGCTGGACACACAGAGAGACTCTGCATTCATTGCTCCCTACTGGTCAAGGGTTGACCTACCAGCTTTCACCTCGGGGAATTCCAGAGTACGCTACAATGACTATCATAAGGATTTCAGCTATGACGAGAACGTTTTTACTAAAGTTAACGAAGACGTTAGAAAGTTTAATAAGAATGATAGTTTTGAGGCAACCTGGGTTTCTGTTATCACGTGGGAAGACGTTCAACCGTTTGATGCAGGAACATTTGGCGGGGTAAGCATAATGACGTTGAGATGTTCCTCGTCATTACTTTTTTCAATTTCAAATGCAAAATGTAAACCCGAATCTGAGTAAGTTGTTCATTGTGAGTAAATTTTCTTGAGGACAAAAAAGGAGAACAATTTTCTTACAAAATCACATTCGCATGGTCTAATTATATCTTTAAAAAGGGTTGGATTCATATCAACTCTAAAAAATTTGCTTGTGCAGAGGCGGTCCTGTAAAATTGATTGCACTGTTTTATGTGGCTTTTATAGAAAAATACATTTCAAGCGGTGTTTGTATCGAATGAAACAAGTTGGTACCTCATGTATAATTATGGCGATATGGACTGGGCAGTTCGTGCCCCAAGGTTAGTATACCATACGGTATAGAAATGTATGTTAAATACGTCACCTAATTACGACTTTATTGTAAGATAGGATGCAGTTGGGTTATCAGTCAAATAATCAGGAATGTGCTTTCACCACTTTTAGGGCGGATTACACTCGATATCAAAATCAAGCTGGTTTACCAGTTATGGGTTGGAATGCAGGAGCTGTTGGATTTGACTACTTGGCGAAGCAACAATATGAAAATTTGCCCTAGTAAGAAAGTTCACTTGCTTTTCGTATCTGTGATTCGTTTGCGACTATAATAGGAAAGTTGAATGTTTAATTCGTACCTATGTATGGAGTTATTTAATTTAGGATAATTTCGAATTAGTCATTGGTTATTGCCTGTTTATAAATTCTACATCAACATTTAAGTTGCTAACTTGCTGTTCTCATAAAATTCGCTAAGCAAAAATAAAAAATAATTTCAACAATCTATTTTCATAGTGAGTTGACACACGATTACACATTGTTTTTTTCTGCAGTTCTGGTACAGTAAACGCCGAGTTAATTGATGATAACATTGAAGGCCAAATCGGCACTGGACAATGGATTTTTAATGTTGGTCAAACCGAGCAGTTAACGGCAGACTTACAGTGTTACCAATGGTATGAAAAACGATCCAAGGTCCCTGTGGTTCCTAAACGACAATTGAGCTGTCCATCTTACTTCGATTTGGCATCGCTTGACGATCGATTTAACAAAGAAGCAGCAACAGAGACTAGCGAACGGGTTTGTTTTATCAATGTTTTACCGAAAAACGGCTCTGCTGTTCGATGCTGCTATGGAAAAGACCAGGGTGCTAGTCTAATCACGTCAATGCCACTGGCCGGAAGTGCCCTAACTAAGAACCCCCTATACTTTGAAACCGATGACTTATACGGACATACAAAATGCTGTATTGAATCTAACAGATGTAAAGCATATTACAGTTTACTTCCTATTGAGACTGCAGGGTCATATGAAGCACCACATTGGGGTAGGTACCACTAAACCAATACATAGTCGTGAAACTGTCGGGCTTGCAGGCTAAATTTGCGTCAGATATCCTATACTTTACCTGCAGTAATAATCGGTGTAAATCTATCATTTTCCCTTTATTCCTTATAGCTTGGGGATATGGAGATCCACACTATGACAATATGGACCGCATGAACTACACATTCAATGGTTGTGGTGATTACATGTTCTTAGATACAGATGATAGTTCCGTTCAAATTCAAGTGAGCTTCAGGCAGGCCACTGGAGCTGGCCTTGGTACGGTGATATCCGCTGTCATACTTAATCTGGCTGGAGTTAGTCCAATCCAAATTAATTTAAAGTCAAATGGTATGTATATAAGCATAGAATATTATGCAGTTGCAGGGCTATGAATTTTCATGTTTGGTCGATTACCATGCATAATCAATATCAATATCGGTAATATAATATTATATAATGATATTTTCATAATATATAATATTATTTTTGCCGCCACAAGAACATAAACCTATGTGCTCTGTTATATTATATGTTTTTGACTTATATAGTGGGAAACCGCGGAAGCCATTATGGTTATAACCATTTGCAAATTTCAAACATCAATTTTTTCGATATTTTTTTTTGTTATTTGAAATGCCGAAGCGATGATACATCGCCATCAAAACATCAATCAAAAGGCAATAAAAGAATCTGGTATAATAACTTTTGCTTTCATTTTTTAAAGGAGGGTTGCTATTTCTTGTCAACGGAATTGAGTACTCTGGTGCAAGTAGTTTTGGAACGACACCAACTATAATAGAGGACAGTGTTTCGGTTACGAAACCTGTTGAAAATCAGTTATTACTAACGTCTAGCAGTGGAACCGGGATTACAATCAGAGACGAGAAAAATCATCTTGTAGTCACCATTGTTTTAGAAAGGGGCCTTTTTGGTAAAACCAAAGGTTTGCTAGGAAACTGGAGCGAAAATACAGACGATGATTGGTTACTTCCGGATGGAACAATCCTGACACCACCACTGACCGATAAACAAATTCATTTTGACTTCGGAGAAAAATGTAAGCTCTTGGACTTTCGTCGTTGATAATTAAAGAGCATTGACTCGTGGATAAGCTATCAATCGCGCGCACAACTAAGCCTTTTTTGTTTGTTCTAGGGAGGTTGAGTGATTCAGATAATCTGTTTGTGAATACTTCGGTGGATAGTGATTTTTTCTGCAGGAACGACTACATGCCCATTTTTGCGAACAACGTTACGTTTCCAAATGAAACGCTTAAAGCTGCCGCGGAAGAGATTTGTGGCAATGATATGAATTGCCTCTTCGATATTGCTGCTACTTTAAGTACGACATTTGGACAGACAACGAAAAACAGTTCTGCTGCTTTACAAAGTGATAACAAAATCATTGGTACGAACATGCAGTTTAAAGTATACCATTGTATTTTATTAGTGAGTTCACTCAGCGTTTAACGCCAGATGAGCTGGATCAAAAAGATATTTTTGCTCGTGAACATCAACTCTATATAAGACTTTTGTTATTTTAATCTCTTTTAGCGTTTATGATGCGATGTAGCGTAAAATGTTAATCTCAAAATGATTTTGTCTTAGAAAACCTGGCTCCCGTATTTAATGTGGAAGAAGCCGTGTTTAACTTCACATTGGGTTCACTATTTGAATATACCATCACAGCGTCGGATGCAAATGAAGATGCTTTTACTATAAGAGTCGACGGTCTGCCCACAGGCGCGACAGCTGTGCAAACTGGGAACAGTTTAAAGTTTTCATGGTTGCCAAATAATACCAACCCGGTACGTATACTATATTCAATAAACTACGAGACGATAAAAAAAATCGACCATATGTCCGGTTTCGCTATATTATAGACAACAAATGTTCTTTTGTATAGTTCAAAGTGAGCTTCATTGTAACCGACTCAAAGAATGCATCTACATCATTGGTACCTTTAATTAACATGTGCGCATGTCAAAATGGCGGCACTTGTTTCGAAGCTACAAGTACGGGACTGAATGCGCTAACCTTTGACGGTTATGTCCTGCTGGAATGTCGGTGTGCAATTGGCTACGAAGGAAACCTCTGCCAAACAGTAAAGGATTTCTGTGTAACTGAATCTGGTTCACCCTGTCATCCACAAGTGACCTGCACCAATTCCCCAACTGGATACATTTGTGGACCATGTCCCACTGGTTTTGGTGGAGATGGACAAAATTGTTCAGGTATTTCTAAGAATATACAGTGAATTTAAGCTTCTTCAAAAACTCTTCAAGTAGGTCCCAGCAACCGCCTAAGATTAGTAGGATATATTGTATATGACGTTATGACCTATTGTCACATACAATGTTTAATATTCAAACTATATATACAAGTTTCAATAATATGAATGCCTCGACAACAACAAAATTTACCGACCAAACCATCAGTACATCAGTCTCAATCGATACTTCTTACTGAGTATGTTAACTATGTTTCCATTTCGTCCAAATGGTATGGTCACAACCATGCATTGATAAAAGCTCAACTTTCAATTTTCGCCTTGTAGACATCGACGAATGCGAGCAGAAAAAACACAGCTGTGAAATGGTGTGCAAGAACAACGCTGGTTCTTATGATTGCAGTTGTAATCTTGGATATGTCCTCAATGCCGATCAAAAAAATTGTGATGGTAATTTAAAATTTCAGTGATTGTTTTAATCCCTTTTTAAAATTCTTACAATATCGATATTTTTGAGGTTTTGATTTAAATACCCTTTATTTCATGCAATATTTAGATGTTAACGAATGCACAAGTGGCCATGAATGTGCGCAGACATGTGAGAACACCGAAGGTTCATACAACTGCTTGTGCTTAGACAATTTCAAAGTTGATCCAAAAAATCCCCGAAATTGCATACGTAAGTATATAGGGCGGAGCTTTCTATAACGACCCTAATGGGTGAACTTTGAAACGGCCTAAGAATGCCCTGGCGTCAAACGATCAAATTTCGCAGTTACAGATTGAAACGTTCATTACAATTCGGGAAAACTAGGAAATTATCAAAATTAACAAAGCGGTCGGCTCCCACCTTCTCTGCGGTCCTTGTAGGCGAGTAGGCACGTCCACATATTGCCTTTAGCTTGGGTACTTCTGAAGTACTTAAGTAGCCGGCTGCATGAGCCTTGCACCGCGCCCAAATAACAAGGCTGATACTAGAGAGAAAATTGGGTGGTGAATATTCATTTATATTGTACTGCCCGACGAATTTGCATGAATGCACACCTGTCCAATAATCGCATCTTGTTTCGGCCCGGGCGGAAGATCAAGTATAAATGCTAAAAAAGACATTTTTTCAGCTGAAACTCCATGCACAGGAAGTGGAAAATGTGAACATGTATGTTATGTTGATGAAAGCACGAAAACGGAGGCTTGTTCTTGCAACCGAGGCTATCGTCTTCAGGCAGATGGCTTGTCATGTACTGGTAAGGAGAATAAAAACCAATCGGTTGGGGTAAAGATTAAAGAAAAAGCCGGAAGAATCATATAGCCAATGAAATAAAATATGGGGCTAAAGATATACTTGCTTTTAAAAAAAATAGGAACAGTATAAAAGTGTACCCACAACTTTCTACAAGCTTTGTTTTGGTTTTGTGAATAATTTGGTAGTATATGGTGTCTTTTCTTTGTTATATTAAATATTACACATTGTCAACCATGTTATATATAAGTGTCGAAAATGTTAGTTAAACCTATTCTGGAACTTTTTATTAGAAAAAAACTGAATAAAAATCTCTATTTTAAGATATTAATGAATGTGACGAGTCCACAGATCGCTGTTCTCAAAAGTGCACCAATACTCAAGGAAGTTACACCTGTTCATGTGTTGACGGGTATACTTTGCAAAGTGATAGTGTAACCTGTGAAGGTATTAATTCTTACTGTATGAATATATATAGAAATTAAACTTTTTCACGTAGAATCGTAGTAGACATTACTTGTTGAGGTCTTTAGGTTGATTTGTTGTCAATCTGTTTTAGAATTGTTCATGCATGGAGCAGGATGTATAGGAGACAGAAATTTATATGGTCAAACATATACTAATGCGATACTTTGCTTTAGATGATGACGAATGTATTGAAAACCCAACAGCATGTGATTCTAGCATTGGCGAAAAGTGCTTCAATCTTCCCGGAACATTTAAATGTGATTGTAATGATAATCAAGGACTTGTGCGAATAAACGGAACATGCCAAGGTATACAGGCCACCATTCATTATCAATTGTATATAGAAATCATTTATTTGTAAATGTAATGATTGGTGAATCTCAAAAATTATTCACTTTCTTTCTATTGCATGGTACTCTATCACGTACTGTATAAAGAATGTTTTATTTTCCTCCAGTTCCAACAAATTCCACTAAAGAAATATTTGAGCCTGCTCCAACTCCGCCTGATGCCACTGAAGATCAAATAAGCAATGCTGTAGAATTCCGTCTTTCCAATTTCCAGTCCACACAAGTGAGTATGGGCTGACCTAAATAATTCTTTTCAATGCATTACATTGCCGGGTGCAAATCATATGTAATTTAATTCCTAACTTTGGTTTAATCTGCATTCAATTTCTTCATAATTTTAGTACCAGAAGCAAACCGATTCTGCATTCAGAGCAGCCCTGGCTGAAGCCCTCACAACCTACTGTAATTCAAACGAGGAAAGAAGAATCGAGTGTGGATTGCCAAGGTGCGAAATCTTTTTGCTCGTTTTAAACCTTTTCAATAATTACGTCACCACTTCATTTTTTTCAACTTAGAAACACCTGGCCATGAAATACATTGGTAATCAAGTTGCAAAGTTGCAAAATGCTTTTTTCAACACACGCAAGCGAAATAATGTTTTCGCTGCATAATATGGGAATGAGCTTTAAAACGAAGTCTTTGTCCCGAAGCCTCGTTTTCGTACAATTGCTAACAAATGGCTTTATTCCGTCTTTATTGTTAAAGTGCATGTTCTGAAGGAGGATGTTTTGCCCTTTTACCAAAAGGTCAATTAGAAAACTAGTTTCTCTTAACCGTTTTAAAACAGGATTTGTAGCCTAATGTATTCTTTCCAAATACAGGAATGGATTTGCCTTTACTGAATTACATGTGCATCGTCTTGCTAACAATCCACAAAATGACGGAAACGATGCTCTGATCTCGTTCTACGCTCTTTATCCCAATGGGACCCAAAGTACAGCCGGCGTTCCCGTTCCTCGGACTGTTTTAGTTACCGCTTGGACAGACCGACTAGACAAAATAAAACAGGACACGGGTCTTGAAATTTCGCTTACCCAAATTGAGAAGACAGAAGAAGAGTCGAGTGGAGGAGAGTCTGATGAACTTGATTGGCCTTTAGTTCTTGGAGTAGCTATCGCTGGTGTGCTCTTGCTTGTCCTGGGTGTTTGCGTTCTAGTTCTGTAAGTATATAATAATTTCAGTAACTGTACTATTAATACTAATTACTAACTAATTTTACTTATTACATTCGTGTTTGTGCCCAGTCGAGACCATGCATGAATGTCTATTTATATACGATTTGCAATTTCTTATGTGCGATTAGCCTTGTTTGCTTCTTGAAACTTTTTTGTGCAAATATTTTATTTATTCGTGACGTTCATACCACGAAAATGAATTTTCAAATGCTTTCTTTCAGGGGATGTGCTAAGAGACGTTCTGGAGGTTTCCCACCTCAACACGACTTTTATGAACGAGGAAGATGGTCATTTGGCGATCCAAATTCCCAAAATTCCATCACTGGAGGAAGTCAACCAGGGTTTGATGAAGACGGATTACCTGTCGAAGTCGGGACAAATTATGGTAGTGGAAGGTATGAGGTTGATGGGAGTGTAGACCAGGCATACTATAACTACTAGGCACCATGCAAATAAGACCCAAAGAATCAAATGACCTCCGACGTACTGGATTGTGAGAAACCCGGCACTATTCGGAAAGCAATGCGAAATAACATACGTTATTATGCAAACGGTAAGTCCCTTCTAGAAGGAAAATATCTTTTTACACATTTCCCGCAATTCGCCGACATCCAGCACTGTCGGGAGGTCAAAAACACTTTTGCAGTTAAGTGCCATGAACGAACACGGACACATGAATGAAATACGGACCCAAAATTTTATATATATATATTAGTATAATAGGTTCAATATGACGTATGACAATTACCACTAGTGCCAGGCTCTTAGTTGACATGCTGGTTTCGCCAAGATCTTTGGCTTGCAGTCATTTCAAGAAATATAAATTGATTGCTAAATCGATTCCTTAAAGAAACCATAAACTCCTTTTAACTGTTTTTGGAATACTATACGTTGAAATGTCACAATTGAAGTTCATTGCCCACGTTCAGTGTTGCAAAGTCTGCTCGCTCCTGAGAACCAGGCACTGGGAATTATTTGTCACACATCACTTTTCAAGATTAGTTTAGATTAGATTAGTCAATAGGTTTACATTAGTTTAGCTTAAATATATAAATTTCCAATATATGTAATTTATTATAGATCCAACAAATCTAACACGTTTAAATATAATAACAGCAGTTACATGCTTATAATGCATCGTTCACGATTGCCAGAGGGGCTGAAAATTAGACCATTCCCCACGGATGCTGCGTAAAGGTTGCATATTTAATTGCTGGATATAGAATTTCGATACTACGAAAAATTTAAATATGTGAAAAAGTCGATTTGTTTTCAAAAATTCGGTTCTGATGGCAAGAGCGAACATACATGTTGATGGTATAAAGCCATTAGCTGCAGTATATATAAAATAAAGAAAAAAATTGTTTTAATTTATCATTAGTTAATATAGCTCTATTTAGGCACAAATATATTTATGCATATCTAAACGGTCATTGAACACGTTTGTTTTTTTGTGGCAACAAGGTTGCAACTGCCACGTATTTTGCATATAGCTAAGCTTAGCTAACACAAGGACAAAGTGTCTTGTCCCAGGAGCGCACGTTTCCACTTCAAGGCCGACTACTTCCGTATTTATTCGTTGCCCTCCTCCCCCCCGTCCTGCTTCTTAAAACTTAACGTTTAATTATTGGCTGGAACGGAGACAAGATAATTTATTTTTCAGTCCCAAAACTATAGTTCCTACTTGTTTTCAACGATTATCGTACAAGAGTCAGGCGAGAACTGGTCTCACTGATTCTAATTTGCTGGATGGCGACGAATGTCCCTCATCCCGGGAGATCACCTCTCATATTTACATCAATGCTGTCCAATACGACCTTAGTTCGTACTGGCATAGTTTGCGATCGAAAAAATGAGCCAAGACAATGGTAGTACAAACTGTACAATCACATAGTTTTATTTATGAAACAAGCGGTATATATACCAAATTGAAAGAAATTAGTTAATTGAATGTGATTCAGTAAATTATAAAGAACATTCATGCAGTATAGTTAAGTAAATACCAGTCGAGACAATCTCACACAGGGTCGGAGATTCTTCAACTCGTCAAATAAAAATCATTGCGGTGACAGCCGCGGCCATGAACAGTAACAAATTGGTAAAAGCGGCATTGGATAAGCCACTGTTGCCTTTTGGCGTGGTTCCCATGTCACGACTACCATTTTCGTTTGTCTTAGGCGTGGTGGTCATGCTACTGTTTTTACCGGGGCATTTATCGTTGTTTGGCATGGTATAGTTCATTCCATGAGTCTAGAAAATAAACAAACAAAAAATATTCGTGAGATCTTCGTTGAAATATTTTTGTAGTTGTTATAGTTGTTGTATAATTGTTATACCACACTTGATGCTTATGTTCATATAAAGTTGGGAACACTAGTTTACGAAGTAAATTTGCACCCATAATTACATACCTTTTTCTCTAATACGACTGACTTCACCCGAAGCCAGAATGTTGGTCGATCTTTTAGGATTGTTGCGACGAATTGAATTTTCCCACTTGTCATTTCAGTTGGTTTCCATTCAAACATAAGCATCTTCTTTGGCATTTGTGTCAGCGTTCGCATTTGCGTTACCGCAGCCCGCTATGTATAAAAAGTTATACATAAAAGTATGTCAACAATTAGTAAATTGTATATTTATTTTATATGAATGAGCGCACTTTTCCGAATCTGCCAAAAGTCATTTGGCGAATATTGTTGGATTGATGCACTTGGGGAATTTAACTAACTAACAACCAGCATTTTTTCAAAGGCATTGTACGTGCAATACGTCGTGACTGGAGTTTAATCTGCATCTCACGGCTATATAGGTTTTGCATTTTCTTGCTAAATTTCTATCATATCTCTGGTTACGTAACTCGTCAGTAATTACCCGAACAATATCATTTTATAATTATAAATCGCTGCAACACGTTCGCTGTAACAAGTACGTCGCAGCGACAAATTTCATCATCTAAACAGGGAAATTTGAGCGACTGAAACGTTTTTGCTTTGACGCAAATTTAGTCGCTGCAACACGTCGCACAAAAATGAACAAAATCAAGCGTTTGTGCGACATGTCGCAGCGACAATGCTAAAAGTTATACTAATACTAGTATAGGTAATTTCCCCTCGCGGGCCAGTATAACCGGCTGAATCGTCGGTTCTGTCATCTGCCTGGATATCGACTCAATCTTACCTCAGTATCAGCATTGTCGGCCGTACAATCAAGATGCCTTGTGTTTTCTGGTATCTTGGAAAATTGACCCAACGGTTTATTACTGTTTTCCTCTCTAGCTTGGATGAGAAATCCTGCAATTTCCATTCCATCTTTACAAGATTTGATATAAACTTTAACCGTGTCATTCACTGCATAATACGACTTGTCAACTTGTATGACATACGGAGCATCAGTTTTTTGAGGTTGGCCGTGTTTTGTTGGGCTCGGTGTCATTGATATACATGTCTGTGAAGGAGCGCCTCCAGGCAGTGCGTTTGCGTGTTTGTAAAACAAAATTATGAAAACGCACAGTACGATTAGTTTGTTCATTGCGGACTGAGGTGCTGCAACATATAACGACAATTGGACAATGTCGTGTGAGAAGAAACGCTTAGTGTTTATATTACCGTATATCACTATGACATAACATGACGACTTTTTCCTGTCCCCTTCTTTGTTTGCTTGGAAATTAGGGTGCAGTAACCAGGAAATATGAAAAATTATGTAACTCTGGCACCATATTTAATGCTAGCTTAATAGCTTTTTTCCGGGCATTGTCGTATTTTTGTATGCACGCGTATAATAGTGCGCACGTAAATGTTTAAATCCACTCAGTTAATTTTTTTTACGATAACCGACTAATTTGATGTAGAAGATATTTTTTCTGTCGATAATTGGAATGACTTTATGCTATCGAAGAAAAACATTTAAATCACAGACTTACTTGTTAATATTACAGTTGTTTTTGGTGTTTTCATTCAGCTGGGTTTTCATATTTTGTTCGCGCGTATCCCACTTTTTTGTGTGTGGTTCTGAAAGAACTTTGTAGAAATTTTAGTTGTTCTTTTCATCCGACCGCCTCCTGGCCATTTTAAAGCTGTTTTTCTTCTTGATGATACCGGAAAATAGTTATAATATTTGATCATGCGACCGTGACAGTCATGCAACATATCCAAGGTGCCATAAAATGAAGACCCTGGGTACGAGGTTGTGGCAATTACTGCTAATCTATTTGCAGTATAAGCTCTTTAGTTTAGGGTCGGCTCATCAACTCTCTTCTTCGTTCTCCTTCATCACATTCGGCATAGCAATTGTACATGTGGGCGGGGTTCATTGTGAGGTTATACAGAAGACGATCTGTTCTACTTATTAAGGAGGTTCATCGAACAAAGTCTATGTTAAATATGATAAAATTAATCTTTGAGGAGTTACGACTTACGAATCAATCATTCGAATACCTCGTCGTCCTTATACAATAATTAGAACAACTTCCATGAAAATATTTTTAGCACATTGGGAAGGAATTGATAAATATATATGCGGGATTGACAAATATCGTCCAGTGAAAAAGAGGAGTTATATAGAGAGGCCTTACAGTCCCGAAACTCAGACGTACTCAGTCCAGTGAGCTCTCTCTCTATATATATTTTGAGAGAGACTCTGAGAGAGAAGATGGAGAGCTCACAGCTGAGTCTCAGACAGACGTGTTCGCCGACCTTTTCCGTCCTCTTCCGAGTTTAAATCAACTTTAAAGATGGCGCTCGCAATACGGCAGTTATGTCGTCAGGCGTTAGGACAAATAAAACGCCCGAAAACCTTTTTGTCAAGAGTAAGTTTGTACTATTTCTTTTTCTTGCAGTATCAACAAAAGCTTCAACGATCGCTTATGTACTAGGTTTGCGGATCTCAAATTGGGCAAGATCATTATCGACATTTGTCACTTCATGAATATCAAAGTATACAACTGCTTGAAGATGCCGGTGTTTTGACGCCGAAAGGAGGAGTAGCGGAAACACCACAGCAAGCTTATGAGATTGGTGAAGTCATTGGTATGCGTTTCTTTTAATACAGATGCATAAAATAGGTTTTAATTTTAAATGTGATAAATGCAAATTTAGATTAAGAATATCAAGTCATAGTGCATCAAGTGTAAAACCCTACGCCGGAGATATCCATATAGAATCTATTACGCCATTTTCTTTTTACCCTGTTCTCAAGGTCTGCAACCTTGATAAAAATCTATTTGTGGCTATGCTGCTGCATTACAACTGCAGGCTGCAGCTGCACAGCTGCAACCCCCCCCCCCTGACATAAGGCAGTTTGAAGTGGTGCTGCTTGTACCAACCTTTGATTAATATGAAATAAATAAACCTTTTATCTGTCCTGACCAAGTCCTGACCAATATTAAAGATGGAACAAAAAAATTGAAATAAATACTTTTAATGTTCTTGCCCAAAAATTGAAGTCATGGTATAGCCTCATTGGACTGCCCATGCCATCCTCACTTGTTATAACCAAATGTTTTGATGTGTGCACATTGCACATGTTGCTTGTTATGCTAGCTGGGAAAATTATTGTAGTTCCCTGGATAAGATGGATTGGCCTTAGCTATGTGTATGATGGAATCATGTTGTTTTAAATGATATTTGCCCTTTGTAGTATCCTCCATAATTTGGCAATTTATAAACTGTGTATAGCTATCTTTTGAGCAATAATTTTTTGTTGGAGGACATTTTTTATTAGAAAACCTATTGCAAAGTTGCACTTACACTTTCATGAAACCAACCAATGCAAAGCAGGGCAATATAAGTCTCCAGATGTTTGAACGCATATTTTGATGAATCATTCTTTGTTTTGATTACATGTAGGTGCAGATGATCTTGTCCTCAAAGCACAGGTTCTTGCAGGTGGAAGAGGCAAAGGTGTATTTGAAGGAGGCTTACATGGAGGAGTTAGAATTGTATTTAGGTATGTAATTTGGTTTTAAAAAGTTGTTTTATATAAAATTTTTGTTTGAATATTTTGTTATAAAGTGATTTACACTGCTGTGTTAAAGGAGTGTCTAGTGATGATGCTCCCATTTAGCTACTTGTGCAATGTTTTTATTTGTGTTTTATAAGCACCTGGGTAAATTTCATGTACTATACTTTGCAGGAGGATTTTCTTGTTTCCTCTATGTACATGCATATACATGCATTGATTGTATAAAGAAATTAACAAATGAGCTATTCATTTTATTTCATTAACTTGTTGTACAATATTTTCAATGTTTTACCTCAGTCCAGAAGAATGTAAAGAATTTGCAGCAAGGATGATTGGAAAAAAATTATTCACAAAGCAAACTGGTGAAGCTGGAAGAATTTGCAACAAGGTGAATATGTTCATAATCTCTGATTGCTTTCTGTTTGAGCACAGTAAAATATTAAACAAAAAAGACCTTAGATATGATTATAAAAAATAATTAAGTGTCCACAATGTACAGTGCTGGTACATAGAGGTTCAATGGTACATTTAAACTGGTTTCAATCATTATATACTGTAGGTGTTGATTTGTGAGAGGTTATATTCTAGAAGAGAGTATTATTTTGCAATAACGATGGAAAGAGCTTTTATGGTGAGACAATCCCCTTGTTTATTTTTAATCAAATATTATAGTAGCTTTTAACACAAGTGTGTCACTTTGTTCAGTGAAAAGACTAAAATGTAGTTACAATCCACTGCTCTAACACCTCTATGCTCTTGAAGAGTTTTCTCCAAAGTTTTTACCCTAATTACCTTCTTCTTGGAATCGCTGGTGCTTATTATTGGAACTACGACTTGTTAAGTTGCTAGAATACTGTATACTAACAGTTTTCATGTTAAGCAATATCATTCTCAACACTCATTCCATATTTCTGTGCACCATGTTTTATCCTCTATGTAAACGTTTCATTTATTACTAGGGACCAGTACTTGTTGGGAGTCACCAAGGTGGAGTTGATATAGAGAAAGTTGCTGCTGACCATCCAGAAGCCATATTTAAGGAGCCTGTGGATATTAATAAAGGTAAAAATAGATACGATGGGGTACAAGGTCTGCCAAAGACCGAGGATAATTGGCCTAACTTGTTTACGCACTTGTTTGTACAGTATATACAACCTTGTTCCGTTATTACTTTGTTAGGACTGAGCCTTGAGCAAGCTGCAAACTTTGCGAGAACGATGGGTTTCTCTGACAGTTGCATACCGGCTGCTGCTGATACGATTATGAAACTTTATAATATTTTTATTGAGAAGGATGCGTTGCTAATCGAGATTAATCCGTTGGCCGAGGATTCACTTGGAAGAGGTAAACTGCAGTACATTGGAATATGAGAGGTTTTACAATGACAGTGAATAGTATTCAACCTATGGCTATGCGCTTTGTTTCTTCACTTATAGTGCAATGATTGTTTTCATCAGTGATGTCTAATGTTACAGTCACAGATTATGTATCTTGTACAATAACTTGTACATGAATCAGATAACAAATTGTGGCCAAATTAACGACTTCTTTGTTCTACATTCTCAAGCGTATTTGATATTCAATTTATTTAGTCGTGTGTATGGATGCGAAGCTAAATTTTGACGACAACGCTGCATTTCGTCAAGACGACCTATTCAAACAACGGGACTGGACTCAGGAGGATGAAAGAGAAGTTGAGGCAGCGTCATATAACCTCAATTATATCGGTTTAGATGGAAGCATCGGTTGTCTAGGTTGGTATTGTTGTGTTGCGGGTTATAATACTGGACTATTAAGTATGTCAAGTCAAGGAACTGTGTGGTTGCGGGTGTTAATACAGACCAACTTTCAACCGCGCTGTGTTTACTCCACCCAGTCTATTTACTGACACTCCATGCAGGCTCTTTCAGACAAGGTTGCATGCTCGTTTTTGTTTTTCTTCGTCGCCCTAATTTGGCTGCATGCTCGTTTTTGTTTTTCTTCGTCGCCCTAACTTGTTTATATGTTCATGTCGTAGTGAACGGTGCTGGTCTTGCTATGGCCACCATGGATATTATCAAATTACACGGCGCTGAGCCTGCAAATTTTTTGGATGTCGGTGGAGGTGCGACTGCAAAACAAGTTGCAGAAGCTTTTAAATTAATCAGTGCTGACCCTAAGGTAATATTTTTGAAAACGATTTGTGGTTTTGATGTACTGTGCTTTTAGAGAGAAGATAAGGATAATTTTCTCTATACTCATGTGAAAAAATGCCATTGTAGGTGCATGCAATTCTTGTGAATATATTTGGTGGAATAATGAGATGCGATGTGATTGCTGAAGGAATTGTAGCAGCTGCAAGTCAACTTGACCTAGACATACCCATAGTAGTGCGACTGCAAGGTAATGATAATACTGTTATTCTGTTAATAATTGAGAGATAACTTCCGCGCAATTGGGCTATCCTGGTACCTTCATTGAGCACATACTTGAACCTCCAACGCTAATACTTGATACTCGAAAGATGAATAAAAAAATGCAATGAATCACAGATTCAGGCGCTGTCACACGGAACATCTTACAACGCAATTCGCAAAGCATGCCGAACTTCCAAATCAATCGAATTCCATATCATAATCTATGGAACATCCCTTTTAGATTTTACAGACTGAACTGTGTATAGCAATGGAAAATGAGAGATATATATGGTAGTGGTAGTGCATGTAATCCCATGTATGTATAAATAATTATTTAAATGAGTATATTGTTTTAATAGGTACACGAGTCGAGGATGCAAAAGCAATTTTTACCACGAGCGATCTTCGTATATTGGCTGTGGATAATTTGGAGGAGGCAGCAAAGATGGTAACGTTGATTCACACTCCTCTTTTTACCCTCTTTAAAATTTTTCCAATCCTGAAATACATATTATAGGACCATAAATTTTTCAGTACTTTTGGCATAACAAATACATACAATAGCGAATTTATCCGATAACGATAATGTTACCAATAGAATCATAAAACTATACATAGGTATAAATTGAAATGTGAAATGGCAGCTAATGTTAAACAAGTAATATTCTAATCTAACATGCAGCTCGATTAATTTCACCTTATTTACGTTATGTAGGCAGCACGTTTATCTAACATTGTAGAACTGGCGAAGCAAGTATCCGTGGACGTTAAATTTGAATTGCCAATTTAAACCACCCCCGTCTTGTATACGGATGAACTGTAAATGTGACATATTACTTTAGAAAATATTCTGTATGACATTGTATAATATTATACTCAACGGTTTTTGGTAACCTGAAATGAAAGTTAGAATTACTGTATTTGAGTATATATGTATAAAAAATTTTATTGGCAGAGTATCATTGTGGCTCTTTCATTAACTTTTTTATGCTTTTTATTGGTCAAATGATGGACAGGATAAATGTCTACTATTTTTATGGTCTTCAGTCATATAAGTTGGCGAAGGCGTTACTGGAGAACAGTCATGCTCTTGGGGAAGTTGGGAACCAAAATTGCGCAAAACACAATTTGTAATAGCGCGCAGTGTAACGCAAAAGGGACTGACGTATGGACTGCGCAACGATAGCTCAGTAGAGGTTCAGGCGAAAGAATTCGCTAAGTAAGTAATTCACTAAGCTGTGAGGAGTCAACCTTCTCCGCAGGCCCTTTTCGGGCAAATATGGCGGCCGGTGATATCCAAAATCGCCCGAAATGCTCCCTAGCGCCTGCGGAGGAGGTAGGTGAGAGGAGTGATACATCTATCACGGGAGTTATTGGAACCAGGCTCTCTGGCCGGTGCCCTAGCCAGTAGTTAGAATTCAAAATGGCGTCCCTGCAGCATGTGCAGAGATAATTTTCAAGTGATCTTACGGATAAAACAAAGCAAAAATGGGCATTAAGTTGATACAAAGAGCCAAGGGAAAACTTACTTCGCATGCTAAGCAACAAGAGAACATTGAAAGATCGTGAGTATATTTTAGTAATTTTACGTGAGTGCATTAATTTGGCGCTTATTTTGTAATTTATTTGTACAGTAATTTAATTTTGGTATAAAATTTTTTCGATAATTTGTGGTTTGAAGTGACTGGCTGTATGTCCAAAAGCAATACTTCTTGGGCAAGCTTTGACATACCCAAGTGCAAGGTGGCCTTAGGTGGGCTTTTGAACAGGAATCATAGTTCATGATTTTGATCAGTGATCAGGGGACACCGGGACAGGGATCAGTCTCATAGAAGCTTTATTTCTGAAACATAGTGGATGGTGCAGTGCATTTTTAAAAAATTGCACTTCTCTGTAAGAAGAGCCTGCATCCAAGGTACATTTTGCACCCAAGCCAAGAGTTTGGATATTGCTGGCACATGGACTGCGGAACCTGTTTAAAAGGGGGCTAGGCCATGCAAAATTTTATATGATAATTTTTGGTCTGATGAAAGAGTGGGAGGGGGACTTGGGCCCCTTGCTCTGGATGGGGTCCATAGTAAAATATGGTTGATTCATTGACAGTTCTTTCTTGATGATTTCTTAGTGAAAACAGACCTAATGATGATGATCATTTATATTACTGGGCTCCAAAACCTTCCACAGCATTTATGACCTTGTTATCTGCCAGATACTGCAGTGCATTATGGAGCAATATTTCTGATTGTGATGAAACATACAATTATTGGGAACCGGTATGCACAAGAACTATATAACATTTTTTTGAGGCAAAGGCCAAACACAGTTGTATGTAACATTAGAGAACAATGGAAACAATATTCAAATGATTATGTATGTAGTTAAATTTTATGATAATTACAGATTACTTATCTACAAGATGTAGTTTACATTCGTAATATTTTATTTTCCATTTCTGTTTAGACTTACCATCTTATTTATGGCTCTGGTTTTCAAACATGGGAATATTCGCCTAAATACGCCATTCGCTCTTATGCCTACTTACTCCCTCATACCTTGCCTGGATTTTGGCAGAAATATTTTCATGAAAAGCAAGACAAAGTAAGAACTTCACCATATTTGTTTTGAGATTTAGTTTTGCATTTGTTGATGAACAACATGATTATATTAGTTTGTGTAGTTTCTATTGATATTTATATATCGCTATGCCCTTTTGGATGGGTTATTCTTGATCGTTTTATTAGGTTTAGACCGTGTATACAAGTGTATAGTTATTTTGAATGATTTATTTGGTAATCATCAACTTGTGATTTCTTATTGTTTGAGCTGTAAATAGGTATTTGAAATTCTTTTAGGTAGTTGCATTTTATCTGATTCGCGTTATGTTGGCTTTGATATGTGCCTCGGGTGAGGTATTTTTCTATAGGTAAATAAATATCCATTATGTACACAATTCTGTTGATATATTATTATTCATGATACCATTCAATGGTCATAATGGAAGCAATGCTAAGATCCTAACTTAAGGATATTTTGTTATGTAGAGGTGTTAAAAAGCAATTTGGGAATCGTGTTGCAAGAATTTTGCTTTTCTGTTTAATTTTTGGAAGCGGTATGCATATATCAGCTGCAGGTATTGTATTCACAGAATACCATATTACACGTATATTAATTATTGCGAAAATACTGTAACAAAAACTCAATGTTTGAAGTCAATTTATCTACCAATCCAACAACCAAGTTTTAAAACTCACTAAGGTGAGGAATATTGGTACTTTAATTTGTTTAATGAATTAAGGATATCAGAGCAAAACAAGCTACTGTAGTTTATTGTACGTATAAACAAACAACAAAAATAGGGAACAGATGTTGCTGTATTTATTGAACAATTTTTTCAAATTAATTTTATTTTCAGCTTTTCTTCCCAGTAGTTTTGCCATGGTGATGATTATGTTTGCTTATGGTGGATGGTACATTGGGGATTATTCGGTATGATATTTTTAAAGGTTTTCAATCAGGGATTTTTCATCAACAATTCAATTTCAAGAAAATGTTTTGGCTTGTTTTTGCTCATCACCCTTGTGGAGAACTCTTCAATTAGAGCACAGTAGCTACTGGCATGGTTCATACAGTTACTGTTAATTGGCACACATATTAAGAATCTAAAAGAATGAAATTGCATGCTCTAATATTGTGATGTTGCTGCTCTGAGTGCTGCTTTCCACCATGGAAATTGAATCTTTATGCTACCCTAGATTATTAGCTTGGAGCATAGAAAAACAAACATTTGATATATTGCTTATAGATTGCTATTTTCTTCACCGCAACTGCATCACTTGTTGGTTGGCCATTTAGTGTTCTCTTAGGGTAAGTTTGGTAAGCCTATATTTTACCCAGGGGGTATATCCACCATACCAGAACCTCTGTATATCCACCATACCAGAACCCCTGTATATCCACCATACCAGAACCCCTGTATATCCACCATACCAGAACCCCTGTATATCCACCATACCAGGACCCCTGTATATCCACCATACCAGGCAACTTATTTGTTCATATCTTGTACTAGAGCTCCGATTGCTTTTGACTTAGTAATTGGAAGGAGGCGTCCGGTTTATTTCATCCAATGGTCTCTTATATCACTTGTTTCTCTTATGGTAAGCAAAAAACAAATTGCGAATATACATCGTGTGTGAAAGTAATACCTCCAACCCAAACCCAATTGAACCTTTTATCCACAAGTATCGCCAGTGTTATAGGTAAATCCTTATTTAACGCGGATCAACGTTTGCCTCATTTTTTATCCTTGGTTGGTCACCACCATTGAAACAATGCATTAGAATAGACTTTTCTCTCAATGTCGTAAAACGCGGACGGTCGGATGTCACACGAAGCTTGATTGGCTCCGCGTTTGATGTCATGATGAGGAAGTGGCTAGAGCATTGCACCGGCATCGCAAAAGCGTAGGTTCGATTCCTGCCGGAGGACCGATAGTTGACTCATTTTCCGATCAACTGTTCCTGGCTTGAATTTGAAGTGTGTATAATTCCACTCGAAATTAAGACCCTTTGAACCTCTAGAATTTACCTGCATCGAGTGAAGTGCCAAAAATCATCCAATCAAGGTCTATTTATGTACAGAGAGTAAGACTCTTATGTTTATTTAGTGTCCGTTGGTGTACTTCGACTCATATTATTATGGGAAGACTGTTTTTACACCATTTAATATAATATATTACAATATCTTTGGAAAGGGAGGACCTGATCTTTACGGTATGTTCATTAATATCCAGCTTATTTTGAATTAAATGAAGAATCTATACCAGAGCGTGCAAGAGGTGTTAACCTCGGAGTTTAGCTACGTATTTTACCCCAAACAGTAAAAGGCTCGTAACATGCAGAAATCAACTAGGTAAACCCATCATATGTCCCAATTAATGGTACCAATTTTGTAGTAATTTTAATAATTCGGTTTTCATAGGTCAGATTGAATAACGATAATTACCACATTCAGTGATGATGGATCCATTGTGTTTTTGTAGTGGGGGGGGGTGGGGGGACGGTGCACAGATCTGCCGAATTACTTGATCGCTGGCAGAAAAAAGCTTATTCTAATTAATGTACATACAGTATTCTTTTCAATATTGTAGGCACGGAACCCTGGACATTCTACTTTGTTAATGGCTTTCTCAATTTTAATGTTGTGTTTCTTCTTGCTTTAATATCCCTTCCTTTATATGTAAGTGAATTTTCGTGTTTATTAAAGCTCGTGCATTTTAGGAATATTTTTCATGCTCACGGCCTATTTTAACAATTTGTATCATGTTTTTTGCTCTCAGATGCTTCACCAATTTCACTCTGGTAGAAGCAAAGGCAAAAGTGGTAAAATCATCGACTAAATTTGAATTTGTGTTTCCATATAAACAAGACTTTATAGGTTAACTTTATAGATCCGTTTTATCGATTAATTAGGTCAAAATATACTTATCCTCTCTCATATTCATTTTCCATTTCAGTGTATATGCCACCTCGTTCTACTTTGTCGATGGTAGGACTATATCTTTGGATATTGGTGTTCTTTACGAGACCACATAAAGTATGTCTGCATACATGTGCATGGAAACTATATGCGCCTATGCGTATAAATTTGCATTAAACAAACTTCTGCAAAAAAGTTCTGTATATATCTAATTTTTTATTTAAAATTCTGTAGATAACCACGTCTGTTAAAATTATCCTTCTTAGTTAGAAGAAAATAGTCAACAATAACTTTAAGCATTTTCTCATTTCTTCTTTAGGAGGAGAGGTTTCTCTTTCCAATTTACCCCATAATTTGTCTGGCTGGTGCAGTAGCTTTATCATCTGTTCAGGTATAGTCTGAAGTCTTTTGGCAAAAAAGTCTCAGCTCTTTTCTCTCGACAGAAAAGGGTCCTAGTATATATGTATAGCACTGCTCATATATATATGTGCATGGAAGATATATATCATTGTGTTATCCTGCATGCCAGGGTTTCTGTGTCACAGAAGAGAGAAAAATATTAACCCTACATTTCCAAGTTCCAACCCGTATTCTGCCATTTACACGATGATGATACATTCATCTTTTAATTTCAATGTAGACTTTTTTCGATTTATTTTGCCGAGTGACAAAAATTCGACATTTAAATGGTTCCAATCTCGTTGTTATCGGATCATTGTCCATCTTTGCATTGCTATCCGTATCAAGATCTATGGCACTGTTTGTAGGTATAGAGTTAGCTATACGATAACTTACCTTGTAATTCGCTTGGATCAACGGAACTATATATAAAGCTATATAGTACAGTTGGGGCATAGTTTCGACCTAGGGCCTTCGTCCAACCTCGTAGCCAGGAACTTTTACCTCCGCCGCAGCGTGGGCCAGGGAGCGGAGGTAAAAGAGCCTGGGTACGAGGTTGGCCTTCGTCAGGGTCTTCCAGAGAAGTTGTTCGCTGCCACACTGCACCCTGGTTATATTGGCGTTAAACCTTGTTTCATTATACCTGCGAACCTTATCAGTAAACCATAGGCAGTTTATAGCTGATGAAAACCATGCATGCTTTAAAAACAATATTATTACTTCAGGGTATCATGCACCATTAGATGTGTATCATCAACTAAACTATTTGAATGAAGAAACTCATGGTCAAGAGTTTAACAAAAAGTCAAAAATTAACCTTTGTGTTGGCAAAGAATGGTATCGATTCCCTAGTAGTTTTTTTCTTCCTGAAAGGTTAGTATTTGATATATTTCGGTTTTATATACTTACAATCACTTTCAGCGTAACAATCTTGCTTGTACTTGATCAATTCTGATTCATATTTTAATATCATTTTCTTTTTAAAATATGTAAAAGAACCTATTGACAACTCCCCATGCACTCTTTGCTTATCCAATTTTTAATGACTGGCAAATAATAAGCAAACTGGATAATGGCCTTGTGTGCATTGTTTCAGGTGGGAACTGAAATTCATTCGTTCTGAATTCCGAGGACAGCTGCCTAAACCTTACAGTTTGTATCCAAATGCAACCAAAATTATTCCTAACAAAATGAATGACATGAACAGAGAGGAAAAGTCAAGATATGTAAGTAAAAACAATGATTTAGAAGAAATTAAACTTATATGATTTATAAGTATTTAAAAAAATAATATACATGCAACAAAGAACATCAAAAGAACTAAACATGTGATTAAAAAAACGGTGTTTTTATGCGGGACAAGTATGTGTCGTCACACTGTATCGTTATGTGATGGTCAGAAGACAGGCAGCCGTCTGAATCAGTACCAAGATGAGATAATTTTTCTTGCATTTAGGTTCCTATTGAATCCTGTTATTACTTGATGGATTTGCACACCACTCATGTAACAACTTTAGAACCAAGCTATGCAGAACAGAATGAGAACTGGCAAGTCCTTATTTCTAAACCGTTTTTAGACTCCAACAGGTAAGTTCTGTATATTGCATGGTTATGATGACTTGAGACGAGTTCGTTCTCGGTGAGGAATAATTCCCACAGATGAATTTAGACGAAAAATTCTCTTATTATACAATCGAGTTCAGTCATACCGAGTATGAACAATGTCGCGCACGTAACAACTGCTTGCAGTGTATATCTTTATATATATTGTAGTGTAGTAACAAGAACTTTCATACTACATATCACTCTGCACTGTCACGCGCGATGATTTTGGTATGGGTCTATTAATAGATCAGACTAATTTTTGTTTTTCAGATCCCCAGCCTTCTATCGTGCGTTCTATATACCATTTTTATCAAATAAACGCAATGTTTTTGCAAACTACGTTTTGCTAAAGTCAAAATTTTGGAAAGAGGAAAAAGTGGAGGCTAAAGCCTCTGTTCATGCGAATTTTGAATACGATGATCCCGAGGAATTTGAAGGGATAAATGAGAATTTCAAAGGTGATAATGAATTTAACGATTAAAGAATTTGGTAGCGAAATGTTTGCCAGTTTTCAAAAACCCAAATACCACAGTTGACCATGCTATACAATCTACAATCTACAAGCAGCAACTGTAATATTAATTATCCGGATCATTTTGCCAGAACCTAATTTTCCTGACGAATTTCCCTCATACACATGCGCGCACATGCACTTCTATCTTCAGGAACATCAGAAAGTTATAAATAAAATTATGCCACTATAAGTGTAACTGCATTATTATGTCCTGCTTTATGTATACATAACACACTAATTATAAAAGGTACTTAAAATTGTATTAGGTTTTAAAATTGTAAGATGAAGTTAAACGGCTGGATGTTTATCTTTTTCGAGTTATTCATATATTCATATTTAATATAGAAATTCTTCTTTACATTGTTTATATTGCGAAAAAGAGTTGAAGCGGCATCTTCCGTTCCTAGTGAGAACGAAAAAAATACCATAGCAATTTTTCATGTGATCAAAAATGTTTGATATATTGTAACCATGTGTTACCATGACCCCGCGGATATAACGCGTATGCGATATTCTCGTATACTTAAGTAGCTAATGATATTTTATCAGAAAATTGTTAAAACATTCTTGAGTCGCAAGAGGAACTTGTCGACCTGAACAGCTTTACGAAAAACTGCAGGAATTACATACATACATAGGTCTCAAACACAGAGATTATATATAGGTCTCAAACACACCCAACAATTAGATTTGTAGTACTACCCACGCCGTTAAAGATATTAGCTTATAATTCTTTAAACAAAGAGAAGCTTTGCAAAACGAGTACACACTTCAATATCCTTTTGTGCGATTTTTTGAACAGTCATCAGACCAAATGCGTTTATAATATCATATAATTCCATGAACACTGGCGATTGTGGCAACAATTTGGTGAACATCTGTGTTTTTGTCTTTTGTTATTTTGAGCTAAAGTGATGTTTCGTTTACTAAAGACAATCGTTATCTTCAATATTTTTTGCCTCAACAATGTTTTGGCTCGTTCTGATGGTGCACCGACAATCAATTACCCAGATGTATGTAGTGATATGATGCCTAGAGATCCACATTCGCCAACTATGTCCAGTGATCCTAGTCCTTATACTGTGAATGTCGACAAGACCTACTACAAGCCGGGAGAAGAAATAACCGTAACAATAACTGGAAGCCAAATTATCAATGGTCTTCTTCTCCAGGCAAGGGTCAAAGATACTGGAGAAGTAATCGGAAATTTCATTAAACTTCCCACAAAATTAAGGAAAGCTTCGTGTCCTCAATTACAGGTTTGCTATAATAGAATATAATTGTAAATTAATTAAAAATATTGCTCAACCACCCAACAACTATACCCCATGCGTGCATGTCTCCATCGAGTAAACCTCTCCATGCATAGGTATAGTAACCTGGAGAAGTTTGGTAAACGATCAACCTTATTTACTTTCCTGGGGCCAGATGTATAAAAGACTAGTTAACTTTTAACTGTAGTTAAGGACGGAATTGGCCAATCAGAGTTCAACTAGGATTTAACTATGCAAAATGTAGTTAAAGAGTTTTATACAACCGGCGCCAGGATGCATAGTTACCCATAGTTCATACCATAAAGGCAATCTCGCGCGTAGCCACAAAAACATGATTTTTCAAAGAATAATAATTTTAATATTTATACCAGAGTCAAAATTCATTTTGCGCTGTTTGTCGTAAACTTTGTAGACAGGCAACGGCTACCTAATTTATCATTTCGAGCGTTTTTCGGTGATTCAGTTTGTCAGTTACGGTTAAAATGGCCGGTAATGGGATATGACAATATTTTACGGCCATTTTATAAGAACAGAAATAGCCTTGCACGACCTTGTAAGTATTCGGGCTTGGCTGTATGCGCTGATATATCTTGAAAGAGAAGGCAGGAAACTAAGATTGCGATAGGGGAGATTTTGGCAAATCTTTAACTGATATTGGCTAAATCTTTTCAAGTGTTTTAAAAATATTTCTATTCTAGAAGTTTTTTTTGTTTATTAGTGTTATTAAAGCACGCTATATTTTTACCACGAATATGATGTACTATTTCTTGACTGCATTTTGCGTGTAGAAGTCTACTCCAGAAATATATTTAGGTCTTACTCAGGTGGTTATGACGTACTAATTATATACAAGTTATGATTAATTATCTCTCCGAGTCGTCTCATTCATGAGAAGTGATTAGTGAGCCCTCCTCAAGAGGGCCGCTCCCGTGGTAAATTTAGTTCTACCGCTCAAGGTAATGAGCAACTCGGGGCAAGTTGTTCAAAACCTGCGGGTAAAGCAAATCCTTACATTATTTTTTTAATCGCTTGTCGACAAAGTTGAATATCTTTTTTCATAAATATTTTCTGGTCTGATAGAATTCATGTTTTCTAAAGTTTTAAAACGAACAGTGGTTCCGAAGCACATAAACTAAAACAGGGGATTAAAATTTATCCCAGGGTTAGCACTAACCCAGCTTTGAACAACTGCCCCCCCCCCGCTCTCTATATATTGTATACCGTAGTAGTGTATAGACGTCTTTCATCCAGGCGCTTTAATATTGCAAGATAAAAAACTAGCTACAAATATAGAGATCATTTAAGAAATAGAACAGACCCAAAAGATGCACCGTTAGCTTGATGCAATGATGCATACTTGCATTCTATATATGAATATATATGTATATATGGTTTTTAGGAAGGTCAGACAGTTACACACAAGGAGCTTATAAAATCGAACACAATCAGCGTGAAATGGTTATCGCCAGCAAACGTTTCTACGGTTGCCAACATCTCGTTTCTTGCTACAGTTGTGAAATCACTTGAGGAATATTGGGTGAAACTGGAATCGGCTCAACTGTACAATTCTAAGCCTAAGGTACGTTGGTGACGGTAAAGTTTTTTTTATTTCCTTCAAGTAAATATTTATCAAATTTAAACACGGAGCACCAATAGTTAACTTTTTTGCGTTATTAGCTCGAATAGCATGCGATTTGTGCAATGAGTTTTTTTTTAATTATACATCAATCCTCGATTTGCATTTCACGTTGTATGACTGACATGCAACTGTCTACTTTTTTTATACACATTTTGTTTCCTCTGTGTGTTTCTGTGTGTCGATGTGTTTTAATAAACAAAAAATCTTTACATAAACGTCCTGTGCTTCCTCAGGCTAATGCTAAGCCTTCAGTGGCGACGACCGAAACCATCGTCACCAGAGACGTGAAATCAACGGCTCCAGTTTTTCATGATATCTCATCAATGGTGATGTCAACTTCACTTTTAACAATGACGAAGTCAGCTGTAAGAAATGAAACAGAAATTACATCGACACAGAATTACCAGAATATGTCGACGGTACTGCCCATGACAACCACATCAACTACCAAATGTCCATCTGTGAAATGCGCAGGTTATACCTGTATTGCTAATATATGCGTCACGATATTGAGTGCCTTTTTGGTGATTGGTTATATTTTGGTATTTGAAATAGTTTAGATTATTCAAATTGATTACAATTTGTGGAGAAGTGGAATTTTTCTCAGCTTCTTGATTTATGTAACTGCATATATAGTCATAGGATACACCATAAATAAAGGTATAGCTACCCTTCAAGGATTTAATGTGACTTACCCTAAATAGATCTTCATGCCTAACAAGTATTATCTCAAAATCATGCCTAACAAGTATTATCTCAAAATACATTCGTTAATTCGTCGGGAATTAGTAGCTTCTTTGTACTACGGTGTCAGTATAATGGCGTTTGCTTAGTTTTGCTCGCGGAAATTTAAACTGCATGGGGGTGTTAAGTGAACACCCCCCCCCCCCCCGCGAACGTGCAAGCAAACAAGGGACATGTCGCAGTGCTCGGAAGCTTTCGTACAATTGCATTTCTTGTCTATAATGACTATATTCCCGAAACAATTAAGTCTATGAAAAGATAAACTTGTGTGTTTTTATGAAACTTGTTATAAAAAATAGGAAAATATTACTATATAGCCAGAAACCACATACTTGGGCTGCCTATATGCTAAAACGGGTGCTCTACGTGCGAATGCATTCATATGGCCATGATCAAATTAAATTCAGTCATTAGTTATATACATATAGCCCGTAGAACACACATCAAGTTGCTTTTACTCCATGAATTTATCGCTTCCAATTTTGATATCTAGTGAATTCATAGTCATAGATGTTATCAAAAATAGAAAAATAATATTGACTATTATGCATGTAACCGCATACATGTAAACGCATAAAATATAGCAGAGAAGCTTATGAGAGGCAATTATAAACTCGTCACGAGTTAAGTTCAGCAAAAATATCGGCTCGACCACAGCGGCTTACAAGACATGTAGAATCTCCCACACTTGTATATATCAACGTTTCCTATGGGGTATACTTGTAAATTTGTAATGTCATCATCGGTTGGCTCAAAGCCTTTTTCATCTATTCTTTACATAGTCGTGATATGTTTGCTCATACTTCATTGTATCACGGTTGAAGGAGTCCGCAGGAGGCCCAGGGTTAGGAGAAGATCATCAAGAACACGGACAACTCTATCAACTTCAAAAATCACTGCTAAAACACCACTTCCAGTGAGATCATACAGTTCAAGTATTATAAAGAGTCAAGCCCTGAACCCGGCGTATCAGCAGCCATTTCGAACACGTTTCCTCACGGGAGCAGTAGCTGGAGCATTAGTGTACAGTTACTTGTATTCTGCAAATCGTGCTTATAGTGGACTTTACACTCCTTATGAAACGTCAAACTTTTTAATTCCACAAAAACGAGCGCTGAGGGTTGCCAAGGAGCGATACCGAGTGCAAACAGCTGAAGGTACGCAATGCACTAACGGTACATTGAGGGTTGAGTATTCGTCCTCGATAAGAAATGTTACAACAAAGATTTTATATCAGTTACCACAACAAAATTTAACGAAAACTTTATCGAATTCGTCGGTAACAAATGCAGATATAACCGATGTTCCTGGTATTGAAAGTTATCAAGTAAATATGGAAGTGCATTCTCAGTATGGAAAAAGTTTAATAGTTGAAAGCTCCTATGAAAACTGCACGGATATGGTCACGAGCGTTGAGGCACATATGATCAGAATGTATGACAAAAATCCAAACTATAATTCAGCGTTTAGCATTGGATATATGTGGCATTCAGCTTCATTTAGTACACTTGCATTTACGATTTTATTTTTTTACATGTTTTACATATAAGCGTGCATGAATTCAGTTTTAGTTTATATCATGCCGGCGGTGCACGAATCAACTCACGTGCATGCCTCTTATGCAAATTTATATTCTCAAACCTTCCAAAACATTTTATAGATATAGGCCTAGTACTTCAATGAAAGATATCTTGAAGAGCCGGTTTAGGACCGTTTATCCATAAATGAAGGACCGTTTAAATGCATTATATATAGACTGCCTTTACATAATTATGTTTTTAAACGCTGCAGGTTGTTTTGTTGTTATGGGGTGTGTTGTCATGGTGTTCATTTCATTTCCTGAGGAAGCTGTTTTTCAATCGTTCAGTTTTACACTTGTGCTGTGACAGATAATTAAAATTTCTAATAGCTATATATTCTAAATTTACAGCCAAACACGCAGTCCGACCGTTATCGCGCAGGAAAAATATTGATCTCGAAACATGACATGAACAGGTTTACACAGTGTTACACAGTTTATGGTCCGTTATTCTAACAAATTTAGGCAATATAATTTTGTCAAAATAGACTGAAGCTATTGTAGTAAAGGACCGGTAAAAACAAAAACACGCGCCGCGACGAGGCTGATAAAGGACTACAGAAACTCGATTAAGTAATCATGATAATGGCTTTTATTAAGTGGCTTATTTGAACTTTACTAAAATGACGAAATTTATCACGAAATTTTTACTAAGAAAGTCATACACAAATTTTGCTCACATATTTCCCCCCGAAAAATTACGCCAATCTGCTCTCCCTTTGAGGCAGCACTTAACTTGCGATTGTAACTTTTTATCTATAATTATTCGTGTATGGCGTGCATGCATGTATGCGTGTGCATTCGTTTATTCCTTTTTAATTCCATGGCTTTTTGCGAGAGTTATGGAAAATGAATTTTGTATTTTGTATCTTGTATAGCTTTGAACGTACACATATGGATGCATGCAAGCTTATTAGAATTGCAATATTGCCATATTTGGTTATGTTGTGACGAACGTACGTGACGTACGATTACGCACGCAAAATATTTCATAATTATATACATGCAATAATCCTCGCCTCATAAAAAGCATACAGTTAAATACAAACTGCAGCTGTCATGCAGTTATCTTGACAACTACGACTTCGTGTTAGGTAGTTACTGTTGTCTCTCCGTTATTAAAATAAAACTACAGCTTAAACAACAATGTTGAATTTAGTCTTCGCAATCTTAATCTCAACTATATTCCACAAAAGTCTTGGTTATCCTTCCGGAGCTCCGTCTTCAAAATGTGGCGACATGACACCGCAACATGATGGAGTTAGCTCCCAACCGGCAGGAACTAGTCCATACAGTGTTAAAGTGGAGAAACCCTATTATATGCCAGGAGAAAATGTCAGGGTTTCAATTGAAAGTTCAAGTAATGATACCATCAAAGGTTATTTGATTCAAGCGAGACAAGTTGGAGGAAACACAGCAGTTGGATCGTTTTCATCGGCTCCTGCTGGTGGCAAACGTCTGAATTGTGGCAATTCCGAGGTACAATTGAACATTTATATGGAAAATTTTATATGCCAGATAATTCACCCTATAAAGATGACTGAAAATGTTTGAATTTTGAACAACGTTTTATATAGAATTTTAATAACTTGCTTCCTTGTTTTCTTTACGATGCAATCAATAGCTCGAAGCTAATTGTCTTTTTTATTTTTTACTAAATATCATGGACGTAAACATTTCGGGTTTGAATCAAGTACAAATTTCAAGGCTTAAATTAAGGCGTATTTGATCATACGCTTCTTTCAGACAGGATGCCGAAATTTCGTTTCGTTAGGCCAACTTGTCATTAATGCTATCAAGAAAACAAAGAAATTAAAAAAATGAAAACAAAGAAATTGTGTGATGTTGTCGCTGTTGCAGCTATCTACCAACCCTGAGAATAGAATAAGCTCTTTTAATATATATTTTTATGTACATTTATATAGGGTGCCGTTACACATGATTTCAGGCTTAACTTGAAGAAAGTAACATTTGAATGGGAACCACTAAAGAGTCTTTCTGGAAATATTTCGTTCTTTGCAACGGTTGTGAAAAACAAAACTATGTTCTGGGTAAAACTCGAGTCACCAGAACTCTACAAGAAGGTATAAGACATACAACATAAATTCAAATTGTATTTATATAGGGCATTCATCAAAACCATATACACTCGACCCATTCTATATATGTTACTATAGAAACAGACGGTCGAGCGAGTAAAAAGGTTATCCCTTATCGAAAGGGGACCACAAACACCTCTAAAAGTGTTTTGCCTTCCACATATGAATCGAATGTGTATCACAAATGCTTATTTTCCCTAAGCCAGGGCTTTAGAGGGCATGCACTATAGGGTCGCTTTAGTAACTTCTGGTGCACATAGCAATAATAGCATGTCTGCATGAGATTGCAGCAAATTAAACTGCACCGCTATACCAAAGTGAGCATACTTAAACTTACAATATGCTGTGTTGTGAATTTGAATTTGAACCGTTCAAGTTATCATTTCTGTATCCAAACCTTTTTAAAAGAGCCTGAGATTTTTATGAATGAGGAATGGAGAAAAATGCTAGAAATATAGTATTTTAACAGAAGTTAGAGATCGAAACTTTAAAATATGCCCTGTCTATATATTTTTAGGACGTACCTGGCGCAAGTCTGACTGTTCAGTCACCTGTAATCACAGAATCGCAGACCACTGTTCCTTCGCATTCTCAAAAAATGCAAACAGCAGCTCAATCGGTTTCAAGATACATATCTCCAAAAGCAAAGGTATCATTGAGCAGAAAATACATCATCCATCATCTGATTTTTAGATCTGGTCGCCCAGTGCACTTAACAGAAACTAAATAATTTGCTACAATTTCAAGGTGCTTCGAAAAAATGAACAAAAAATTTCAACTTTATTATAGGAGCACGTTTTTACTTTTTAGCTGTAAAATTACTTGTCATGCTTCCCTTACATGATGTTTATGATGTTCGCTACATCCTTTAAAACAAATTACCTTAAATGCCGATGATTTTTACATTTTTGTAGGAAACACAAATCCAATCAGTCCAAAAATCCGGAATCACAATATCCGGGTTCAGCAATTGTCAACAAATGCCAACAACATCTCAAGAAAATGTAATCCCCTGGCACACAAAAGCTGCAAAGACATCGATGTTAACACCAAGATTGATAGAAAATTCAAACCCAGCCTCAATTATATCGACGACGTCATCACCACGTATAGCAAATTTACCCCCTTCACCAAAGGTTGTATCTTTAGCATCCAGTTGGCATCCAGTTAGCTTACATAACGACACGGGCCCTGGAGTCACAAAGCCCGTAAAGACCTGGATATCTACACCAATACAGATGGTAGATTCAACCCCAGCTACAATTACATCGATGCATGAAGCAAATTCAACCTCTTCTTTCAGGTTTGCATCTTCAACACCCACAACAAATAAAACGTCTTGCCAACACAACGACGACGCGAAGTGCGATGGAGCTCAGACAAATCATGGTGCCATGTTTATATTCTTCTTTGTGTTTACCTTGGTATTCTGGCAAAATGCAGTCTGAATATAAGTCCAATTCAGTGACTGTCTAGCCTTTGCACTGGGACCTTAAATGGAAGTTATTTTGCATTTTCTAATATTACAATTGTTAGTATATAGTTTACGAGCAGATGCATGAGTTTTAAATCTTTTAAATCTTTTAAATGTGAACTGATAGTCGAGCCCTGCATGAACCCAGCGTATTATTACTTGTATTCTGCAAACCATGCTTATAGTGGATTTTACACTTATGAGTGAAACATCAAAATTTTTAATTCCACAAAAACGAGCGCTGAGGGTTGCCAAGGAGCGATACCGAGTGCAAACAGCTGAAGTACCCAATACACTAGCACCCAGTACATTGAGGGTTGAGTATTCGTCCTCGAAAAGAAATGTTACAAGGCAGATTTTACAGTCAGTTAACACGTACAAAATTTAAGAAGATTAACGAAACTTTATCAAATGCAGATATAACGGTTTCCCCCCCCCCCCCAATACGGTATATAGCCAAAAATGAATTTTTGTACCTAAACACCTGTAAAATGGCCTTTTATATTATTGTATCTTGTATAGCTGTGAACATACACAACATATGGATGCATGCATGCTTATTAGAATTACAATGCTGCCACATTAGTCATATAGTTGACATGTTGTGACGCACCACTACGCACGCAATATATTATCATTATACATGCCGCAACAACTGTACGACTTTGTTTTTGGTGTTTACTGTTGCCTCTCCATTATAAAAATAAAGTTTTAACAACAATGTGGAATTTAGTCTTCGCAATCTTAATCTCAACTTTATTTCACGAAAGTCTTGGTTATTCTTCCGGAGCTCCGTCTTCACAATGTGGCGACATGACACCGAAACACGGAGTTAACTCTCGACCGGCAGGAACTAGTCCATACAGTGTTAAAGTTGAGAAACCTTATTATATGCCAGGAGAAAATGTCAGGGTTTCCATTGAAAGTTCAAGTAATGATACCATCAAAGGTTATTTGATTCAAGCAAGACAAGTTGGAGGAAACACAGCAGTTGGATCCTTTTCATCGGCTCCTGCTGATGGCAAACTTCTGAATTGTGGCAATGTTAAGGTACGGACGAATAAATAAATTAAAAGACAAGTAATTCAATAAGTAATATATAGCAAACGTTTATCGATGGGAATTTTTTGATGCGAAATAAACATAAAATGTTAAATGTCTGACCAAGCGTTTTGGGTATGGCTTCCCGCTGTGGCATGGTAGTCAAAATATGTATCTCAATAACTGACATGCAGGGAGGAACGTGTGGGGGCGCATTCGAGTAACTTTTGAAACGTGACATATTTGTCTAAATATTTATGTAATGTGATTTTTTTTCGTATATATTCAGGAATGAAATTCTACCAAGGGAAGTCGACGTTGTGCTTATTATCATCATTATTATCGATCCCTATCAGTGAACCTAAAGCGGTACCCCTTAAACACATTTAGGCAGTTGGCGTTAAACACGTTTAGGCAGTTGGAGTTAAACACATTTAGGCAGTTCGGGAGTTAAACACATTTAGGCAGTTGGAGTTAAACACATTTAGGCAGTTGGAGTTAAACACATTTTGGCAGTTGGCGTTAACAAAATTTGCAAAGATCATGGATCAACTTTCGTACCTATACAACGGTTTTTCACTTCATGCACAATTTCCCCTGCCGTCGAGGAAAGATTTTGCGGACGATTATCTTTTGGTTTGTGTTTGGTTCTGGTTGAGTTACTTTAATGTAGCGAGTATTAACCGAGGTTCCTCGTTTTAGCAAAAGCAGCATACATCAAAATAATTTTCCTGGCGTTCCCGCCTTCAATCAAGCTGCCTTCGGCTTTGCATGGCTACGAAGTGTAAAAATACTTCAGTTATATTATTCTGAACCACGCGTATATATATAGACCTATATATATCAAGCCATGACGTATATATATATATATATATATATATATATATATATATATATATATATATATATATATATATATATATATATATATATATATATATACAGTAGTCCCCCGCTAACTCGAACTCGCTTAACTCGAACTCCTCGCTAACTCGAACTAAATCCAAT
Source organism: Dendronephthya gigantea (assembly GCF_004324835.1). Taxonomy (NCBI): domain Eukaryota; kingdom Metazoa; phylum Cnidaria; class Anthozoa; order Malacalcyonacea; family Nephtheidae; genus Dendronephthya; species Dendronephthya gigantea. Next base: position 107,552 of record NW_021163041.1, on the reverse strand, counting down.
TCCCCTTGAATTTGATAGTGTTTTTTATAGTAATTTACTCCGCTTAACTCGAACTCGCTTAACTCGAACTCCTCGCTAATTCGAACAAATTTTGTTTCCCTTTGGTCAAATGTATCCGGTTAACTCGAACTTTGGTTTCGAATCATAGATCAGCAAACTTTAAAATGTGAGAAGATAGAATTTTGACAACTGGAAACTATCAAAATAACAACAAGTTAATCAGTGTATAATTGTATATAAATGCTTATAAATTTTAAAAGATTTTGTATGGTGGTTATTGATCTAACGTTTTTAGTTCCTTTTGTATTCTTTCGATCTTTTTAATTTTAAAACGTCGTCCACTTTCGCTGACCATTCATATTGAGAGGCCTGGTATCCCTTAAAGAATGATTCGATTGGATTTTATATCTTACTTATCTCATATCTTACTTGTATTACTTATATAATAAACGTAATCTGACACCAACTCCGGTTAACTCGAACCCCCGGTAACTCGAACAATTTTTCTTTCCCCTTGGGAGTTCGAGTTAGCGAGGGACCACTGTATATATATATATATATATATATATATATATATATATATATATATATATATATATATATATATATATATATATATATAATATGTATACCTTTGTAGGGTGCCGTTACACACAGTACTGGACTAAAAAACGTAAGGACCGTGAACTTTGAATGGCAACCATCACCAGGTCTTTCTGGAAATATTTCGTTTTTTGCCACGGTTGTAAAAGAGAAGACGGTATTCTGGGTAAAACTGGAGTCACCAAAAATATATAAGGTAAACAATATCTACATAATTTTAATACACCGGAGGTGTGCATGGTTAAATGTGTTTTAAGAGCTCCTGCATGCATGGTAGGCATGAATCTCAGGACAACGATATTTATACCTTTTATCTTCTATGCCCCTGGCCTCCTCCTCTTGGGCTAGCCTCGCGCGACTGGAGGGCGCTCATTAAACCTTCATGGCCAGGTAACTGAGGTTGGGGTCATGATGTTGGGATGAGGTAACTTGGGTTAACGGTGAGGTAATATATTTATATATGTTGGCTTCCCTCTATTTGCTGAGACAATATTCACGACCGTCGAAGATCTCAGACTTGGCTATGTATTTGCATTAAGAAATATCGTAGAAATGATAAGGGTATGCTTCTATAAGCACCTATTTTTGTAGTCTGCATTTTCCTTTTCCTCTTCCTTCTGTTCTTTCTTTTCATGGTTGCCTTTCTTGCATGCTCCTCTTCGTCTTCTCTCTATTCCTCATGGTCCACCTCATGTATGCTCCTATAGTCCTATACTATATATTTTTTAGCTCCCTAGGCTGCTACTTCAGCGCCCTAGGTTTAAGTTTTAGATACGAACTTATTATTTGAATATTTAAAATATCGTTACTGTAAATATTAATTTATTTTTTTAAGAAAATGGCTGGACTAACCCCAAGTCAGACTATCTTTTATTCGTCTCAAACATCTGTATCTTTGATCACAAAGCCGACGATGAGTGTTTCTACACACACTCAACCTATGCCGTCTACCTCGGAACAAGATGAAAGATCTAGGCGAACCTCCCAACAAAATGAAAAGTCTAGACCTTCGGAACCAAAGGCATCTATGGTCACTTCAACCTTAACCACAGTTGTTTCTTCAACGCCCACAACCAGTAGTACCAGCATTATTAAATCAGTAAATCATAGCATCGTGTCCATGATATTCATTGGGTTACTTTTAGTATTTTGGCAGAATTAAGTATTGGGAGCAAGAAACGAACTGAATTTTCATTTACACCTTTATTATAACTGCACTAACTTTTATATTTTTTACGTATGCATACTATATATATACGGAGGGACAGCATTATGTTACTAGGGTGCATGACTCGCTGCATGGGATTTAGCCCCACCAATAATTTTTCCGTAATTAGTTTTTAATTTCGAATATTTTTTAGTTCGCTCAAATTTACAAGCAATATTTTTAGCAATTTGTAGTTTTTGCTTACAAATACAAGCATATGCATATCTTATCTTGAATACTGTCGCAACATTCACATCAACTTTAATAACCAAACAAACGAGTATTCTAATAATCTAATTTCCTACGATATATCTGTCGTGATAAATCCGCTATGTTTACAGAATCAATCATCATGACATTAGTCTATATTGCTTTTTGACTATACTACATCGTCGTTAGTGGAACATGATTATAATAATGAGTAATCTGACTATAACTTCGTGCAGCAGTTAAGTTTTACATGGAAATTTATGGATTGAAATTAGTTATGTTCACTACATATGTTTAGCCAAAATAAAAAAAAACATGGAGACAAAAAATATCTACTATTTCTCAATAATCCTTAAATTGAGAATCATTTGTGGCCATTTCAAAGGCCTATATTTCAAAATTGTCCCTGACCACCCGACAGTCAAAACCCTCCACAAAGCCAAAGATTATAGCATGCCTTCTCCTTCGACGAATTTGCAGTCTAAATTTTCTGTTAGACGCGATGAGGAACTAATATATTTTCAATATTTCATCTACTGCTTACTTGCATTATATTTCGAAATTAATAATGCTAAAGCAAAGAGGAACTAAATCCATTCAAACTCAGCGAAATATTCTATAATTTCGAAGCGGCATTCTCTATGTGTGTAGTTACTCCTATAAAGGCATTTCCTTTTCTCCGACCAAATTTTACATTTGTACCCATCACTTTGCAGGTCCTTTTCAAGTATTTCCATCAATAGTTTCATGTTGATGTTAGACCCATCGTCATCAATAATTATATCAGCGGCTTCAAGTCGTCGTTTCGTTTGACCAAATTTTTCTTGCTTGCAGTTACCCTCACATTCAACCGACAATAGATGTTCGTTTAGAACACACTCAATTGGATCATCCAGCTTCTTTTTCTCAGATGAAGTAATGAGTCCAACAGTCGCTACTTGTGTAAGATTTTCTTCGCTTTTCTTCTGGGCTTTCTGAATCACATTTTCTTTTATAAAATCGAAGTTTTTCAACTTGTTTTTTGTCGCCTCCTGCAATCGAAAGCGAAATATACCCGGTGTATTTTCGAGTCTCTTTATTAACGTCTGAATTTGGTAGTATAAGGCTTCCTTGTAAACCTGCAATTGTACAAAATAAAACAAAATATATATCAATACTTGAATGGTTCATGTTTTATTCTATAGAAACCTTTGAAAATTAACCATAAAAAAATTATGAATTTTTCGATTGGATGAAACCTGCATGCATACCTGCATGCTAAGATTATTTGGTGGCATTGTCGATTTATCTCTAAGAAAATTTAATATATGCTCAAATGGTTCTCCAGGTCTATCAATAAATGGACAACCATCTTGATCTCGTTCAAGATTATGTTTTCCACTAAACATAGACGAGAGCATTGATTCCTCGCCACATAAAGTAGCTAGCAAAGTTTCATAATGCACTCCTCCAACGTTAATTCGAATCACGGATGGTAGAGCTCTCTGAAATTGAAAAAGTTAATTTTGTAAAATAGCTATGATATTGCTTGTAATTTTAATTTTAGGACAAATCATATTTTTATGTTATGCATATTATATTTTCGTACAACGTACAAAGATCATATTCCAGGGGGAAAGTTTGAATTGGGTCAGTTACCGTATGACTGCTCTAAGCCATGCAATGATCCACGGCGTACACGCGTACGCGATGTATATCGAAACGATTTCGACTATTGGCATACAAGGATTGTTAAGTTAAAGTTAAAGTTAAAGTGTATAGTTTTCATATATATATATCGTTGGTCATTGGCCATGCTCCACGTTTTATTGTCGTTATTCAATGAAGTATTTTTTTTGGAGAGACAAAGCATTTTATCAATGGCGGCGCCAGGGTAAAATGAAATGGGGGGGGGAGGGCAATTGGGGGTCAAAGAAATGTTTTGGGACTGTAAATTTCACACGCAAAGAAGCAGTTGTAATTCAAGAGACCCACACAGAGGCAGGACGCGATTTGGCAACGTTTTTTATATTTCAAAATCGAAAAAATTATGAATCATAATATTCTTGTAGATTTAACGATAATACATTTTGACTGCTCTGGTGTTCTTAGATTCCAAATTTAGTTTCCAGAATTTAATCTTAATGCATGAGATTGATGAGAACGAGGCTTAGACCGCCCTTGCATGAATACAGAAAGCAGTCGGGGCCTGATTAAACGGATTTTTTTGTCAACCTTACATGATTGTCATTATCACTCAGATTTTCCCCTTTCATCACTGCAACTTTCAAGATGCCAGTTCTGCTTCCTATAATCAAAAACAATATTCAGTTTATTTATTTATTTTTCTTTGCCAGTCGAACACAAAGAGATACAGTAATACAAAAAATAACTGCACAAATAATTACATATATATACAGTATATTTCATAAACTGACAATCATGGCAGGGTATTGCTACAGCTCACGCCAATTACAGCAGCCCTTTCAAAACAAATAAAATCGACATGGTGCAATCTCTATTTGATCATTTATAGTAATACAATATCTAGTTTCCACTCAGGAAAACCATCCTCATGATAGGTGCAGAATAGAAACTTCAGTATTAATAGGTCGTTTGTACACCATGAGTTCACAAAAGCAAAATGACTGCTCACACCCCCCAGGAAGATCCACCTATGAGGAAATTTACCTCTAACAAAGCTGGACAAAACGAACACAAGGACACACATTTGAATTAATAGCAGCACGAGTTTGAATTAGACAAATTAAGGGCGTTATCTTCACTGCGTTGTTAGTCCTTTTGGAACGGAACATTCCAAGCTCTCGCACAACGCTAGAAAAGAACGACTTCTGGAACTTTGCAGTCTTACACTTTGGTGTGATGAACGTCAAGCACTCGGGGTTGGATGATCTCGTGTTGCTCTCTCCCGATTCTGAATTGAAGAACTCTACCTTTAACTTTTATCATTCCATTGATTCATGAACACCAGATCCAAAAATTCGAGCCAATAGCAGAGCGGAATGAGTCGCTTACTATATATAGTTAATATCGCAGATAATTGGTGGATCCAAAATACACTTGCTCCTCGCGTTTTTTCGTCCGTTTAATCATGCAGTTCCACAGCTTGTGGCGCCCAGACTTGAGACGCATAGCATAGCTTTCAACGTACAAGAATCAAATATAGAGTACGGCGAACCGAGATAGATTTTATATCCAGTGTAGACCTCCTAACGTATCCGATTTTCTCGTGGACTGAGCACATTGGTCTTCAACATGTTTGGACCAAGTCAAATTGGAAGCACTCCATACTCCTAAATCACGCTCTTGAACAGTGCTTTCTACGACGGCATCGTGTAATTTGTAGTTCTATTTTCTGGTGTTGTGGGGTTATTCGCAAAACTTTACATTTTTCAGCGTTTAACATCAGGTTTACCTTACTGAAACGTTGATTCTTGAAGCGATGATGCATCAGACATCCACTGTTTTAAAAACCTTTGTGTCGTAGCTGCAAAGGTTGCAATGCTCGATTTGTCCACACTTTCGGAGAGGTGGTTTTCGTACGAGAGAAACATGCAGCAGTGGGCTGTGGCATAGAATTGAGGCTTGCGTTACGCCAGCTAATGGTCTTGATATTGCTCCACCAACTGCTGTCTGTTGATAACGATTGCTGAGATAGGATGCAAACCAGTTTAGAATATACCTTGAAACCCGAACTCGCATAATCGGTGCAAGAGCTGAACGTGACTTACTTTATCAAGTGCCTTCGACATGTCCTGTCCAGGTAGATTACGTCTATCTGCTTACCGTGGTCTAATTTCCGGACTATCTGTTCGAATACTTCCATCAGTTGCGTCACGCATGACTTTCGACGGACAAAAAAAACCGTGTTGAGAAGAGTTTATTTGTTGAAAAACGTGATGTTCGATGTTGAGGAACACGCAACGTTCAAGGACTTTAGAGACAATGGGAAACAAGGAAATTAGACGGTAGTTCTCTACGTACGATTTGTCGCCACGTTTTAAATACAGAATAATTTTACTCCCGCATGGATAAATGCGGGGGGGGGGGGGTCGCGAGGGTTATTCTGTTTATACATCACGATCATGCTGGATATAATTTTAGATATCTTAAAATCATTGCTGATGAATTACGTATTTTGAACCTTTAAATCCCAGAGGATCGCTGAATTGATTTATATAAAAGATAGTCTCGATCGGTTGACTGCATCACGAACGATTTAGAAACCGGTCCCCGCAAGCATACACTAAGTTGAATGGTGATGGAATTGATGACGGAGATTAGTGAGCTTAAGCGTAAGTGACGTTTTTTGACAACACAAACGGTATGAATAACGTCAAAAGACTGGGTCAAGAATTGTAATTGGTGACAACGTACGTGTTGTCAAAAACGTCACTTAATTCCTTAGCGCTTCTTTCCACTTGCACTGCACGTTTTTTGAACGTATCGCGCATATATGGACGTAAATTGTGTTTTTCTCTGGCATAAAATTAATCTAATTTAGAAATTATATACAACAGCTTAGAAGGTTTTAAATGCACGTGAGTGTGTATATATATATATATAAGCCCTCAGGGCTGCTATCCACTGGCATGTACTGCACGTTTTTTTTAACGTACCGCGCATATGCACGTAAAGGTTTCAAATAATTTAAATGATACTTATGAAATCGACGATCGAATAGATGCATAGGGTTGTATTCTATTGATGATTTGATGTGTTTTTTCTGGCATAAAATTAATTTAATTATATACAACAATTTAGAAGGTTTTAAATGCACGTGCGTATACGCGCAAACAACGCGACATGCATGTACAGTGGAAAATAAGGTTGCACGCGTACTTTGTTATTTTGAACAAATTTTCTGCACCGGCTGCCAACAATTCATCGCCGACTGCGAACCATGCTTAATTTGACTTCTTTAGCTGTTTGACGTTTGCCATGAACGTCAATTTAATGCTAATATATGTTATTGCCCATCATTTTTTGCCCAGTAAGAAATGCTTCCTCTTGGCTTGAGAAATAGTATATGAAATAATTGAATGACTGCGACTAGGCGTTCTTCTTGATTGATCTTTAGATATTTCTATAGCCATATTCACGCAATTGAATGAGTTAAAATTAAAAAGTGCCAGTCAGTGTATTACTATGCAATTGTTTTGGCACTAAAATTGAACATCAAAGACAAAGTATAGCAGATACGATGCTTCTGAAGTTGGATAATAAAGCTAAAACTCAGTAAAACGACTAAAAGGCAATGTTTTTATCATTTCGAGACAGAGCGAGCATATATATACATGTTGATATTATAAATTATTAATTATTGCCCGCACTTTTGAACAATATAAAATTTTCTCAAGCGTCGTATAAATAGCGTAGAAAACTATTTCCACTGTATATTACCGCCATATCAAAATTTTATTATATGTAGAAGAATGTATTAAAGTTTATACCTGTTCAGAAATACTAGTTCAGCTTTAAAAAGGTTATGTTTGATCCTTTCTTCGAAGCAGAGAGTAGTATAACATCTGCTGACGGCCAAAATAATATATGTATTCATTTGTTTTGGCTTGTCCCAGTCCACTGTTTGTATGTATGAGACAAGATGCAAATGAAACACCTGTCATATATAAACGTGGGGACTATTTCGTATTTCATATTTCCGATCGTACACTCGTTGAAATAAAGAGCGCCACTATATCGTTCAAATTTTTTTGCGCACTAGAATTTCAATGTTGATTACAAAGGTATTTCCGAGACTGTGACAAGGCGGTTTTCAACTGAGCGGGTTTTTCGATCGAACGATTTTTTGCTCGGCTTCCTCTCAATTTTTATCGTTCAAGTGATCCGCTTCGCCTTTGGTCAAACGTCTCAAAAATTCGTTCGATCACAGAATTCCGCCTGATAGTGGAAAATCGGGTCAGAAAAAGGCCCGATTTACAAACTTTACACTGTTAGATCAGAATTGGAATTTTGAACAGGTCTAAGACTTTTTTATAGAAGAAGACATCGAAGTAGAACTCTGGTGTGTATACTTTAGGAATAAAAAATTCTTCTTAACAAACGACAAGGTTTATCGCAAACCGTTCAAGTATATATATGCGCGTCTCCCATGCATGCAATGGTACACTATTGTCCGCCAATATTACTATCAGCATTCATCTCATACACGCATTTTGTCTTCATTGAATAATTACAGAACCTCCATGTAATTGAAATGCTGATAAAGAGAAAAAAAGTAAAATTAATAAAGTAAAGACTGAAGTACCCATTGTGTACAGCTAATGCTGTGGGCTCAACTACTGCCAAAAGTGTTGTTGCATTATACTGATAGCTATAATGCAATCTCTATAGAGACACTTTTCCTCTCACTTGCAATATTTGACCTTCATTAGAATCGCTAAACCATCGATCACTTATATAGGACTTCTGATCGGTGCATATAATAGCTAACACATGCATGCATACACGTATGATTCTTGGCAAATGCAGGAACCATGCAGTTTATTCGTTTTAATCTAATCTTAGTCACCGTACGTGCATGGACATTATAAGATCATGCAGTTTCAAGAGATCGCTTGTATGTATATATGAATGATATTTTTCATACCGCCAAAATTAATGCTCCAAAAAGAAGGGCTTTGCTTTTTACCGGTAGGTCTTTATCGACTAAAATTAAATTAAAAATGTAAATTAAAAATGATGTTCACCATGCACTATAGCAAATATATAAATAAGTTATTAATGTCAGTTGGTATATATACATTGACGTACCCCTAAGTGTAAAATTGTCAACCTCAGGTGACAAAAAAAGACTTAGACTACCACCGCAGCAACCTCGCCAGTCATGAGATATTTCACCAACTTGTTTTGAAAGGCTTTTATTCATAATCTAATTGATGATAAATAATTAGTTTATATAATAAAATACTAAGCAGCTATAGCAGCAGATACCGGTATATAATACCCTTAATGTATGAAAGTTTTGTTTTCCCCGAGGGGAAGTGAGAAACATTGAGACTCGAGGGAAAACAAAACTCACTATTTCCCGAGGTATAGTGTACATCAAGTGTTTTGTTATATAGGAACAAAAACATACATGTTACACAACAATTTCATTTAAAAAAATCCATGCACTTTACTTTGTTATGAAAAAATGCGGGCAACAATTTTTCACTTGTTTCCCTGGAGGGAAACATTGCAATTATTTAAAGTCACGTGACTACGAATGAACCAATCACATTTAAAATACACAGCACCTATATAACAACATTGTCTAACAGTTTAACGTCTTTTAAAAAGGACATCAAACTTCTATCATAAATCTAAAATGATATTATGCTACAACCAAAAACATATATTATTTTTGACCTGCAGTCATCATATATTATTTGTGACCCGCATACATGGTATCGCGTAAGATATGGTGAGGACAGTATTTCACAGTATTTTTAGGCTTTGCTGACTAGCCAGCTATATAGGTCTTGATTGTCTAAAATGATATACCGGCCCCCGCGCATGCTGCAGACTGAATTGGAATTTGCCGTACGTTTTTTCCCAGACGGGGTTTCATGCCCTCGATCGAAACCGTCGCACACCATTTTTTTCTTACCCTAAAGACATCGGGCCTTGTACACTCGAACACGCAGCCCCCAGGACCATTAACAATAAACTCCACATTGCCTACTTCGTCTGCAATCTCATAATAAACAGAAGGACCAAACCACGACAAGCAGGTTTCACGCGCACTAAAATGTTGAAATGATTTTCTTGAGAGAAGATTGACCCATCATCAGCCATGCATGCTACACATGCAGTTATTGAAAGTTAATTGTTCGCGAGAGTACGCAAAAGTATATATACATGCATGCACACGAAACGCTCTGTTTTAGGATTAATCAACCTACGCATGTTTGACAAAACCCAAGATCTGCGCTCTTCTGTCTCTCACAACAATGGTAGCACGTGAACGAGGAAAAAAGATTGGGCTACAACATTTCATCAATCGTTCAAATTCCAAAATTTTGTTGTTGGATGTTTTGTCGAACACACTCATAAAAAAAGGACGATTAGTTGAACATATAGCTCTGACAATAGCCGGGTGAGCATTCTCTGAAAATAAATATATATATATACTATTATTCAGTTCGAAATCAAGTTATTAAAAGGGAGCTATAAAAAAATATCACCGGATTCGCCTTAAATTATCTTGGGATCTTGAAATTTTCACTTAAACATATTTTATTTAGACTATCGCTAGATTGTTTGCCTCTCCAATATATAGCATGCAGGAAAATTAAACAAATTTCGATTGCGTCTATAAATACTAATTATCTAACTCTGGATTACGAAAGAGCGTGATTGCCTACTAATAAATACAGGGACTGTTTACACCAGGACCGGTTTTCGAAAGGCGTTTAATAAGGTGGATAAGCCAACGTTTAAAGATACTCTCTACATAACCTACATCACTTCCATTGACAATTAACCTACATATTTACATCGAAATATTTCAGTTCAGTTGTTCAATAAATAGATAATTTTTTTTTCTATTTTGAACTTAACAACCGGCCCCAGTGGCATAGATCGATCCGAGTTCGATCGGTTTAGGAAGGTGATCTAAGATCAATCTGAGGTTGATCTAGTTTACATGCATCTGGACGCATTGATTGGATATCGATCTAACACAAGCATGGAAATGGAATTATTACCAAACTGCTGAAAACAGAAAACACTAGTGGACAAGGTTTATTACGTTAGACTATCAAGCTATCATATATACAGAGCTTTATTTTAAGAGCTTTAGATCTATATTCGTGATCGTAACACGAAAGGTTATAACCCCGTTTTTTAGTTTCCATCTGCCATAATTCGGAACCAATTTCTATAGTACAAATGAAGCACACTCAAGTCAACCGACCTGTTCTCAATGAAACTATGTATATAGATCGCTATCGCTTAGCATGCATGTGTATATAGTGTGAATTAATTAACATCTGCGAAAAGGAGCCAAATGTTACCAACTGTATAGATCGATCGAACGATCATAAACTGAATGAGAACAGGTCCCTTGAAAACACTTAAAGAAAAAAAACGTAATCTCATTCATAATACGCATCCAGGGTATTGTTGGGGTTACATTTTGGGTTATAAGAATGGTGAATTTTCCAACCTTCCTCTATTGTTAGTACAGTTTTCATGTTTCCGTCGTGAACCTGATATTTGTTGCAAGTCCACCATGCTATATAAAACGGACAGACAGTAGAAAGTTAGAAATCAGATTGCATATATAATATTCTCCAAGTAATTACACTTAAAATCACTACATGCATGTATAAAAGTTCAAAGGTTTAGACAACTTTTTTGCAGTGCCATGCAGTAGTGACTATTATAGAGATCATCCGTTTTTCATTTTTCATCCCAAAAACGTGAAGATTATTCAACTCAAAAAAAATATATGTGGCAATGTGCCGGCAAAAGGTAATTTTGAGGTTTATTTTGCATATATATACATGCAAGTTTCGTTACTTTTCTCATGACCTCTGCTACATGCATGCATGTGCTGATGATGTACATAGCCTATATATATATGTTCAATCAAAAGGTTTGAAAATTCCATCATTAATGAAACCCTTTACCTTTTACATCAGGGCATTTACCTTCAGTTACAAAAGCTTCGGCGATATATTTTATATACCCTCGTGGCTTTAGCCTTTACTGCATGTTGTCCTTTACGCGTTAGCTCAGACGGCTATATGGGTACGCGGGTGAATTAAAAACACATACATGCACATGTTCATTTGCTCATCTCTCGGAGCGTTTCACATTCGATCGAGTATTGCTTTGGACACACGCGAGCTATACCTCAATGCTGTAAGCTTCTCTATCCATTTTCAACCAAATATTTGTATGGAAAGTAAAATTATATGCGCGACCTTGGCATACGAAATTGTTTGCTTTAATTGCTTATTTGCAGACCGATTCAAGGATCGCGTGGTCCATGGATAATCAGATACATACGTTCATTTTCTTCCTTTAATTGCTGCTGTCCGACAAGCGTTGTGACTTCTGATAAACTCGCTAGTTCATTTTCTAATCCAAGCGAACCGATATTTTCACCAGAAAGCACATACTGTTGATTTTGTGTCTCAGCCATGATTGAACAAATTAGAGTGAGTATGATAGCCGACTAGCCGTGGAGAATTGTTTATGGTGTATTGAATTACTGTATGCGGTATATCAAATGACAGCACTTTCTGATTTGTTTGGCAAAGTAGATGGTATCAATACAGTAAAGATAGAACAAGTACGTGCCATTTGAATATTTTTTTAGCTTTTCACAGGTGCGTTAGCGACTTGCTGCATGCATACGGTCCATGCAATTATTGGTTTCTATGCAGGAGTAAAAATTAAAGAGGAGGCATGAAAAAACATACGAAAATGACCTCCGAGCTGAGACTTCAGACTTAATCATTAAACTATATCATGAGATCATGAGCAATGCTTTATAATTGAGCTTTGGAAAATAGGTTTTAGGGTGATCGAAAACATATTTATGCAAGTCTAAAACTAAATGTTGATTTGGCGTCATATCAGGAAATGAAAAACATTTAGGCATGGTACTCTATAACGTATTGTATGATTTGTATCTTCTCTATAGCTATTGCAGGATTACTCTTTAATTCTATTTTCCGGATTTCCATTCACATGCAGGTTCAGTTTTTCGATTTCTTCAGCAACTCGTGTTTTTATCCGCTACACGATAAACGCTTCTTCCGTTTCCCAAGCTTTTTCATGTTATCATGCAGTTGCGTTTGCCCCTCCAGACTTAACAAATGAACCCACGTTTTTCCCTTTATCGCTTCCGCTTTTGCCCACATTTTTCCATGATTTTCCCATATGTTTTGCACCAACTACGACCGTTCGACTTGATTTTCGGCGTCCCCCAAACCACGCGTCGGTGTCGACAAACAAACAGATAGCGATAAACGCGAGAACCAAAATTTTGTAATCAACTTTCATGATTTTCATATGTGGAAGACACCGAACGAAAGTGACAAAATCTAGAGCGCTTGCGTTTTTAAGGAGAGGCACCCTATGTGGCCTGAAATTATATTGACAACATATTTTCAAATAATAAATACATCTTGTGACCTTGACGTAGAAGAGAGAACTGGAAGATTCATGACCCATGTCATGAACGGATTCAATGATATATATTTAACTACTACTCGCGTGAAACTAAATGGAAGTACCAACTACCAAGTGATGAATTGTAACCCAGTGCAAAGGGTCTGCAAAGAATATTTTAATTCTATTGAATTGGTGGGTCTCATCGTACACTGCATGCATGACGTTAATAAATCGGTTGATGTTGACTGTGTGTCAGCGTTGTGTCCACGTTGTATATCATAGGCAAGGCTTTTTTTAACAATATAACTGGAGAGAAAAAGCCTCCCAGCCCCTCCTTCGGCCCTCTTGAAAGACCTTTTAAAGAGTTCGATAATTCGATTCAGAAGAAACTCAAGAAAGTATAATGATATTCTGCCATCAAACCTCCCCGTAATTCATATGCAATGATTCCTCTTTGTATACATATTTATTATATGCGTCAATACTATATAAACCTATATAAAGAAGTACTGAAAGTACTGATCTTTGTAAATTTAGTACTTCCTGTCGTGCATGAGAAATCTAGCTGAAACGCATCTTTAATTCGCATCCTCTTCAGCTCTGAACGGCGTATATACAGTTTGTATCTTCCTGCATACTTTGTCAATTATAGCTATTTTCCTTAGACGGAAATGCATGTGATGGGGTATAAAACCATCGAATTACCTTTGGGACGTCAGAATTTGTACAGTATCTTTTCAGAGTAAGTTTTCATCAAAGAATATCCAGGATGGTTCTGAAATCGCTGTTGTTATTAATGTTGTTTGTTGTAGTGGCGCAATCATGCAGTCGACGCCGTGGTGGCGGTGGACGTCGGCCGAGTTGTAAGCCCATTTGCAAAATAGAATGTGACCGTATTCGAAATTGCGCCCAAGAAGGTTGCCCTGTTGAAACAACTTGCCGTAGAATTTGTACTTGTAGAAGTGTTAAGAAACGGGAAGTTCAAACTGGTGAAAGCGATGTAACTGTTTTGTTACCAGATTTTCATAAGTTTTCAGACTACGACAGTGATCAAAATGGTGAGATTTCCAAAAGCGAATTTTCGAGTGTGTTGAATGTGACTGAGAAAGATGCTCAGGAGGCCTTTGAGTTCCTTGACATTAATGAAGACGGGAAGATAACTCCTGATGAGTTTGAAACAATCAAAATGAGCGTAAACGAGACGGCGCGCGATTAAACGAAGACGATTAAACGAAGATGTTACAACGAAGGATTTTATGGAATATGGATTTATTGGATTAACATACTATAGTATAGTGATACTAGTCAAAACGATTATATACTGATAATTAAAATTTCATGTTTCGATAATTTAACGTATATAATTTAGAGATTTACAGATTTGTCTTTCCTCTAAGAGGAAAAAATATAAACCGTTCTTTTGATGCTGTTCGATTAAGTTTAGATTTAATTGGGTTAAGAATATATTTGATACATGTAGATTCTGGTCCTATTTCAATAATATCACTGCTCTCTCGCGCGTTCAAACCGGTTACGTCACAAGAATGCAAGGCGCGCTAAGGACGACTAGGGACTAGTCTGGTTTTACAACATACCTATGTTGAGACTTCGGAGGCTTTATATGGCACGCCAGAGCAGTGCTTCCACTCGCTTTAATCGGAATTTTTTTTTCTTTTTCTCTTTTCCCTTCAATTTCCTTCCAATTTCTTTCATATTTCCTTCTAATTTTCCTGGCAGTTTTATTTATAAATATCTGAATTTTTAACCCTTTTATAACTCACGGGGTGTGGTTAAAAATGTCTCGGAAAACTTGGTCTTTGATAAGTGTAAATTATGTACCAATTATGTAAAACTGGTTTATTAGGTAAATTTGTCACGTGTACAAGTAGAGCACATGCAAAACAGCCCCTAAAACAAATAGGGTAACAGTTCCCTCCAAACAGAAATTATACTAAGATTTATAATAAATTGGGCGAAAAGCTAGAACACAAGTTACAACATAGTGCCAGTAGTCAACTATGAGCGAAATAAATACAGAAATAAAGACAAATTAGTGAGATTACATCCCGACTATTTCTTATTGCTATAAAATTGACTTAATTAAGTGGAGCCAGCATGAATTTCTTTTAAATTTCCTTCCAAAAAATATTTCCTGGCATTTTTCCTGCCAAAGGCCAATATTTCCTTTTCAATTTCTTGGCAAGTGGAAGCTCTGCGCCGGAGTTAACGCCAGAACAGGCGTCTTGTTACTTCGGTGTGGCGACGGAGTTGAAAATTCGTCTAGGTTTTGTTTTGCTATAGTTTTTTTTATAATTTTTCGTCGTCGCAAGTGTGTTTTGGCACGAAATATACTAGTATGTGAAATGTGTAGGTGGTTTATGTGACCGTATTTATCTACGTCACAGTTTTGTGTTTTAAAATTATAGAAAGTTGACCAGTCGAAGGAACCTATTTCAATACCTTGACGATGATCTACCTACACAACCCGCCAACCAGTACCGCATGAACGTCCTCTACTGAAACAGCCTCCGCTCCTTCTGCAGAATGAGAAAGAGAAATAATTTTTTATCTTAAAAATATTAATCGAAAACCTTCAAATGGATGATAGAAACTTAGCTATACCTGCTGTACGATGAACGACTGTGGCTTCTTCCACTGCATGCTACGGCGTCCCCATAAAAACCATGCGTCAGTGTCGACAAACAAACAGATTGCGATAAACGCGAGAACCAAAATTTTGTAATCAACTTTCATGATTTTCATATGTCGAAGACACCGAACGAAACTGGCCAACTTTAGGGCGTTTGCGTTTTTAAGGAGAGGCACCCTATGTGGCCTGACGCAAATCTCCTCGAGGTGTTAACAACTCCGTGAACGGATGTTCTGAATCGCGCTGGAAGCCAAAAAAGTCACTCGTGTTCTGAATCGCACTGGAAGAAAAAAAGTCACTCGTTAATCACTTTACAGGATAACTGCTCATTTGATCAGACTCTGGACTATTACCTGAGTAAATAAGCCAAATATGCAAATGACCAAAGGGAAAACGAAGAAAATTGAAAAAGTTTACGAGACAGTGTCAGGCTTAATTATTAACTCAACCAATTTATCAGGCCCTCCTAATCAAAATATGCTGTCATACACCTACAAAACTGCCAACACAATCGATTCATTCAGGGAGAATTTTGATTGTCTGCCGAAAAAAAATTGTATCTTCGTTCAGGCAAACCACCTCCATGAAATTGCTGGGATTTAAAAACGAACCCGCGCTAAATTTAACATTTTAACTTCGGTCAGTGAATTAGTCGCAAGAAGGAGAATGAAACGGAATGACAAAATTATCGGTGCACCATTGGAAACGGTAATGGGAAGCGTTTTCAACA
This sequence comes from Dendronephthya gigantea, assembly GCF_004324835.1. Taxonomy (NCBI): domain Eukaryota; kingdom Metazoa; phylum Cnidaria; class Anthozoa; order Malacalcyonacea; family Nephtheidae; genus Dendronephthya; species Dendronephthya gigantea. Next base: position 91,019 of record NW_021163041.1, on the reverse strand, counting down.
AAGCACGTGCTCTAAAATTCATGCCCGGAAAACCACTGCATATAACCTTAAAAACTTTAAAATTAGTTGCCTGCACAGGCTACTGATGCATTTTTAATTCTATATATTTCTATTTTACATTTCTATACCCTATATGACTTGATCCCATATATTTGTATGTTAAACATTCATGAAATATATAGCTAACTTTATATAGCTAGCTAGCTTTATAACTAACAATTAAATTATATTCACAACATATCAGTTTCAAATAATAAATACATCTTATGACATTGACGTTCATGACCCATGTCATGGTTCCGCTAGCGCTGAAGAGGATGGATATATTGAAGGATTATATTTAAAAAAAATACTTAAGTTAAAATAGCACTAATCACTACTCGCATTAAACTAAATGGAAGTACCAACTACCAAGTGATGAATTGTAACCCAGTGCAAAGGGCCTGCAAAGAATATTTCAATTCTATTGAATTGGTGGGTCTCATCGTGCACTGCATGCATGACTTTAATAAATCGGTTGATGTAGGCAGTTGACTGTGTGTCAGCGGTGTTTCGACGTTGTATCACAGGCAAGGCTTTTTAACAATATAACTGGAGAGAGAAAGCCTCCCAGCCCCTCCTTCGGCCCTCTCGAAAGTTCCTTTTGAAGATCTCGATTCAGAAGAAACTCGAGAAAGTATAATGATTTTCTGCCATCAAACCATCCTCTGCTGTTTCCCGAGATAAATTCGTCAATGAGTGACCCCCAAATGCAGGAAATCAAGCCATAGAGACACAAAAATACAGACCAAACCCCCGTACAACATGCACCCATATCTTTTATTCCTCCAAGATATCAGTCCCAAGATGCCCTTACTCATTTCAACACATCCGTTCAGTTTTCTCTTTTCAGTGTACGTGGTAATAAATAAGTATTTGCTTCCCACCACTTATGATGACAATATACTATAGACCACATCTCAAAATATTTGTGAACTAAAGTCCTATACGTTTAAGATGTGGTTATGATATCTGATTCCGTAGGGGGAATGGTACACGAACACCAAATTTGTTTTTGATGTGTATTTCATATATGTTTTAATTAATTAATGTGTATTCAATGCAATGTTCCTGGAACACTCCGTAACACCACAGATGATATTACACACGATATCTTCTAATTCCTCTTTGTACATATTTATTATGCATCAATACTATATAAACCTATATAAAGAAGTACTGAAAGTACTAATCTTTCCAAATTTAGTATACTCCCTGTCGTGCATGAGAAATCTAGCTGAAACGCATCTTTAATTCGCATCCTTTTCAGCTCTGAACGACGTAGATACAGTTTGTATCTTCCTGCATACTTAGCCAATTATAGCTATTTTCCTATCATGTTTCAGGATGAACGCTTAGACGGAAATGCATGTGATGGGGGTATAAAACCATCGAATTACCTTCGGGACGTCAGAATTTGTACTGTATCTTTTCAGATTAAGTTTTCATCAAAGAATATCCAGGATGGTTCTGAAATCGCTGTCGTTATTAATGTTGTTTGTTGTAGTGGCGCAATCATGCAGTCGACGCCGTGGTGGCGGTGGCGGTGGAGGTGGAGGTCGGCCGACTTGTACGCCCATTTGCACAATAAGATGTTACCCTATGCGAATTTGCTCACCGGGAAGAGGTTGTCGTGTTGAAAGAAATTGCGGTAGAGTTTGTACATATCCTTGTAGAAGTGTGAAGAAACGAGCAGTTCAAACTGGTGAAAGCGATGTAACTATTTTGTTACCAGATTTTCATAAGTTTTCAGACTACGACAGTGATCAAAATGGTGAGATTTCCAAAAGCGAATTTTCGAGTGTGTTGAATGTGACTGAGAAAGATGCTCAGGAGGCCTTTGAGTTCCTTGACATCAACAAAGACGGGAAGATAACTCCTGATGAGTTTGAAATAATCAAAAGGAGCGTGAACGAGGACGGCGCGCAATTAAACAAGGACGATTAAAGGCGATTAAACGAAGATGTTACAACGAAGGATTTTATGGAATATGGATTTATTGGATTATCATACTATAGTATAGTACAGTGATACTAGTCAAAACGATTATATACTGATAATTAAAATTTCATGTTTCGATAATTTAACGTATATAATTTAGAGATTTGTCAACGCCTATACGTTGCCTCATAGTTGTACCTATAATTGTATAATTCCTTACCTGTAATTGTATTAAAATAATATTTCATTGCATATGCCCATCTCTCATATGTGCAACACAAAAGACTCCGCAAAACTAACGAGCCTATTCGTGTAACACCAGACTTTTCACGCTTTACCGCGATATTGGAAATCAGCTTCCCTTTTTTCGCCCCATCTGATCATGTATTGGTTGGCCTTGAACTGATTAGGTATTTTATACCGTGATTTGAGATGGAATCAGGCAGTCAGGAGTCAGTCAAATGTTTGACTACAACCTCACTACAATTACTTTGCCTTGATTTCGAGTTTTTTCAACCTGATCCTTTGTGTGGCATACTGAAAACCTATTGACCAAGTAGTGGAAATTGTAGTAAGAGATTCCTGTACTGATTAACGTAATCCCGTCATATCTATATAGACAGTGACTGTGTGCAGAGGTTAAACAGGTTTTGAATGATCTACGAGTAATTAAAAACATAATAGGTCGTCGTCGTAAGGTAGACATAGAGAATAAGTCGTCATAAGCCGTGAGACGGAGTCAGGCTTCAAACCTGACTGGAGTATGTTTTACCAATAAAAAAGAAAAAAACTAATGCAAGGTTATGAAAGGAAGTTTACAGAAAGGCGGTGAAATTACGAAATTCAGGGGGGTATTAAATCTAGAGAAACGTTTGAGTACGAGACTACGAAGAAGCGGGCTTGGTAATCAACTGTAACTTGTAAGCAACTTCTTCCACGACCAAAATTTGTGAAATATTTTCATAAAATTTATGAAGTTTCCATAAGAAATACTACATCGATTAAATTATAAATTTCTAAAGTTACAAGAGAAATCATGATGACCTCTATTATATGCTTTGTATTAGGCTTTGTAGGCAAACGAGTCCCAATGTACAATATATATCCGGACGCCTACTGGGACGCCTCACCTTTTCCCCCCGGGAAAGTACATAATCTTCCAAAAGCCGAAGCACTTACCAAAAGCGAATCAAAAGCGAATAGACCATAATGCAACGGAAGTAGGGAAGGAGTTTCAAGGCTGTCGTGATGGCTTCCACGAAGAAGAACACGAAAAAGCAGGATGAAAAGCATTTGAAAATTCTTCGGGAGCTGTGTTCTTTGCCCCACAATAAGAAATGCTTCGACTGCGGACAAAGAGGACCGACTTATGTCAACATGACGATAGGGTCTTTCGTTTGTACGTCGTGCAGTGGAATATTGTAAGTATATTGAGCTGTTTCATACTCGGCATTCGGGTCGAATCTTAGCTCGAATATTCATTATTCTGCCTTCATTCTTATTATAGTAATTTTCCTAATGTTGAAAACTGTCTTTCCTTGCATTCAAATGTTGCGTTATTTTTCTAAGACGCGGATTGAATCCACAACATCGAGTGAAGTCCATTTCGATGACTAGTTTCACTCCAACTGAAATCGAGTTCCTTCAAAATGCAGGCAATGAGGTAGGCACGTATTGTCCAGGAATTTATCTGTGTATAACATTTTCTCGACATTCTATACAGTAAAATTATAATTTGTTAGCTGTACTATTTGTTTAAGTCTTAAAATTCGTTTGGTTAAATCAATCTTACTATCTGACAGAGAAATTCAGAAATTATGTATCGTCGATTATGGGAACATGAATTAAACATAAAAACTACCACCAGTCTCTTGCGATATTTGTTAGATATCAAATCTAAGGCAAGTTTTGATTACTCAAACTACAAAAGAGGTACTTTTGGATGTACAATTTTGAAATCGGAAACATGACAGTAATGACACCAACTAGGCAATTACATATTATATACAATATGTCTAAATCATTGTCACGAGTCCTAAGTTGTTATGGCAGTACCATATTGTTTTTATTTAGTTCTAATTGGCTTATTATGTTGTAATTTCTAAACAAAATTTTTGCCCAACTAAGTAAATGCTTGATTTCTTAGTCCTATTTAATTCAGTAAAAATCAACCTGCCTGAGGTTACCCAATAACTTATAACGTGAACTCACCCAAATTATATTCAGAAAGTTTAAATTTATATTGCCATCTACTACATACATAGGCTGATTTCCAATATACACAACGTTTTTACAAAGCTAAGCGTATTATTAGATTGACAGTAAAGCAAGCATAATTAGCCAATCCTGAAGTCATAGTTATTATCTGTATTCATGGGAAAATTATTATTTGTAGATTTCATTGTATTGGCCATTGTCTGCACTTAAATATAAGCTATTAAATTTTGTTAATATTTGTCAAAAGCCATTTAACATCCATTAACCAGCCACATTGCTATGACTGATTTTTTATCAATCATGACTGGTCAATGTTTTGTCAGAGGAATTGTTGAAAATTGTTTAGTATATAAAGATTTTTGATATTTTAATTTTGAGATATGTGAAATATGGGATCGGAATAGATTTGTCCTGATTTTTTAAGGTATGCCGGCGATCTTGGCTAGGTTTATGGAATTCTCCTAATCCACCAGAACCAGAATCTAGAGATGAGATAAAAGTGAAAGATTTTATGATGCAAAAGTATGATAGAAAAACGTGGTACATTCCTCCATCCCAATTACCACCTGCTAGCCCAAAGACAGAAGCTTCACAGTCTTTGCCTGAAAGGAAACCACTGAAACAACTCCTTGGTGAGGGTTCACCAACCCTTGTTGTGGGGCAAGAGGTATAGTATATTTACAATTACCTGTGGATTTGAATATTTTATGAACGCTATTAACACAACAAGCTATATACGTTCTTTGACATTAAATGCAATATAACAAAGTATGTTATACATTTCCTATGTATTTTGTTGCATAAATATTTTAACATGTCTAATGGTATCAAATTGCACTTAGCTACAGCTTCTATATTAGGGAAGCCAAACTATTGTAATTGGGGGAGGGGGGGAGATGGGTGTGTTTACATAACATTAAAAGGATCAGGGCACTAGGCATATTGTGGTGAAATATTGTGGTGAACAAATACATATAGGATATTACATAGTTGCAAGTAAATATGGATTTTATGTTCAATTGGCAAAACCAATATCTTACAAGTGAGGGTAGCGAATGAGTGAGGTACTGTTTTTGACACAAGAACTTCATATCTTCAAAATTCATATCTTCGAGAGAACCGTATAATATTTTGTTTATTATATAAAATCAGAGCGAACCGTGTAATATTCTGTTTATTATATAAAATCAGAGTGACAAAAATACACAAAAAGACAACAAGTAAGATGCCACAAACAGGGCCGGATTAACCATATGGCAGAAGCGGCATATGCCACGGGCCCCGCGGTTTTGGGGGCCCCACGCTTTACTCAGTTCAATTTTTTTTCGTTGCATGGGAGACGGAGAAAGGGCCACAAAGCCTCATGGCCACAAAATAAAATAAAGTGACTCCTAGGTCGACTAAGCTATCGGAGCGAAATAAATAACGCGAAACCTTAGAAATCAAAAGTCGAGGCCCAATTAGGTACCCCTGCAACCAGATTCTCCCAAGAAAATTTTAGGGTAATGGGAAATTTAGAAATTTAAAACTTTAAGTAAAGGCAGAGCCACCCAGAGGGGTGGTCAAAGGGGGAAATTAGCCCCGAGCCCAGGGTTGTTAAGGTCCCCAAAAACCTACAAGAATAAAATTAAACTGCATGTTGTTGGAATATATAGTCCTCTTTCAGAAAACGTCTTAGGTTGTTTATATGTAGTTTAGGTAATGCAATATTATACTCGATTTTGCGGAAATCTCACCCCCAAAACGCAGAAAATCGCATTTGCTGCACTCTAAAACTCAAAATTTTCTTGGGGGAGGATGCCCCCAAACCCCCCTAACACTGCTATAGCCCCCAAAATTTAAAGTTAATACACCAATGTTCTGGTCATGCATTATCTCGCTACACTAGCACAAATTGCTACTTTTTTGCGGATTTTACTGCCCTAACGAGAATTTTACCCGAGCCCCAAAAATTCTGTGGCCGGTGAGTAAAGGCTTTGATGCTTTACGGGATTGAGGGGCCCCGCACTGAAAAAATGCCATGGGCCCCGCGAAAGGTTAATCCGGCCCTGGCCACAAATGACCATGATAAAAGTGAATATCTTTTAAATTATACAGCCTAAACTTCACAGTAGAATAATTTTTACTGATCTAAAATGTCTGTTAAGTGTTTTAATTTGTATTTCCAATTTTAATTTGGTTTTATATATGAACCAAACACCATTTGTATTTTCACAACAAAAACAATGAAAATGGTTGGGGAAATTTTTGACATACGGAAAATATGTGACATACGGAAAATATGTGTAAGGTACTCCGGATGTAGTGGCATACAAGTTCTACAAGTGTTTTAGTTTTCAGTAAAATACCCCCATCCGTATAATAAAGTATATGAATATGAACCCCCAGTTAAACCTCTGTTTCCAAAATAGTTTAGTGCTTTTATTTAAATTACATTACTGTACTCTACTCAACATTTTCCGCTTATGGGAATTTGAAGTGAAACCTAAAGACAAAAGATAATGCGAACTTAATTCAATGAACAAAGTGTTTGTTCTGCACAAGAAGAAGTTTGCCATAAATTTGCATTTCTGTTTTCAGTAATGATTCCTTGTTTGCCAAATTTTCAAAAAAAGGCCAATTCCCATCGGCGGAAAAATGTAATTTTTATTGACTTTTTTGTTGACCCAACATTCATTTTTCAACAGATGAATAAACTTAACAATGGTGTAAAAGTCAACCAATTTTATTGCATATATTCTGTGTAAATACACACCAATTTTGGATTCGAATTCTTTTGATACACACTGTATAATGTTTTTACTCTATAGCATCATTGTTTTTTCAGGCTCAACCAACTCCTAAACACGTATCCAATATTGGGGTTCCTGTATTACCACCAGTAGCACAGCCTGCTATTTCACAAGCACCTAAACCACCAGTTAATGATTTATTAGGAGATTTGGGAGGTGATCCATTTGCTCAGCCAGCAGGTACTGTTTTCATTCATACTTTCTGCAAGATAGAAATGTTATTATTGATGAATATGTTTCCATTTCAACAAAGAATTATTTTTATTGGCATCTTTTCAAAAAATGAAGAAAGTTGTTTTCAAAACTTTGCACCCTCTGTTATAATAATATTTGTAATAGTATATTTAATAGCATATTGCACGAAATATTGGTGTATTAGATTTTTGTTAAAATGCTCACACATCTGATGCGTTTTCAAGCTTCATAGCTTGGGTGGTTTGGAATTGTTCAAGCTGAGGCTCAGAATACTAATCAACAACTTAATACATTTATAGCTCCTGCAGGCTTCAATGCATTTGCAGGTCAACCAGCTGCACCAGCATCCAGTGGTGGTTTTGATGTATTTGCTAGTTCACAACCTCAACAACAGCAGCCAGCTCAACAGCAACAGCAACAATTTGGTGGATTTGATGCATTTGCCAGTAACCCACAACAGCAGTCTGCTGGTGGTTTCAATGCATTTGCCGGTGGTGGTGTGGCTCAACAACAACAAGCCCAAAGCCAAAGTTTCAATGCATTTGGAACACAACAACAACAACCACAGCAACAACAGCCGCAGCAACAACAGCCTGGCTTCAGTCCATTTGGCACATCACCACCCAGGGCTCAACAGCAAGGAGGTTTCAATGCATTTGGCAATACTCAAACTCAACAACCAGACCCCAAACAAGGTTCTTTTGGAGCTTTTGGAAATCCACCAGTTGCAGCCCCTCCAGCCTCTTCAAATTTTGATGCCTTTGGAAGTTTCAGCTCTCCATCAGGTAAAGTATAACCTTTTACGATATTGAGGTTAACCTGCCTACCTGTATGATAAGGGAATAACCCATTACCTTGATATCTCATTCTTAGTAAACTACTGTTCCCTTTTTGAGAATCATTTGAGTGGCAAATTTCTTCAACTGATTTAATAAAAATAATTTTAATTTCCTCTAACTTGCCATTGAAAAATTTGCTCAATAGTTTGATATTGTTTGAATGAGCATCCAGGACCATAGTAAAAGGGTATTTTAAAGGTCTTAGGGCCATAGATATGGAGGGGGTTTTTGGGAGAGGGTTAAATTTCATGACCTGTTATTTGGATTCAATTATACTAAATGAAAAAAATATTGATCACCGTATATTGTTTCTTTCCAGCTTCGCAACAAACCAAGACAACGTCAACTGTAGGAAATTTCGGACCAATGGTTTCAACTTCGGTCGCCGCCCCTCCAGCATCATCAAGTTTGGCACCAACCGGTGATAGATATGCAGCGTTAAGTGACTTAGACTCTATTTTCAAAGTACAAACACCAACGCCTAGTGTTGGGCAACAGGGATCTGTATTCAGTAACACTAGTAATACTTCTAATTCTCTTGGTATATCAAGCATGCCAAGTTCATCAGCTGGCTCCTCGGCTATGTCATCGGGACCTAATCCATTCGCCAGTATAGGAAACACGTCACTTCCTACCCAGTCTAACCCTTTTCAAAGTTCAACTGGAGGTATGGCACAATCAAATGGTTTTCCCGGTGGGAATGCTGGGTTTGGAACTGTTCCACAGTCTTCACAGATGAACGTTGCTGGCGCTGGAATGACTGTTATGGCAGCTAATCAGTTTAGTAAAATGGGAGGAAATCAACCCGGAATGTTTGGTACTCAAGGGGGGACTGGTTCCATGCAACCAGGGGCATTTAATGTTGGACAAGGACAGGTATCTGCAGGTGTCTCGGGACAATCAGGAGGCGGTCAATTCGGTGGTCCTCAGTTAGGAACTTCTGCATTAGGTGGCTCGCAGTTTGGGGCTTCCCAATTCGCTGGTTCTCAGTTTAAAGGCTCTCAATTCGGCAGCTCTCAATTTGGTGGCAGCAATCAGTTTGGTGGTGGACAAGCTGGAAGTAGGCAAATGGGCGTTGGGCAGTTCCCTGGTGGGCAGATCGGTGGGGCGGCAGCCATGCAACAACCGCAACAGCCAGCGTTTGGTGGTGGCATGGGAACGAACCAATTTGGTCAGCGGCAGCAGCAACAACAGATGCAGCAACAGCAGATGCAGCAATTTGGTGGCGGTTGGCAACAGCAACCGCAGTCTAATCCATTCATGGTAAGGGTATATCTTAATATTCGTTTTATGCGCTTCAAATTTACATAATGAAATATAGAATATATGGCGTATAGTATATGGCAAATCCCCGTAGCGTGGATAAAACGATTGTATACAAATCGGCATACATATGCAAACTAAAGCCCAGGAATCCATCGTCTCATCTGGTGTAATCATCGGTAAAATGTCTCCGAGCAGAATCAAAACTGCTAGGCGTTTCTGTTTGCGAAGTAACTTATGCTGACCGTCGTAGGCAGAAACACATTCAATAAGTTTTGAAACCAATCAGTGTTTTTTAGCTATGATTATGTATATGCACAGGAAAGGATACATTTATTCTAAAGTTAATGCTCATATTACTAATGTTTCGTTGGTGTTCTTCGTAACTAGAAGAAGATGATTTCTTTTCATATTTACTTCGCTTCATTTACCTGCATGGAATACATCCAGCTGTATACAATGCATTATTTTTGGCATTAGATCCACAGTCTGATTACTGTTTCTTTCCAAATATAGGGCGGTGGCCTTGGTGGCGGACTTGGAACACAGCAAAGACAGTCAACAAACCCATTCATGTAGCTAGTTGCTTCTCCTCCCTAGAAATATCTATGATTTATCAAATAAAAATGTAACGTTTTTACTTGATGTAATTAAAAACAGTCTTAGGATTAGAACAAAAAACATCCAAGCAAGCCACGTCTAAAAATATTACGTATTCATATGTATAGAAAGGAATAGTAGAAGTTCCTTAGCCGCATGTTGCTGTGCTGCATGAATATGAGGGCAGGCCATTTGATGTTTAATGAGGGCTGCGGTAGGGGCTAGGTTTCTCTTATTAAAACATCCGATACGCACTTTAATCCTTAAAAAAATATAATGCAAGACTTAAAAGATTTAAAGTGCAAAAATATCGGACGCATTGAAAATTGGCCATCCCCCGTCAAAAGTCAAATGGTCTGTCTCTAAAATGATCCTGAACTGTTGAATTTAAATTGTATGAACTGATCAGTAATTAAGGAATGTTTTCATTATCAGTTTGCCATAAAACTGCTTAAAACTGCGTAACACATTATTGTGAGTGAACAGTTGCCGGACTCGAAATCTAAGGAGATTCATATCTAAGGAGAAGATATTTGATGTATATTTGGTTTCTGGTTAACGGTTTAACTGTATTCTCTCTCTGAGCCGAACTGATTGATAATTTTAAAATACCACTATGCTATATGATGTAAGTTATGTGTTTCCAGTAGTGGTACTTTCATTTAGTGCATTCAACAGTGGCCGTGATATACGAATAGACATTTCTTTTTGCATTCTACCTTGTTAAATTATTAAAAAAGGTTGCCTTTAGTATGGTTTGATTGTGAAAAGAACGTAAAGGATGTAAGGATGTTGTAACGTGAATTTTTACTTATACCCTAATTGTACCCTTAGTACCCTTATTTACACCGCTGTTTGTACGCAGTGCGGCTCATTCCATATTCGGAATGATGAATGATCTCAAAACAAGAAATGAAAGGATTTTGATCTAACCGAGTGACAAAGTAAACTCAATCTGTTTCATTTTGTAATACGAATGTAGGCTACGGTTATCATCTTGTTCGGTTTTAAACGACGATTGGACCTTAAATTTCACCGGTTTTCACTGATTCTATAGGTAGGTGATGATTATACAGATTTATATAACATTTTGACACCGTTTAGTGTGCATTTTTTAACTGGTTATTAAAACTCTAATTTATATATAATGTATTAATGTTTACGATTCATTGGAGTAATTTAAACATTTGCAATGCCACAGATATTTGGTTTAATGTATTTTATTGCTTTTCTATTGCGAATATTAGATCGTAAATAAATTCAGTCGTCCAAATCGTTCCGAATAGCAAAACGTCAGTCTGTACCTTGAAAAATGTGATTTCCTGTCCTGTGTCTATTAAAATTGATGTCTAAAAACGAGTCTACAAAAGCATCTACTGCCTTTTTTGTGTGTATATGAAAAGGAGGTTTCAATCTTTTCTCTGCTAAATAGATTTCAATTTGAGGTTATTTGGGATGGGAGATTTATATGACAACTAGATTTAGATCAGACAAGGCTCATGTACAGTGTACACTTCATAATTAGTCCAAACCGTTCTTCCTGGTATATATGATTAAACAGACACCCATATTATACAAACATGATATCTCAACTCTATGATAAACCAAACCTATTATTGCCTCCAAAAATATAGTAAATCATGTGTCAAGTTTACAATAACCAGTTTACAAATTTCATGTGCTGGTTGTATATGAACTTCCCAAGTTAACAATAAGCTTCTGAATCAACTTTGGAATAAGTTACATATGTGGAATAGACTGTAATAGAGTAAAACCTTCAAATGAAACACAATATTGTAAATAACCTAATTATCACCTTATATTATATTATATATCCCCCCATACAAAACATGTTTTCTCCCCTATTTATTTTCATACTAACTCTCCTGACAAAGGCCCTCAGGTCGAAACGTCAAGAAGTGCTTTGTCTATTTAGGCATATATAATCATTATCAAAATGGTTTTCAGCTAAAAATACGGTAGTCCCTCGCTAACTCGAACTCCCAAGTGGAAAGAAAAATTGTTTGTGTTACCAACCTCTTCAACGCCAAATCTCTTCAACGCCATCATTAGGTGAACAATATTGATATTAGTAAAGAAAAAGAGAAACGTGTACAAAAGAACCATGTTTAATGGTCATGTAATTGATATTTATATTTTTGTATGACATGGACAACCTTAATGATAAAGACCGATATATATATATATTAATATATATATATATATATATATATACAAATATATATATATACATAATGTATGGGCTGGGACTCCATAGTTTAGAAATTGCCAAAATTTAACAATTTTTGAATTTATATGAACATAAACATCATGTTACATTTATTTAGAAATCTAACAAAATAGAATCATGTTAAATATACCGACAGGAAAATTTATTTTAAGGGATATAGTGGTTCAGTATGTGAACAAACATTTTGTTTATATTATGGGCTGTATCCTACCTTTAAAGTAATAGTTACACCATGAGCTATGTTATTTCAATGTGTTAACTTGGTGACATTTACAATTTGTCTAAACATGATTTTCAGTTCATTTATTAAGTAAGAATTTACCCAAAAATTAGCAGAAATCATTCTTGTCAAAGGATCACACACTTTAAACTTGAACTGCACAGTCTCAACATATTGAAGTGTATTCCCTTGCTGTGAAAATATCATGATATCATAGCTAATAGTGTGCCCTGCTGTGGTCATTTATCATGGCAGATTGAGGTTTTGACTTTTTGTCATACTTCAGCCATAATTTTCAAATTTACTAGTCTGAGAGCATATTTGTTTGAACCTCAATAGCAAGGAAGAGGAATTGGGCATTCTTCCAGAAATTGTTGTATTTTGACCCTCAGGAAAGCAGCTTCAACTTATATTTTATGATTGTAGTTGATTCGTTGTCCGTTTTGGGGAATTTGTAACGATCGTAAAATCATGCATTTCAGAAAAGGAAATGACGCGGAAGAAGAGAAACGGATATTTTTAATGTTTTATGGCTACTGTAGATCGTGTCTAAAAAAACACGCATTGTTACAATTTTTTATAAAAAAAGCTATTGTGTTCAAAACCAGTCCCTGATTATTTTTATTAAAAGAATGTTTACTACAAGTGAACCAGTCAAATGGAAAATTCTTATGTTTTTCTCTGCTTATTGCAAAATTAATATTTGGGTTTCTTTATAGATATGTCGCTGGCAAATGTCCATCTTGTGGAAGCAATATTTCCTTTTACAGGAAATGATGAAGATGAGGTATACATCAGTCAAAATCTTACAAAAACGGAAAAATACCATACTGAAAAATAAATAACGTCTTTATATTTATACGTGGTTAATGTGGTTTTCCATTTTTTGCTTGGTTTAGCTGTGCTTCCAAAAAGGGGATATCATTGAAATAACCAAGGTACCCTGTATCCATTGCATAACTAAGTAGCTAAGCATAGCTAAGTTGGTCGATGAACTGGAAAAAAAATTTGAATTGAATTGCAGAGTACGAACATTTCAGTGCACAACATGCTCTTAACTTTAATTTGGCAGGAAAAAAATCATTTGTGTGGAATATATTGATCCTTTTCTCTTTATTCGTTATCGAAATATAGCTACATGATTTTTTCAGTGTTTTTTATATATTTCACTTCCATGAAACGAAGTTATAATTTATATGAAATACTCACATGTAATCGTATTTTCTATCCTGTCTTGTAGGTTGTCGAGGGTGGATGGTGGGAAGGAACCTTGAATGGCCGCAGTGGATGGTTTCCCAGTAATCACGTTGCAGAAATTTCTGCAAGTACGAACTTAAAAGCTAAAAGCTAAATTGCGCTAAGATAACTTTCCATACAATTTAATTTTTTTCCCGAACTGTAGGTCCTGAGCCAACTGGTCAATCTGCTGTTTCAACATCTGATAGTGCTTCTGATAGAGAAAATGTCCGCGTCTACCATAATTTGGTAAGTTGGATTGTGACCTCACCACACACTTATATAGAAACTGGATGTTGTAGTCTAAGCCTTCTACAGAAATACTCTATTAATCTAGCAACATTGTATTGGTTGACGTAACCGAAATCGTCCGAATTTCTTATTAAATGGACCTTTTGCATAATAGACCAACTTTCGATTTAGGCAACAAAAAGGAAATTTCCGAAAAGTGCATACTAAATTTAATAAAATTACCAAGTTTGGCTGCAAAATATTGTAAAGTATACGGAAAGTATAGTCTTTTTTACTACGACCGGAACTAAATTAGTTTAAAGCTTCCGGCCGTAGTAAAAAAGTATACAAAATTGGCTACTTCGCATGGCTATATTTTCTGTAATACTGGACATTTTGTGGCCAAACTTGGCGATTATACTAATTTCGGCATGCTCTTTTTAGCTGCGGTGAAGTTTACTTCCTTCTTGTTGCCTAGATCGTAAGTTGGTCTATTATGCAAAAGGTCCATTACAATTCCATTGGAATGTAAAATTGGTCAAAAACTGGGTAGGGCTGATCAGGATAGAGAACCCCGCTTTCGGGTTTTCCTAGATCCTAATGGTTTGTTTCTTAGGTACTTCAAAATATACTGGACACAGAAAAAGCATATGTCGAAGAACTACAAGTGCGTATAATACATATTATAAAGACTTTAGATGCAATTACTGTAAGACTTCAACCAGAATCTTGTATTGCACCTGTTGATGCGCGAAACGTCTTATATTACTACTGTATGACTATTCTCATCATTCTCGCACGTATAACAACGTCTATTAGTGAAGCAAATCGCAAAACTATGATCAAGAATAGGCAACAACAATGTTTTTGACAAAGGCGAACGTTCAACAGAAATGAATTTGACATTTCTTAGCAATCACGACTTTTGTTTTATTGCTGCTTTCAGCGTGTATCTCTCAACTTTTTCATTTCAGACGTTATTGAGAAATTATCTCAAACCACTTCAAGAATCTACAGCGTGAGTACCATCGGATTAATGTTAAGTTGCTGTAACTAGGACCAATAAAACTCTTTGTACTGGTTATAGTTATTTCGTGTACATGTATGTACAGTACTGATCTCTTTATATAGAACAGTATATAGCAGGTTTGGTAGCTGCGAGTTCACCATCCATGTTGTGTCTTACACAATTACATCTTGTCATTTACATCAGCCTCGCCCAAGCGATTAAATAGATACCCCGCATTCAGCTAGTATAGAGATGCACGTTGTTAGGAAGAAAGGCTGCTTTCTTAAGGCACTTTTCAGTTAAACCACTGATTTTTATTTTGGTAGCTGAATTGTGATATTTTTTACAAACTTATAATATTACCTCTTCTCTATCTCTTTCATAGAATTCCATCAGAGGAAAGCAAAATTCTATGTGGGAACTTTAAAGGAATCGTCGGTTTTCAGGAAATGCTGTATGAGGAGTTGAAGGAAGTTTCAGAGTATGTGCACACCTGTTAAAATGCTAGGACACAGTTTGAACTATCTTAATGGTCTCTTCAACTTTCCTTCGAAAACGTGTAAAAACGTTGGGGATTAGTACAAAACAAAAATTCTTGAAGCAATGTTGATCAACATAATGCATAGAAAAAAAATAGGGAGGAACCACTGACCACTGACTCAACATAATGCATAGAAAAAAAATAGGGAGGAACCACTGACCTATACTAGGTCTAATATAATTCAGTGGGAGAAACTAGCAGTGTTGTGAGTCAAACACCCTACCGGTTACATTAGTTGATTTAAGAACGTTTGTTTTATGTATAGACAACCGCTAGCACAACAAAGAATGGGAGCTGTATTTTTACACGCTGCACCTAAAGTATGTTAAACAGCATTCAATTATATAGCCTTTCTCACGATGACGAATATGCCGCCATTTTTGAGCTGTACTTTTTTTCAAAACCGTAAGCGCAAGACTTCGTAACGGTGGCTGTCTTTAATTTAAGGCTGAATTTATTCTTCAAATGGTCTGTTGATCCTAAAAAAATTGCTTTTCATGTTGTTATAATTTTTTAACCCCATTTGAGAAAATTGAAAGTCCCACAAAATCGTCATCGTGAGAAAGGCTGATTGATTTCTATGTTTTTTATATAGGGTTGCATGATTAAGGGATTTTTCTCAGCATTGTAACTCTTACTTCAACTGTCATGTACATTTGAAATCGAATTCATTCATTGCTTCATTTTGTAGATGAAGGATTTTTACATAAAATATTGTGCGAATCACCCCCGAGCTGTCGAGGTTCTTACTAAATACGGGTAAAATTATACAATTACTCAAATATAAAATGTAATTTCACCTCAAATTACTCTAATTTATAGATTTCCTTGTCTTTTAATTAATCAAAAATGGCAAACGCTTTTTTGATAGGGACGAATTGTCTGAGTTCATGGAGAAACAAGGAGCTGACGCTCCAGGTGTTTTGACTCTAACAACCAGTTTAAGTACAGTAAGTGAGGAATATTCTTCTATACGCGTAACTACTGGTATAAAACTAGCCTATAATGTAGTAATATAGCCTAAATAGATATTAATATCACACATCTGTATTAGTTGTTTAGACGGCTTGATAAATACCCAACACTTTTAAAGGAACTTGAACGGCATTTGGAGGTAAGTTAGGGACATTGCACACTGACTCGCACCCATCGACAATTATGAGATATAATATTGGTGCAAACATATACTAATCTTTATACGTTCTCATAATGTATAATTTGTTATTTGGACTCGATTCAGCGTGGTCAGCTTTTTACCACAACGTTCATAAATTAACCTTGAACTTTACACAAGTCGTATTACTGCATGTGAAACACGAAACCTTATAGCCACTTAGTTGATTTGAAAATTGGCCTCTTATTGTCCTAATATATGCACAGAGGACTAGAATGACAATTTTTTAAATAATAATAACCATAATTTGACCTTCCCCGCATCCATCATTTCAGGATGGCCATGTTGACGAATTCGATACGAAAAAAGCGATCGCCGTATTTCAAAATATTGGGGTAAGCCGTAGTCAGGTGGCTACTGCGTTATACAGTCTAGCTTTTTGCGGCTGAAAGCGATCTAAAATTGCTCTAGATGAAATACTATCATCCGTTTACTATTAGGAAAGTCAAGAATTTGTATTTTCTTTATTTTAGACGAGTTGTCGTGAAATGAGACGCAGAAAAGAAACAGAACATGAAATACTGACCGGTACAATTGAAGGATGGGAAAAAGAGGTTTATCTTTATACCTATATATAGTTATGACCATGCTGTTTATCTTTGCAGTATATACTTTCAGTATACTTACTTTAGATTCCCGTATTGACTCGTGAATATATAAAAAGTATATAAAGAATGCATTCAATTAATTTGTGTGCAATTATTAGGAAATGCAAAAACTGGGAGAGCTTGTGTATATGTCTTCATTGCTTATTCATGGTGAAAACGAGGTATGTTCTTCACTGTGTTGGCACCGTGAAATGGCTCATAATAATGTTTTTGTTTTCAGTCGAATTGCATGTGAAGCATGTGAAGGTTTTCCTTCCTTCAGGAATTGAACCTACGGCTCTGCAATTACGGAACACTTCCGTCACAATTAACCTACGAAGCGATACAGTAGAGCAGTGTATTGTCGTTTTACTTGTGAAGAGATATAATTATCATATAATGTTGATATAATTTAAGACGATGTTCAAGGACAAATCTGCTCTATTTTGCAGGAGGTGAAAGAAAGACAATTTCTATTGTTTCCTGACGTGTTGGTCTTGCTTTCTGTCAGCGAAGACATAAGCGGATATTGTTTTGAGGTATATAGGCAATGTGTTTATATATTTCAACTTGCATTCTTCTTCATCCTGTGGTGCATGTATCTCCTCATTGATTGACTAATTTCCTCATTGATTGACTAATTTCCTCATTGATTGACTCGCCCCATAATTGATTGACTAATTATAATTTTGGTACCGTTATGTTGAATTGACATGCACTGTAACATTTCCAGACTAGTTATAAAGTCTCTGATATTAAAGTGAGGAGTTTAGAAGATACTGAAGGAATATTAAATGCTTTAGAAATTGAAGGTAAAATTAAATTTGCTTCAAAGTGTATCTTTTGTTGTTTTGTTCCCTTGATTAAATAATTTTAGCAGTGTGATATAAAAGCTGTTTTTTTCTTTATTACCTGATACTCAGCAAACGACCAAACGCTGGTTGTGTCGGCAAACAGCGAAAAAGAGAAATCGGCATGGTTGGAATCTTTAGCAAGCGGACCACATAGTCCTTTAGTTGGTAGTCCTCAGAGTAATGGTTCTCCAGAACGACATCAAGGCAAAGAACCACTTTCTGCAGCCCAGAAAGAAAATATCAAACCAGCTGACGTTTTAATGAAAAGTGAACATGTGCCTTTGAAAATAGTGCAGGTACGTTAAGAGGACTGATCTCGTTTGCCCTATACTATAGCTGTATTGTGATATTGAACTATATAGATGTTAAATTCAACCATCGAGACTTCGCTTCTATAGAACTCGTGCCGTACGCCTACTGCAAATTGGGAAATTGAATTCAGCTGAGCTGGACTTCATTGAATTCTTCGAATTCATTTGAGCTCAAATTCAGCTAAGTTCGACTTGTGAAATTCATTTGTCGCATCTACTCCGATAGTCTTTGGTTTTATAAACAAAGCCATGGGCAATCCATTGGGCAAAAGAAAACAATGAACTAATTACTGAGTAATGTTACCATCAGTGATCTGACTATTTATGTTATTTTATACAGTCCCACACGTTACCACGAACAGAAACTAGCGCAGGTCATGGCACGTCCTTGCCACGATCAGTAGCGGCGCTGACTGACGCGAATTGTCGTGATATACCGTCGCAGTATCTTCAAAAGGAACGGAAATGGGATTCAACTCACCTCCGTCCCACTCCACCCTTAAGACCGGCCTTTGCTCTTATTATGAAAGAAGTAGGTTCTTTTTCGCATTCATTTATCACTGTAAAACCTGGTTTCCACCGAGGAAAACCCCCAACGCGGGGGAAAGTCGAAGAAAAAAGGCTTATCTACTCACTGCGTATTTTTTTATATTCGACAGGATTCTGCTAGTTCTCCAAAATCGATGAAGACCCTGCTTCACCCAAATCGTGGCAAGAAAGGTGAGTTATAAACAGCATGATGTTCTAGCTTTGGAATTGAACTGTAAAGTAGGCTTCTAACAAATTTAAGAATTATGGATGGGGCGTTAACTTCACGTTATAAACACTAAAACATTCATACCTGTATAGTTGCCTCGTATATGAAAGGTTCAAAACGATATCAAATTTTTTTGGCTTTTGTAGAAGTTACATTCTGTATGCGCGCTATTCATATTGATATTCCTATATAACAAAACATTTGATAAATTTAATATCCAATCGTCGCACTTCAAATGTCAATTACAGTATATACTAATAAAGTTTGTATCAATGATACAGGTGGACTTCTGTATCGAATGAACCTAGCGTATACTGTATAGGAACAACTATAAACATAATACGTAAAATCTTATATTGTTAACAATAACTGCATGAATGTAACCCCAAAAATGTTTTAGAATTTGAGTACACCTAGTTCGAATTAACATCTTAAAACGTATGTGACATAACTTTCTCAGCAGGTATTGACAGATATCAAGGCAGTAGTGCATCATGGCCTGTAACCACAGCTAGTTGGATTGAAAAACGTTTGTCTTTGGGACTAATAAACAATCAATCAAAATTTAACATAAGTTTAAAATGGACAGGTTTGTCTCTACAACATGCAGAAATAAAAACGAGCTTCGTCAAATGACGACCAGTAAATAACTATCCAAACCGTTTTTCTTCATAAACCAGATAAAAACTATGTACAATTCATCCTAAGATAACACTTTGTCGTTGTTATGTCATTGATATATACTGATATATAGAATTAGTATATGAAGACTATACGGTAGTTGGCAGCTTTAAAGTAAAGTAAATTTAAATTTCTAAATGTGTTTCATTTTTTTTTCAAAGTATATAAAATACATGTTGAAATTTAATGAGTGAAACAAAATAATCTTGAATAAATATAACAAATTACACTCGTGTGTCAAACTAACCGACAGTTTTTATGCCTATATAAATGTGCTAATTATTTTCATGATTATCTCTACACCTCATTAATCCAATAAACTTTACAAGAATTAATTTAAAAAAAGAAAATTATACTTATAGTTTTTCGCTAGCTATATAGCCTGCATTACAGAACATTCATTATAAAACAGCCCTATATATATATGTCTTTTTAGGTCGCTCAAAAAGTGAAGACGAGTATCGTCAAAATGCTTCCTCGTGTAAGACTTTATACTGTAATTTTTTATCTTTACTGTATCTATGTATATATATAGGGTAAAAAATAGGATTATTTGGATTTGAATCTTGCCAAATCTAAACCATCGCATGCATGACAGGGTTGTAAAAACACTGTGATCACTGTCGTAACCTTTCCTCTCAAACCAGCCTTCACTCTTTAGTAAGTAATAGGCTAGTTCTCAAATAGGCTTTCTCTCTTCATTAGTAGGTATTCCTGTTCAAATAGAACAGAATAAATAGGCCTCTCTTGGATAAACCTAATCCACTCGATTGATAAGCTTGTCCCCCCTATATCTGTCCAGTAGCCTTTTATTTTCCGGGATCTAAAAAGTGTCAGTTTTTTCGGGTGTTCGATATACCTAATACTCTATATACATATAAATACGAATAGATTTGAGAGCAAGACGTTTTCTTCTTGCAATACTGTGAGTAACTACGTACGTAATAATTCTCTTTAAACAGCATCTGGTCGTGTCCTGGAAGAGGATATGTTGATACTTGGTGTAATAGAAAGTTACTGCAAGAGTGCTAAAGAAAGATTGACAGTGAATTGTAAGTATTATTATTTTATTCTATACTGCATGCATGCTGTCACTGCACCTTCCATTCAACACAACGCTAGTTTGCACATTAATATATTGCAAATGTCATTGAATATCGTTATATATGTTCCCACGAATCAGCGAATGATTTTAACGTCTGCTCCATGCATGGAAATGTTTATTCTATTGTTTCTGTATGGTCTTTTCAAACGATCCAATTTTGTCACATCCAACTACATTCCGTACGTCAAATTTAAGAGATATGGCCTTATTTTTTTACAAATCAGCAGCGGGCGGAATCCTATATATAGCCTTTCCTGCAATCTGATTGGCTGTAGCGGCGGGCAGAATTTTACGATATCTGACCACGGTCTGGAATCCTATATTTTATATGCTCGAGCGAAAGCGTATTTGTTTTGTTTTGTTTTTCTAAAGATTTATTCTCAAACTTTCGACTTTTCAAACATATGGGCCAAATGATTATCACGATAAATTGAATTTTAGTGAATTTTAGTGAATTAAACAAATGAGATTTTGATTGTTTATATTTTGTCGCCATTGCCGAGTCTGACTACACAATGATAATACCGCTTTTTGTAAAAAAAAATACATCATTTACCGTTTTGGTCGGTCCGCATAGAAAAATATTTCCCCTCGGTCTCTTTCCCCAGACCTGCGATCGTTTTTGATACTTCAGGAAAATATTTTTCACAAAGTGGGATCGTGTGAACGGGCCTTAGGTAAACAATTTTATAGTTAGCTATGTAGTATTTATTTATTAAGTTGCTCAAAATGTCTCACTTAAAAAGTCTTTAAAGTCGGATGGAAAATTGACTGGTTTTTGCCGAGTTTTTTTAATATTGTGCTTTTTATATGTATACTCTTCTATATATAACATTTAAATCATCACACTAAGATGTAACGTATATTTTATAACGCTAACCAAGAGAGTGGAATGGAATGGATGTATATAGTAATATTTTTGCAGTAGTCTGGTAGCGTATGGCGGCAGAAGGTATAACAAGTTGAATTAGAAAATTTTGAATTTTGTTAATTTTATGTCACATGTATGTATGCATGCAGTGGTGCACCAAAAGAGTTGCAAAAAAGCTGCGGGCACGCGGGTGCCACCCGGAGGAAGGTTTGTTTTGAATGAGGTTTGTGAGGAAGGTTCAAAGTTAAACAATCTATAATTGATCACATGCATGTACCAAAAACCCAAATATTTCTTTATGCTGGTTGCCACTTGACTCAGTGTCGTAACGTCATTTTGAGGAAGGTTTTCAAAACTTGAAATCCTACCGGAGAAAGCTTGAACTCGTTTTGCAACTCCGGCCCATTCGCCACCAAGTATTTCGACACTTCGGTCGTTGTATGAGGCTATGAACCAATATTTGTCAGGAGAGGTAAAGAAAAAAGTTTTATTCCTGCAACGGAATTTTCTGCACTCCTATATAGGTTTACAGTCATGCAGGGGTGTAGGGAGATCTCTCCGTATACACATGACACCTGGAGGGTAGGAAACGCTAGGATGGAAAGAAAGTCGAATTTGCCGAGAATTTGCCAATATATGACTTAACTTAATGATGAGTTATTTATGAGTTAATCGACCGAATTATGCTGTAAATGAAACAGTTGCGACTTGTTTCCATCATCACTACATTTATTTCATTGCACTCTTTAGGGTTAGTCTGCCGTTATTGAATAGTTGAATGATGACTGGTTAAACAATGCGAAATTTTCTTGTCAACTCATACGTATACCATGCATTCAATACATACGCATTCAGAATCCAAACAACCGCTGCACCATGCATGTTTTTTGTTAAATTTCTGCACTTTCTTTTGTCGACCATGAGGTGTTTGTTAAAGCTTGTTATACCTTCATTTTCTGCCATGTGTTAGCTCGACCAATCCCGGCTCGACGTTCCATTACATCAGAGGAAGACGACGTGTTCACGAATGAGGAGACTGGCTCCAGTAATTCCACTTTCAATAAATTACAAGCACCATTGAGGATTTTCGCCGGCGCAACGTGTTGTATACGATATCAAAGTGGATCATAATATAGACTACAATAATGGTCATTGTGACTATACAGTGGTCATTGTGAATGTCGTCCGTCCTATAACTTGTAGGATATACGTAGATCTTCAAAACAAAGAAATCAGACGCGCGTGTAAAAGAAAATATAAGCTTTCCTGAGATAGAATATATCAGTTGTAGGATTTTTGTACAACAGATAAAGTTGTAATAATTATAATTGATAAATTTTGATATATTTATTTTCACAGTGCATTTTGTATAATCGAAGATGTATTTGTTTTATATATTTTAACCTTTTAGTATAGATATATCTGTAGTGTTCATAGTAATTATTTTCATGTATTTTAACAGCATATATTTGTATTAAGTATATTTTTATACGATTTCTATTAAACAACGTTGAAAGTTCACATGCGTTTTCTGAGAACATGAGGTCACTCGACATTAAGCGTAAAGGCCTGCATGGAAACTATAGAAATGAAAATAGAAATAATGGCAAACCAGAAACCATCAATGTTTTAACAACAAAATTATAGTTTCAAAACAAATCATAGTATATATAAAGCCTGTTGAAAAAGTTTGACGCGCTGTTGCAGTTAGTAAAAATTATTTTCCTCCTGACAGAGAAATCTAGCTAACTAATAAGGTGTACCGCAAGCGGCTATTTTAAGTTACACGTGCTCTCGGCCATAGTTTGTCTTTATATTTACGTTATGTTTAAAAATATAATGCACCAATTTTCCATGTTTCAGCGTTTGTTTCGAAAATTTAAAATGAATTTTGAGGTGAAAGGTGTTGTCGCAACTAACCCGACCAAACAAGAACCTCCTCTTGCACACAAGGCTAGAAAAAAATTTTAGCGTTAGCTTTACTATCATTTCGTATTTTCCGTGGTTTATAAAGAAATATATTTGCATATCAAACCGCATGCGCCCTTTATTGAATATGGAAGTTATATGCAATGTTGCCTCACTTTATGTACTTAACGTTTACTAACACTGTTATTCCAGGTAGCCCAATTCCTCCAACCGTTCCACCGCACAGAAATTCCACGGCTTCCACTCTGAAACCGGACCGAGAACATGCAAAACAGAAGAAAAAGAAAAGGAGGTGAGTCAGTTCTTAGTTTGCATGAGCATGAATTTAGTACTCTCTAACACTTTGATATATTGTTCATGATAGACTATAAACTATTAATACAGTTGAACTGTCGATGGTGCTCAGCGAAAAACACATATACGTAGATACCCCGGGGACACGAGTGTGGGGAGGGGGACACGAGCTCGCCATATTAAATTTTCGTCTGTATTCTATATAAGAGTTCCCTGGAACTTATAGTGTAAATTTAGTGCTAATTATAATGTAATTTAATTATATCAATGTATACTTTTTATATTTTTTCTTTGCATGTTCGTTGTGCACGTCCAGAGTATAAACTCACGCGCAATATTCTTCTTTGTACGTCGTGATTGTGCAATTTTATCGAATGTTTTACTGATTTCTCCTCCTTTCTTTTTTCCAGCTTATTAATAGGTGAGTTCAGTTGTCTGCGAAGTCAAGAGGAAGATCTGCGAACAGTAAGTGACATATCATTCACGTCACTTGCGTATATTGCACCTGCACTTCGCACCTCTTAACCTCGTATACACCTTTTTAAATTCCGATCCTTTATAAATTCTGATCACCACGATTACGAAAACAACAAACATATACAAAACCGGAGCTGCATTCATTCTCTGAATATCATATGACTTGTTTAACTTGTGGACGAAATCTTTTGTTGTATAAATACGTATTTTAGTCAATTTTCATTATCAAACTAAAAGTCACATGCACATTAATGTGTGGCGTGAGTAATTCACTGCACGCCACCCCAAGCCAAAAGCTGGTTTATTTTGTATTCTTTACAACTTCCATCCATTTCATTGATCCTCTGATGAAAAATATACCACGTCAGAAGAGGTAAGCTCTTGTAATATAAAGTGGAGCGGTATTAAATAGTACTATTTCTATCTTACTGTATTCGATCGTGAGTGAAATGAATTAGTATAGTACAATTATATACACTATTTTTGTTCAGCGGAAAATAATACCAACCAGATTAGAGTATTAAATTACATCCATCCGGGATTATTTTGTATGAGCTGAAAGGGAAACTGATTTGGCTTTCGTGATTACAGGAACCCACGGAGGGGAAGGAGCCGGTGCCAAACCCACGAGTTGGGCAAAAGAAGACAGAAAAAGCGTCGCATAATTCAAACTATTTACAAAAACCTTTACCGTCAATTAATAGTGAAGACGGCGTGCTTTTATCGCAGTGATTGGAATGAAAGAGCAATTTATTTTTATACTTTGTAGAATTTAATTTCTCATGCAATTAAGTTTCCTTGCAATGTCATATGATATCAAATTACATAAAACTAGTAAAACATATGCATAGTGACACTCGATTTTACTAAGATATTATTCGAGTTCACTCTGTATTTTTACCGTTCATGCTTTCACCTAACACGAGGATGAAAATTGAAAAACTAATTTTTCCCTCGAGATTGGCTGAACATTTTATCATTCTAAATTTTCAACAGAGATTCAATATGCACATATTATTTTGCCTTTTAGGGACGACCTAAAATTGTACACAGTAATTCGGTAAATTCAATCAAATACGTTTACCGTGTACATTTGTCAAATTGCCTGGTCCGACAGATCACTTCCCTTGAAAGAATACAGCACTTTTTCTAGGAAATTATATATTTATATGGCTACTTTTGATTTCTTTCATGAGTACAGTAAATTCTCCACTTGCAAATTGAACGGCAGAAGTTGAAAAAAAGCGTTTCAATGTACTCTTTCGACAAGTTCAGGATGAGAGCGAGGCTCCCATGCCTAATGATGTAATTATTGAAACTTGAAAGGGTGTATTGAAAACAAACTCATTGCACAACTGGAGATTGTAAAAATAAACAGTTTATACCAGTGAACTGGTTTATACCGACAGTAATTGGAAAACTTTGACAACTGTCATATATTCTCATAGAATGCATTTGGGTAAATAAATATATAGAACAATAATCATTAACAATTAATAAATAAGTTTAAGGTTAATATTTTTCATTATTTCCAATATATCTTTGTTAATTCCTCGACAATGTGTATTATTTTGGCCCAGATGTTATCAGTTCTGCCGGATCTAGTCGCAAAAATACATTAGCCTTATAGCAATGAAGGGAATGCAGGAAAGGTAAAAAGTTAATACTGATACCGTCTAAAGAAGTTAGACCTCCGTCTATTTTGTCCTTTAAACAATCCTAGGACACACAGCTATCCTTGGAAATGCAAGAAACCAGCTTCAAGGGACCAAGTCTCAAGAGTATTGCCACACAATTGTCAAGTGAAGTCCTCCCTGACACAGCCACAGGAATAATGCAACAAAGAGAAAACAAGATAAAACAAAGTTCAATGATTTGCAGGCGTTCTCTAGTTTGTGTCATACAAAAGTACAAATTCACCGTTTATCGCTCTTGCAAGGTTGTGTATAGCAGTATAGGCAGCATCGTCAAGGTGTAGTAACCTCTTGACGTACGAATCATGGTACGTACCTTGTCACCTTAACTATTTCGCAATAATTTCGGCTCGTTCGACAGTCGTAGGTTATAGCTAGTCTGGCCGTCTGGGCTTGTTCGCGTGCTTACAACATTTTATTTTAATTTTTAGCTTCAAAGTTGAGTGGTTCATTATAAGAAAAATCATAAGATGTCTTTACTTGAAAAAGCAAGTGATTCTGTCAATAGTCTCTGTCTGAAACTTTATAACAAACTGGCGGAGGGTAGTCAGGAAAACGTATTTTTTTCGCCATCCAGCATTGGTATTGCACTTGCTATGATCTACGCAGGTGCAAAAGGTAATACTGCAAATGAAATTGAACAACTAATGGATTGGAATGAACCCAACACTGTTGATGATATGATGCAAAAATTGCAAGAGTCTGTTTTGTTGTCATCTGGTCGTGAAGTAAGTCTTGCCAATGGCTTGTGGGCACAACAGGGATTCGCCATTTTGAATGAATATACTGATTTGCTGAAGTCTCGGTACCAAATAGAAATGGGCAAAGAAGATTTTGAACGAGAGACTGAAAGTGCTAGGAAGGAAATCAACAAATGGGTGGAAAAGAAAACAAATGATAAAATGAGGAATATTTTAGCTTCTGGGGCTGTTGGGCCACACACAAAGTTGCTGCTGGTTAATGCTGTGTATTTCAAAGGTTCATGGGAAGTGGAATTCTCAAAGGAGCATTCAATGGATTGGGAATTCAAGATTAATCAATTAAACACATGCAAGATAACACTCATGAACAAGACTGCCCAGTTTATGTATGCAAGGAATGATGATTTGGCATGTCAAGTTCTCAAGCTTATGTACAAAGAAATAGATCTTGCCATGATGGTATTATTACCAGATGAAGTTGACGGGCTACCAAATCTTGAAAAAAAATTGAATGTCACTCAACTTAAGAGATGTAACGCAATGTTAACCAAAAGAAAACTTCAGGTAAGTTTGCCGAAATTCACCACTGATTGCAAGTTTCAACTAAAAAAGGTCTTAGGTGAGTTGGGTGTGGTTAGTTTATTCTCAAGCCAAGATGCCAACCTGTCTGGGATGACAGGAAGTAAAGACCTATTTGTAACTGATGCAATCCATCAAGCATTTGTTGAGGTCAATGAACAAGGTACTGAGGCAGCAGCAGCCACAGCAATGATCATGGCTCCAACTTGTATAAGCATTCCACCTCCACATTTTTTGGCCGACCATCCATTTGTCTTCTTCATCCAGCACAGTCAATCTGGTGGAATATTGTTTGCAGGGAAGATTGTTAGTCCAGAGTATTAAAAATCTCTGAAACTTTTGTATATGCCATATTCTGCCTTTTTAAAACAATAAGAAGTAACTCTTATGATTGTTTCACTCTGATTGTCTACAAAATATCTGTAATCATGCAAAAAGAAGCAGATTGGTCAAAAGAGGACAGTGGAGTGAAGACTTTATATTGCAACTGTGAAAAAATTTTAATGTTTTTGTCCCTCACCATTCATTGCAGCTAGTACAAAATTAGGATATTACCAATGCAGCTAAGTCTCATACAACAGGCTCTGTGTAAGTTAGTTAAAAATTAACAATGTCAGTATTGGCCAATCATTATCATGTATTTTAATTGACTTTGAATTTTATTGTATTAAATCATGTTGAAAAAATTAGGTCAAATTACCATGTTGGAATTATTACATGAGATGGTAATTGAAATTTGAGATACCAACAACCTCGACCATTTTCAGAGTCAAATCAACAAACATCGTCGTTCGAACAAAATTTAATTTAACAAAATTAAACTGACTAAACTATATTTGTGTTATTTTTGGTATTATAAGATACAATTATTGACAATCATACAGTGTTATGACGTCTACAATTTTAGATCCCCCTTGGTGTATCCATCTCGATCCAGGCTATTACCAGCCCAGGATGATGCATAGTTTTTGGTAACACCGTCAATATTTGACGTTTTCATTGGCTCGGTAAAATTCCCACCTGCCTTTCCCATATCGCTTCTGTTGCCATGATAGAAGATAGGAATCGTATAAAAGCGTCCGCTCGGTTTTGATGTTGTTTTAAATTTGTTGTCATCCCACCAGTATTCGAAAGCGGACGATCTGTCAAGAATACGACGTGAATCTCTTTCGGCCTCCACCGCTAAATCTGGCTTGTAAGCATGCAGCGACTTTAAACTACATGCTCGGTTTGCCGATAACGATTTTACTTCGTTCTCGTTTCGGACGGATGGTTTTTGTTTGTTGTACGCCAACTTGAATGGGGAGCCAGAACTAAGAGAAAAACATTGTAAGTAGAATGGCTGGAAGGAATCGTTTGATGCAGCAATAAAAAGTTATCTTTTTGTCTATATATATATATTTTTTTTTTTCCCCAAAGAATTTGGAACCGTGTTCGAACTCATCCGGTGTTCATTTGTAAACCTCTAGAAACGGTCAAATTTGTATCCATTTTTACTCTGTAGACACCTGAACCGGATGAATTCAAGGACAGTCCTGTACAACACAGAAGCAGAACAATTTGATTAGCGCTCAGTTTATAGTACAGAATAATAGGTTGAAAAAATAGAATCTAGGTCCCCGGGCATGAGCCCCATCTTCATCTCCGCATTTCCGTTATATATTCTCTGCTGCAGAGATTTTTCTGCCAGCAATTCTTTTTAAAAAGTTGAAAGTGTTTTCGGTTATAGACTTCTTAGTGTTCGCTTTTCTCCTGTGTCGAAATTTCTGTGCTTACCCGTTTATATATTCTCGAAAAGCTATAGCGATAATACAAAATGTGATGAAGATGGTTGCACCAGCAAAACATAACATGGCGATGCCGACTATTGTCCATGATGACATTGACATTGTCGAAATGTCCTACAAAAAAATGAAAGGGAAAATTCTAAAGTGATTCTGATTTCTGAAGGTGACCGAACAACTTTGTCGATTTTAGATTTTGTTCTGTGAAAAATCAAAATTGGTTATGTTAATTAAGCAAGCACAAATTCTTTCGATTAATTTTTGTGTAAATTTGGTGTAAACTGTGAGCGTGTACTAGCTGGCCTGGTTTCCGAAAGTCGATTTACCACCCCCTCCTCTCCAATCATTTCACTGTTTGTTTGCTCTCAGGTAAGCAGGAAACAGCCTCTGATATAGACTTCCAACTCTATGGAGTCACTCTCATGCAGTGACTCCTTGCATGGACATTGGTCGTGAGCAGTCTGCTGAAACGTAGCAGTGCGTGCGCAAACTGCTGATGAGTGAATGGTATCATGTGCCAACAACATAAAAGAGAGTTAAGGCCACAACCACTCATCCAGTCATGTTAACTGGGAAGGCCTTTTGCATGGCATTTAATAATGATCATCATAATCGTCATACGGCGTTTTAAACATAAAAACAAAAATGTTGGATCAATGGATATCATGCAGATAATAAATGCTCATTATTGATTGCCTCCATTGCCAAAGACAACCTGAATATATGCTTCTTTATGCTTGTTTATGCTTGCTTCTGAGGATCGTGCATTCATGCTTATATCAGTGCTTCAAAGTAGGCGAAGTCCACACCTCGCCTAATTCACTTACCTGATGGTTCAGCAATGACACCAGAAAAATGTGATCTTGACGAACCGACACAAAATATACGCTTCGAGTCTTCGACGCCAAATCATGCATTTTATACTGAATTTGTAATTTTTAGATTAAGCATGATGGGTAAATGTACCATCGGTAATTACAAGGTCTTTTCAGACGTCGAACATTTTTCATGTGTTGAGTCGAATGCAAATAAACTGAAACAAAGACTTAAGCTCATTAACATTAGGTTCGGGACAAAAAGTTTGAAGTTTGAAACGGGCCTCACAGTAATATAATTGTTTGGAGTACAGTAATAGTATGTGGAAACAAAGTCAACATAACACAACACAAAGTCTTGAGGTTACAATAATCCGACTTTTACCGCAGTTGACGAAGTGTCCTTCTGAACGAACTTACGTACAATTGCTTAGATAGTTCGTCTGATTACTTTGTCTCTGTTGATTTGTGTTTGACTGCAGATGTAGTGTATGTTCACTGAAATGTTTTCATTTGGGAGATATTTGATAATTGTTTTATATCAGTTTTCACCTCGCCTATATATAGCCGGGATAACTCGCTCATGTAAACAGGCCCTTAATTGCAGGTAACTCGTGTGACGGTGTAAGCAATCGCCCTCTCTATGTAGGGTCTCAAAATAGGAAAACCATTGACATATTCTCTTGTCAGAATTTGAATGCCACAACATTGTGAAAATACACGTATCTGCATCACTGAGCTCAGTGATCTGCATGGGATCCCAGATTCGTATTATCCTGACATCAAGTTTAACCATGCACCTGTTAATAAAGCGCCGTTGTCACTTTTTACAGCTTTTCTTACCAGTAAATTTTGTTTAAATCTATGTGTTATAAAAATTATTATTATTTTACAGGCTTAACTAGGCCTTAGGCAGTTGAACGACGTAAAGGGGCGAGGAGACGTTTGAAAAGGAAAGCATGGTTTATAGACAAAACATTTTGTGATCTTCACCATGTGGTTTGTATTTAGTTCATTTTGTTCTATATATGATCATGTTTTATGTTAGGTTTTTAATCTAAAATTTTAGTGATTCACTAAACATCGCAAAAAGAAAAGAACATATAGGTGACACCATTCAGCCAGAATATTGAACACACGTTCTATAGCTAGCTCAAAAAACGTCTCAATGTTTCGCATGCATGGATATAAAACTAACTTATATATGACTGATCACTGATGCAAACTTATTACACTGCGACTGCAATCAGCATAATGAGATATATTGATGCAAACTACAAAGGCCCCATGCAGTGAGGTTATGCAGTTCTCAGTGAAGCTGTCCAAAGTGCTATAGCAACCAACAAAAACCAAGGGTAATTTCAATACCAGATACGCTCGGTTAGAGAGCCACCACTGACTAGAAGAGGAATCGTATAAAAGCGTTTTTTATGTTGTTCGGTTTTTATGTTGTTTTAAATTTGTTATCCTCCCACCAGTATTCGAAAGCGGACGATCTGTCAAGAATACGACGCGAATCTCGTTCGGCCTCCACCGCTAAATCCGGCTTGTAGGCCGGCTTGTTATAGATAGAATTAAATTATACTACGATGTTTCACTAAATCATCGTACTAACGGTTAGTCTTTTTGACAATTTTGCTGTCAGCGTGATAATTATTACATTTGCAGAAAGAAAGAGGTACGTCAAAACACTCATCCTATGAAAGATATTCAACTCAAACTTCTTCATGCATTTAACGCGAATGTAAAGAAAATACCTGTATCCCTTCCTTTGACACGTTCCATTCGACTCAGTTATAGGTTCTGTTAAGAACACTCTTCGAATCCTGTGACTGAACTTAATTAAGTAACGGTTTTATAATTACATGCACGATACCAATGTATTGGGGCTTTGAAATCCAACTATCAAAATATTGCCCAGAGTCAGAGACTGGTCCTTTTTTTAGGAAACAGGAAAAGCTCTTCCTATATTGATTTTAAAATATTATAGTCTTATAGGACCAATATCTGGCATCGGATAGTATTTTGATCGAATATGTTGTCGTGGTATACTATTGGCATTGTATTTGGAATAGTCTGTAACACATTCATTTTTGTGGTAATAATATCTCTCGTTTGGAAAGCCAAGAAGTTAGCAAAGCAGTAAGTACTCTAGACTTCATAGCTTATGATTAGTATAACTGTATAATCGTGACGATGGTGGTGATATGATAGCTTGAAACTGCTCAGTTTGCAACAATCTTAGTGCAATACAATAGAATGGATTGATATCAACTCATCTTAATCTCTTCACTAGTTTACATCTCTCAAAAGTAGAATTGCATTGCGAGTTCCAAGAAAAGTTATATCGTGTAACACGGCCTTTAAAATTTGAGTGGCTCTTCGAATAACAAGGAATACAACATATTTTCAAATCTTAATTGTACATATAATTAGTTGCACTGGTATTGAAATGCTATTTGCAGTATCTACTTATGCAAATTACAGTGCATGTTCGCACTTTTTATACACCCTGTAGTGGTATTTTTCATCTGTTCACAGGCTTGAAGATAGATGGAAAAACGTGAAAATTTCATCGGGTCGACGTTCAAATAAGAATGGCCAATTACGTGAAGTGCGAATACCTGGCGGGAAAACGATGTTGCAACTACAAATTGGCGGAACTATCTCTTCCACATCATCTGTTCATCCCACAAGAGAAACGTGGTTAAATATTCAAGACTCAATGTCAACTAATGATAATCACACAGTGAGAACAACCATGGGAGATCTACAAGAAATGTTCTCTGCGGCACGACAGTCACAGGAGGGTACCTCTTCAAGAACTAACGCTGCCAGTGGAATATATGTCACGAACGTAACAATTGAAAAGCCATCGGATAGTACGGCGTAAACTGAAGACTTCATGACAAATTGATGTCAATTAGAAGACAGCCTGCGCCCCAGAGGCCCTACATTTTAGGGTATATTAAGTGACCATCACTAGCTCAGTCTATATAGCTGGTACAATAGACCTTTCTTATAATGACGTCAAACGCAGAAAGTCTGATGTTATTTTCATACTAACTCTCCTGACGAAGGCCCTCAGGTCGAAACGTCGAGAAGTGTTTTGTCTATTTTAGGCAGTTATGCTTCGTGTAACATCAGACTTTCTGCGTTTGACGTCATTATGAAAAAGGTCTATTGATTGACTCGTAAAAAAGGCCTTTCCATATAGACTATAGACTATACGATTAGTATATGCAATTATCATTCTGACGAACAGAAAAGAGGGCTAGGGCCTATGCCACAATCTTTTTTTTATTTTGTTCAGTTGTAAATGTCCTGTTTATATGAGTGCGTTGTGCATGGGCCTAAAGTACAATTATTGTAGTCATAACGTCAATTTGACTAGGAGATGCT
This sequence comes from Dendronephthya gigantea, assembly GCF_004324835.1. Taxonomy (NCBI): domain Eukaryota; kingdom Metazoa; phylum Cnidaria; class Anthozoa; order Malacalcyonacea; family Nephtheidae; genus Dendronephthya; species Dendronephthya gigantea. The sequence goes on along the minus strand of NW_021163041.1, from coordinate 57,630 downwards.
TATAAGATAATATATACTACAACTCTATAAGTCTACAATCAAGCGAACCGCGAATATACTATCCATACATCCAGGGGCAAGTGCCCATGCCGATCATTTGTGGGAAATTTGATCAGTTGTAATTGTATAACCACTCAAAAATTTAAGATTCAAGCGCCGAAATTCAAACTTCGATAATCAAGAGCTGAATTATTTTCAATAGTTGTTATGCATGGGTTTTTGGATCATCTGTGGAATATGTTAAGCTGTCTTTTGTGAAAATCTTCGCAACGCTTCGGTTAGCCGACAATCATGAGCTCAGTTGTCTCGGCAGATCTAGATGAAAAATTATTCGGTGGATCTCGGATTGTCCTCTAATATAGCTAGCAGGTTAGTTTAGGGTTGACAATACAATACATGCAACCCGCGCCGTGATGTATTCAACCAAGACTTGAAAGGAGTGTGCCGTATTCAAAATGATTTCAATGACTAATAACCTATGATCTGTTAGAAATAACTAGAATCTCAAGGGAAGGAGTGATGTAAACTGTTAACGAACTTTAGAAGTTTGGATCTAATCAGTCCAATGCCCAATGTTTGGGATTACATTCCAAGTTCTTATTAGATCCAATGCTATGGGAAATGGCGGGCCAGAGTTGAATATTCTTATGAATAATATTTAGTAAAATTCTATATTGTTATGCAAAATCAGAAAAAAGAATTTGTATTCATGCCAATGAGAATTCCAAAGTCAATGGTAAATAGGTTGTCTACCTGCTTAATTTGTACTTGCATGTAAATGCTATTATAATATGACGAGCTGTTCGAGTGTTTCTAGGTAGTATACAGCCATTTATTTACCGTAATATATGAATTTAGAAGCTATAACACTGCGGGAATTCATATATAGATTGAGAAAATATACTGAATATAAATTGTCGTCATTATCAATTAAAGTGCGCGTGCATGTTGTTTATAGACAATATAGTGGGTCACTAGGTTGCTGCGATGTCCTAGTGAGTCACTCGAATTTTCTGGACAGCCTATAACGGACTATTTTCACTCGCTTGGTAAGCCATCTTATGTTATTGGTAAGTGACTAGTTTTAGTTTTATCCTAACTATAAATATCTACATCCATTAATATAGTCGGCAGAATTCGTTGTCGTTTTTATACAAGAAAGTATTAGCTATATAGACCTAATAGTTTAGTAAGTTAATTAATTGAAATTCGTTTATAAACTAAAGACAGATATACATGGATGGAATTATTTCGCAATCATCGCGAATGCATGATATGTGATATTTCTTATGTTATATTATATTTGTATGGATATATATATAAAAAGCTAAAAGCAGTAAGCCCCATTTACACGAGGATTTTTTTAGATGAGATCACCAATTCACACGGGAAAAATATTTCGTCGCATAAAATTTGTTGAAGTCAAACGTTTGCCCGTGTAAAACGGGCTTGGCTATATACGTGTTAAACCGAACTGATTGAAAAACTGTTTTGCCGTTTCGGGTAAATTAACTTCATCTATACTATCGATTTGAACTGAGAGACTATATGCTAATTATTATGCTTGATATGACGCAATCTCAGGAGCTGAGCCATCTTTCATTTCAATAGAATATATTAGGCCACGATGATTCGTCAACGTGCATGCAAAGGCTGTATTTGTCATTTTTAAAAAAGCTAGATTAAATCGAAAGAATATACATTTGTTGATGCATGTGTAAATAATAAAAATTTGGAAGCATTCAAAGTTTTAAGCGCGTAAAAAAACACGTAAATGGAAACCAGCCTTATATATCTTCATACGCACGTACACGCACGTAAAAGTCTAAACGCGTTATGTACACGTCAACACATAATACATCTGGATTGACAAAATGGTAGCCTATTCTTGATCACGAGTCAAAATTGTATTGTTCATTTGACTAAGTTCATTGATCTTCATTCCTCTCCTGTTTCTCAGAATTACGTAACTTTCTCTTCACGAATGAAAATCTAGGTATAAATTTCCCATATTTCCACTCATTGCTAACTGTCATAAGAAAAGTCATCGTTCTTGGAAATATGGTAACAGTATTAGGGAATACGCATGACACTCGTGTATGTCTGGCCACCTTAACGTCGATTGTGAGATTGTACATTAAGTGTGAGCATGCGTTAAAAGCTTCATAGGTTGAAATTGCGTTTTGTTTTTTCCCCCCGGGCAGGGAATTTTGTCTATTTCGTGTATAAATTGTCAAGCAAGGGTGATCCAAAATTTGACCAGTTGGAACTAGAGAGAAACTTCTCAGTGATGCTACTTTCCTACTAGTGAATTTTTGACGCCATTTGAAAGCATTTCGCCTGCCTGTACGACAGGTACACAACTTTGGATTTACGTTTCTATCCACGCATTGTTCGTATTCGTTAAATGAGCTTGCGCGAGTAAACTTGTCCAGACTCATTCCCATTTCTTGTTTAACTGAAAACGAAACTTTGATGTCAAATGCTTCTCTTGTTTTACGATCAAACGGCTGCACGAACAGAGTGAATGAAAGTACCTCATCGTCACCGGCGACTCGATGTCGCGGGAGGCCTACTCCAAGACCAATATAGCGTTGACATGCGCCGTAGCCGTAGAAGTCTGACGTCAGCAGCTCGGGCTTCGACTGCTGAAGGCCTGTTATAAATTGGTTGTGAATTATTTTATTGAGTGATCCTAAAGCAAACTCTGCGGCCCAGCTAACGTCTTGTGAACTATTTGAAATTGATTTATCCATCTTATCACATAGACATAAAACGTCCGAATCTAATTCAAGTTGTTCACAAGTGCGATTGAGTGGTATAAGGCGAAATAGACCACGTTGCAATTGTGGAGTTGCTGGGTTAACATATGTCTGCAAAGCATCGCCAAGATCTTGAAGCCCTACCAAACGTTTCTGATTCGCGAACAAAGCATTAACCACTTCGGGTCCAAGTTTCTTGCTAACCGCATGAGGAATAATCATGAACATAAATGGCTGAAATATCTCATGTCGTCCTTGCACTGTATAAGACGAAAATTTGGTGGATTTTCCACCGTGATCTGATATAAATATAGTAATGGTGTTGACCATCTCGGCCGCTTCTCGCAGTAATTTCGATAGGGCAATGTCATCATTAACAATGCGTCGTCCACTGCGTTCGTGTGATGTAATTAGATGAGTGTATGCTAGAAATGGACTTTCCGCATTGTCGTTAAGTTTCACGTACTCGCCTACATAATCCAGAAAGAAGGAAGAAAAATGTTGTCCTGCAAAGCAAACTTTCGGAAAGTTCTCCGCGTCGTAAACATTTGTTGTACGCAAGTATGAATAGACGGAACAAGACAAAAACGTTACACCATAGTCGTCAATACTAAGACTACGCTTGGTATTCTGAAGCAGGTCTACAAACTCTTTCCATATTTCATCTCTTGTCTCTTTGTCTTTCACGCGACCAGTCCTGTAACGAAAATCAATAATTGTTCCCCATTTATCATACCAACAATTATCCTCTTGAAATAATGTTCTGTAACCAAACTCCTTAAAAAGAGAAAAAAATTCTTCAAGGCCAATGTTGTCGGACCTGGAATGTAAATACTTCGTTCCTGAAAATAACCGCTTTAGGTTCGTTCTCGTCGTTGTGTCGTAGCTCTGGACTTTCTCAAATTCTAACACAGTTGCGGGAATTGTTCGGTCGTAAATAATGTTTCTCAAGGTCGACGCAGTTTTCAAAAGTGTCCTGAAGAAATGTTTTCTCGATACTGAATCCTCCACAACAATATTAAAATTTACTTTATTTCGCTTTCGTCTCGTCGTAGAACGTTTTAGGATTTTGGGCAATGTTAAAACTTGAAAAATATGTCTACTTTCGCATTTCAACAACGCAAAACCTGAACCAAATTTAGACGACAGCATGTGAGCACGAAGAAGATCCCCAATACGTCTTATATCTAATATTACTGTCCAATTATCAACCACTCCTGTTTCGCTTCCTAACAAACCAAGGCGAAGAGACTCGCCCCCACAGTGACTTAAGTCACAAACTACATCAAAACTCTCGATGTCTTTCTGCAGTACAATACGACACATTTTGACCACTTTGCTAACGTTACACATCACTTCTTTGATCTCTCCAGGTTTGCCGTAATATTTTACACTTTCATTACAGTCGTTATCAGTCTCCAATCTCAGACTGCATATTGGCTCTTGTGAGTGAACAGTGACTGTTGATTTTGCCTGAGGCTTTCGTAGACCAACATACGGGCAAGCACTGTTTTTTGGAAAATCTTGGTTAAATGATGCGTGCATATCTTCAATGATCATCGCCTCAAATCCATAAGCAGGCGGCGGTTTTTGAGACGAATGTGCTACTTTGCGAGTGTGTCTAAAATTCTCGCCAATTGTATGAAACTTCGGTGTTTTAAGATGTGTTGTGGGTTCCTTTGGCGTCGGCGTTGTGCTTTCATTTTGAATACCAGTTTTAAGTAAACTTTCTGTCAGTAGAACTAGAAGAGGAACAGAACTTGCAGTTGAGAAAATACACAATCTTTAGGAAGGGAGTCAAAGTCAAATTAAATTGAAGTCTCACTGTTTTGCCGGTTTTTACAATTTCAATTTGCAGTAATTTTTCCTGCTGACCTGCATGTTGCATGTTGCATGTTGCATGTTGCATGTTGCATGTTGCATGTTGCATGTTGCATGTTGCATTGATGGGAGAAGGAGAATTGCAATATTTTGCGACACTATATAGTAATTGCTACCTGGAGCCAGACTTGATATTCTGTTCGATAAATGGATGTAGCTGAATCCAATCAAATATACGACGAACATGATAATGAGAGCTAATATCTAAAAAATCGAAACAGATTAATGATTTGAACGAAATATTATGTATCTAATATTTTGATGTGCTGACAATCAAGTATGTAATTGCATGGCGAATTGCTGCGCTGTTAAAATTTCTTGATTTTCGTCGTCCCCGTCCGCCCAACAACCAAATAACCAATGGTTATCTCTTTGCAGAAGACCTAAACTATATCTAGGCAGGAATGCCGGAACGATTCAAAAGCAGGGGGAGGGGGCGATTCTCGTAAAAAGGCACTTCTGTGTTGACGCATACTAGAAACATCAGTAGCTGAACTTCGTCTATCATCTAAAAAGGATTCATATTCTTGCGGGGTTATCATGCAACGAACGACGAAATCTGCGAGTACAATGAATCAAGGGATTATTTTTGGGATGTAAACAAAAGGCTCCTCCCCAAAATTGCCCCATGATGCATTATTGATATCACTAGTAATTACCAGTCCTCCACTGCATGCAATACAATGCAACATCGAAATGGCTAATGTTAGAATGGCTGATGTGGCGGTGTATCAGCTTATTATCAGGTTGCTCCGAGACTGATGCATTTAAAAATTCACAACTGGTTCAGCGAGTACATCAGAAGCACAAAGGATTTTGGACCCCGACAATTTTATACACTGTCTACCACTGCATTTACGCTTCTAAAATGCATTTAGAAGTTTTTTTAACACTTTTTTTACTCTTTTGTGTTTCCAGAAACGAGTGCGACTAAGTTTTTTTGCACTTTGCTGTAGAAACTGAGGCATGTTCCCCAATTTGCTGCTGCCCTTTCAGGTGCGATTTTCTTCGTTTGACAGATGCAAACGAGTGAATAGTTGCCCTAATAAGTAATAATTGTCCTTATTTCAACATCCATAATGATTCCATTCGACACATCTATGAAACAAGAAAATCCTACCTAAATTGACCTAATATCGCAGCAAAAATCCGACCGTGACTATGTGAATTGTCCTTGAATGCGAAATTCATTCAAATGGTGATTCGGTAATTTGCATTACACATAAATCAACCGACTTTTAAATTTTCAAAGTGAAAATTTGCATTTCTATCAAAGTCAATAACATGCACTTATTACATATCTGGATATTCTAAACAAATTTAGCCGCGGCTGCTGATTCAAGCGTAGCCCCGCGATATCCAACATGATAATTTACTGTGTGCCTTTCGATAAAGCTTTTTAATTGATAAACATCTGTGATAATGTAAGCATATAAACAACTTTATGCCGTCCAAGCGCCTTAGATACCTCATAGTTTGCTTCTTGATACCGGTAAGTTGATAGATTTTGAAACACGAAAGTCCATCACTTGAACTACAATTATTTAAATAGCACTTTAGTGGTATGTCTGTATGGCCGGTTTATCACGATAGATGAGAATGTTATCTGATATATAGCCACGGATATAATTATCCGAAATTATCCGGATCCCGATAATTCCTCCTGATGCTTGAAAGTTTAGGCAAATAGTTTCGAAACACTTTATATTCACAGACGGTCAAAAGATTGTGAAACGCTGGTCTCCTTGTGATTGGGTATATAGATACAGTTAACTGACAAATCTAACAATGTTTATATGTTTTAAGGATTTTTATCCCACTGTGGCAGCTTGACTTACTTAATTCTTCCCAATTTTATGCTGTAACTCACCCATTTTCTTAATAATTTCATCATTGCTAAACATCAGCTTTTGTTGACTGTAGAATCAACGCTTCATCGACGTACTGATATATTTACATCAACTGTTTCCAAACTTCTTTCATGAACTATGAACCTGTTGACGAACCCGCGATTCTAACAATCACTGCACTGTTATGGAACAGGTACGCAGATATCCAGAGAGAGTGTAGAGTCTTTACTAACGAACATGCAATAAGTATAAACATTCGAACGTTTTCTAATATCACCTCTCGGATTTGTGTTGGTTGCTGTATTTCCAAGCGATCAGTTAAAGTATTGATTTGATCTACCGAAGGCGTAAAGCTCTAAGCGTAGCCCTGGGGACGAAGATGTCCATCGAACATGAATTTAAAAAATACAGATATAATACCGATTCTCTTTTGTTAGCCTTTACGATGATTCATTGATACAATAGTTTGAACCCGGCATACTCAATTTTATTCTCGCCAGCTTGATCAGTGGGGGGGACTTATTCATATATTTGTGTTTTACATTATTAATTTATTTTCAAATTGATTGTTTTAACGGTCTGTGAACATGAATATATGAATATGTCCCCCCCACTTATCGATGCTGCTGTCGACGCCACTGCTCTCCTTTTCGAAAATTGAATGATCGACCAAAATCGCCCATTTGGGTGCATGGTTTCAAGATAATGGTTGGGACAACTTTGGTAGAAATAAATTCCGTGGATATTGGTCTGAAATTATCAGCCCCAGTCAAGTCCTCGATCTTTCTTGTCTCAAATAGCCAGTCTAGACCAACTTCACCATCTTCAGAATAGCTATTACATGATATCACCCTCTATATATGATATTCACGACGATAATTTTTTAATTCATCAATGAAGTGAATGTAGAAATATAGTTCTACGTCGCATACGTGATGAGAAAATTTTTTGAAAAGTTTGAAAGATGGAAGGTCCCATCCACTATAAATTCTGAAGACGACTGCGCCCTTGCTCCAAAAGCCTAACAACATCCCACGCACACAACTTAGAAACTTTAGCGTCTATGAAAATTTCTTTTTTAGAGATTATTTAATATTTCAAATCGTTAAATTCAGAAGATGTACATTTGGATACTCATTGCAATTGTCACCGGAGTAACCATCGCTGTTATGCTCTCTCTACTTTTCATGATACTCAGTTTCTCCACAAAGTCATGGCTGGACAATAGAGAACAGTGAGTTGAACATTATTAGATAACTTTGATTGTCCCATACTTGAAACAATATGTATTCAAAGATTAATTTTTCAGAAATACTGTATATATACAAGGATGAACTGTATAGTAACTTTGTGAAATATCAAATATATAACACCCCTGATTCAGTCATCTGTTGTCTTTTATTAGGATTAGTAAAAGCTATATATATACTAGTACTGTAATTCATATAGTATAAGTAAATATATATCGGCACTAGGTATATATAGTGGGTTAATTAACGTGAGTTCTAAACGAACGCTTTATAGTTACAGCGAAGAGCAATTCGTACCAGTAAGAGAAGATAGAAATACTGTAATAACAGATCCCTATTCAGGAAAATTGATGAATCTAGAACGAGGGAGCACCGCCAGCTCACTGCGAAGCACGAAAAGTATTGGATTCATCGCTTATGACAAGTATGAAAAGTTTTCTCTTTTTTCATTTCTTTCCTCCGGCTCGTGGTTGTGGGGAAATAAGTTGCATGTACTTTCACCAAACATCATTCCTATATACTTGCACGCAAAGGTTTAACATATAAGTATAGCGCTATATACGCGTATTGCAGAGCGTTCTCGAGCTTAAAGATACACTAAATCTACCATGATTACGTGGACGTGCTTGCATGACATATAACAGCCCCTTTAATTCTATATATAGCCTTGGCAATCTAGTTTTTATATACATTTTAATATTTTATTATTCATATAATAAAATTATTATTCATAATAACATTTTATTATTCATATACATGTACATATGAATAATGAAATTTCTTTCGCAACTAATGTCAACTACAGTATTTTTTCCCTAAATACTGAAGAGAGTAAAGCCGCGTTCACACTACGTGCTTTGACCTAGGCTGAACCTGGCCTAGGCCTATATGCACGTGAACGCTGTTTATCCGGCATAGACCAGGCCTAGACCTGATCTAGACCACAAAATCCAGACCGACAGTAGAAGGTAGCCTGGACCAGCTAGGCCTGGACCTGATCTGGACCACAATTTTGGTATAATGTGAACAGGCTTTACCAAGTCCTGACAATTTTTTAACTTAATAGTATGATTTGTATAGGTTCCATATAGTATTACCCCTTTTCGGTGTGTTTTGGGTCTTTTTCCAAGTATTATTTGTCAATTACTTTGGCTATCCCATATCATCAACAAGGAAGACAGTGTTAACGTAGCACATATAACTGGCTTGTCCTAAAACTGGTCCCGGTGAGGTCCAGGCCTACAGTGTAAACGCGGCTTAAGTGCAGATATACAACTCCGTCCCCCTAAGCCCGCTAATTAAAAATGATTGCAGAAGCAAAATATCACAGAAATTCGGGGACGTTAGAGTCAAAATGATAGTTGTTTGGGTTCAAACAACAGTCACAATGTTATTGGTTCTGTATAAAATGTGAAGGTAATCAAAAAATCATGTAAAGTAAATAGCAAATGGTTAAGTATCTATTTCAACGAAGAGATGAATTCGATGTTTTTGTAGTCAGTCTGATACCGCAAGTCAGGGTGCAGGAAGAGCAACGTTTCATACAGGGAGCATCAAGAGCGTGAGATCAAATAGATCGATAATATCCACACCAACTGGATCCATTAATCGAGAAATGAAGTACTTAAACGTCAACCCTTTGTTCAAAGAAGACCCTAAATCCGACGAGCCGCGATTAAATAAGAGTACCAAAATGCGTGCCATGGAACTAATGTTTGAATAGAGTTGCATCAACAGAAAAAAACATAAACTATGATAATTTATTGTATAATTTATTTAATCATTCATTCTACATTCTATATACCCAGGTAGGTTTTTTAAGTAAAGACATGTAAGAGAGTTTAAGCCTCACGTTATACATGAAACGGCAAACTTCAAGCATGCAAAGAAAAAGTTAAAGCTAAACGAATAAAGGGCAAATGTTTTAAAACTCAAGGAGCAATGAATGTTTTCCGAAAAGAAAATATGAAACGAAGAGGATGAACGAAAATTCTGCATAGAAAGTTCGGCCTTGCTGTTTGCCGAAAACACAGAGCTTAAACTCCTTAAAGCGTTATCCGGTCTGCATGGGACGCTGGAAGGATACACGAGAAATGAGCTCGAGGTGGGGGTGTTTTTGCCAAACATCGACAGTTAACTTCGTCTTATCGTGTTTCTCTTCGTTAGATGAATCTGTTAGCTGCATTTTAAATTGCCAAATGCAAATTTTATTTAAGAATTGAAATGCACTTCAGTATGAATATATAAGAGTATACTGCCTTATGTGTTACAAATGACTGATTGTGACTCCACGACTTGCGGGGAGAACAATATATGTTTATATTTTACGCAAATGTATATAGTTGGAAATTGTACAAGTCATGCAGGACGGGTAGCTTTTATGCCAGAATTATTGGTAGTGAGGCTGTATATATGAAACATATAGGCCTCCGGCAGGAATCGAACCTATACGTATTAGTACGCTATTGCGAAAGCCATCACAATGACAGTACTTTAACTTAGACAGTTAACCGATCGTCTATGACCTCATACGATACAGCAATAGCATGCGCAATATATTACTCATAGAACATGCACTTGCATGTCCATGGACAATAAAGACACATTAACATACAGTGATGCAATTTGACATATACTTGAAATATTCCAAAGATTGAAGTATTACCTATCTATAAACTAACAATAATATATGTATATATATCTAACCTATATAAAATTAACCATCAGGCATGCATGCACTAATGTATATCTGTAATACTATAATGTATAAATGTTTTTTTTGTTATTTTTATCCCTTGAAAGTTATTACGAATTAATAAATTAATATAACCTATATAGCATTTCAAAAATAATCCATTTAAGACTTTTTTATGAATGTTTCCCTTTCTTCTATTTCTACCTCATATCTTCTTAGATCTTCCAACTCTGCACCAAAATTTTCGTCATCTTTTTTGGCGCGCTCGTAAAGGACTTGTCTGTCCATCTGATCAACCGCAAATGGATGTAAAAACATAACAACCAGAAAGTCCAGAACCATATTCCCATCAATTTTATAGGTCTGCCTGATGTTTGCACGAATTGCGGTAACGAAGGCAAAGTATCCCATCAACACGACCCATCCGAAGTATATTATGTCGTTCTCAACTTTTTTCAGAATGAGTAGTATGATGAAGGAATAAAAAAGTACCGCCAATGATATCATTTGGGTGGAAATTTTTCGACCACCTGGCTTCGTGGATGCGCGTCCTGCTGGAAACCATGGAATTGTTAGGGCGATGGCAAAATCAAGCAACTTCTGCGAGGAAAGCGGGAAAGTGAACACGTGAAATAGACCAGTCAGGAATGCATTGCTCTTTTTTTCGGGCTTCTTGTCGGTTGAAATTGCTTCCCAGAGAGCAACACACATGAAGCAAACGATGACAGTATACGGTAGCCCAGCAGCTACGGAAACAGTTTGAAGAGCATTCAGAGCGTCAGTACCTCCCGCAAGGAGCAATCCTGTTGCACACGCTCCCTCAGTGACAGCCCAGAAAACTCGTTGTATCACAGGTGGGTTGTCGCTACCATTAGCCGAAAGACAATCAATAACCAAGGAACCACTGTCAGAACTCGTTACAAAATACAATGTTATACTCACGAGAGATACCACGTGGAGAAAGGGAGTCAGTCTGTCGTTGAAGCTTTGCATTAGATCAAAAAACATCTGCGCACTGGTGCGACAAGATAATCGGTACATGCCGTCGTACGGCTCATTGGCAAGTTTACCTCCGAGCGGCGAAGAGCAGTTGATCCCGGCGAGCGCTGCTTCTCTTTCCAAGTTCAATCCTGCCCCACCGAAAATGCTGAACCATAAAAAGGTGTAAAGAATTGGTGCGGTCATGGTACACATTAGGTAATTTCTGATGGTTCTACCTCTCGAAATCTTCGCGATGAACATGCCAATGTACGGTGACCATGATATCCACCATCCCCAATAAAATATCGTCCAATCTTTCATCCACGTAGGAGATTCCTTGCCATCCGGAGCATTCCCTTCTTGTGCGTAGGCATCAGTATGAAAACTAACTTCTATTGCGTATTGCAAGTAGTAACCAATTCCTTGCACATAAACGTTCAAATAATACCAGGTGCCTCCACGGAAAAATACAAAAAGCATCAGAAACATTCCAAGACCAAAACAAATCTCGCTGAGGCGACGAATGCCAACTTTCAGACCAGAAACAACGGATATTGTAGCCATTGCAGTAATAACCCAAATAATGATAATTCTGGCAGTTTGATTTTCATCCTCGATACTGCTAATGAGGCGATGAAGACCGCTGTTTAAGGTGATAACACCCAGTCCGAGAGAGGTGCAGACACCAAACATTGTACCAACGACTGAAACCGTGTCGATTAGATCACCTGCTATGCCATTTACCTGATCACCCAGAAGAGGATAGAAGCATGAGCGCACAGTCATTGGTTGACCATGTCTATGACCAACGTACGCCAGCAGCAGGCCAACTATGACATAGACAACCCAGGCATGCAATCCCCAATGGAACAATGTAATATTCATCGCATCTCGGGATCTTTGATTATCGTTATACCTGAAATTTACAAAATTATAAATGTGTTTATGCTGCAGCTGCGGACGAGAAAATACTCCAAATTTGAATCTTGCGGTTCGACGAAAACAGGCTTATAATGCGAATTTTTCCCTAATACACTTGAAAAATATTACAAAATGTCCCCTTAGGAGGTTTCCTTTTTATATAATTAGGCCATAGTGCAATTATTGTTATTACCTAATGAAGATCCATGTTGATTAAAACTGATGTTTTTAAATGTTTCAGCAATTCAAAAAAGTATAATACGATTCGATTTACAATTTTCAACAAGTACATTATGTGAAACCTTATGGCCTCATCCTAGCCGCTCGCATCCGAACAGTTCTTCCCTTCCCTCTATAGATCAAAAGCACGCGTATATAAATGGTATTTTATTGCTCCGTGTCACCATGGCTTCTCCGCCCATCCACAACCTCATTCCCAGGCGCTTTAAATAAAGATAAATATAGGAACACTACAGGCTTTTAAATAGATCAGTGTTTTATTTGAAGCCCCTGGGAACGAGGGTGGCCCATCTATGCAACTATACTCTTGTTTGACGCACTCACAAACTGGATCATGATGATTGATGAACGGTATGCCGAATATAGCATATAAAGCACTAATACTACTCTTTCGTCAGACAAATTCCCATTTTTTGCCAATTAAAATTGAATTAATACAAGTGGTGTCGTGATAGATGATTGAATATTTTATTGAATTAGCGAAACAAGCATGCTTTCCTTAAGTTTCGCATGTTTTGAATTTTTTCGCTTTTAAAAAGTGTTTATATTTAACAGCTGGGGTCCGGTTGTTCAAAGCTAGGTTAGCGCTGGATCACCCTGGGTTAAATTTTAATCCGCTGTTTTAGTTTACATGCTTCTGCACCGCCACTTGTTTTAAAACTTTGCACAATATGATTTCTATTGAACTAGAAAATAATCAACTTTTATAAACTAGCGATGAAAAAAATTGATGTAAAATTTGCGTCACCCCTGCATGGTTCGAGTTAATCAGTCGACTTTTGAACAACCGACCCCAGACGTTTTAACATCACAACTCCCGCCGGATTCTGTATCAATAAGAATCCCGGCTAAGCCGGAATTAATGCAAACAGTCCCCCAAGACTAGGAGCGGAATTCAATATATCATCGTGATATTTCATAACACTGCTTATTTTCATCGCAGAACGAGACGAACGAATAGCTTTGAAAGAAGATATAGTTCTAAATAGTGTGCGGCAAGTTTACGAACGATTTTTGTCGTATCCTGGGCCGTAGGTATAAGAGGTAGATGTAAAATAGGACCAAATGAGGTCTGATATAAAGGAAAAATGTTACGAATTTATGCCCTTTCAATATAATGCTACGTAGCAAAACGAAATACGTGCAAGGGCTAATCGATCATCGCGAATTCTTACCTTCCCCAGTAACGATTTGCGTAAGGCATGTGCGTTTCATAGTGAATGACAGGTTCTGCAACTCCGAAGTAAAACAATCCAATTCCAACACCTGCAGCGAACAACATTGTGAAGTATGTCATATCGCTGAATTCTGGCTCGTCGTCGTCCTTTCCTAACTTAGTTTTACTGTGTTTGGAAAATAAGATGAAAAGTACGAAGACGAGCCAAATGTTTTTAGTTCCCACGTAAAACCACGTCGACGTCGTGGTAATCCAACTTTTAGCTGAGTTCATTGCGTTCATCGCATCACTTGGCATGATCATACAAATAATTACGAAACCCCATATAATCAGAGCTGATAGTATTGTCACGACCGGGTTTATAGATATTCTAACAGGCCCCACTTTTGCTTCGAATGAGTGATATTTGCTTTGTGCTTCTTCATTGTTAGCGTTTTCCATTTCAACTGTTATACGTACGCTTTCATTCACAGTAGTGTCGAATACGCAACGTTATGTCGCTCAGTCGCTCTGACTCTATTATGATAGTACAATCATTTGGTACCAAACTATTATATTGAGTTGTCGTGGTGAGAAATTGGATACAACCTTCAATCAATGCGTTTTTTCATCATTATTAACAAGATTAACTTCTTCGTGCCAACCGAGCGCCTGCGTCGAAGTCGTTGGGGGTCAAAGGTTTGTGAAAATAATCTAAATAATAATAAAAATGATCTAATGCGTATTCTATAGCCCTTTGCTATTTCTATAGCCCGTACTCTATAGCCTTATGGCATGTATGGGTCCCTGACATCGATCTTCCATCCGGTGAGGCATGTGTAATAGGAAGTACCTGCATGGCCGCTAGGTTCAGTTATTTTGTATGCTGCACGATATACGTATATAAAACATTGACACGTCAGCCAATTTACACGCACAGTGTAAATTTTAGATAGAATTTTGGTCAATTGGAAATGCTTGGGGTATGGAGGTATAATAGTAACTATAGTGTAAATTTTTGGTAAAATACGGAAATGCTAGCTATTGATAGAACTATTTATCAGAGCATCTGGAGATCCTTTAGTACTGACTCTATGGACTCCATGGCATCGAGGGTCTCCTTATTCGTCGGACTTTGTCAGTATGATGTCCATGCAATAATGGGTCTATAACTATGAAGGCAAAGCGGCAAAAAATACGGGTTTCTACAGATGTTGATGCAACCGTTAGTGGGCATATAGAATGCATGCAGCTATGAAAATTTTAGGTTATTATCATTATTTATTTTTTAGACATTGGCTGGGCCACTGCGTCATTGGGGGCAAAAATTCATAAAATTGCACGAATCCAATGTATACTAATTATAATTACTTGGTGTTATTTCAATCGAGATGAAAATATGAGCATATTGAAACTCAACAGAGACTCCACAATCAGTCATCATATCATGCGATTCTTCGGATTTCTTTATTATCAGTTATTTTTAATTTATTCTATCCTTCCTTCAAAGCGGTTTGGAGTCATTATGCCATGACTCAATTCTCTATTTCACGTCTTACTCCATTTTATGGGTAAAGATAAGAGAGAAAGAGGAATATAAAATTTGGCTCATGTATGTCTCTAAATTAAAATCAATATTATGATTCAAAGCGAGGCCTCTTGTGAAGTTTTTTTGAGAATCATATTTCAATATTGTCAGTCCTTTCGAGTTTCTTAGCTGGGTGTGAGACGTTGACGACAGACAGTGACATTATTGTTAAGATTGTTATGATGGCCGGTAAACTTCAAATAAACTTGTTGGGATTAAAAAGCACTTATTTTCGGCCATTGCTATTTTTGTTCCAGGTTTTATACACGTTAAACGAAAAGCGCCATCCACGCATGCGGCAAAATGGCAGAAACAATGGGAAAGTTCAAGGAGATCCGTATTATACAAGTACTCAAACACCCCGCATATATCAAGTGATATATCATTATATGATATTGAGCTGAATTTCTGGATTATTAAGTTTTAATTTCTCTTAATTGTAATGCGAGAGACGGATGGACGACGGATGGACGGATTGGATTGAAAGACTTCTATGGATAACTTATCGCAGTTCAAATTTCAATATAAAAAATGAATAGTAATTTAGTTTTCATTTTACCCTGTCATACCTCTGCAATTTAGCATATTTACCTATCAACACTAAAAAAACTGGTGGTTTATTTTCCTAGACTTCAAGAGCCAAATTATACTGAAAGGCATATGCCCTTGAATGAATGTTTTGACTGTTGACATGCATGCATTATGTGCATGCTGGCATGCATCATGTGTATGCTGGTGTCACAAATGAGTGCAAACATTGATCTTTTAGTTATGTATAATGCTGTTGCACAAGAAAATATACTAGGAATTTGTCACTGTACTATAACGTTCACCTAGTTGACGATTGACATAAACATTGAACAAATAACATGAACATGCAAGAATATGCAAACACTTTCAAGAAACATTCATCCTGCTTGGGCTTAAGAGAGTAGTAGGGCGCTTTTGCATGCAAAACAGACACATTAGCTTCAACACACCAGTAACATTTTGTAGCTTTACCTTTACACTTATTATCTATACGTACAAATTAGCCCGCGAGCAGTCACATTGTCATGCATGCATAGAGTATTATCGATCTAAATACAAGCATTTTATTCCAGGCTGCATGCCAGAGTCTTTTTTTTATTTTTTAGTATGTCAGCTGTCTCTCCATCGGCTCGTTGTGAACATATCATATATGGATACTAGCCTTTGGCTATGCATGTGAACACAGATCCATCATCCACCGTCAGGTTTTCATCTGACATCAACAACCAATTATAACATATAGTCGCATTTATAACAATAACTAATTAGTAGTAGTTCAAGTTTTTGCAATTGGTCGTCAATATATCATATATAGCATAGTTATATATAAATGGTCATAGATTATGGATAAAAATGTACTATGTTTATGAATCATCTAGTATTCCAATATAATTTTATTAATGTTAGTATCATAACATAATTGAAGAACTGATGTCTTATATACGTCTAGGAACGACACTGCATGTCCGACATTCTATTAACTGTGTTTTTACGAGTATATATTGTTACGAACTGAGCTAATTGGATGATATGTGATAAATATAATTATATTTTGCAGATCCAACACATTTTGTTATGGCTTTGTCGCTACATTCTTTATAGTTTGGTCTAACTCCCCAGCATTTTTCGACTTTTGAATGGATAGTAAAAAAAGAGTTTGAAGGTTCTCCGAACCAACATTCTTTGAAATTTTGTACTCCAAAATATCGATATCCCTCATTTCTTGCCAGGTTTGCGCAACTATAGAAAGAAAAGAAACAGACTGATAATTAAACAGAAAACCATGCAGTTTCAGTCAATATATCGCTGTATGGGTGGTCTTAATTGTTTATCACCAGGTTTCAAACGAAATCAGGTATATATAATTTTACCCGGTATATATATAGGGTTTCAGGTTTGAGTCTAAAACTAGGCGTAAGTGTAACGATTGTGTTAGGCAATAGTATAGGCTTAAAACTACTCAACCTTGAATATCAGGCCCGGATATAAGGGGTCGATTTTTGCTTACTTCGTGTGGCAGTGCGCCAACCTTATTTAAGTACATGTACACGACGTAACGTGTTTCTTTTGAAACAAATTTATCTAGCTTTGATTACGATGCGAACTAAGGTTGAAGGAGCAGCTGCTTTAATTTTAGGTGTGCGTGCTGAACGTTTTGTTGGCCGACAAAGGTTTTGCGTGACTACTTTCGAGGTAATGTTTTAACACCTTTGAATTAGTAGCTATATTTATATGTATATATAGTATAGGGTCGCTAAAGGGCACATGTTATGTTTCCATCATCTGCGACAGCGATACGTATATGATGTAATCTTATAAAATTTCTGACCCAGCCGACACACGCATGCATGTGTACATGTATATATATATATGCACACCGCGGTCCACGGTGGAACGTCTTAAAAAATTCTATGACAAATTCTACAAGAGCATTGAGCAACATACAGCTATACACATATAATGGGTAATAAAGAAGCATTTAATAACTACATCATCTATAAACATATACATATCATAATAATGAAATAATGAGGTTATAGTAAACTCACTAGCAGGTCACGTTGTGTAAATATTCATCCCAACCATCATACCAATCAACCTCCTTTGGATATATTTGGAGTAGAGGGAACGTTCTTTCGGCTGTCTTAAAGGCACCGGGATCTGCGTAGCATCCTTTCTTGACCAATGTAGTTGTATTACAAGACGTTAAACCATACTCATCCGGGTCTTTTAGAAAATATGTAATAAAAAACGCATGTATACTGTTTGCAATCGCTGCATGGCTTTTAAACATGCAAACAGCTGTTTTAGGTATACAAAAGTTCTTTTTTATTCTAGATTAATAGCAATAGGCTTTATTGATGCTCAGCTACAATAATTTTTCATATAGACATATCACATATAGCTAAAAGTAATTATTAAGGGGATTCTTATTCAATATAATTATATTCGACTATTTGTTCACGAGGTAGCCTAAAGTCTATAGATAAAGTCGACGATTGAGGGCCATTTCTAAATTTAATTCAAAGTAAAGATTTTCGGTTATTCTTTTCTTGCTGCTAAATTTACTACCTTGGCCTTGTGTGATGGAGTTTTCTAAAACGGGTGCAAAGCAGCTGAGATTGTAATCCTAAGAAATAAAATAATGTTGAATACGTTATTCTGTTTTTCTTAATGGAAAAATAATACAATGATTATTATTGATCATGTTTTATTCCTGATATCCCTCGCCCAGGGGCTGTAAATGAGCCCGGTTACCCGAGATTCAACGAAGCATGAGATGATTTTGACTTTTTGAGGTATTGAAATGAGCAGATAACATGATCCTGGTAGTCGTGTAATTACCACATGCAACAATAGCCTGTGCTTGTTTGGTGTCTTAAAGACTTATTTCAATACTTCAAAGTCCTCTCACGCTTCGTTGAATCTCGGGTAACCGCGGGCTCATGTAAACAGCCCCGAAATTCTTGAAATTGCATATAGCTAATTTAACTTTTTAGTCTCGTCAAATTATAAGGTTATACAAGGGAAGTTCCTTGCAAGCGACCAATTTGTTTTGATTTTTATTTTCATTGTTATATCGCGCCCATCCATCATATATGCATTTACCTTCTGTGGCTCAGTCAAATAGGCATAATCGTATGAATTGTTTTTCTCTAATACATCATCCGATATATTGTAGATCACGTTGTGTAACATTTCACAATTTAATTCATTTTGTAAGTTTGGTGTCTTTTTGTAGTTAACTGATCTACAACAGGGTTCTTTAGCACATTCCATCAAGCAGAACACCATTTGGGAAACACATTTTTTCATAAAAACTGTTGTATTAAGTCTGAAACCTAAATAAGGAAATACATTGAAATGATCGCCTAATAGGTTATACCTATAGAATTATTATAATTTTGCATTTTCCCATTGATTTTACACTCGCGGTTTTCACATTTTTTCAATAAATTATATAGTCCAGTTCGAATTCGAAGCGTCTTCACCACAGCTAGGCTATAAGGTATACTGTGCCCTAACTTTTGGCCCCTTGCCCTTGGCCGTGGCCAAACTGAGAGGGTACGTGTTCAATTCCAATTTTCGTTTAATTCATGTCGTGTGTTCCTACCTTCAAGACTTGAATTGTAACAGAAATTCATGCCGACACTTGATTGTTTTGTCGCGAAGAAATTGACAATCAGTAGTTTAATGACATGATGATGCGTGAAATGCATTTTGGTGTGAACCTGTTGTCAACACTCTGCAAGTGAAAACGTTAAGAGATATTCAATGATCTCTATATTGACTTTTCAAAACAAGTGCATGCACAAATCATATTGTCATCGTATCTGTATTTTTATTATAGTTATACACCAAAAATACTTTATAGATGGTAGTACCTAGCCAGTAAGGAAGAAAAAGTATGATAAAGGGGAGAAACATAGCTAACCTCAACAGCATCTCTCCAGATGTTTTCCTCACAAGTTTACAGAAAAGACAGCATGCGCAAATAGTGCAACATTATGTCTTTTTATGACGGTCCTTCGCACTCACATGCATTTTACATGAGATATACATATAGACTTTAATAGTTAACTATATATGTATATATATTATCAGTTTATATACTTCACACAGTTGAAGTTCGACCAAGCGGATAGAAGGCAAATCGGTAAACAATGAGTTCACCATGATTACTGCATTAATGCTAACAATGGAGATGAAATACATCAACGCTTCTTAATCGGAACTTTGAAATTCAAATATTTCTAACAAAAAATATTTGTAATTGTAGTACATGATTAATAACTTACACAATTCGCAAAAAACAAATCTTGAGTGGTATATGGATGTCTTTTCTCGAATCTTTCCTCTGGATTTCTGATAGAATGTATGGTGAAATATAATGAATTTTTTTCTGTATAGACTATACCAGCGTATAGATAAAGCAGCTGCGGCTTTAAAAGGCCTATTATCACTTTGTAGTTAAAACGGCCGCTAAATTATGCATGAAAATTATTTATGTTAAATGGAAAGAAGACGTCTGACCCAGCTTGTGGTCCACGTCCACAGAAGAGTACATATCTTATTATTACAGTCCAAATCGCTGCATCAATTATATCGTAAACATCCTCCTCGTTAATTTCACGACTTAAAACTTGCAAGAAGGCTAGATAGCACCAAATAGTGATTCAGTTTTCAATGTTGAAGTTAAAAAATGCGTGGAAAGCAACAAAACTACTTAAGAATTTCTATCCCGTGGATAGCGCTGTCCAAAATAGCGCCCCTGCAATGTATATTGTTAAAATTATTGATCAAAATTAGACAGAAAATTTAATGGACTGACAGGACGCAAACAAAGAAATGGAAATGAAATTGAAAAAATTGGAGAAAAAGAAATACGCTTCTTAATTGGCACCTTCGAGTGCAAAATTTTTTTAGCAAAAAATATTAAGGACACAATTTCGGTAGCTTGCAAAATTTACGAAAACATATACGTTACCTCTCGTCCGTTTTACTTACATTTGGCAAAAACAGGGCCGTCCTCAGGATATTTTACAGGGGGGGTGTAAGGTCATCAAAATCGACTGATCGGCGGACTCGTACCGACTACACTCTGGATGAAACTTTTTCAAGTTTATATTGGATCCGTCTATAGAGTCAAAAATATTTTTGTCTGCCGACTAAAATAGCAATTTTATCGTCTGAACCTCAGAATAAATTTAGGGGGGATGTGACACCCCCCTAAACCCCCCGTAGCTCCGCGTCTGCGTATAAAATATTAAACAAAGTATACATACATGTTTGTGATGATTCTGGTAATTGACTATCTTAGTTGGCATACCTGAAAAATGTGAAATCCCCTCTTACTTAAATACCTCAATGACTACAGTGCATTGTGAAAAACGTTTATTCAACATTTGTAATTTCAATCCTTACAAACAGGTAATATTAATGAAATATATCCATGCAAAACTATGCAGTGCTAACATAGGAGGTTTTTTCCCAGTTATAAACAGGTAATATTAATGAAATATATCCATGCAAAACTATGCAGTGCCAACATAGGAGGTCTTCTTCCCAGTTTTCTTGATAACTGCAAGAAGATCATCAGCAGAGGCATCAGATGTCACATAGACCCTTTGCTTGTCCATATCTATAGAAATGTCCTTTACGTCTGAAAATAATAAGATGCTTATCTTTGCAAATAATCAATAATATTGTTTGTATTGGTCCCCATTATTATATTTCAGATGAAGTTTAACTGTATATGTTGTATATAAAGATTTATTTTTAGATTTATACCTATTTTATACTTAAAATATACCACAACTACATGATTTTGACAAGATTTATATTTTATTAAGTATGAACTACCTTGTTTAACAAGAGCCCATTATCAAACTTTACCTTCTCTCTTCTTTAAAACCCTTTCAACTGCTCCAGAACAACCACTACATGTCATTTCCACTTCAAATTCATGTTTCTAAAATGCAAAACAAAGATATTTAAATCCAAGGGGAGAAACATTGTTTCATAACTTTGTCCATGCGAAGGTTGCCTTTTAAATAAATACATACAGCATAAGCACACTTGTTTGGAGATACTGTAGCAATGTGATACATTGCAACCATGAACAAGTCAGTTTTGTCGAAGTTGGTTAAGTTTGGCTGTGGATGAAAGCAATTTTAAACTAATTGCCTAAAAACATGTACAGCTTGCCTTAGCTTGGCAAACTTCAGGTTTAAATTCACAGCTAATACAGGTTAAGCTTTTAGAAAATTGAGGTCACAAACATACAGACTTTTAATTTTGGATCAATGGTCAAATTTTACTCAATTTAAGGAAATTGAATGTCCCTTGGAAAAATCATGTGAAAAAATTTTCACTCGTTGATCTGGGTGACTGAAAGCAATTTAGGGCAGCTGGGTACAGCCCTACAGAGCTTAAATACGAGAAGAGGCTGAGAAAACTCACTTATACAGTTATACTGACAACATCACAAAGTGAAAGCTTCGCAGGGATCGTTTCATTAATGAATTATTTAATTTTTTAGCCTTTTTTCAGTTTCTTGCACATCTTTTAGATATTGAGACCAGGAACTATTCTATTATTTGAATCAAAATGTTTGTACTTACTGTACTCATCTTGCAATTGACCGTCGATAATTATCTAATTTAACAATTTTAGTTTTCAATTTTAAAATTCCAATAATTCCAGGTCAATTAGAATTTTTAAAATTTAATGATGTAATTTTATATACTTTGGGGAACTTTTAGGGATATATTGGGGATATATATTCGGGGGAGCCCGCTCATTGTTCTTTCAGGGGCCGTCCATGTGTCGTTCTTTTCTACAGAGTTCGTCGGCGTCAACATGGTAGGTTGTTGGATGAGTAAAATATTCAAACATTCGCCCGTATCCTTAAAATAAATTATTGAAAGTTCATTACTATTACAAAGTAGAGTGTATGACTCAACCTGTTTACATTTTACCGCTACAATATGTCGTATTTCGCTATGAAATTCCTTCCTACAATTCGGTGATGAATATGAATTATAAGATATAAATTTAGGCCTGGGTACTACCTTCGTTAGTGCTATTTACTTTAGTTGATTACAGCCATTTGATGGTTTACTGATTATTTTAATTCCATGTGTGCAAGTAAGAAGGGCAACTTCTTATATAGGTACAATGATATTTAGAAACTTAGCAGTAACAAATCCTTTTGTCGAGAAATCTTGGTTATACTCACATATTTTCCTGGGCGATTAAAATTCTGTCAAATGATTAGAAAGTCCATATTTTTCAATTTTTGCAACATTAAATCATTAAGGGCAAGACATTTGGAATTAATCTCTCAGTAAAGTGAAGATATTGTTAACAATCAGGAGTTCATTAAGATTACACACTCTATGAGTTTAGTGATTGCCTTTAGGGAATGGGCCAAGGGGTTTGACTAAAGGATTGACAAAGCTTGCATCTGATTGACTTTTCAAAAATTCCAGATGAAAATATGTATGCGTTAGAATCTCACTGGCATATATTCTTAAGCATTATTGGTTGCTCTCCTCCACCTGTATTTGGCTTCATTATTTTCTAACTCATTTAGTTAGGGTGCTGATTACATGGATAGTACAAGCTGAGTTTTAGTCAGGCTTGAACATACCACTTATTAACCAAATTTGAGGTCTGTACTAGAAAAATATCAGACTGAGGTCTTGATATTTTTCCAGTATGGACTGAACATATTCAGTTAATAAGGGATTTATTATATGGCATACAGTATTTAGTTTATTTATTTATACAATGTGCTGCAGCATTGTTGCTGGCCTCAAATTTCAGTCGGTTGTTAATGTCTCTGTAGGAATATTTTCTCATTATTCATTTGGTAATTCCCACTAGACTTCTAAAAGGCGTAACAATGGACGTTCAAAAAAAGGCAGAGGGCATGTTAGGTTCATCAGGTGTACAAATTGTGCTCGGGCTGTACCAAAAGATAAAGCCATTAAGAAGTTTGTGATAAGAAATATGGTGGAGGCTGCAGCTGTTAGAGATATCTCAGAAGCTAGTGCATATGACAGTAAGTTCTGTTAAATATTATAATGGAAGTATTGCTGTTTGTTATAGCTAACAAACAACTTGATAACTGTGTTCTACAGATAAATGACTTAACAAAGGTAAATTGGCAAGTAGTTGTGTAATGCTGGTTTTTAATTTTTACAGTGTATGCTTTGCCAAAATTGTATGTTAAGCTCAGCTACTGTGTTAGTTGTGCAATCCATTCTAAAGTGGTGAGGAATCGTTCAAGAGCAGAACGGAAAATCAGAACACCCCCTCCAAGATTCCGGCCAAGAGTAAGTATTTTTTATTGCCTTCTTAGGTATTATCATTGCCTAAAGAAAGCAAGATTGTAAAAGCAACATAGTAAAAGCAACAATACTCACTGACTGTTATTAATTGGTTAACCATACTGAGTTAATCTATTCTGCTCTAGTTCTTTGAAGCCTAGATTTTTTATTTTAAATGCATGTTTGAACTTCAGAAACATTATTAATCTTTCTTCTGCTAGATTTGTATCTTAATTCACGATCACTTTCCTTTCCAGACCGATAATACTGGTCCTCCTCGTCCTGCTGGTGGAGGTCCTGGAAGAGCTCCTGGGGTTCCTGGAACAACTGCATGAATATTGTTCATTTTCACCCACAGTAAAAAGAAATAAAAGATGAAATGAAAATATTTTTGTGCCTTTTTTATAAAGTAATGAGGTTTTTTTGCTTCCTATTTCTTGAGTTGAATAATCAACAAGATATACTATCATCTATCACTTCTCGTAATAATTTTTTTGTCAGTCTGCATGACCTGTAGTTATTCGTGCATGGGTGGTCAAAAATGACATGATATGGTTGGAAGTTACCTGTTGGAATGGGCGAAGCAAGACTGAAGAGTATAAGTTATTCGAATGAACTCCCTTGCCCGGGGGCGAGAAGCAGTTGCAAGCGGTTACAGTTACTTTATTTTATGGGAAATATATTGCCTGTATTGTATTACCCGCTATATAATTCTGGGTAAATAGCGCAGCCAGTAGCTGCTTCATATTTTGCATAATGCCAATTCAATGAATAATGTCACTGAATTGCAATATCTCTGCGCATATTTTATCAGCTAGTTTGGTTATTCTTCATGCCACGCGCCAGTCCCACGGGCTAGGCGTTTTGCGGGGTTATAAACTGGTATTGAGTTTTTTTTTATAAATTAACAGTTAATTTTCGACCATCATACACTTGGAGATTACCATTTGTACTGGTAGGTAACCTTGGTAAATGGACTTGTAGTGTGGTAACTGGTAAATGGACTTTGCGTTGCAAAGTGAGTGGACGCTATCTGTCTATCAGTGCAGACCAAAGTATCAACAAATTGAAAGAATTGTCAAAAAAATTGTCAAACACTTTACTGACTTAACTTCAAAAACTTTACAATTTTTAAATTGTTGGCTGGTCGTTGGTTTTTTTTCTTCACTGGAGGTTTGGAGGAAAAAAAATCATGTAAGTAACCATGAGAACACAGTATATGCCCAAAATCTAAATGGCCTATGATATGGGTGTTCAGGTTGCAACTGCACCCCCCTGACAATTCTTCCACCAATGAGAATGCATTACGTCTTGAGTGATCAATAAACAGAACCAGTTCTTCCTGTGTTGTTCCTCTTGAGGTTCACTGCTTGACTGATTGTACTAAAAACTTGTGGCAGAACCGCACATAGTTCTCCAAACAATCTGAGCAAAAGATGCCTGCGAAACAGAGAATACGTGTCGCCAATGAAAAGCACAGCCAAAATGTTACGCAAAGGGGAAACGTATCGAAATCGTTGGTGAGTTTGCCAGGATTTGTGTCGCCTTTGCTTTGAATGCCAGTGGACAGCTATAAGCTATTGAATGATGCGATATTCACCTATTTTTTGTGAATTTTAGCGACCAAAAGATGAAAAATATGCCGTTGGACCTGTATTATTGGGATTATTTATATTTGTTGTGTGTGGTTCAGGTAAGTTGATGTTAGATTCGGGGTTTTACATCCAACAATTTATGTCACCAAATTGATGTTCATTCGATTCAATTTGAGATCGTAGTGGCTCAAATTACTTCGAAATTACACACTATTGTTTTGCTTAAATTCGCAAATTATTTCCACATTTGTGTATTAATAAAGCTCTCTTGTTTTCTAGCTCTCTTCCAAATTATTCAAAGCATAAGGATGACATAAAATTTAATTGGCAAAAACGGAATACGCAGACATATTTTTAAAACACAAACTTGAAACAAGTACGACATTGTGTCATTGGTGAATAATTATTAGGCGAAATATTTCTTCTCTTGAGATGCGAAGCAGACTGATATATTTGTCCAATACATTTTAGTAATGGCTTGAAATGTTAATTTTATATTGTAGAGTTCAGTAAAATAGTGTATTAGTTGTTTTTCAGAGAGGATTCCTGTTTCCAATATTCGTTTAATGATTAACCATGTACAGCATCAGAATTTCACATTATATCGTATATTGAAAAAATTATGTTGACATGTGTCTTGCTTTGCTTATTGGAATCTGGAAAAGCATGTGGTTTTAAATTGCAGGTTTGGATTAAGTTCACAGTATTCAAGACAGCATCTCTTCCTTGTGGTTAGGAATGTTTGGATAACATAACTCTTTTGTCATAAATGTCCCATGTACAGCAACATAGCTCTTTCTAGTATTGGCCATACATTTTAGATGAATATCTAACAGTTCTGCTTAAAAGAAGACACACGCTTAGGTGTAGAATCGAAATGTCCCCCTTAGGCTAGGATACTTTTGTGTAAGTAGCAATTAAAATGATAGAAAAGAAGGCTCTCTAATTTGCCTTTGGTCTTGGCTAATTATAATACATAGATTTGCAGTAATATGACATTCAAATTTGGGCTGGCAAGTTTATCCTCTAACAAAGTCTATAAAAAATAATAGTAACAATGGCAATTCAATTTATGCCATGGAATTTCATATTACTAGTAACTGCAAAAAGTAAGGCTGTGTACACAAACACTAATTTGCATAGCTGCTGATATTGATACAGAAATTCTGAGGATGGCATCAGAATTAATTAGTTGTGGTAACCACAATATTTGAACACAAAGGATCAATAATGCCTAATTTTTTGCTTAAATCAAAACAATTTGCAAAGCCATCCATAGCTATTCTGAGTATTCTTTATGCCTTTAGTTTAACTGCGTAAATGTTTTGTCTATGCAGATTTCAAATATAGTATTGCATTTCACTGTTATTCAAACAGGGGTATTGAATATATATTGTGTTACCTTAATATCATATCTTCCTGGTTATAATCAATGTCCACTAGCAGCTAAAAGCTAAAGCTCGAGTGTATAAATACGTAACAACTGATCTCAATATAGCTGGTTTATCTCAAAATGGACGACTAATTAGATACGGAGCATAGACTTGCGATTGTGACATCACATCATTACTGAAGAAGTTAAAGCAAACATGCGCGCTGCGATCAGTCACATTAAAAATTCGCATATTAAATAAACAAAAGTCTATTGTTATGGAGTCTTGAGAAATGCTTTTTGCCTATATCTTTTATCTGCTCTTGATGACAAAAGATTTTCACGCTGTCTTGACAGATGGAGAAGGTATGTAAGAAAAATAGATTTCGTCCATTTTCCCCCATTTCGGATTAACTATGGGATTCACTATGCTATTCTCGAGGCGATCGGAAGTCCTTTGGTAAATTTGCAAGCGCAGCGATGCCAGCGAATGAGCGTAAGGAAGAGACTGAGTGATGTTGATAAATACCAACGATAATGTAAAACTAACAATTAACACTTGCGGATTTTGGGTATCAATCAGCGCTAAGCTTAAACATGCATGATTGACTCACTGATCAAGATGAAATTTATCGGAAGCATGCAAATGATCATCGAAGAATCATTGAAATTTTACACGACAATGTTTCCATAGGGCAATGACTGAGCTTTTTCATTTTTCAGCTATTTTAATCATCGAGGTTTTACATGGCCATGGGAATGTTGTGCAAGCGACGGTAGATATCGTCGAGAACGCTATACTGATCAGAACAATTAAATTGTTACAGAACCGGACCAACCCTAACCAAACCTATGTAATTTCGGCAGCTGTCTTCTGCGCTTTGCGCGCCGACCTAAATAGAAGCTCTTTCTAAAAGACCTGTTGTATCACAGGCAGCCCGGTCACTGCTGTTACGTCATGGTTGTATATCAAAATGATGTATTTACAGAATGAAGAGTGATCTTGTGTTTAGGTGAAAATTTTGCTTTTGGTAAATCAACATGGCAGTCAAGTTTGGAAGCAGATGGCGTATCATCTCGTGCTGTTGATGGTTACAGACATCCTGATTATAGTCAAAACTCGTGTATGCAGACAAAAACACAGTATGAACCATGGTAAATGAGTGTTCTCGTGGATATTTCTATATCTTCCTAGAAATCTATTTTTCTCTTACCCAGGGTAACGGCACTGTAACTCTGCATTACCTACCACATGCACTTACCCAAACTAAGAAAGAAAAACCTGTAATTAACCGCAGTGCGTCTAAACACGGGTCTAACCAGCGTAGCAAATCTCGCTGGAGCTTTCCGTTCAAACAGAGCGCCCATGCAGCTTATATGAGAAAAAATAACCAATAAGAAACCTGCTCGAAACCTCTATACAAAACAGAGTTCCTTCTGAGAATTGTGCATGTAAATTAATTATTTTTATACTTATACGTTCTCAATCGTTCAAGTTTATTTCCATGGACTGTATAGTTGACATCTCAAATAATATCAAATCTCAAAGTGCCTAATATGATAAAATGTCATTATTTATATAGGTGGGCTGTTGATCTTGAGCACGAGTATTTTGTAACATCCGTACACATCACAAATCGCGCTGACTGTTGCTGGAGGAACCTCGTAAACTTCAATATTCGAGTTGGAGGAAATTCAACAGACGGCGGCAAACACAACCCTCAGTGTGGACCGACGTACATTTACGAAGTCGGCGCTGGACAAACACTTCCAGTAAAATGTATGCCACCTTTGTTGGGGCAGTACGTTACTGTTTCAATCACAGGAGCTCATGGAACCTTGAACTTTTGTGAAGTGGAAGTATACGGATATCAGCGTGAGTAGAACCTACGAGAAAAAGTAGCCCCCTAAGGCCCCCCTTAATAGATCAGTCTCTAGGAGACTTTCAAACCAAGGTTAGGTTTGACTATGGGACTGCTAGGATTCAACCTGTTCATTTGTAATTTTATCATTCTTTCTATACTCCACAGTGCACCCCTTTTCACTTACTTCTATGTTTTCTGTACTTGTTTCAGGCCACAACGTCTTCCGTGTCAAAGCAATATCATATGGTTCGAAAGACGTCGAGGAGCTTGGCAAAGTTAGTCAGTTAATCGTTGGTGACACCTATAATCAATATCTCTCCAGTGGAGGGCATCATGTTGTTTCTTTTAATATGACAACAGGTATGATATTATTATATTGCAACAATAGGATTTTGTACAGGGGAATGGATAGTGCGGTGATTACTCTCGAACCCAGTTGCTTACAGAAAGACTGCGGTAGTGCCTTATTATATGTAATCTTATATATAAGATGATGCAGGCCCGCGCATCTATACAACCGCAATACTCCGGTACTGTTTTGAACCATGAAAATTTTGATTTGTGTTTTCTTAATTTATTTTCCTTCCTTTTTTTCTGTTCTAGATTTTAGTTTAATTTACCCATACTCCTTTTTGAATGTCCACACTCGCCACTTTCGATCGAGAATGAGATGCCCCAGAACTTCTGGGCCGGAAGTTTTCAGTTGCGAATAAAAATTTCATTACTTTACAGGACTGTTAATCGCTTCGAAACATTTCGACACGCAGCACAACTCTAAGGTATTAACTGACATGCCTTTGTATTTAAACAATTTACCCTCGGAAATTTTTGTATTCGTAATTATGCAAAATGGAGGATGGAATTACTATCGCACATCAATACCGATGCTTAAAGACTTGAGTGGATCAGACCATATATCTGAAAAATTGGCATGGGGTGACGCGTGGGCATTGCTGGGATACAACGGGCAGTTGCCCAGTCCCTCGTGGAGAACATCGGTGATGAAAAATCTTGGATATACGCCAGCGGTAATTGAGAACGTAATTCCAAAGCTTTTAGGTAAGTTCTTAACGGGCCATGTCCGAATTTATCGTCGAAATTCTTCATTTTCAATTCATTTAGTATCAGAGACTATTGTTATTGCATAAAGTTAATCTTTAATGCATTAGTACTAGTTTGCATCATGCAGAGGTTTATGCATTAAAAAATATACGCTTTCCATATTACGTCTAAAACCACCGCCTTTATGGAAACGACAAGGACAAATGACTGACGTAATTTATGGAAAGGGTGTATTCCATTTAGCGCTCACAAGGCTAAAGGTTAGACTTTAGAGCATCAACTTAGATGCAAGTATAATAACAGTATTTCGTTAATATTTATGATAATTTATGACGGTTTTCCTGCAGTTCCACCTCGTCCACCATCATCTATCATCGTCGTGGATCTGGCATCATCTTCATTCACGCTGAGGTGGTCACGCCCTTCTGGAATTGTCACTGAGAATGAGCTGCCTCTAAATTACACCATATGCGTTAGAGGAACTGGTACTGTGGGTAGTAATTGCACAAATAATGGTGGTACTCGTATATATACAACCACTGGCTTAAAACCTCAGACTGAGTATCACGTGAGTGTCAGATCACAATCCTACGCTGGTTTTGGTACCGAAGCTGCGGTATACGTTACCACTATGAAACAAGGTTAGCCTTTGGATAATTTTGGCCTGAGTCTGAAAGAAGTGTTGTTTGCAGTGGTATTCTATCCGAAAAAATGCCGATCGAGTAAACACAAATAGCTCTATTTCTGGTCTGTTTAAGTTATACAGATTCCCAAAAAGACGTATCTGGGATCCAACTGCTCTTCGTATTACTGGATATCTGGGTATTGGTCGTTACCTAGCAATAGCAATATTATCGTCCTAATGCTCTTTTCACACCCGCAATATATGTAATTATATTTTCCCTGAATATGATTCATATCTCTGGATATTTTTGCTTGAATACAAACTCGTATTTCTCTTAATATTGCAGACACCTTTAGGATTTACGTTGAGCTTGTATCGCGCGTCAAGCCAGATACCTTGTACAGAATAGACGCTGACTCTTTCTCCAGCATTACAATCAGAGGAACACAACACAAATTTAGCCAACCAGGACATCATTTTATTGTTCTTGATCCGAAAACAGGTATAATATCTCACTATTCATTCAAAGTAGTTAATTTCACTGGCCAGGTTCCATCTCTATTTACACTGTGGTAACGGTGAATTTTTGTCAGGTCCACCTACAAACACAATTAATAACCCGATTAATATTTATATATTTAGGTATCGAACTGATGCGAGGGTCATTCAACACCTTCCAAGACGCTGGCTCGTTGACAAAAATGGCAGAGTTCTTATCAAGCATTCCTAAGCCATCAATCATTTTAATGGTGGTATATTTTCAAGCACACAATTATTATGCAGAAGGCTCTCTCCAATCTGTCTGTCCAAATGCTCCTACAAATTACACCAGTGTGAAATCATGGAGTATGATTTGTCTACATGGCTTTGGGACCCTGCCTTGGGAGACGTCTGCCACATCCAGTGGTGATAAGGGACCAGCCGTGATAAAAACTCATATTTCTCTCCCTAAAGGTGAGTTGCATGTATTTATGTTAAATTTCTGCTTAAAAAGGAGGCAAAGATAGGGAAAGTTGGATTAATTGATACGTTCCAATTTTACTAAAGATTTGCGTTGCAACGTCTTCTATATAATTAACTTCTCATCAATTGTGATATAACAACTGGCTAAAACAGACCCACCCCCGGTGTTTCTTCACTTCTTCAATTGATGTTCACTTCTTTAAGTGAGACTTTACAAATCCCTCTTTTCTAGAACGACTATGTCTCTGCTGCTTGCCTGTAACATACTTTCAATCTTTCGTAATGATCACTAAATTACATGCATAAAGTACATATATGCAGCCACAAATGATTGTCAGAATTTCGTGAGGAGCTATATTTAACCCAGTCGCTACTCTCTCCCAAGATCCATGCTATAATAATATCCTCTTTAATTTGTGTTTTAGAACTTAAAAATGCACCAGTTATACAGAACGTCATCGTTACCAGCTCTAGATCGTTACAACTGTATTGGATATCACCAAGTACAGACGAATACACAGGAAGCATCTTAAACTACCAGATTTGCTATCAAAAGTCAACTGATCAGACAAACTGCTCTTTAGTATCTGTGAGCGTCAATCTAACCCAGGCTGTGATAAGCAGCTTGCATCCATTCCAGGAATATGAAGTGAAGATACGTGGGGTTGTTGCACTAGGATATGGACCTTATTCAAATTTATTTACATCCACCACACATGAAGCAGGTGATGAAATCATATTATAATGCAAGCAGAAGAGACTGTATCGATTATCCAGACAAAATTCGTTAATGTTAAATATTTCTCGTTTGGTCTGACAAACAGAACCGAGCAGTGGCCCAACAAACTTAGTTTTCCCTGACGTAAGCAGTACCTCGATCTTCTTATCTTGGTCGAGGCCACCAGAGCAGGAAAGAAATGGAATCATATTACACTACAGTGTATATTGTCATTCTGATGGGGGCACAAATGACCCTTGCGGAAATGAAACGATCACAAGCAACATGTGGTATCGGGCCAGTGGTCTCAAGCCATATCAGGAAATAAGATTTGAAATTAAGGCAGCTACGTCTGTGGGTTTTGGCCCAGCGACAGTCGCCTACGAGAGGACGTTGCAAAGTGGTATGTACTATGTACACCATGTAATCAGATCATTTTACTGGCTGAAGGCTGAAGCTCTCACCTTCCTGCATGTTTGCATGCTTCGATTCTTTAATGTAACCTGTGTATATATATCAGGGATCCTGCTCACAGAAAAAGTGCAATATAATACTGTTATTGTGGACGGTAAAATCTCAAATGAAGAGTTGGTAATTTATAAATTTAGCCTTTAGGACTGAACCATTAATTAAATTATTACCGGTACCGGAACCAGTTGATTTGGTAGTATTCCACACTTTCGAAGGCAGGAATAACTAACCATATAATTATTTATGTGCCCTTAGGATTGGTTTTTCTCGGCAAAATTAAATTCTTTATTAGTCCTGGGACTGATTGATCCAGGTCAAGTTTTCTCGAGTGTAAACACGCTCAACCTTGGTTAGTTTGACTTAGAGCGAATCAGTAGAAGCAGAACTCATTCTAATTCTGGTTGGGTAAGTCTACACTCGAAATGGCTGACCCAAGTTTGAGTCACTTATTAACTTTGGTTAGTCCGAGACCCTGTGTACGAGGTTGCGTAGCGTTCTGGGTTAAAGGAAATGCTCCGGTCCTGATGGTAATTTTTCTGAATGTTTACAAGCCTGGATAAAATTTTTATGTTCTTTTTCCCCCATCTCACCTAAACAACCAAGATATTGTATTATTTTTTTTTCCAAATAGCCCCAGATGGCCCACCTAATGAAGCGCGTACGACATTTGTGCAAGCCACGAAAATGTCGTTGTCGTGGTCACCTCCAGATCCAGAGTTATGCAACGGAATAATTGTTAATTATAGCATTTGCATTCGGGTCCACAGCTCGTCCCCAGTTCCTTGTCTGATGGAAATTATGCTTGATAAACGAATGGATTACACTGTTACTAATCTTAAACCTTACACGAAATATGGCATTGAAATATCTGCTGGTACAGAGGCTGGTTTTGGTCCACCTGCGATGCTTGTCAACACAACTTTACAAACAGGTACTGCGGAAGACGATACATATTGTGTTAATAATAAACTTGGGACTTGAACAATTGCATTATACCAAAACAATAAACTTGCAAAACAATTTGCGACCTACTGACAGATTATTAATGTTTATTGATCTACTCTCTATCATTTTAGCACCGTCGGTCCCTCCAACAAATTTACAAGTTACGTATTTTACTCATAATGTTATTGACGTGGCATGGTCATCACCAGACCACTCTGAAATAAACGGGATTTTGACCCAGTATTCAGTCTGTATCAGAAAACAGTCATCTGATTCCTGTCTACATGAAGTTACCGTCCCACCCACACGGACATCGTACAGGTTTAGCGATCTTAAGCCATACGTTGTGTACAGCATTGAAATCAGTGCAGCCACGTTGGCAGGATATGGACCACAGGCAAACATTTCGCAAATAACAGAGCAAACTGGTATGATATATAGTATTATAAGCAGTATTCTTTGCATCTTAAAAGGTCGCGGGTTAAAGGACTGGACTGTTCTGGTTTGAGTATTCTTTTTTTTATCCCGCGGGACTTTCTGATCATAATCTGGTTAACCCATTTTTGAAATACGTCGTTTACAAAATTAGAGATTCTTGTATTTCATACTTATTTATCGTGTTGGAAACGTCAAAGCACTCTCTGTGCGTCTTTATCACTTTTTTAGAACCGAGTGGACCGCCAACAGGAAAAAGTGTGATATTTGTGAACGAATCGGCTATTAGTTTTTCTTGGTCGGAACCAGAACCAGAATTACAAAATGGTGCTATAATTCACTACCGTGTGTGTATACGAGAATATGGTATCGCTTTTACGTGTACCAGAGCAACACAAGTACCAGCAAGTGACCGGAATAACTACACGTTTGGTGGTCTGAATCCGGTGAAAGAATATGTTGTGTCGATTGAAGCTGCTACTAAAGTGGGTTTTGGTCCACCAGCGTTTCTTCAAAAGACTTCAGGTATAAGAGTTTCCATTCATGAGACAATCGTGCGAAACTAAAACCACAATTTTTAGATGCAAATTTCAATTTTATTCTATCCAACGAAACAGGATTTTTCTCCTCTTTTATAACATATATAATTATAATTCTTCGATTGCCAAACTAAATCCCCACATATAATTCTAAAATTTGGACACTCTAGTTGTGACACTTAACATGGCGCGAAAGCCGAAAAATGCCGAAAACAGATGTTGGGAGTATAGTTCCGAGTATTTCCATGCAGCTTGCACGGTGCTTTTTTCAGTAAAGTACAAACAATATATGACTCTTTTCAATTTGGTTAAACGCAGGAGAGTGCGATCTTCCCATCCTGCACAGTGGAGGTCACGTTGCTGACGATAGTTTTAGTGCAAGTGGGTTTCTCAGTAGAAATTACGAACCTTACCAAGCCCGTATCGACAATTACCTGCCATGGTGTGATGAAGGAACCAGAAACATTATTTATCTACAAGTTGACTTGGGTGGACCGCTCAAGATTTTGGGCGTTGCAACGAAGGGTCACAGACAACATTGGGAAAGTTGGGTGTCTTCATATAAAGTTTTTTATAGCATGGACGGGGTGGAATGGAAATATGTTAATGTTAGCGGAAACATGGTCAGTATATAAAAGTGTAAAACTTAATGTCAAGCTGTATATATATGCATGTCTAGTATGCATGTCTACTATGTGTTGCATGTCGTTATGAAAACATAGAATGGGAATTCCAGCCATTTCTCGAAGTACTGGGATATTAATCTTTATCCTGTACCCTTAAATTCTAATTGTATATCTAGCTATAAATTCTATATCTCCCTTTAAATTCTAATTGGGCAAAGCGATTTAGCCAAAAAGGTTTTATTAAGCACGAATTGAACGAGACGAAAATCGTTGCAAATTTCGACTTCTGGACCATTGGTGAAAGCAAAGCGACTATTTAATTGTAGAGCTATAAGTACGCGAGTGAAATGTACAAAGTGCCGCGATAAGTGATTAAACAAACGATTTGTTTGCTTTACCCACGAAACGTGAATGTTTGGCATCATCTCTTCTCATAGAATTGAATGTCGTTTTAAATCACCCATTCCTTTTTCCATTTCTCAGGTGTTGACGATGCCCAAACTTTTTTATTAAATTGTTTTGCATATTTTGTAGGTCATCAAGGGAAACAACGGCAAGGGGGAAGAGGTTAAGCATTTTCTAGACAACTCGGTTGTAACTCGATTTATTCGGTTTCAAGTTCACACCTTTGTGGGATTACATCCTTGTATAGGCGTAGAAATATATGGATGTGCACCAGGTAAAGTTAGAGTTTACATGTTTGTTAATTGACAATACCAAACGTTATAATGCATGGTTGATTATGTCCTTGTACTCTAGCTATCAAGCCAACGAAAGCGTCAGTAGTCAATAGAAACAAAGATTTGATCGAAATCGGATGGACACCATTGCCATCAGTAATTGCTAGTGGAAAAATCTTTGGCTACAAAGTCTGTCATAAATTATCGTCATCTCTCTTACCGTGTGAAACCTCGAGTTACGTTAGTCACACTGCTTCAACCTACTCAATTGGACATCTAACACCATACACTGACTACAGTTTTGAGGTTTCCGCAGGCACCATAGCTGGATACGGTCCACCTGTGGTACTTCATGCAAAAACACTGGAATCAAGTAGGTTAATCAAAATATAAAAATGTCTTCAAAATATATCATCTTAATTTTTAAAACGAAACTGATCAGATAATACATTCACCTTATACAACTTTTTACTGCATGAGTGTGAACTGTTTAGCCAAATTTCTATGATTGAAGAATATAAAACCTACAAGCGTTTACGAGATTATCTGATAGCTATTATTGGTTTTTTGTTTTATTTTTGCCGGCCTTATAAATCCATTATATAGTCACTCTTTCATGATAACAGTCAACACTTTTATTCTGATCATCACTGTTCTTAATAAGGATATATCTTAGTCTGTTTATTGTGACTCCACGTATTTTTTGCACATAGGTCCGAGTGGTCCTCCACGTCTCGTTATGACCAAAGATGTTACTCCAACAAGCCTAAAACTCGTATGGTCACCCCCGGAAGAATATCAACGCAGAGGTACTATCACAAAATATTTTTTATGTTACCAGGAAGACAACGTGCAAACAAAATGTACAGAGTCAGTGCAAGTTCCTGCGGAGCAGCTTTCCTACGATATTACACAAGGTTTGCGACCTAATACGAGGTATATGCTCGTTGTTTCTGCAGCAACCGCTGCTGGCGAAGGCCCTAGAACTGTTCTTTATGAAACTACACTTCCCACAGGTGAGTTCCACTCTCTATTTTCCCGGAAATCTTCCTTGTGGACAGTGATAGTCATAATAAAATTTTCGTAATTTTTTTACAGTTCCGTCTGGTCCACCAACGTCAGTTTATGCATCCAGGTTTGGTCCAAGGATCGTACAAATATTTTGGCGGCCTCCGGAGGCTAAGAAACAAAATGGTGTCATAATTGGCTATCGTCTTTGCATAAAGGAAAAGAGTTTCACGACTCCTTGTCGTAAATATGTCACATTACCAGAAACACAGCTAATGCACACGATTGACGGATTGAAACCATACACTTTGTACAATATCCACGTTGAAGCGAAAACAGCTCTTGGATATGGGCCCGCACACTATTTTGATTATCGAACTGGACAAGCAGGTATGCATTGCAATTCAATCACTCCTGTCTTTTGCATTGCTAGTTATCATTGCTGCATGGCTTCTTCTGAGGGGCTATCTATAAAAGTTGCTGTGAAGGACTATACTGTAGTAGTTGTGAGGTTGACAATGCGTCGAGACGCTGTTTTGGGGAGGGGATTCCCCATGGCCATGATGCATCGTCAATGTCGACACACCTTCGAAATGCCTAATTGATTATATACGGTCATCAAGCTGGTAACAGATGAACTCGTTACTTAACTTTTATTTAATTTCATAACAGAACCATGTGCTTATTACACCCATGCAGATACGGAGCCCTTGACTCACACGGTTGATCATAAAATTTTGCACACATAATGTATAAAAACAGCAATTGGTTCTGTGGTAATTTATAGCCGATTATATTTTTCATTAGCGCCATCTGCTCCACCAAAGGATGTGACAATCAGATCTACCACCTCGAGCTCAATTGAAATCATATGGACAGCTCCTGATATAGAAAAACAGAATGGCATTTTAGCTATGTATGAAGTCGTCGTCTATCAGGAATTGTCTGATTCAAAAGTTGAGAAAATTTCCAGCTC
Organism: Dendronephthya gigantea; assembly: GCF_004324835.1. NCBI lineage: Eukaryota > Metazoa > Cnidaria > Anthozoa > Malacalcyonacea > Nephtheidae > Dendronephthya > Dendronephthya gigantea. The sequence continues at coordinate 19,559 of NW_021163041.1, read as the reverse complement.
CTCTATGAGTGCCAACACCACTATTTGGAAAGTCGACAATTTAAGCCCTCTAACTGATTATATATTCCACATTAAAGCTGGGACTGTGGAAGGATTTGGCCCAGCAGTTATTGTTCATAAGCGCAGTGACGGTAGGCTGACACTTTATTCTATACGAAGGAAAATGAGTTAAGCCTTATAACTTTCACGAGTGACTGATTTTGGTCACAAAATGTGCCATTTTTCTTCAGTTAGACTAGAAAATTAATCAAAATCAACCATCAATGCCTTTTAATATCCCTACTGATCTATAGTCTTGATGTTCGTATTCTTAGGTCGTATACCAAAAACAGGCAAACATTCTGAAGGTAAGATATCCATCCCTAACCTCTATGGCAAACAACTATAGCAAACAACTATAGCAACGTACACAATGATAGATGCAACGTGACAGATGCATCTTTTCTTAAATGATTTAACAGCTGTAAATGTAGATACGTTCCAATATAACCAGGGAGCAGCGTGGCAGCGTCTTCAAACAACTTAGCATCAAATGTGGTATAACTACTGCCTAAAATATAGACAAAACATTTCTCGACGTTTCGACCGGAGGGCCTTTGTCAGGGGAGTTAGTATGAGAGTTAGTACCTCAGGTCGAAAAAAAATTTTCATATGTAAGAAAGTTCAGTACATGATTTGTATTAATAGCACTTTGCTTATGTGTTAGGTAAATTCACAGCGGGAGGAATTGCTGGTGGATCCATAATGTTGGCTGTGCTAATAGCTGGATTAATACTCAGCATTTTATGGAACAAAGGGATGCTACCTTATACTAGGTATATATACTCTCAGGCAATCTCAAAAATGGTTTGCTATTTCAGTTCCTACTGAACAGTCAGGTAATATTACGATCTTTCCAAAGAATGGAGTGTATGTGCCACCTTGACTACCGAGGATTTCGAATGGAAATTTTTTTTATTTGTTTTATGCTGGGTGATTCAGAACGCGAAAACTGAAACTTGAATCAGAAGAAAAACAAAGACGCAGGAGACGAAAACAACGTCGACGTAAAAGGAGGAGGGATACAAGGTGTGTGCATATCCTGGGTTTTTTAACAGGGTGAATAGAATTATTTTTCATGAATAAAATTTATTAATTGAAAAATTTTCAACATATTTTAAGCACACCTAGGCCTGAGGCGGTAAGAGCAGAAATTCATGAAACGAATTCAATATATTCAGAGTTGAATGACTATGATGCCCCAAAGAAAGGTAGGTTGATTCTTGACATTTATCTTAAATCTCGCGCAAAGACAAGTTAATTTTCTCCCCTATTTCACCTAAGAATAAATTGCAAAAATGAATTTTTAATAATTATTTCAGTATTAATCATTTTACAGCAATAAATACTGCTCATTGCTATATACGCTCGAAAATGTCTACATTTTTAGTGCGCAAACATATCACAGCTGAAGAGCTGTATGGAACAACAGCATGTGAAGACATTTACAGTAAGGGAATAACGCCAACTCCTCCAGGGATATATGCTCCTATCCCAAACGTCCTTAGTCATGATATTTATGGAACGTCGGTCGCTACGTCCTCCTTCAGCAGCGCACCACGGCAGACAGATATTTACGGCATTGCCCCAGCGGGAATGATTGCTGGAATACAAAAATCAAATACCATTCTACCGCCAATTGTCGCCCAACCGTCAGTGCTTCCTCCGCCTATTCCTTTGGAAGCAACTTTGTCGTCTGTTTTTATTGATCTCTCATCTACAAAACTTGACAGTCCCGATTCCGGTAACCTCTCATCACGTTCTAATACCATTTTAAATTCTTCACGTGCTCTATCAAATGCAACATTTCTATCTGCATCCCAAATGGGCACGTCTAATCAAGTGGCCAGAGGTACTACATCAACCACCACTATTCCACAACCATCTCAATTCAGCCAAGTTTTTTCTCATGCGCCAACACCACCCGCGATAAGGGTTGATAAGATGGCTTCGAGTACAAACGCTTCAGCCTCGGCGATATCCGATGCGGTCACGGCGACGAAGACAGATGTCGTTGAATCCAATTCATCACCGATTGCTCATCGTACTGCCTCGCTAAATGATCGGCAAAGGTCTCATATTACTGCTGCTTGCCCTAAACTTATTGCCCAACCTGTTCCACATCAACCATCTATACCTGTGCCGTCAATGAAAAAGAAATCGGTTTCTACAGTTCGTTCATGATTCGGAGATTTTTGTATCGTAATTCATCACCCAACATCCTGATCTTGTATTGTAGTACCTGGTCTGAGCATCGATTTGTAAATGATATGTATAAACAATTGTAATGTATGAAAAAATTACACCGCTCAAAATCGGTAAATTATTAAAGAAGGACCAAAGCAACAATCGTAATTTACGTTAATTTTTCGAAATTTTAAAGTTCGGTTCAAAATAACCTAGTTTGAAACTAAGTGCAATCCATACTTTGAACTATTTCAGCATTGGTAACGGTGGATTTTAACCCAAGTGGAATTACATTGTCATTGTTTTATGAAAAAAGTATATTTGTAGAAGCTCATTTACGTCAAGATTTGGTATATGGCAATGATTAGTAAGTTTTCCTTTGCACAACAGTTGAACTTTTAAAACAGGCTAGTACTACACAGGATGGTGTGGATTGGGTCAGCAACTTCACTTGACAAAAAAAGGAACCAGATCTGTTTTTAAATAAGTCTTTATGAGACAACTACATACATGACAGTGAATTTGGGATTTGAGACTGGTAGCTGCTGGAACACCAAATACAAAGGGATGTGAGGTATAGTATGTTCCGACAGCTACCAAGTACCAACCACCTATATTTTACATCATCGAAAGAGATTTATATAGAAGAAATTACGAATTGTAGTAAGTATATTTTTTCAGCTGCAATCATACTACACAAAGTCCTGCCTTTACAATTACAATAGGCCAGAAAAACATTGCTAATGTTTATAAAGGTGACAAATAATTTTTATAACCCATCTTGAATATCCTCAACCACTTCATAAAAAAAAAAATATATATATATATATATATATATATATATATATATATATATATATATATATATATATATATATATATATATATATATATATGTATGTTAGCAGCTTGGTCTGTGACTGAATGTATTTTTGTAGCCCACAGGGAGCACCACACTAGGATAATATTCAAAACCAATGCCATGCTCAAATTTTTTAATAAACATTCAGGTTACAACTGAATATTTCAATGCTCAAAAATCTTCCAGGCTTGGAATACCTTAAGATAGATTACTGAGTTCCATCTTAGGTTCACCATTCACACACTATTACAGGATGTGACTATTGAATCTATTATTAATAGATCATGATCTATCTGCTCATTCATTGACACTAAATATTGACAGGGCAATCAGTGAGTATGTCCAATTTGTAGTGATGGGCGATACCAGCTTTTTCAAATCGATACAATACTGCTTCTATACAAAATTTCAATACTGATACCAGAAATTTGAGCCATTTTTTACCGTTTGTAATTTCATATCCCATACCATAATGTGCATTTATTCACTCACATTTTGGGTTTTTCCTTTGGTTTTTTCGCAAATGAAAAATGGGCAGAAATTATTTTGATAGGTAGCATATAATTAAAGAAGTAAAAAACAAAAAAGTGACGAACAAAAAAAAATAAATCAAATTTTTTATACTTTTTGGTAGAAACGCTGATCTAAAATACTGTAGGCTCAGTATCGAAATTTTGCGACTACTTGGTCAAGTATCGATATTTACTGCAAATCATAAATATCGGTGAGTATCGATACTTGGTATCGCCCATCACTACCAAATTGTTATTCATGTGATATTACATGAATTTGAACATCAATTTCAGGCACCATGCTCACATTTGCAATGGTGGATGATTTTGGTTGGGGACTGTTGACTTTTTTCTCCCTGAATGACAGTCCATATCTTTGTTGAAATTTTTGAAGCCATCCAGCACTTGCGTTAAACTGACCCTTCTTATTCTCATCATCACACATTTCATTGTAAAGTATTTTCGCCTTTTCCATGACGATTCTACGCGATACCAGTACACCCACAGACCTTTGCTGTTCGTACCATCGTATAAGTTCTTTCTCCATGGCTTGATGCGCCACTTTTCTTCCAGCACCTTTAAGTCTATGTTTTTCAATTCCCTTCTCACATGCTTCGATAATCAGCTGTTTATTTTGTCTCCACTCGCGAATTCGCTTACCGTCTACTTTAAATTTCTTTGCGGCACACCGGTTAGTTGTTTCCTCGGCGAAGGATATTGCCTCTCTTTTAAACGACATTGAAAAGCTTCGATTTTTCCTACTTTTATCGCCCTGTACCGCTTCCATAAGCTGCAAAAGTTCAGTTTTCAACTCAGTAGCTTCCCTGTGTTTTGTTGTTGATTCCGCCATGTTTGATCTTTGAAGGCCAATGACAGAAAAAATAGGTACGCTGAGCGTACTTGAGTTGTATTTGTTTCATCAAATGGTTTCATGCAGGAACACTGGTAAGAACCACGGCAGGAGCTATGCATGTATGTGTATGCAAGTGATCGTGTATTCGTGTATATTTTATTCTCAGTCCCGTATCAACGTTGAAGAGTTTAGGACATTTTGATCCAATGCCAGTTGGTCCAAAAAGCAAAATTCTGCGAAGTAACGATAGTCAGTGTTCCTAAGTACAAATCTGTGACCTCACTGATCCAAGCCTCACATGATTACGGAGCCAAGAGCCGTGCCGATAAATTGAGTGTAAACGGGTTTATATGCGAAAGTGTTTAAACCATTGAGCTAATTCAACGTGGCGCGTGTGCTAGAAAAACGATTTGATAAAACTGTTCTTTTTTGTCTACAGAGCATAGAATAAAAAGCATTTTTAACTCCCAAAGGGAACAAATTTTATGTTTTAGGTTATTTAATAATTAACTTATTTGATACGATACTTATTTCGTATACCCATGAGATATTTTAGGCAACTTCTGTCACATTACAGCCGCTATGAGGCTAATTTGAATTTCAGAAGTGTCAGGGTTTTTTTACTCACCCTGTACAAACAAATTTCACTGTCTTGCATCATGCGTAAAAAGGCTTATGTCAAACCTTTATACACTTGTGAGTCCCAACAGGGCGTTTAGGCATTCAAACTCCAGCTATTACATTGTTATGGGTGATTTCAATGTTTTTGGGGTTTTGGGGGACACCCTGTACAGTAAATTGTAAATTTGTGCATTGGTCCAGATGTATTTTTAGCCGGTTCTTTATCGTTTCTAGACGAAGAAACGTTTCTAGACAGAGGAACAGCCTGTTGTGCGGGTATTTTTATTTTTTCATAAGTTTCATCATGAGATGTCAGGCAAAAACCGGGCTTGTTTCAAGTAAAATCAAAACAATAAGGGTTAATGAGCGTTTCAGCTAACCACGTATATCCGATTTTCTTAATTATGCGTTGAGTTGAAAAACACGATCTTTGGTACAAAAGATTTTATTGATTTTATTTCGGCTCAGAAGAGCAATTAATCATATTATTTAAGATTATCCAATCGGAAGCATTGGTGAGCTCGGTCAGGCCACGTTAATCTATTTAGAGATTTTAGTCATCTACCAACCCTATTTGAGGCATTTGGACACTGATCTTAAAAGCATAAAGACAAGTCACTTTAATGCTCAAAAATTTCCTCTAAAATTGTTATCAATGATCCGGTCTTTCTACACAAGAGAAGTTTAGTATCTCTGTCGCCCTGTCGTTGGCGTAAGAACAGGTATACTGATCGAGACGCCTTCTTCTTTATGATTATTATCTACTTGCTTTAGTGAGAGATTTGGGCGAATGTTCCTGCCACGTGGCCCAACTTCACCTCGTGTAATGCCCAAAGATCGAAGTGTATTCGCCTTAATAGTTATAACACTAACGTCGCTTTTTATTCATTTCACACAGGGTTCTGACGACTTAAAGCCAGCGACCGGCTGGACGATAAAATTCGTGATCAAAAGACTGATGACCGATTAATTGTGGCTGAAATAGCTCAATAACTCGCCTTTAAAGAGAGGGCACGACTAGCTTTTTCTCGGAGCTTATTAGTGAAATGAAAAAGGTAATATATACCCGTTTAAACTATACGTAAATTCACGGCCGCGTGTTTTGATTTCGCGCATTCTAGCTGAATCCTATAGTTTCCACTAACCTTCACTTCAATTTTGAAGCAAAATATATCTTTAAGGCTTTGCAGAAAACTAATATTGCCTTCAATTTTTTCAGGTTGAGTTTTAGAGCTAAGTAAGATTAGAAGAAATGCCGTGGGCAAGAAATTCGCCATCGACGATGGCTGAAATTGCCTCAGAGAAGACTCGCGTTTAAGGAGTCAGCAAGTCCAAAGCTGCTCGTCTACACTTCGTAGCTAACATGAACAGGTACATGTCTATTTTGTGTCTGTCTGATTCAAATGCACGAGGATGAGACGTTAAAACGGTCGATCAGTCTCGTGCATGCATTCGAGTGTTATTTTAACTAAATATACTGTTTATACTTCACGCGAGTTAAGCTCGTTTTCATTGAACAACTTATTTCGGAAATTACCGTCTATATAACGAGCATTATACCTTTGCTTTATTCCAGGTGGAGATTGAGCGATTCAAAGCCATTTGAATCGACGATAAACCTGTTCAAATTAAAATGTAAGTATATAGAGAAATAGAGCATTTTATATAGATATACATGCTTGGTATCCCAAAAAACCCTAAAACTATTGAAATCACCTAGGTGTTGTTAAAATTTGAATGACTCGACTTGTTCGCAATTTTTGCTCGTGGGGATTAACGCATCTTATAAAATGCTAAATAGGCCACAAAAATTTAAATTTTTCTAGAGAATTAAGGACATGTCGAAGGTCATGGTGCTAAGACTTAAGTTGTAAATTTAAATACTGTTATCCATATTTGTAATGCGTATTGGTGATAAAAGTCATTTGTAGAAATTTTACTGTCATTCATTATGCATAAAAATGCTTATATCAAACATTCATTTATACACTCGTTCGTCCCAACAGGGTTGCTTAGGCATTCAAACTCTATCTATATTACATTGTTATGGGTGATTTCAATGTTTTTTGGGGTTTTTTGGGACACTCTGCCTGTAGAGCAAACAATAGGAAGCTTAAGATTTGGGACGGAGCGACGACGAGGAAACATGCAATATTTAATAAATATTCGTAGCAAAAAAAACAATTGAAGTCGTGCAGCCTTAGCAACAAAGAGCATGCATATAGTTAATCGCAAATTTCGTTTGCAAAGCGTTTGCATATATACATGCATGCATGCATGAGGAAGAGTAATATCTGACGTCGTTAAATTTAGCTATTGTTTAACCACCTTACCGAGTGCATAATATCCTTATATATCCATAAAAGCCTTAGCTTGTAGATCTCATCAATGCTATTTTTAGTGAGAAAATAATTTGTATTCATTGCTGTTTCTATAAGGACAGCTTGTTTTATTGCTTCGGCTCCAAAATTGCTCAGTGAATTTTTCATAGAAAAAAGCTTTGTCTATATGTGCCTCTGCCTAAAAATTCCAATAATGAGAATATATTTCAAAAAATGCTGTTTCTATAAGACCAAATTGTACAATGAATTTTGTGCTAAGAATTTTTTACTCGTGCAATTGCTATTAAGGAAGCCGCTTGCTTTGGCTGTATGCCTATGTGTTTAAAAATGTCATGACGGAAATACTAGAAATATTTTCAATCCATTGCAATATGGGAAGTATTAGTGAAACTAGGAAATTATTCTTCAGAACACTGCATGCCTATGTGAATTTGTCAGCAGAATATTTTTCGGGGCTTGCATCAAAATGTATGACTAGTGCATGATATTGACTATAAAAGGTTTTTATATTAAAGTCAATGTTTGGCCTCGTCGTCACGCTTCCCTCCTCAATCATAGCGATAGGGTATCTATAAATAACGTTCGAGCGTACCGATTCAGCTTCCTGCGTTCTATAAAATACTTTTTTTCTATCTTTCCTTATATATTAACAAATATAGTTTCTTATCTTTATCTTTTAAAATTTGTTTCAGGTTGATGAAAATAAAAATCACAAGTCTACGTACAGCTATGACCGCGAGGACCGAAACGACCCAAAAACGACACCAAACGACACAATACGATACAACGTCGAAAAGCAGCGTATATCGGCGATGTTTCCCGACATCGTTAAAGGTTAGAGTAGCCTGGTGGTCAAAAAATGTGCATGCTAGGGTTCGGATGTGTTTCGCACAAAAAATGGTCACGAACAATTTTTCTGCACTTCTGCAAAGCAGAAGTGAATTGGTCGTCGCATTAAGGGTCGCGATGTTTTCAAACCACACCGTTATTCAGATGTTTAGGTTCTGGCCACCAGGAACATAGCTAATGCATGATGCATGTGTAAATAAATTTGCATGTGAGTAAAATCATTTTTTAAAAATAATTCGGTTATATAGGATTCGGTTTTGCGCTCTCGCTGTGCGCTTAGGTCTACGCGCTAGGGCTTAGGTTGATAAGTTGTATGTTCATATACGAAAATAACGAAATGGCTTAAAAAGCCATGCACATGATCATAAATCACATGCAGCCTCAAATGGCAAACATAATCTCATAGGTTCTGTACATGCACACATACAAAATATAGCCTCGAAATGGCAAACATAATCCCATAGGTTCTTACTTTGTTCCATCTCTCGGAACACTATTCTTGGGTAACTAATTGCGGCTCCGAATGTAGATTTATAATTACATAAGAAACAATGAAACATTTGTATACAATGTTCATGCACCATACAAAATATAGCCTCGTATAACAAGCATAATCCCATAGATTCTTACTCCGTTCCATATCTTGGAACGCTATATACTCGTATAAGTAATGTAGATTGTAAGAAAATATACTGAAAACATGCAACACTGTTTTGTACACATACAAATTATAGCCTCAAAATGGCAAACATAGTCCCATAGGTTATTTCTTGTCTCCATCGTCTTTCTCCCTTTTTCTCTCTCTTGCCCTGTTGAAATAGTCTTATCCGGCCAAATGCGGCTTTCGGAAATATAGATTGTAAAATTATACATTGTAAATATATTATATCTTGCATGTCTTAATATATTTTGTAATAGTTAATAATACTTTGTAATACGAATGTATATAGCAGGTAAAACCTATTACCATACCTAGTTTACTGGTTACATAATAATTGAGACACACATGAGCATAATATTAATACAAACCATGCAATTAAGCCATGGCCTTTAATGGCAGACATAATCCAATAGGTTTCTAGGTTCTCTCTCTTCAATACGACTGTAGTTGATACTTGAGAAATATCCATTTAAATCCACATGCATGCATATACCGCCTTAATATAAATCTGAAATATATCAACCTTATATACAGTCTTATTAACTCATGCATACTTGACACTTTACAACAAAATATATATATACATGGCAAATAAAACATGCACTTAATGAATGCGAATTTACATTTAATGAAAGAGGGGAAGAGGTGGGTGGGAGGAAGGGGGAGTTGTTATCTCATACGAATATATATATACGTCATTTGTACACTAATTAAAAAAAATGAGACGAACATGGGCAGTGGCATTGCGACTTTATTATTTTTCTAAGGTCTCTGTGAGACTTCCAATTATTTAGCATCGTCGAGCAGTGCTTATGAAAAGAAAGGCGCCACTTTTCGTCTGTACTGTTTGACCTTGCTGGGTGGTTCGAAGTGTTAGCAGGTATCTTGGGATATCTAATAACGTTGCAGTGTTATATTTTCATTGCTGTTTCTATAAGGGCAGCTTACTTTGGCTATATGCCTTGGCTCTAAAAGTGTTCATAATCAGTTTTAGAAAAAAAGATGGGTATTTAATGCTGTTTCTATAAGGGCAGCTTGCTATAATGTCGTAGCTCCAAACATTTTCAGAGAATTTATCAGAAAAAAAGGATTTGTACTTGATGTGCAGCCTTTCACTTCGGCAGCATTCTAGTTTACTTTTGTCATATACCAAAAATTGTGAAGTCACAATTATCAAAATTTTTTTTAATTGCTTTCTGTAAGAGCAGTGCATGTGCTCTGGCTTCAGCTCAAAAAAATTGTGCAATGAATTTTTCAAGGAAATTGTTTCCTTCACCGCTGCTAATTCCATATACGGGCATGCAGCTATAGCTTCAGCTATACGCGGAAGTTTTCAAAATGTTCATCGAAAATCCTTCAAATAATGCTGCACAGTTTAAAAACTAAAACAAAACTTAGGAACACTGCCTATGATTTGTCAGCACAATAATATTAGTTGAGGACGAACAGGACTTGCATCAAAATGCCCTGAATTTGTTAATTTATTCTGTCTGTAACTGAACTGGGTGTATAAGTCTGTAGAATAAAATATGCATGCACGATCACTTGAATAACACACATACATACATAGTTTGTGATGAGCATTAAGAAACATAATATAGCACATGCTGTAAAAGACTTGCACACTGTAATAAAACGTGACAAAAAAATCTGCACTTTTCGTAAATTAAAATGTATATAGAGTAATATTAAGCATATCTGCATTGTAATCGTCTTAAATATTATTCTTTTCAAATGTAAATATATGTTGTATCCCAGTTAATAATCTATTTGTGTATTACTGATGATTAATGTAAAGAAAATACACACGCTATGTAACACATGCGCAGTGAAGTATTAATAAAAGTAGGACAAAAATTATCCGTCTCCCTGTGTCTTGATTTCAATAGCTAAAGACACGCACGCTTTGTAATACACGAAAAGACACACACGCTTTGTAATACATGACATTGTTTTAATAAAATATGACAAAATTTTGTGTATTTTGTGTTTTATTTCCGGTGTTCGGTCACTTCGGTGAGGGTTTTTCTCCAGGATCTCTGGTTTCCCTCGTAATCAAAACAGTGTCCGTGTGTTCGGAACCGCGTTTATAGTTGGATTTCCATTTTAAAATTAAACATTCTAACAAAAAAATTTCATGTCATTTGATTGAAGCGTTTCACATCTGTGCCTGAAGTCTCGCTTTAGGTAAGCTATTCGCAAAACGAAGAATGTTTCGCAATCATTTTCTCTTCTGGCGTCAACGCCCTTAAAAGTGCACATGAGCATAAACGAATTAAGGAAAATCAAAGTTAAGTCAAGTTTAATATAAGAATTGTACTAATCTAATGGAATCTGACTGTACACACGGTTACAGGGTTAAATTCCCAGTACACCGTTCTTTACGCGACGAAGCAGAAAATAAAGCCAAATTTCACTTGGCAAGCGTTCCTTGTTTAATTATAGTTGTTACGTAGATTTTAGGTTTTTATACTTTTTATATAACACTTAAAATTTTTGTAGTGTGCTCTAGTGTGTTCTAAAATGTTTAATATTTTACAAATTTTCAATTTTTTCTCATATATACTAGTGGTTTTTAAATTTTTAAAAGCGATTCTAAAATTTTCATAATGTTTGACATTTCTAAAATTTTTATAATGTTTGACATATGTACTAGTGTCTTTTTTTAAGTTTTAAAATTTTTCAATATATACCCAAGTATTTTAAAAAATTCTAAAATTTTTAAAAGGTTTCAATTTTCCCAATTGTATTTACAATTTTCCAATTTTTTAAAATTTTCGGCTAAAATACTTTCAAAATCTTGAACCTCAAATTTCAGAAAAGAGAGCTGACCAAAGGAAAAATCAAATTTCAAAATTCGGTTCCCACCTTGAAAAGGTTCAAAACTAAGTGGAATGAATTACATTCTTGCATGAATACAATTCATTTGCACGCCTAAAATCATGTTTTAATGAATTTCAAAATTTCAGAAATTTTGGCAACGGGGGGACCAAAGCAAAAATCGTAAATTTCGTCAGTTTTTGAAATTTCATAATTTAGTTCCAAATACCTCGAAATGGTTCAAAACCACGTATAATTACATTCTTCGATGAAAACAATTCATTTGAACACCTAACGTCATATTTGGATGAATTATATTTCAAAACATCAGAAAAACCGGTAACGGGGGGACAAAAGAAAAATTGCCATTTTCGTCAATTTTTTAAAATTTAAAAACTCAGTTACAAATACCTTGAAATGGTTCAAAACTAAGTAGAATTACATTCTTTGATGAAAACAATTCATTTGAACACCTAAAGTCTTATTCTGATGCCCTTGAATTTTAAAATATCAGAAAAATCGGTAACGGAGGAACAAAGGAAAAATAGCAATTTTGGTCAAATTTTTGAAATTTCAAAATTCAATTCGAAATACCTCAAAATGGTTGAAAACTAAATAGAATTACATTCTTTGATGAAAACAATTCATTTGAACACCTAAAGTAATATTTTGATGCATTTGAAAATATCAGAAAAATCGGTAACGGGGGGCCAAAGGAAAAATCGCAATTTTGGTCAAATTTTTGAAATTTCAAAATTCTATGCCAAATACCTCAAAATGGTTAAAAAACTAAGTAGAATTACATTCTTTGATGAAAACAATTCATTTGAACACGTCAAGTGATATTTTGATGAATTTCAAAATATCAGAAAAATCGGTAACTTGGGACGAAGGAAAAATCGCAATTTTCGTCAATTTTTTAAAATTTCAAAACTCGGTTACAAATACCTCGAAATGGTTCAAAACGAAGTAGAATTACATTCTTAGATGAGAACAATTCATTTGAACACCTAAGTCCGATTTCGATGAATTTCAAAATGTCAGAAAAATCGGTAACGGAGGAACAAAGGAAAAATCGCAATTTTGGTCAAATTTTTGAAATTTCAAAATTCAATTCCAAATACCTCAAAATGGTTGAGAACTAAGTAGAATTACATTGTCTGATGAAAACAATTCATTTAAACACATAAAGTCATATTTTGATCAATTTGAAAATATCAGAAAAATCGGTAACTTCAAACAAAGGAAAAATCGCAATTTTCATCAATTTTTTAAAATTTCAAAATTCGGTTAAAAATACTTCGAAATGGTTCAAGACTAAGTAGAATTACATTCTTTGATGAAAACAATTCATTTGAACACCTAAAGTAATATTTTGATGAATTTGAAAATATCAGAAAATTCGGTAACGGGGAGAGGAAGAAAAAATCGCAATTTTCTTAATTTTTTTGAAATTTCAAAATTCGGTTCCAAACTAAGTAGAATTACAGTCATATTTTGACGAATTGCAAAGTCATATTTTGATAAAGTCATATTTTGATGAATTTCTTTGATGAAAACAATTCATTTGAGCACATAAAATCATATTTTGATGAATTTCAAAATTTCAGAAAAATTGGTAATGGGAGACCAAAGGAAATATCGTAATTTTCGTCAATTTTTTGAAATTTCAAAATTCGGTTCGAAATACCTTGAAATGGTTCAAACTAAGTAGAATTACATTCTTTGATGAAAATAATTCATATGAACACCTAAAGTAATATATTTTGATGAATTTCAAGACTTCAGAAGAGTCGGTAACGGGGGACGAAAGGAAAAATTGGGGTTTTCGTGAAATTTTTGAAATTTCAAAATTCGGTTCCAAATACCTCGAAATGGATCAAAATTAGGTACAATTACATTCTTTGGTGTAACGAATACATTTGAACACATAAATCAAACTTTGATGAATTTCAAAATTTTAGAAAAATCTGTAAGCGGGACCAAAGGAAAATTTGTGATTTTTGTCGATTTTTTGAAATTTCAAATTTCGGTTATAATTACCTCGAAATGGTTCAAAACTAAGTGGAATTACCTTTTTTAATGAAAACAATTCATTTGAACCTAAAAAATCATACTTTCAAAATTTCAAAAACATTAGTACACAAAAGGGGTAAGTGGGAAAACACTGCTATTTCTTGTTTCTATTTTCCCAGTATACAATTGACATTATATAAACCAGCCATTCTTCCATTGAAGAGTGAAAATAAAATGCTTAATGTTAGCCGTAACAGAAATGTTGACAAAGTCAAAAACAATGCTATAATTTTATGTAGAATACTAGTTCATATTAATTTGTTATGGCCTTTGCCAAACCTGATAAAACATCAGCTAAAAATTGTTAGGAAACACAGGGAGCATTTGAAGCTTTGATTTTTAGGATGTTAACACAGTTTTAGAAAATTTTCAAAAGGTATCAACACACAATCCGGTGGCCTAGTGGTTAACTACCTCCAGCTAGGTTGTAAGCATAGGTTCGAATCCTCCATGCTATTTTCCCTAACGAAATTAGTATTGAATTTATTGACTTTAAAATTACATTCTTTCATGAAAACGATACATTTGGGGCATAAAATCTTACTTTGTTGAATTTCAAAATTTCAGGCAAAAATTAATAACTGACGACCAAACGAAAAAAATTATAATTTCCCTATTTTTCGAAATTTCAAAATGCTTTACTTTGACTTTAATTTAATATACTTTGACTTAAGCCTGGAGAATTTAAATTAAACAGTAATTTCGTTGGAAAAAATGGCACTTTTCCCATGCAGGATTCGAACCTACGCTCAAAACCTGGTAGGTGGATGCGGTGTTAATACCAACTTCGCAATATATGTACTTTTCCCGTGGCCCAGTGGTTAAGGCTACGGCCTACCAGGTTGAAAGCGTAGGTTCGAATCCTGCATGGGAAAGGTTCGATTTTTCCCACCGAAATTACTATCTAATTTAAAATTCGTCGAAAGGTATTTAGTCAAATAAAGAACAATAGCTTTCGACAAATGATGTGGTGGGCTAGTGGTTAAGGCGTTCATCTATCAATCTGAAGACGGACGTTTCAACTCCTCGCAATGCAAAAAAATTAGCCAGAAAAATTTCGGTGTGATTTAGAATGTTTAAATTAGTTAAAAAACTTCTCGGCCTTTCAGGAAGACTGTAAATTAAAAAAAGTTTGAAATAAAAACCTGAAAAAAAAATTCTCGCGTTCAAAAGTACTTGAAAATTGAAAAGTTTTAAAAACACGTGTCTTCTAAAAAAACTGAAAATCAAAAGTCGGAAAAAAATTTAAAAATTTCCCGCTTTTAAAAAACTCATGTTTACTTACCTTAATTTTTTTTCACGAAAATTTGACCGGGTGATTTTCTCGAGAGTGAAAAAATTTAATTTTTTTCGCGTTTTTGAAATTCTCTTAGATTTTTTTTTCGACGCGGAAGTATTTTGTCTTGGGTTACCTGTGTCTGTCTTGGGCAACCTGTGTCTGGCTTGACACAGGTAGCCCAAGACAAAATACTCCCGCGTCGAAAAAAAATCTAAGAGAATTTCAAAAAATTGAAAAAAATTGAATTTTTTCACTCTCGAGAAAATCACCCTGTCAAATTTTCGTGAAAAAAAATTAAGGTAAGTAAACATGAGTTTTTTAAAAGCGGGAAATTTTCTAATTTTTTTTCCGACTTTTGATTTTCAGTTTTTTTAGAAGACACGTGTTTTTAAAACTTTTTTAATTGTGCTTTTCTATCAATTTTCAAGTACTTTTGAACGCGAGAATTTGCTTTCATTTTTTTTATTTCAAATTTTTTTCAATTTACAGTCTTTCGCAAAGGCCGAGAAGTCTTTTAACTGTTTTAAAGCTTCCAAATCACACCGAAATTTTTCAGGCTATTTTTTTTGCATTGCCAAGTGTCTTAACCACTAGACCACCGCATCATTTGTCGAAAGCTATTGTTCTTTATTTGACCTAATTCTTTTCGATAAATTTTAAATTAAATAGTAATTTCGGTGGGAAAAATGGAACCTTTCCCATGCAGGACTCGAACCTACGCTTACAACCAGGTAGGCCGTAGCCTTAACCACTCGGCCATCGGAATATATGTTGATAGCAGCCTTGACATGTACGTTATTGCGGTAGCCCAGTGGTTAAGGCTACGGCCTACCAGGCTGTAAGTGTAGGTTCGAATCCTGCATGGGAAAGGTTCGATTTTTCACACCGAAATTACTATTTAATTTAAAATTCGTCGAAAGGTATTTAGTCAAATAAAGAACAATAGCTTTCGGCAAATGATGTGGTGGGCTAGTGGTTACGGCGTTCATCTATCAATCCGAGGACAGACATTTCAACTCCTCGCAATGCAAAAAAATTAGCCTGAAAAATTTCGGTGTGATTTGGAACCTTTAAAACAGTTAAAAAACTTCTCAGCCTTTGCGAAAGACTGTAAATTGAAAAAAATTTGAAATAAAAAAAAATGAAAACAAATTCTCGCGTTCAAAAGTACTTGAAAATTGAAAAAAAAGCACAAGCAAAAAAATTTTAAAAACGTGTGTCTTCTAAAAAGACTCAAAATTAAAAGTCGGAAAAGAAATTAAAAAATTTCCCGCTTTTAAAAAACTCACGTTTACTTACCTTAATTTTTTTTCACGAAAATTTGACAGGGTGATTTTCTCGAGAGTGAAAAAATTTAATTTTTTTCACTTTTTTGAAATTCTCTTAGATTTTTTTTTCGACGCGGAAGTATTTTGTCTTGGGCTACCTGTGTCTGTCTTGGGCAACTGTGTCTGGCTTGGGCAACCTGTGTCTGGCTTGACACAGGTAGCCCAAGACAAAATACTTCCGCGTCGAAAAAAAATCTAAGAGAATTTCAAAAAAGTGAAAAAAATTAAATTTTTTCACTCTCGAGAAAATCACCCGGTCAAATTTTCGTGAAAAAAAATTAAGGTAAGTAAACATGAGTTTTTTAAAAGCGGGAAATTTTCTACTTTTTTTCCGACTTTTGATTTTCAGTTTTTTTAGAAGACACGTGTTTTTAAAACTTTTTTAATTGTGCTTTTTTTTTCAATTTTCAAGTACTTTTGAAACGCGAGAATTTGTTTTCATTTTTTTTATTTCAAATTTTTTTCAATTTACAGTCTTTCGCAAAGGCCGAAAAGTCTTTTAACTGTTTTAAAGCTTGCAAATCACACCGAAATTTTTCAGGCTAACTTTTTGCATTGCGAGGAGTTGAAACGTCTGTCCTCGGATTGATAGATGAACGCCTTAACCACTAGACCACCACATCATTTGTCGAAAGCTAATGTTCTTTATTTGACTAAATACCTTTCGACGAATTTTAAGTTAGATAGTAATTTCGGTGGGAAAAATCGAACCTTTCCCATGCAGGATTCGAACCTACACTTACAACCTGGTAGGCCGTAGCCTTAACCACTGGGCTACCGCAATAACGTACATATCAAGGCTGCTATCAACATACATTCCGATGGCCGAGTGGTTAAGGCTACGGCCTACCTGGTTGTAAGCGTAGGTCCGAGTCCTGCATGGGAAAGGTTCCATTTTTCCCACCGAAATTACTATTTAATTTAAAATTTATCGAAAAGAATTAGGTCAAATAAAGAACAATAGCTTTCGACAAATGATGCGGTGGTCTAGTGGTTAAGACATTAGTTTCTCACTCCGAGGACAAACGTTTCAACTCCTGGCAATGCAAAAAAAATAGCCTGAAAAATTTCCGTGTGATTTGCAAGCTTTAAAACAGTTAAAAGACTTTTCGGCCTTTGCGAAAGACTGTAAATTGAAAAAAATTTGAAATAAAAAAAATGAAAACAAATTCTCGCGTTCAAAAGTACTTAAAAATTGAAAAAAAAGCACAATTAAAAAAGTTTTAAAAACACGTGTCTTCTAAACAAACTGAAAATCAAAAGTCGGAAAAAAAGTAGAAAATTTCCCGCTTTTAAAAAACTCATGTTTACTTACCTTAATTTTTTTTCACGAAAATTTGACCGGGTGATTTTCTCGAGATTGAAAAAATTTAATTTTTTTCACTTTTTTGAAATTCTCTTAGATTTTTTTTTCGACGCGGAAGTATTTTGTCTTGGGCTACCTGTGTCAAGCCAGACACAGGTTGCTCAAGACAGACACAGGTAGCCCAAGACAAAATACTTCCGCGTCGAAAAAAAAATCTAAGAGAATTTCAAAAAAGTGAAAAAAATTAAATTTTTTCACTCTCGAGAAAATCACCCTGTCAAATTTTCGTGAAAAAAAATTAAGGTAAGTAAACATGAGTTTTTTAAAAGCGGGAAATTTTCTAATTTTTTTTCCGACTTTTGATTTTCAGTTTTTTTAGAAGACACGTGTTTTTAAAACTTTTTTAATTGTGCTTTTCTATCAATTTTCAAGTACTTTTGAACGCGAGAATTTGCTTTCATTTTTTTTATTTCAAATTTTTTTCAATTTACAGTCTTTCGCAAAGGCCGAGAAGTCTTTTAACTGTTTTAAAGCTTCCAAATCACACCGAAATTTTTCAGGCTATTTTTTTTGCATTGCCAAGAGTTGAAACGTTTGTCCTCGGAGTGAGAAACGAATGTCTTAACCACTAGACCACCGCATCATTTGTCGAAAGCTATTGTTCTTTATTTGACCTAATTCTTTTCGATAAATTTTAAATTAAATAGTAATTTCGGTGGGAAAAATGGAACCTTTCCCATGCAGGACTCGAACCTACGCTTACAACCAGGTAGGCCGTAGCCTTAACCACTCGGCCATCGGAATATATGTTGATAGCAGCCTTGACATGTACGTTATTGCGGTAGCCCAGTGGTTAAGGCTACGGCCTACCAGGCTGTAAGTGTAGGTTCGAATCCTGCATGGGAAAGGTTCGATTTTTCACACCGAAATTACTATTTAATTTAAAATTCGTCGAAAGGTATTTAGTCAAATAAAGAACAATAGCTTTCGGCAAATGATGTGGTGGGCTAGTGGTTACGGCGTTCATCTATCAATCCGAGGACAGACATTTCAACTCCTCGCAATGCAAAAAAATTAGCCTGAAAAATTTCGGTGTGATTTGGAACCTTTAAAACAGTTAAAAAACTTCTCAGCCTTTGCGAAAGACTGTAAATTGAAAAAAATTTGAAATAGAAAAAATGAAAACAAATTCTCGCGTTCAAAAGTACTTGAAAATTGAAAAAAAGCACAAGCAAAAAATTTTAAAAACGTGTGTCTTCTAAAAAGACTCAAAATAAAAGTCGGAAAAGAAATTAAAAAATTTCCCGCTTTTTAAAAAACTCACGTTTACTTACCTTAATTTTTTTTCACGAAAATTTGACAGGGTGATTTTCTCGAGAGTGAAAAAATTTAATTTTTTTCACTTTTTTGAAATTCTCTTAGATTTTTTTTCGACGCGGAAGTATTTTGTCTTGGCTACCTGTGTCTGTCTTGGGCAACTGTGTCTGGCTTGGGCAACCTGTGTCTGGCTTGACACAGGTAGCCCAAGACAAAATACTTCCGCGTCGAAAAAAATCTAAGAGAATTTCAAAAAAGTGAAAAAAATTAAATTTTTTTTCACTCTCGAGAAATCACCCGGTCAAATTTTCGTGAAAAAAAATTAAGGTAAGTAAACATGAGTTTTTTAAAAGCGGGAAATTTTCTACTTTTTTTCCGACTTTTGATTTTCAGTTTTTTTTAGAAGACACGTGTTTTTAAAACTTTTTTAATTGTGCTTTTTTTTTCAATTTCAAGTACTTTTGAACGCGAGAATTTGTTTTCATTTTTTTTTATTTCAAATTTTTT